>NW_028288780.1:3756250-4382291 GCF_059628265.1 Tinamus guttatus
GTCCACAGATGACAACCTCTCTTCTGACCTCACTCTCCCTATTTGTTTACAGGTTGTCACAGTATCTATAGGCCGTTGCAACCCAATACAAGAGTCACAACAGCACATCTGCACACTCAAAAAAAAGGGAAGAGCCAAGTTTTTCTCTTTTTTTTTTTTTTTAAATCACCTTTACCTGACATGTGATCATTATTTAACTCATTCTATTACATATTTCTCACTTTTTTTCCCCCCCCTATCAGAACACCAAAGAAAAAATGATTCAGTGTCAACACAGGTTTTACTTCAATACTATTCAGTTTCCCATAAAGTGGGATGCAGTCAGTTATATATAAACAAGCAACTTAACCATTTGAGGTATCTTGGCAGGAAACCAGGCACCACAAAAGCATTAAAATCTCTGGTTTGCTGAAACCATCTAATTCCTCTGTTAAACTGGAAACCGGTGCTATTTCAGTCACTGTCTGTCTTTAAGATACTCAACTCTTGAAGATCTTTCGATGTACTTGCAAAACACACTGAATCGTGAATGGTACCAAAATTTAAGTAATTCATCATTATCATTTCACTATCAAGAATTTATCCAGAGGAAATAGCTATTATTTGTTTACCACTCATTTCTATTCCTCCTCACTGAAATTCTCACAACTTTTTAAACCATGTCGCCAACAGCCTTAACCACCTCCACTCTTGTTTTCTTACATTTTCAGGTAAAAAAAAATGATTTTTTTTTTTATTTTTGAACTTCTAATTTTATAAACTGATCTCCTACCTTTGATCTCTTTCATAATTCTTTATTTTTCCTGAACTCCTCCTATTTTGGTGTTAATATCTTTCTGGCACAGCGGTATCATAAACAGAGTGCAGTTTTCCAGACACTGCCATATTTGACCCAAGTCAATAGGAGTGATTCATTTCTGTTCCAAGTCATGTGCATCACAGTCCTACCCAAAAAACTCTCGGACTTTTTGTGCTCCTTTGTCACGTACAGATTTGCTTCAGCTTTCAATCCATTGTTCCTTATCTAATAACTCTCCATCTACACAAGTACTTTACAGGTTTCTCCATTGTCATTGCTGGCAATTTGGATTATTTTTCCTCAAATACATTTGCTTCACTGTCCTAAGCTGACATCACTTTCTGATATTTTCACCTTTCCATTGCCCTCTTTTAATATCATTAAACAAAACTTCTTAAAATCACCAGGAGTCTGTCTGTAAATTTTAGAGGACTTTGGGCCTAGTCTAATTCCATTTGTGCTATTCGCTTATGCCACAAGACATGACCAATACCTCCAATCTACATCGGGATCACTAATTACACCTGAAAGGAGATGGTTGGGGGCTAACTGTCCTCTGGCCCTTGTCCAGGAAGAATCCCTGTATCACTCCCACGAACTGAAGAAACCATGCTCAAACTCACTCCCATTTAAACAATATTAAGAGTTTGTGACAAACTGGGTAAAAACAGCCATCATTCAACCTAGCCACATTTATGTGCAGCACTGCTATTTCTTTTTTTCTTTTCATTACATAACCCTTTTCTATACAGGATGCAGAAGAGTTCTTTCTTTGTTTCATCACGTTGACTTGAATGACTTGAGATGCCTAGCTGGACATTTGTCTTTGTTATTTTCAGCCCATGATAGTCCTGATTGCTTATAAATGAAGCAATGATGGGTTAGGTGAAGATGAATCACCATGGCTAATCGAAGGAACGAGGTTCTGTGTTCAGGGAACTGCTCTTATAACCCTGTTTCCTCCCAACAAGAACACAGTAATTCAAACACCAACACACAAAGCACTTTGAGGATATTTGACTTTTTACAGCAGCTCACTTTTCAGAAACCTTTTTTTTTTTTTTAAATAAGATTTGTTCTATTTACATTTTCTTCTGACCTAGTCTAGGACTGACTAGGAAGGAAATTATAATAAAAATAATCTCTCTACCTGTAAACATCATCAACTCTGAACCTAAAAATTACTATGAAGTGCTATAGTATTGATTCCGGGCTTTTTACCAGCTTAAGCATTAATGTTTTGGGATTATAGAGCATATTTTATTTTCCTTATGAGCATATTTTATTTTCAGACTCCAAGTTAATTTTGAATGAAACGCTGCTCAACACTCTGCACTAACCTTATGGCAGAACCTAAGGCTAAGTCACTGAGGCTTTTCACCTCATCCCGAGCGGTCACAGTCCATGGCGTTTTGTAGGAAATGCACATTATACACACCAGACACAGCTGCCTTCCAGAAAGGGCCAATTTCCCTGCTCACTGCATTTAATGAATGTCATTATACCCTGATATTTCATTTAGGTAGCAACAATTTAACTGTTAATTTTTTGCTAGCTACAGTCATTAGCGGGCAGCTAAATTCACAGAGATTCACCTTTTGCTGAAAAACTGCATTCTGAACCCGATGGACGACACTAATACAGCCCAAGTTATTAACAAAAAACAACCAACAAAAAGTGCTTTAATTAAAGAGAATATTAGAAGCATTTCACGGAGGCTCATAAAGGAAATACCTACCAAGCAGTCGTATTTTTTTCCATGTTTTTCAACACTAAAAGGAAAGGAGGACTAAAGTATCTTTGCTCACTCTCTCTCGGAAGTTTGCTTTTTTCTTGTACAGATCTCAAACTTCGCTTGGATTGCTTGTCTATCTCAGTTTGGTGCTACAGCAAACGTTCTCCCCTGCTCCTGGTAGCCCAGTGCCTCTTTCTGCAGGTTGGAGAGACGGTGCACCTGAAGCTGGCTCAGAAAGTGCTCTGCTTGTTTGTTGTCCCTCCGAAAGCAGCTTTTATTGCCTATGGGGCCTGTCCTACCATGGAGCTCAACCCTGCAGGCTCCCCCACCGAGGACGCCAGCTCGGAGAAGAGCCCAACGCTACATCTGGGCTCCTGGCGGTGCAGGCAGCTCCACTGCTGCCCCCCCAAGCAGCGCCGACGATGGCCCCACAAAGCTCAAGGCCGACAAACTCCCCCACTTCCAACCTTTGGCGGAAATATTTATCCTCACACATCCGTGTGGAACCATGCTGCTAAAATCCAATCCCCTTTCAACTCAGGCAAGCTGCACATCTCTAAGTAGGTCAAGAGAAACATACACCTCTAACCAGTGAGTCCCCGCTCGAGCCTCCTCTAGCTTGAGGATTGCGGAGCAGGCGACGCTCACGCAGAGAGCCCCCAGCCCTGCCCGCGGTAGCGTCCGCGTTATCCGAACGCCGAGCTGGCGGCTCGCACGCTGTGCTCCCCTCGGAGCGCTACCTCCATCCTCGAGGCTGCGAGGCGGCTTGAGTTCCTTCTGCTGTATCTATCTCTGCATCCAGAACACCCCTCTATGGCCACGCAAAGGTACTTCATTACACACGAACTTGTTTCTCTAGCAAAAAGGAATACTAACATTCCAGGGAAGTTTTGTAAGCAAACAGGAGTTACTCTAGAGTGTTCCTGCCTTGTACTAGAAAGCACAGTTGCATCTCAAAATGATTTTATCTTGAAGTCTCAAAAACAACTGATTCCAAGACTATGCTTTTAAACTTAGGGCATCCCAGATCAACGCTCTACAGCAAAGTATCAGCTCAGTGGACATTGAAGAGCTGAAGACCAGAGACTTTCTGTAATCTTTGGGACAATTAAAGCTGAGAGGTTTTCCTCACCTGCAAGCACCAACATTTTGGGATTGATTAGGTTTACTCAGAGGAAGTATCATAGCAAAATTTACAAAGCAAATTGCTCAAAGCCTCCCTGGTGTCTTAGCAATCTAGAAAAGAGCCATTTTGGTCACTGTGACCGTGCACACAGGTAAAGCATTAGGAAACCTGAGTAATTACACTGGACACTCACACAGTAGGAAGTAGGAAACAGTGTTACTTCTTTCTACAGAAATCAAAGGGAATTTTGCCACCAATTCCAGGTGGCAGTGGCAGGATTTCCCCCCAGGTTTGCAGTTACGCACCTACCAGCATGTGAGGTGCTGAGGGCGGCTCCTGCGACACGCGGGCGCTGCCGCCATTGCACATTCGCAGCCCTGCTCGGCCGCCAAGCCGTCGAGCAAGCTGCGCCTTCCCAGCTGGAGGCAGCGTTCCCCTGCAGCACCTCTCCAAACCACTCCTGATGGGAACTGGAGGCATTAATAAGAGGGCTAATAATTCATGGCTAGTTTCAGCCATACATCTGTTCACAAAAAAGCACTGGGTGCTTGGGAACGTATCTCAGGGCACCGCGAGCTCCGCAGCAATGAACAGAAACCCCAGACCGACCACAGAATGAACAGCCAAGGCAAATCTACAAATTAATTCACCTAAATCCATGCATCAGTGACAACTGTGGCATAAATATAAACATGATTCTGTTGCACCAATTTCCAGATGATTCCTCTCTTTATGAAGGACCAAATCACAATTCTGGCACTGGACAACCCTAAACTTTGGGATATGAAAAATTCAGATAAAGATTTTTAAAGAATGAGACTTGCTAACTCTCCCTGAGCTGTGAAGCTATGTTTTGTGGTGTTAGCTGTATTCTGAGTACCTGCCAGTCTCTAATATCTTTCCTTTTTTCCCTTGGAAGAATATTTAGATTGCCTTCAGGCAGCCCTCATACTGTTGCATGCTGCTTTATCTGTTAGTAGAAGAAAGATACTAACTACAGAAAACAGAGGAGGAAAATATTTCCTATTGCAGAAAAATAGGATCTCATGCCAGAAAAAAATGTTTCCTTGTACATGTTAGGAGATAAAGATCATTGTTCACAAGTCAACACTTATTTGTAGGAGAATGAGAAAGGGTGGGTGGAACCCAGTTCTAACTGTAAATGAAAATTTCACATACAAAATATGTTAGTCCACATTTTGAAAGCAGTTAAGCTACACAGCTGCCAAATATTAATTTTCTATTTTTCTGCTAAATGCAATTTTGAGAGCTAAGATATACATTCTACCCACTTAAGATGAAAAAAGAATGCTTTTATCACTGTGCCCATGAAATCAAAGAAATACATATTACACTAAACTAGTAGATATCAAATCTGTAGACATATCTTCCTTGCCTGGGCTATGTGTGGGAAGCTTTCACGTCTGTGAAACATTTTCCCAAGTGTATATTCAAACACCAAAAAAATTATGCTTTTTGGAAAACAAGCAAACACCGATATAGAGCAAGACTGAAAATGAAGTGGTGAACAAAGCGGTTGTTTGTGCTGTTAGGAGGGTTTTGTTGTTGGCAGTTGAGAGGTTTCAAATACTACTGGCAAATTGGACAAGGGACACTGCTTCTAGTGGAACTATGGGGTATAGGCTGATAGCGTAGACAAGATTATTCATTACCTATTTTGCTTTTAATTCTTTCAGCTGTGGGAGCTTATCCACCTTGATTCTCTTTGGCAGGTAAGGAATACATACTTGTACTGCCTTTTTAAAAATTGTTCCAGATAGTAAAAGTTGCATCTTTCATTAATGTGAAACTAAGCTCTCAGGTGCAGATTAAATGCAGTGATGCAACTAATGTTGGAGTAAGTGATGCCATAAGCATCGACTACAGGAGTTTGATGAGAAGATCACTCCTCCAGAAACTTGGGTTTGGTCAGTTCACCCAGACAGGCATGAAGGTGGTTGCTGGAGCTCTAGACACCTACATCCTGCTACCCTGGCTGGTATTTGAGCTCCACAGAGCTGCTCCAGAAACCACTGTCAGGAAGGAGGCGTGGTAAGATGAAAAGCAGGATTTTCTCACAGAGTCTCCAGCCTTTCCACCAGAAAGCACAAAATATTCCTTCAAGTTCATGAAAACATCATGGTTTGCAAATAAAGACTCAGAACCAAAGGAAAATCACAAATGAATTACCCTTCAGACTAAGATTGGCAACTCCAGATTAGGCCCCAAGTTTCTCTAAGGCAAACTGTAGTTTCCTGAACATACCATACTGCAAGCATCCTTATCCTCTTTATATCCTTTAATACAAAACAAAGGAAGCCTCGTCGCTCCCTCAGAATTCAAATTTGTATTTTAAACTTTTTTTTTTAAAAAAAAGGTGTTACTTGCATTTTAATGAGCATTAAAAGCTAACTCTTAAAAAAAAAAGTGTATACGGAAAGCAGCATACAGTGAAGCATTAGAAGAGACTAATTAGCTATGGCTATTGATGAAATTTGGTCCATTCCTCACAAATCTCCCTGACAAGGAAAGTCCTTTTACTCTCTAGAGATATGTAGGCATTTAAACCCATCAGATCTACATCTTCAATTTAATGAACATTTACTTTCTTCTAAATGTCACTCTTGGAGGGAGTAACCAGAAAAAAATGTCACAAGATAGCATCCCTCATGGACATCAGGCAGTAAAAGGTGCAGGTGGTAAATCATTACTCAGATCATCATGGAAACACCTCATGTATTCCTTTTGTGAAACAAGCTCCAAAGTCAGCAAATGTTCAATGTGCAATGATAAAAATAAAACAAGACTTTTTTATTTCTTCATCTCCATTTTCTTGATTTACAAGTATGTACTAATCCCAGCAGGCTGGATGCTGAATTAAAATAAATGTTTCAGAGATTAATATTCACTAAAAACGTGAAGCTTCAACTGAATGTAGTATCCCCTTATAGTAGCCCCAGCTGAGCTTTACAAACCACTTTGGTGACCTGTTGAGCTCTTAGATACTTCCCTGAATCAGCAAAGTTAGTTTGACCCAAGTCCTCAGACTGCAATCTCTGAATCGAAAAGTTCTGCACCAAGAAACAAAATCAGATTTTTTTGTGCCTGCGCCTGCCTCCCAATCTAGCGGTATCCTAATGGGAGGCTTGTCAGAAAAGCCGATTTGGATAAAGGCCCATAAATCATTACTAACCTGGTTGAATTAGCTCTTCCCTGCAGGCTTGTAAAAGACAGGATTTTATCTGGTTCTCAGAGAGTCAGCCTAGGAGGCATATCATATCAGCATTATAAATCTGTGCTGAAGCATGAGACAGAATAATGACACTAGGATAATTATCGCCTATAAAATTAGAAATGCAACTTCTCCCTCTTTACTGTAAGAGAATTGTCTGACGTTTCCCCTAATGCTCATCAAAGATTTTAAACCAGACAAGTGATAAGATACCACTTGGCAAGAACTCAGTGCATGAGCAGATCGAGGTAACTATGTCATTAACAGGAAAAAGATGGTTGGCACCATTTTGGACAGACCTATATTTAACTAATTGTAGATATTTTCAGCTTGGGTTAAGAATAGAAGAAAGCCAGGAGGTATTTGAGATGTGATGGGAAGCATCCACAAGCGCTGGGGGTGCAGGCTAACGTCACTGCGAGGCCACTCTCTACCTCTGAAAGGTGATGGCAATCAGGGTGGCTTCCCTAGGACTGGAAGGGGGAATGTCACTACTAGCTTCAAGAAGCAGGATCCAGAAACTACAGGGTAGGCAGCCTCACCTTGAGGCGATGAAGCAAGGGACCCTGGAAATCTTTTCCAAACATAAGAAGGACAAGAAGGTGACCCGCAGCAATCAGCAAGGATTTATGAGGGGAACACCAACCCGACAGCTTTTTTATGACGTGATGACTGGCTCAGTAGATGAGGGGAGAGTAGCTGCTGTTTATCCTGACTTGTGGAGTTGTTGGAGGAAAATGGCTGCCCGATGAACCAGCCATACCAGACCTTGGAGTAAGCACATGGCGCAGAACAAAAAGGATACTCTGAACCTGCGACCTGAGGGAAGATCTACAGAGCCTGACCACAGCCAATCAGGAGAAAGAGTCTAAAGGCTCTAGCCAATCAGATGAGGCGGGAGCACGGGAAGGGAACTGGTATAGAAGGGACAGCTTTGTTTCAATAAACTGTTTTTTTCAGGTTGATTCACATTCGATCATTCTGAGCCCACAGTTTTTCTCTCCTCACTGACTTTAGCAAGACTTTTGACACAGTCTCCCTTAACATCCTCATTGACAAACAGATGAAGTATGGACTAGAAAAACGGTCAGTGAGGTGGACTAGAACTGGTTGAACTGTCAGGCTCCAAGTGTTGTGATCAATGGAACTTAGTCCAGCTGGCAGCCAGTTACAAGCAGTGTATCTGAGGGATCGACTTGGGGTTAGTACTCTAACATCTTAATCAGTGACCTGGATGATGGGTCGGAGTTCACCCTCAGAAAATCTGCAGACAATAAAAACTGAGTGGAGCAGATAGCACACCAGAGAGCTGTGCTGCCACTCAGGGACCTCGACAGGCTGCAGAACTGGGCAGAGAAGAACATCATAAAGTTCAGTAGAGACAAGCTTGAAGCCATGTAGCTGGAGAGAGATAGTCCCACACTCCAGTGCAGGCTGGGGTCCACCAGCTTTACACAAAAACACCTGAAGATCCTGATGGGACACCAGGAGCTGAGACTGGTCATCCCTATGGGGAGAAGACTCAAGGGAGAACTTAGCAATATGTATGTGTACATAGACACAAGGGTATAAGGATGACAGTCAGATTCGCTTCAGTGATGCCCACTGCCAGGATAAGAGGCAAACCAAAATACAAGACATACTTTTCAAATGCAAGAGAAAGTGTTTTCACTATGAGTGTGGTCAGATGTTGGAATAGGTTTCCCAGAGACGTGGAGTCTCCATCCTTGGAGATATTCAAAATCCAGACACGATCCTGCGCAACCCACTCTGGCCAGCCCTGTTTTACGGGGGTCACTCCTCCCTCACTGAGCTCGTCCTTAGAGTGAAAGCAACACCCAAGAAACGCTTGCTGATCAACTCTACAGGATTCTGTTGCTTGCTCGCTTGGAAGTATATATTCTGTACTTGGAAGGTACGGCCTCCTCCGAAAAGCAAACAACATATAAAATCCCAATGGGAGATATTATGCAAATAGCAACCTTCTGCATCCACACTTGAAAAATTAACAAGAAAAGCAAGGTATCCTGTATCTTTCAGCCTGCTGTAGTAATAAAGCAGAAAGAAAAAGGAAATACTCTGTATTAAATGAAAAAAAGAGAAAAGAAAAAATTGCAAGGGAAGACATTTCCTTTAACATTAGTTGCAACAGAATGGCCAAATCTCCAGGAAACTATAACTAAGCGAAGCCACTACACATAGGCGCCTTAAAAGAAAAATCCAAAGGTTGTGCAGCAATAGCAAAATAACCCAGAAAAGAGGTGCTGTATGCCCTTAAGCATGTAATCCAAAATAAAATTAACCTAATTTTAATTAATTTTTGCTTTAAATGATCTCTCTCGCCTAAAGATAATCACTGATGATTACAGCATTAAAACAACAATCATCATGGTGCTAATCAAAATATCCCAGTGGGACAACATGGATGAAGATAAATTCCTTCACTCTTTATCTGTCATTGTCAACAACATGAATAGAACAGAGTCCTCAAAGCAATAGTGTGGCTTGTCACTCTGCTCTCCATTTCAAAGAACGCTGTCATCCTTAATAGCTAGCCTTACTCTGGTCAAATAGTAACAGGATGAGATTAACGGAAATGAATTTAATGTGGGAGCTTGCTCCCGTTACACACGGCTCTTTCTGGTTCTAAAGGGGTTGTAAAGAGAAGGCAAGGACGGGAGAAGGTTACTGAATGATCTTGACTTTGTCAAAGAAACATGATTTGCACGCAGATTCATTCGAGGAAGAGAAGTCAAAGATGACATTACAGCCCTTTGATATTTGTCAGTAAAGGATTGCTCACAGCAATGCAGAAGCAGTTACAATAGAGTTATATGGATGGATTTTCTAAATCCTTGGCCCTTCTTAGTGGCATGAAGCCAGAGCTTACCTCCCCATGGCAAAAATTGACTTTCAAAGTGAAATGCATGTTTTATTTGTAGACAGTGACCAAATCACCTGCTGGGTTGACAGATTCTGGAAGAAGCCAAGGACCGCTTGTGCGGAACTGAGTAATGTAGTTTGAAAGAAAACTTGGCTCTGAGAAAACCATGGGGACCAAACCTTCCCCTTCTGAAGTCGGTCACAAAATTCACAGCAACTTCAGCAGCAAGAAGCACAAGCCACAGAAAATGTAAAGTATTACCATGATACTTCGCTGCTATTAGTTTTGTTAGTTTTTCCATTTGCCCTCTTCTAAAGCACAGAGAACCTCATTTAATCCAAGGTCTTCCACAAGGTCTGCTACAAATCTATGACTTTTGGCAATCAAACTAGAGATCAACAAGTGAAATAAGGGCTCTATTTAAAAAAAAAATATTACAAAGAGCTTTTATAAATATACATAGTGGTATAGGATGGAGATCTTATAGGAAGACACAGTGACTCAAAGATATCCTTACTTATTAGATGAAGTGTACAATAAAAGGATGATATTTCATCTTAATGAATTAAAGCAGATGTTTAAAATATTTTCTCTTCCCTTTTGAATGAAAAGCATCCATAGAAGAAAAAGAGGAGTTATTATATAATACAAAATAGTCAATTACAAAATCTAAGCTACAGCTATTTTATTCAACATCACTGTTTTTTGAAAGCTTTCACCAGTCTTACTCTAGATTACATTTGAAATGTAAAGTTCTTTGATTAAAGTGGGTGACAACCTCCCACTGCTATCAGTGAACATTCATCTCATTTAGAATGTCTAAAGAAAGGGAGCTGCTGATAACTTTCAAAACCTGGGGAAAACTACCTTTTTTTTTTTTTTTAAATCCACAAAATATTTGTGTTACAAAACCCAGGGGTTTTTGCTTTCTTGTTTATTTCTAGGATGGTTATTTGTAGTTGAGTAGATATTCCCAGATGTCCAAGATTCGATTCTTTGCAGTGCTCCACACTTGTAATTACAGATGGTCCCTATCCCAAAGAGCTTGTAGCTAATTAGAGAGAGGAGATGAAGAACTGGAGACAGTTCTTGTGTACAGTCACAGATGAGAAGCATTTAAAACAAAAGAACTAGATTGACCAAGCAGCAGCAACAACAAAACCAGCACCGAGGAAAGAAAGGTGTAGGTCTCACTTAACAAGCTGCCCGGTATTGCCCTGGCAAATCCTTCCTTTGGGCTGTGTCTGTCATCTTTGCACATCTGCATAACTGAGGACTGCCACATATTAGATTCCACACGATAAATAACAGGCAGATCCCCCAGCCATTAAAGAAGCTAGCAGAAGTATTCTCAGAACTAGTAAGTGCACGTGGAGAGCTCTTGAAAGACAGGTTCATACATGGAACAAACTTAAAGCGGGAGATGGACAACCGCACACAGCGCTCCCGGCCACAAGCATCTCCTTCGCGCTGAAGCTGACACCCAGCTACATATTCAGTCAAGAGAGAGCAAGACTGAAGCGAAAACAGCTCTCTACCTCCTAGGCAGACAGCTACACACAGTTCATATCTGAGCTTTCAGCTGATCTCTGTGACGCTTTTGGCACAGCTACTCTCCAGTAACTTGATATTTACAGAGAGATTAGAGAAGCAACTTCCAAATGCCTTTCTTTTCCAAGCAGATTTTTACAAAACAGAATTGGGGGAAGGTGTCTCCATGAAGAAGAGCTATCAGCACAACAGCTGCTGCTTTGCACTCTAAGGAAAAGAGTTGGAGCTATTTAATGTACTTGTACTCCAAAGCAAAGATATTCAGCTGTGTCTTAGGAAAACGGGCAAATTTTGGTGCCTGCAATACATTTTCTACAATACCCTTCCCACAAGAAACTTTGCCGCTTGTGCTCGTGGCTCACTTGCTGTGACCACCACTCGACTCAGTGGCCGGCCCCGCGGGGAGGGCAGCGCTGTGCGAGGTACCTCACGCAGCAGCGCAGGAGGGCAGAGCGCCTCACGCTACACCGGCATACTTCCGTTTGAAGGTGTTGGATACCCATTAAATACATATTTTAGGGACCTGGAAAGTGGACTGCTGCCCTTTCACAGCCTATTTCCATTCTTCCCGCACTCTGAGGAAACCACAAGCTTTCCTCCTTTCAGGCAGCCTTCTCTGGGCACCCAGCTGCCATCACATCTCTGAAGGCAAGTGCATGGCAGAGACTGAGAACTGCTGAGGGCAGCAGAGCAAATTTATCACCAAAAGCACTTCTAGCACATGATGCCAGGCAAAATCTGTGCTCCCCACATGGCTGCTGGAGCAATGCAGCTGGCTTTATTAATAGGGTGCGGGCAAGAAGGAGCCCGTCAGCATTTCTCCCTGCTTCCTGTCAGCTCCCCAGCCTTCAGAGGAGCCTTCACATCGATCCACAAGTGGAGGCTTTTAATGATAAAATCTCAGCAGCAAATTATATCAATTTACTACTGAGCTGGAGCAAAGAAACAGAGGACACCCCAACTCTGACTTCTAATCCCACCGTGTCATGTGGGCCAAAAACACCAAGAAGATACAAGAGTAGTGATACAGGCAAAAAAACCACATAAGTAACCAATAACTAGAAATAAATGCCCATAAATCACTGAGGCACACTCTATGTTCAGATTGGCTGCTTACAGAAATTACCACTTTCCCACTGTGAAAACCAGCACCAGTCTTTAAAACTTTTACCAGAGCTGAGCACATCATCACAGGAGGCCTCCCAAAAACAGCTTTGCTCCTTTTAGCGCTGGCGAAGCCACATCCCCCAGGCCTGGGACAGCTGCCTCTGCCACTCTGCAACTGCCTTAAAGTTTTATGAAATTTTCACGCAAAATGTAATCAGGCAATTTCTTCTGAAAGTAAGTGCTGGATACACAGGCAAAATAACTCCTCCTCTCTTGTTGTATCAAGAGACAATTTCTCCATTGGTTGTATCAAAGACATTTGACTGATGTTGGTCTCAAATGCTTTGGCCTTAAATTCAGTGTTTAAACTCAGTCTTTGTGTCATCCCACTGGTATTTCACAGAACAGCTTAAAGTATGGAGCTGGATGCACTTAGAGGTTAAGTTCAATTTGCTTAGGCCACCTCATAGTCTAATAATGTGACCATGGGGAAGTACTTGCAAGGACAGAAAAACATGAGAATACAGTGTGCTGATGCTCTGACACACAACGCAATACATGGCTTGTGTTAACTGTGGCAAGCCTAGCATTTTATAGCAGATTGGTTTTTTTTTTTTTTTCCTCCTCCCTCTCCTCTCTCCAAGAGAAGACATACCAAAGCTGGAGACCCTGATAAGCAAAAGCTCAAAGCAACTTCATGATTTAAACTTGAAATAGCCACTTCTAGCTATCGAAATATTGGTACAATATTAAAAGCAGATCTGCACTGAGCAAGGCAATCACTCACGGCCATGGCTCTGACCTCCTAACCCTGCCAGACACAGGAGCGTGGGGTGTCTGCAGTTTAGATGCTCGTGCTGTAGCACCAAGGCACTGCCGCTTGCCCGAGTCGCAAGCACCTTCCTGCATTTGCCCTCACTATGGATCTCTATAGTCCTTGGTGGCTCAAAAGGACAAGAGAGCACACTTGGAAAGCACTAGCGCCTGGGAGGGTCGGGAAAACAAATCTGTCCTAATAAGGGTCTGGATTACAAAAAGATGAGGGATTTCTGTCACAGATTCCTTCCAGCCTTTCTCAGGCCCTTTGTGCAAGGCCTGTCACACTCTTCAAATTGCCATGAGCAGCATGTCTGTAGCAAGGAATTTCCACAGCTGTGTAATCACATTTTATAGCCTCCTCCACAGGGCCAAGATCAGCCAGTTCACCTAATCTGCCTGCTATTTGAGCAATTTTTATATAAACTCAGTTAACAGAATGGGAGTGTCAGAGTGGCACCATGCCTTGATCCATCAGGACAAGCAGCTCACGCCAGCAGCCTTTCTGCTCAGGGCATGTTCTGACTACGCACCCTGTTATTTCCCTGCCCTCGGTTACTTATCGTTCTGGGGTTTTGTTTCAAACTAAGGCACTGTACAACAAATCACATGGTCCTTTGCACCAAAAGTCTTGACAGTCTGGGAAAGTCACTGCAAAGTGGGGCGTTTGTGACCAAATGGGCCATGTTAGGCACTACTGTTCCACTAGGAACATGCAAACAAAAACCTCAGCTCCTGCTAAGGGTGCCACTGCGTCACGGAGTGTTCAACAGAGCGCGTCCCCGCATGGCCACCATCCTCTACACTCGTTACACCCAAGTACCGAACGCCAATGTCCTTGCATGTGCATCACATGCTCATCCTGCAGCACACTTCAGTGTTCTTCTCCCCCTTCCCTCAAATAATTCAAGGCCACTAGAAGTACAGCTTCCAAAAACACTTGTTCGGCAATAAAATTAAGAGGATAATTATAGAAAAAGATACTTTAATACTTAATACTTTGCTAATGAACTAAAATACTACAAAGCAGAAGAGAATCATTAATGCTCTGTATGGTGGGAAACTTCCTTTCATAAATTTCTCTCCCATTAGAACAAGGCTGTAATCCAGACTGCTCAAATACTTGGGCAAAATGACACTTTGCTTTCTATACATTGCCAGAGAAACAAGCATTAATCAAATTCATGAGCCATCCTGCTGTGGTCACACTCACGGGAGCATTTGGAAGTCACACCGATCTCCAGGGTGCTCAGCCACACACTGGGTCCAGCTCTGGAAGCTGCGGCACAAATCGCAATTTAGACAAAACTCAAGTTCTCATTTGCACTTGCCATACAGAGTCCTACCCAGATTTACACAATCAGCTGTTAGCACAAGTCTCATTTAAGACATGCAGAGACATTCCAGATTTGGTCTGAGGTGTGGGCAAATTCTGCAGGCTAAACGCAAGGCGAGTGTATTTCTGCCTTTCACAGCCACAGCCACTCCTGCATTGCAGGAGAGCAGCAGATGTATTTAACCAGCAGACACATGGCAGGCAGTGAAAAGAAGAATCCAGCAACCAAGCAATCTTTTTGCTTTGCTTACATACCGTACTGGGCTAAGCTATGCCCTCTCACGTTTTTCTTTCTTAGAAATTTCTATTTTAGTCCCCCAGCTTATCCCCATTCCCTGAAGTCCAGGCTCACTTGGCACAGAAATAACTAACTAGGAGACTGGAGCTACAGAGTGAGCCTGTCCCTCCACAGAGGTCCTGCCTGCCCGGGAAGCACAGCCCGTTTCACAGATTCCTGATGCCCTGAGTCGGTTCCACTGACTTAGCACCAGCCTCTCCTCTCCCAAAGAGGACTAAGGACACAAAATATTTAGCTTTGATGTTTGCTTTCCTGGTCATGGAACCTGCCTTTCATTTTTGCTTTTCTGAGAGACGCTGATGTTTGTTGTGACAATAATGGCTGTAAATCTGCACAGGTCAGACCACCGCAGCACTCAGATTTGCATCTCAAGCACAAGATTTCATTATCATTGCCTTGCATTTTATCAATGCCTGGAATTAGTGCTCCCTCCTCAGCTATCTCAGCTCTGCTTGAAAAAGATGCACATCCTAATTTATGAATAGGGAGGAAAAACTATAGAGAAATGGCTCTCTCTGGACAAGATTTGAGGCTGCCTACCTGAATCCAATAGCTTGTTATACATTGATCAAACCTCAGGTGTCACATCAGGCCATTGATTTCAAGAGGCAATTCTGCTTAAAGACTGAAGGCATTATATGGGCGCAAGTTTTTGATAGCCCAGTCACATAACCCCTTCAAGAGAAGCCATTTAAAACCAAAACTACCAGTCAGCCTTGGCTTTTCAATTATGCTTATTCACAGCCTCTCTGGCATAAGAGACTTTCTACAGAAAATCATTAAATTGTCAGTCTCGTAAACTTCCAATTACCTTCCATAATAAAACTACACAGTAGTTAATACCAGACATTGCTCCAGGTGTTTATAACCACATTGATGCTGGGAGAGAGCATGCCAAGCAGAATGAGATCTTGTATTTGGTTTTTATTTTCTATTAAGTAATTTACAGACTGCCCTCTGCCCAGAAGCACCAGCAACATTTTCAGATCTTCACCTGAACAGTAAGATTCTGACACCAGTGTTTTAACAACTCCTCCATGCACCCATATGTCAAACCTGTTTCAATGCAGACCGAGATCCTTGGCTTAAGCCCAAAGCACCCCTGAGCACAAAGCAGAGCAGGAAGCTGCGTCAGCCACAGGGTCTGTCTGCAGAAGAGCTGCAAGGAGAAGCCACTGGCAGTACCTTCACACAGTGCAAATTCATTGTACAGAACAGCAGATGGGTCAAGTGAAGGCAGTAGACAGGAGGCAAGAGCCAGTTATTGATGGAACTTGCAGGAAGATGGGAAGTGTCTTTCCTTCAGATTGTTGCTCTGCTTATAGCCCCTAGCCCCTAGGAAGAGCCTTTGAGCTCTTCAGTGCCCCAGCCACGTGCTGACACTGCACAAGTGGCAGGAGGGCTAGATGCACCCAGCAGGAGCCAGGGGTTCACTTCTCCATGCAACTCAGCATTCCTTAGGCTGGGACACTGTTGGGCACCCTGACTTCCTGGCTGGATAAAACACCCATGCAGGGGGTTTGGCTTCCAGAGCGTCTATGGGAAGTGGGGAGTCTGACTGCAGGGCAGCATGGTGTCATGCAGGATACAATTCCATCCCACACCAATTTTAAGAGTCTTGACATTTGCAATTCCGATGAAAGAAAAGCTTTTCTAACATTCTGATGACATGGAAAGTACATCTAAACATGCACTTCCGGTCTGGAATCTAAGTTTAAGAGGAGGAGCACTTGCCTGTGGACAACGTAACAGCCAGGGCACAGCTCTGTAGCGGGGCAGATCCTGCCACAAATTCTGCCCGTTATCAACACCCAAACATGAAATTTCTGCATAACCAGGAGTATTTCTCCCTCTTTCACCACAAAACAGTCATCAGGAGTTGGAGCTAACATCTCATACGCTTATTTAGGAAAATATACTGAAATAGAGAACACCAAAATCTCAATAGTCCACTCTCATGTCTCAGGCAGGCTGGTATCCGACCTGCCAGAAAACAGTTTGAAGAAACCTGAGGCAGGCAATTGCAGATTAAGCAGTGGGAAATTTCCTCCTAATATCTCGGCTGGAGGTTGTCCTGTTCCCTAAGGCACAAGAAAAATGTATCTGCCTTTCAAATTTCAACAGCCTCATTAAGCAGCCTCACTGGCTAAGAAAACTGCAAAGGACATAAGGATCTAACAGGCTCATCTAGGGCAAGTCTCTTGTGAAACCCACTGCAGTTTTATTCCATATCCTTTTGGATATAATTTCATGATAATATAATGAACATACCCAGAGCAAAGAAGCACTTTGAGAAGCTCAGACACATGCCCAGCCCTATGCAAAAGACAATTATCTGAACAGTGGCCTAAATACTAACAAACACAAAAAGTTAAGCACACCAGTTTTTACTTTTATGTGAACAGGTAGAAAACTGTCTTCTATGAGATTGCAAAGTTTTCCCCCAGGTGCTCCTTCAGCACTTTTTTTTTTTTTTCTCCTCACAGGAATGCTTGTAGAAAAAGTCTAATGCAAAATTACCAGAACTGGGATGATGGTGAGATGGTGTGCAAGAGTACCCTGCTCTTCCACAGACCTCAGTTTGCTGGTTCTGAGCCTACAGGGGAATAAAAATGAAAGCAAGTAAACAAAAACTGGAAGAACCCTTTAAATTTCCTTTTGGGCAAGCTGATGAGATGAGACTAGCATGGCTTTCCTGAGCTACCTTTGCTCATCCATGCTTCTTGGGGGAATACTGATCAACCAGGAGAGGCTTTGAACTTATGCATAAACCTCTTTCATCTAAAGCTTCCACAGGAGGTTTAAAAGAATACAAAACACCACATTAAAAAAAAAAAAAAAAGTGTTGCAACCAGTCTAGTTTATTTCTCCCTTGTGGAAACAGGAACATAATACTTTTTTTTTTTTTCTCTCTCTCTAATTAAGTACCCCTGAAAGATCTTTCCTTTTAATCTCAGAACCTAAAATTAAGGCAAATTTAGTCAACAGCATTATTGAAAGCTTGCTAAATCTCAAAACATAAACTGAAAACCAGCATTAATAAATATTCGCAACATAAATGAAAAGAAAGTAGATTTGTTATGAAGCCCTTTGTATGTGCTGGGATTATAGGAGGACAATAATCAAAGCAATAAACAACACAGTGAGAACAGCCTTGTCTTTGTTTGCAAGGTGAACACTGTGTTTTTCAATTGGATTTGGTCTGGATTGTAAAATTCCGAAGTGTTGTTAAAGCATTAAAAAGATATCCTGATTTTTCATCCCTTAATTAGGCAGCTTTGGATTTTTATTTGCCTTTTATTTCTTGAGTTTCATCTAGGCATTAAAGTCATATTCAGTGAATATATTGATCTGTGGAGAAAGAAATTAGCTGAAAGCTAGAGAAAGTAGCACTAAGATTTAACCATTCAACAAACCTTTTCACTGATAGAAGAGACTATTTTGATGATTCATTTTCCTTTACTAAAGGGTCGCCTGGCACTACAACACTTCTGTTTGCCCTCTGCTTCCTGAACACTGCCTCCAGTACCTCTCCCGGGGAGAAATGGACCTCTGCTGGCTATGCGTGCACTGATTTAGCAAACACACCCCCATCTGCAAATGGGAACGACTCCTTGTAAAGCACTTTCAGGATGAATGGCTTTTCAGATGACATTTCAGCATTATCACCGCTCTGTTTCCAACACAAAGCCAAAAGAGGCTGAGATGGCATTTGAATAGCAAATTCATTTTTTTAACAGATTTTGCTAAAACATTTAATCAGAGAAGAGTACATGACTTAGATGAGGGTATGTGCTAGAACAAACTGTTAGCAAATATTCATCCTGGAACAATATATTTGGACTAATCAGTATCCATTTTTTTATTTCCTTTCTGCAAACTTTTCAATAGCTGCATTTTACTAGTTTAAATATGTATGAAAGATGAATTTTAAATTCAAATGTCCAAACACTCAAGTATCGCATCATATTCTGAATGTAATGAAAATCCTATTCTAGGAAACCACTGTAACAGAAGACACCCAGTCAAACATCAGAAGCTGGGGACCGAGACCTAGGTAGTAACTATGTCAGTAAGAATGACCCTTTTTAGGGGACTAATTTAGGAAGGAAGCCCAGGAATTACTTGTTGGAGACAATCCCAAATAAATTTAGTTAATACAGAAAGCTGATTATAGGAAACAACCCTTCAGTCTTTTATCGTGTTTAGGGAAATAATTTGGGGGCTGTGTCCACAAGTGCATGGATTACACGAATTACACAAACTGACTGCACAGTAAAGGCCAAAAAGAAGCCCCTGGACCACAGCAATCATGCAGTGTCTAAAGCTCTGCTGGAGGGTGGCTGGGTTTACATCAGAGATTGGGAACAGGGTAAGAACAGACATCTGCTGAAGTCCAATTTGTATAGAAATTCTGGAATGAAATTAGCATCCAGCGCAGTTGAGAAAGCTGATTCCCTCCAACTCCACCACCCAGCCGTGCATCCGACCTTCTCTCTGGTCTTTATGGGGCACTAAGGAGAACCTACGGGCTCTCCTTGGTCCTGTCTGAAGAGAAGCTAAAGCTCCAAAACAGAGTTAGGCAGCCCAGGAGAGCGACAGCACACTTCATTAGAAGAGCACATTGTATTAAACCACCTAGGGATTCTGAAGGCACATTTGTATTTTGATGACTTACATGCCTATGCTGCACTGCTATGGTAAAGCCTTAGGGTAGTGACAAATGAGTCGAAAAAAATTCCCATGTGGCCAGGCTGTCCTCAGGCTCATTACCCCGGCCTCTGAGCAGGGGCAATCAGCTCAGACGAGGCCTCAAGCTGACACGGTGCCCGCTCCGCACGGGGCCGCCCAGGTCCGTGGTGAGGTAGCCGCAGCGGCGCGACTGCTGCATGCTCCAGCGAGGACCGATTGCACCTCTCGCCATCATTCCTGCTGCTGACAACACAACCAGGTTGGACTTCGGGTCTACTGATCCTGTGACTGATTTCGGACTTGCCTAAATTGCAGTTCTCTTTCCCCATCCCCCCTCTTCTGCCCGCAGCGAGGAGTACTGCAACATTTCTACCTATTCCCATACTTCTCCCTAGTGCTAACCATGAGCCAGGTCAGGAGAGCTACCCGCTCAGTACAACACAGTGCAAGAAGAGTGACGGAGCAGTCAGATTAGAGAGGTTTTCATGCGGCTCCGTTCATGGCAAAGCAGAGTTGCAAGGTAGCACTGAATGCAATGCAGCTCTTGAACAGGCAACAGCTGAACAGGACCAGCTACCCCAGTTGTCCTGCAAAGCTGATGCTGCTCTGCCTCTAACCTGGAACTCCTTGGTAGGCCTGAGACTACAGAATTATCAGAAATTAGCTTTCTCCCACGTTCATGCATAGTACCAACACAGTACCCCATTGTACTGCCCAGAGGTGGGCACAGCCTTCCAGGCAATTCATCTTCAGCTACTTTCAGGACACCAGATTGACACAGGTGACTTGACAGGAAGGACAGATAGGTACAACAGCTGCATTGTGCCTATTTTCATCAGATGTTGTGTCACTAAATTGCACCATGTGATAAATTACAATATACCATTAATCCCACCATCCTCAGGGTCGCTATTATCCTACAAGTCTGCAGATACCAAAAAAAAAGTTTTCTTTTTCCCCAGAATTTCTCTATAAATGATTCTGGCCCAGTCAAGAACAGTAGCATTGAGTTCTTGGCTGAGTGGCTGCCTCTTTTGATCCTCTGGCATTAAAAGGGGCAGGCCTGAACTGTCGCACTCCTACAGTAGCAAGCGGTTCATGCAATGAACTTGCATGTTCTGTGGCCACCCTTGGACTTGGCCACGCATATTTACTGTGAGCTAGTTGAGGGCAGGAAAGCTTTGGCAGGAAACTACTGTTTGAACTCTCAGTCTTTACACTGGACATTATTACTTTTTAAATCATCAATTTTCTCAAGAGATTTCAGGTGCCCCAGTTCACTTCCCACGTTCCCCTCGCCAGTCGCACGGCTCACGCCGGGTCAGCTCCTGAGAGGAGCAGGAGAGATGGCTGCACAGCGCATGCTAGAAAAGCAAGGGCATGAAATACCACATGCACCTACACGGCAGCTGCAGGGGAGAGAAGCCTTGGGAATAATAAAAATACCTCCACAGGTTAGCAATTTTGTAATATTCAAGCCAGGAGAATTATTGCATGTGAGAGAGCTAATTACAGGTAGCAATATTGATAGGCAATTCCAGCCTAAGAGAGCAGATTAAATCCATTTATTGCGTGTGTGTATGTACTTCCAGAGACACTTGCTACTGTTACCTGAGGAAATTATGGTAACATTTGCAGTTTATTTTCTCCACTGTAATGGAAAGAATGAAAAGATAGAATTTTACTTTTTTTTTTTTTCCTTCTCTCTCTTTTTCTCTTCTCTACAAGGATCTCTCAAGGCTTTGAAAGAAAATAATTGTAGCACTTTGACAGACAACCTTCAGATCTTTTAAATCTTTATTCTGTAAGTAAGTTTTCCGGAAATAATTTTCCTCATAATTACAGGCCTGATTAAGGTGAGCATTTCCACAGCTTTGATGGCTTTGTAAATCAGTTACTGCCTTTCTCTTACAGGGAACAGGAACACGCTTTGCAATGAAGTTTTACTATGCAAAGTGGCTGAACGATAATGTAATTACCATCTATCCTAAGACATCTCTTAGGCTTTAAAGTAACAAACATACCCATTCCCTCTTTTGTGTGCCGAGATGGAACAAGAACCATTCTGTATACCCACACGGAAAGGATGAGGTTATAACTTCCCTTTATTTTCACCCTGCCCTGGAAATACAGGAAATTTGAAGCAGCTTAGTAATTAACTGATAAAAATATGAGCTAAGAACCTCAAAACAAACTAGAAGTTATTGCTTTTTGAAAGAGAATTGAGAGATGAAGGTGAACAGATTACTTCTATTTCATTCTCATAGGAAATTACATATTACACGTAACCCTGTGACCCTAAATGGATCAACTTTATCTGCTTTCTTACCTTACAACCAATGTGGAACTGAGAAGTTCTATTGGAAACAATTACATATACATCTTTTACAGAAATAATATAAAGCCTTAATGAAATTGAGGAAGACAACAGCATATATGCCCAATTTTGCATATTCAGGTGGAAAAAAAAATCAACATAAATTCTCATCAAAGTCCTCCAGGATGCCATGGAAATTCACTTCGGTGGGCACAAGAGGTAGTAATTCCCCGAGACCTCTCTTCTCCAGAGCCCATAGCACCAGCTAAGCAGAGAATTAGTCAATTAGCAAAACCGCCCTGGAACAAGCTCAAAGAGAACATGGTAAGTTTTCCATGCATTGACACCTAAAATGGAAGGGAGAGGCTGCCAGGAAATTATTCAGTTTGTTATAAAGTTACAAAATGGGCAAAAATGCAAGGCTTGGCATAGCAGCAGTCATATTCGACAACCTAATGGTTTCCTTTTTGCTAAATACATCTGCTAGCGTAATAACCTTTGCGTGGAGCTTCTTCCCCAATCCACCGGCATTAAATATTGTACAAAGTTAACTCAGGGTGAACACCGGATGCTGCTCCTTTAGCATCAGATTTACAGAGAATGGAGGTCCCAATCCGTGCGCCAGGACAGAGCCCGGTGCTTGCTCTGAACCACGGCCAGGCAGCCGTGGGAGGCCCCTGGCCCATGTGGGATAGGACCCCCCGGCCCTGCCGCTCATGGTCAGCCCCGTTGCGCCCTGCTTGGTTCGGGCCACTCCACGCCAACGGGCCAGCGCTATTTGGAGTGATGGCAGAGTGCTCGGGGCCCTTCCCGAGGGCTTAGTATCATTTGCAGATGTGTTAAGTGCACTTGCTATTTCATTACCCAAGATATTAACAAAAATATGAGATAGTATCAGATTCAGAACGCAGAAAACAAAAGAAAACATTTCCCTTCCTACCTGTACATAATAATGCTGTACCTAACATCTGTCACAGAGTTGGAAAACACAATGGAAACACACGATAATGCAAGGCTAATTTAATCTTTCAAAAAGCAAGAACCCAAAACAGCTGCAGGAAAGCACAAATGAGTCAGTGTTTCAGCTACAAGACTATTACTTTTAAATAATTATTAATCTTGCTTCAATTACACGGCATGTGATTCAGCCTCTGCATTGCTATTATCTCCACAGGGAGAGCTTTTCATACATAAAAACATAGGATTTATGCTGCTGATCCCTAAAGATCATTTGGACAGTGCTCCCTGGCCACTAATAGGAAGTGTCTAGAGTCTTTCCTCTGACTGACAAATATTAGTGGCTAATATTGCCAACAAAATCAACCTGAATGCATATATATGCTCCCAAAAAGCTCAATGATAAACGCCTTGGAGCAGAGAATATGTCTATCATTTAGCATGCCCATTTGGGGGAAATGAATCCCTTGCCCGCTCCTTTTTTCTTGTTGTAAATGGCAACACTTGGTTTATACTGCACTTTCCACACTTCCCAAAGGCTACGAGAGCTGTGGTGTGAGTGAGGATTCCTGTTCAGGGCCTCGGCAGCTCTGCCCCAGCACCACCACGTCTACACACGCGCGGGTTTTAAAGGTTGGCACTTTTCACAGGCAACAAATCTAATCAACAAGGGAAGGGAGGAGGGAAGATTTTCAGTGCAACTGAGGACAAAGTTCCCTCACTTTTTCTACCACAATCTGCACCCTTGTATTTTATGTATATATGACAATTCAGCACACATGGCTTAACTGAATCACCCTTAGTCTATACATACATTTAAGAAGGTTAGGCTAATATAGCCGAGACTCAAACTGTATTAGTGCCCTCAATATTTTTAAACCCCTTATTACCTACATAAAACTGCAACATTTATGATTCATATAGAATGATACAATAAACACTACTGCCATTATTAATTTTCGGATGGCATTAAGTGCATTGCATTCTTGTTTACATGAGATACAAGGTTAATGCCACAGACTGCTTCATTTTTTTTGTTTTTTTTTGTGAAAAAACCCTTTATTGCTAAACTATTATTTTGCACCTGCAACTCCTATTTGATTAGGAAGTTCTGGCTGTCTCTTCCCAAGGCCTTAGTCTTGGCTCTCAGCTGGCGAGTCCAACATGGTGCGCGCGTTTCACCAGATGCCCGGGAATTTCAAGGAGATGCCACATCTCTCTCGACTGCAAGAACAACCTGCCCATGCTTGGTGCCAGCACCTGAATTAAAGCACAAACACCTTCTGCTGAGGCCACGTGCAGCAGCCATTACATGCTGCCATCAGCTCCACTAGCACTTAGAAATGGCCCAAGCTGCATCAAACCAGGAAAGGGCTTTAACAACACTGCCTTTTCCAGAGACATATTATTGCCTTCCGAAGCGTGTCAACCTCAGACCACCAGTGTTTAAACCTTGCTTCTTCTGGGGGCCTTGAGACCTGCATCCCCACCAAACACAGTTGCCAACTGCCTGCCTGCCTCAGCCCAAGGCACACACTTGCAATAGATGATCTGTTTGGCCCTTTTGCCAGCAATATCATAGAGCTACACTTTCATTTTAGCATTTTTCAGAGAATGAAGGTGGTCACTTAGTGCCTGGTGTCACCGTCACCTCAGTGTGTTTACACAGTCACCTCTCATTGCACTCCCTACGTGTCGCAATGTTGGATCCGCAGTGGATGCCAATAGGTACTCTCAAACTCCTACAGAATTCTCTATTTAATGCTGCCAACTCCAGATACAGTTAAAAAATCTTATTTTCTTATTTGTAAGTGCAAATAAATGCAGTTCTCCCATTAATACTCAGTTACTTGTACACGATGTTCACCTAGAGCTGCTTTTGCAATCCTCAGAAGAATATCCTTTTTGGCAAATCCCACTTCCTGTGCAGAAGCTGCTAAATCCTGTGCTCTCAGGATTAACTCGGCAGCACTTTCCAATAGCTTGGATTACTGCAGTCCCAACAGGCTGCTTCCCGCTTGCCAGAGAATGCTTTCTTAGCCCCTTCATCGCCTGCATCCCTCACTCCCAATGGAAAACTACAGTCTTGACCCACAACTGCCATGATGGAAGGGCTGGCTGAAAGATAAACCGTGTTAATTAACTCCCTCATCAGCTCTCTTGCAGAAAAGCGAGTTTATGGCAAAACAAGTGCAAGGATGCACAAAAAGGAAATGGGAGGAGGATGCTGGGGTTATAGCTAACTGGGCAAGGGGCAACAGCAGGAACACACTGGTGAGAGGAGGCAGGTGGACATGGGACGAGCTGTGCAGCTGGGCACACCAAGAAGAGAGGCACAAAACCAGCAGAGCTGAATGCCCATGACAAGCAACAGTAAATGCAAAACCAAAACAGGCAGCAGCAATTGTTACTGCCTCAAATACCATCATTAGCCACAGCCAGGAAGCTCTAGCAGCAAAGAGGAGAGATTCAGACAAAAGATAAAAATCAACTGAACAAGGAAGAATCAACCAAACAACACCTGTGAGCAATATAAAATCACTTAGGAGCTTATTGAGAGGTCATTTCTAGGCACTCGTTTGCTAAAACCAGGGTACAGTAAGAAGAGGTGAATCATTTCTAGAGCCCAGACGTGGGTCACCCTGCCCTGCCGACATGCGGGGACAGTGGCGTGGGCACTGTGGGAGGAGCGGCTCCATCCACAGCCCAGGGAGCCCCAGCAAACACCACCAGCCTCCGAATTTGGGCATCAAGCCCAACGAGGCTGCATTGAAAAGTCTCCTAATGTCATCCGAGGAATAAACAGAGTGGCCTAAAAAAAAAAAATCCTGGAGTCGTAGTTCAAAGCAAAACCTCAAGTACTTTCTGTTCAGAACTGAATTATCTGCCATCTTCTTGATCCCAAACTAGACCAAGAGTTCAGAGTAATTCCTTCTCATCTGGAGAAAAAAAAAAAGAGGAGATTTAATGCAGACTGAAGTGCTTCACTTTTATCAGGAGGTTCAGGAAGGCATCTGCGACAAGGCTGGGAACAGGACAGAGGGAAGGTCTCTCGCTGCCTTACAGAAACACTCAGCCTTTCCTGAGAAGGTCCTCTGAAAGGAAGCACCACTGTCTGAGCAGGATTAAATGACCACTTCATTAGACAGCAAGCTCTACTGACAGTACTTGAAAGCACTAGGAAAGAAAGGCTTGCCTTCAATTTGAAAAAGTTAAACCTCTGATTTCTGAGATCCCATATACATGGAGCTGTAGCAGGAAGAGGTGCAAGTGCAGGCTTGAACTATGTATGCTTCCCAGGACAGATTTAGAGAATAAGATGTTTCAGATAAGTTCATAATTTAGTCTATGCTGTATCATTTCTAATTTAATGAAAAGTATCCTCCAAATAAATATAATTACATACTTACTTTATGCTTCTAAAATTTTTTAAAAAGTATCAAAAAGTAGCAAAATCTACTGTTGTAATCGACTTTCACATCTTATTTTCATCCAAACTTAAGAACATGACCCAGATTCATACTTCCGGCTTGGGTACAGGAGGGACAGGCTCTCTGATATTCTCTAAAATATCCCCTCGGGTTAAGATTAGGAATTTCAGCCTGACCTTCCATCCCTATTACAATAGGATGAAAGGGAGAGTGCAGTCTTCTTCAAAGAGTGTAAATTTTTAAAAAGGTAAATTAGAAAAAAAATAACAGCATCAAAGACTCTGAAGATTATATAGATGGGGGGCCTCTTACTACCTATTCTGCACAAAACATGTTTCAGACATGGGCTAAAACCCTTCTCAGTGTCAAAGTTTTGTTGATCTCATCAAATATAGGGCCTACTTCCAGGGGGAAGGGAATAAGCATGTTTGAAGGCATTTGTGCTTCAGGGAACAAGAGGAAAGGGCACTTCAGAGCCACCACCTCCACTTACCCGCTGTGACACCACGGGCTGCCAGTCCTCCCGCAGCAGCAGCGGGTACCACACACCCGCAGGGAGCTCCACGTAGGTGTCTGCTGCAAACAACGCTGCAGTATCAGAGCGGCACTCGCAAAGCAGAAGCACTGACCTGCTACGGGACCAGCTGGTCTGCAATAGCTTTCTACAGCCTTTTGAGGGACCAGGCACACAAGCACCTTGCAGCCACTGCTACAAGGACTATGCGCCCCAGCTAGAACAGCCTCAGATTCCTCTAGGACAACACAGGGAGCTGTCGAGGAGCTTCTCAAATACTTCTGCACCCACCTTACTTGAGTAGTTTTGACAACTCAGTCACTGCTCTGCATGGTTGAGAGAAGAGCTAAGGTGCCTTTCACGCCATGACTGACACTGGAGGGCACAATCCAGTCACAGGCTTCAGCTTTCCAGGTTAGAGCAAAGGATGGGATGAGGAGGCACAATTCCCACCCAGCACAGACAGTGCTCATCAGCAACAAGGAGCCTCCTCCTGATTCTCATATGCTGCTCTCACAAGTAGAGGCGACAGGGAAGTTCTCTGTACCATGCCCAACTCCACTTGGCACAGGGAAAGTGCAGAAGACAGGGGCCCTCATTAAATGCACCCTTTGGTTTAGGCAGATGGGAAAGCTCTTAATAGCATTTCAGCCCTGATCTCACTTTTTCCTACAGAACAGATGCAATATGTAATTTACCATAGATTATGACATTTGAAATAATTCAAAAATCCTGATGAAAGTATATCAAGCTAGATACTGCCATCTGCTATGATTTCAAGAATTCACCTGATAGTTACTTATCTCATGACTGGAGCTCCAGGATACAGAGGGTTTTGTACACATACATTTGAGACAGTGGCAGAAAAAAGACTATTTCTCAGGGATAGACAGATGTGTTTTGTGCTGTTCTGCTTTGCTGCTCTCTGTAGCCAGTTGTTCAAGTCTAGACACTTGTCTCTCAGTGTCTCTCCTCTGTATATAAAAAAAGCAAAGTAGTCTCTCCTCTGTATAAAAAAGCAAAGCATCTAGAGCCTCTCTTCTAATTGACAGATATCCCATGCGATACTGACCAATCTAAAGTCATGTAAAACAAAACAAACTCTAAAATTCCTGCGGAAACAAGAGCTCTCTTTTTTTTTTTTTTTATAATAACTTCTACTAAAACAGCGTCTGGAAGCCCAAGGAAAGACCACAAACATTGCAACAACTTTCTCATCAAGAACCAGCCAGGAGTTGGTGTGATGGAAACCTCACTCACCACCAATTGCACTTACACCAATAGCCCTGAAGAAAGAGAGGGGATTTAAACTGAAAAGCTGAGATTTATCACAATTGGAATCAGAATAGGTAACATATAAAGAAGAAAAACAGTCAAAAAATCATTCAGTAATTCAAAATCAACAGGAAACAGTCTCAGCTCTGACCACTGGGTCCTTATAGGGCAGGATTTTTCTTTTCCCTAGACTTTTTGGGTGACACTGAAGCCTGTCCACTTCCCTTATTCTCACTCCTCTCATCCCCATTGCAAAATAAACAGCTGAAAAGAGAAAAATATTCAAGCAAACACAAAAAAGATATTGTCCTGTCTGGGAAAACAAAAAGCTGCCGAGACTCCATTTTACAGGATCTCAAGGCGCAGTGCAACAGGCAGAGTGACTTGTCCCCCATTGAAAGAGAACCTGGGAGCTCAGCACCATCTCGCCTGGCCCAGCGCGCCTCGCTCTTGAGCAAGGGATACAAGAGCCCTGTCACATAGCAGCCTTCTGATCTATTACACAGTTTTCTAAAAAATTGTATATAGAAATACAATAAATGGCTAATTCTATATACAGTATATTATATTTTCTTTCAAGGTCATTACAAATTCCATTATAAATTTAATAATAAACTACAGGCAGCCCTAAACTAAGATAGCAACAAACTCTTGCTGGAACACTGCGTCGATAGGAAATGCTCTGAGTCAGAAGTCTTAGTGGATCACAGAAATATTAAGCAAGAACAAAGTAAATGCTTGGACAGAGAAAATGTGGATATCCTGGCTGAGCCAGATGAGACACAAAAGTTTGAAAAACATATCCCCCCCCCACCACATCCTTATTTGAAATCAGCAACTTTCAGTGCAGAGGATGGACTAGAAATTCCTACAAAACTAACGTAGTCCTTTTTTAGTTTTTCCAATGCAATTCCCAAGAATATAGAAAAAATGAATACAAAGGGTATATGACCAGCACAGAATTGTCAAGTCCAGTTTTGCTGTATTTATGCCTCTGCAAATTAGTTGAAAAACTGGAAAGGGCTCACAGCTCCCCCATATTGTGTATTTCACACAAATGTGCTTTGCATGATAAATTCTTTTCTCCATATCAAACGTTGTAGATGGTGACTTCTCACATTTTCTAGTTACACATTTTCAACTTACTTGCACTTGGAAGAAGATATCAGAGACTAGGAGGTAGCAGACAAGATCCAATGGCTGGAAAGTAGTGCTAGAAATAGTCAACTACACCTGAGAGCATTTGGGGGTGGAGGGGAGGAAAGGGTAATGGAAGGTGGTAATGGAAGTTAACACCTGTAATTGCTCACAACAGAGAGAATTTTCTACCAACTAAAGGTCTTAAACTAGAAACCTGCATCTTACTAAAACCCTTCTCCAATTTGCCCACTGGGCTCATGTGGAAATGGGTGAAGTTCTGCAGACTGTGTTTATGCTGAAGGCCAGATAGGATGGGCAAAATGGTCTCCTCTTACCTTAAAATGTGGATAATTTAGCAGAAACTAAATGAAATGAACTCTACAGTATTGCTGCGAGTTACTGTGCGATTCCACCCTTGTCCTGTCCAAAGCACGGATCCCCACTTAAGGACACAACAACTCTTAAGCATTGGGCTTCCTCTGCTAAGTTCACCAGGAACGTATCTCTGTTATGTGGAAAATGTTTGGTGGTTATGAAAACATGACCTGAAATTAATAAATTGTTAAAGTGATCTGCCTGAAGTGTACTTACTGTCATCAGAAATAAAGGCTGAAATATGTCATTTTATTCCACTACTAAATTCCTTGGCTAAGTTCAGTAATAGCAGAGCTACTCTCCTCCTGCACTCACATGCACACTGTCAAATTTAGGGGATGTAGCAGAACTGATACCAAGAGCAGCTAGCAAAGGCACACCAGTCCGTCTGTTTCTTCAGCAGCAGATAAATGTTTTAAATACAGAGCTTTACACTCATGGTAGATAATGCATATTTATGCTGCTCAATTTTAAGTCTGCGTCAATTCAGCATATACTGGAAGCGTCACTTTCACAGACCTCAAACCAAAAGCCGTCATTAGGTAACATGTCTGCGCTGGCCTTCAGTACAGGGAGCAGCAAACACTGACTGCCATTAATTCCTCCGTATTCATCAATGCCTCCATTTCAGACCTGATAATAATTGGAAGCTTGTTCACATCCTGCTGGTTTTGTCTGAGACCATTTGCTGTGTCAAGACAACTAACATCACTAAACACGATCAGACCTCACCTTGCAGGAGTCAGCTGCCACTGAACTACCACTTTACTGGGCTCTCTATAGCCTCTGAAGAGCATTTTTGTTTGCTTATTTGCATTTGTAATTTGTAGAAAACTTTCTTTAAGCTTTTCAGATGAACAGATGGCTAATTTAAGGGAGACTACAAGATGTCTACCACTGAATATACTGGCCCCACCATCCCTTAACTTGAGCCCCTGCAGTATAGAGGTATAAAGTACGATATTCTGAGACCTACTTTCCAGTTGTCTGAATCTTTAGTGAGATTTAGCAGAACAGAATGCTGTCTGGGAATCCTATTTTTTGATGAATTGCTGTGGAAGTGGGGGCAGAGTTGACGGAAATAGCTAAAAGCAGTCTCCTGATGAGAAAGAAACTCCAGCGCTGCTGATGCAGCTCCTGCTCTCTGACACCAGCTGGGTTCCCAAAGTCCACTCGCAGCCAGGTGTTCTCTAACATATGCAGCTAGTCCCTCCAACAACCTGTCATTCCAAGCTTGCAGGGATGCAAAAATAAGCTCCAGTCACTCAGGGCACACACCGCTGTCTCCCCTTCCAGCTTGATGCGTTCCCTGTGCACCTCAGCCTGTTCTGACAGGCCTAGGTACAACTCACTTTCTCACTTCTAAATGGGAATAGCCAACAGCCCTGAAAAGTCTGTTAATTTCTGTTAAATACTGCTAAAATAGTAACTTTTGATAGGCCTCAAATGCTTCTTATTGTGGAAAACAAGCAAACATTCAAAGAGTAGTTAAGCTTCTTTCCTAATTTTTTTGACTGCTAAATTCACCCAAATGCTGAGGCAGCAAGTTTTCCTCAGAATATCAGCAAGCTAAAAACATTAACGTTATTTTTTTACATGCAAGTAATTTCAATGGCAATCTTTACATAGATTCAATCATCTCCTCCACTGATGAATAGTACTAAACAGATATCATGTTATTAAATACTCCCAAAACATGAGCAAGAAAAACAAGAAAGTGGAAGTTTGTTACAGCTGCAGTCTCCCACGGCCCCATTTAATATTATAATAGCGCATGAACGTGAGTGCAGATGATGGCTCAGCCCGGCCTTCCCCTGGAAGGGTCCAGCTCACACACTTGCCTGTCAAACACGAGGCCCTGCTCCTTGACCCACACAGCTTGGGTACAGCGGGTACTCTGGATCTCTCTCAGCTCTACAGTAAAAAACGTCTTCAGGTCATGCTTTTTGTCACTGTACTTTGATTCTGCTTTCCTACTCTAACTTGGAGCATCCAGTATTAGCACTGCTTTATCACTTTTGGAAAAAGTCCTTTAACAACTTATAAATGAGCACTTCAAGAATTCATGTGCTCATCTGCCTGTTTAATTATATCTCCATGCTCAAAAATCTGTGTAGCATACATTTTGCAGTACTATTATATAAATGTTTAAATAGCTGGTGCAATTCAGAGATGCATGCAACGATTTCAATCCATAGCTTTAGAGACACAGTTAACAGCAGCAACTTCACATATTTCAGGATACGAAATGTATGAAATCTGGTATACTAGCTGCACTCCAGTCTTCCCTGACTACAAGAAGCATTTTAGGATGCTGGATTCCAACTAGAAAGTTAAATGCACCTTCCTTCATGTCCAGTTCTTAGCAGGTGTCAGAATCAGTGGCCAGAGACTGTGCTTCACTTCTGAATTATTGTAGTTTTTTTTCCTAAATATTTGCAACCTAGTGTGGGGGTAAGGGAAATAAGTTGAAGGTGGGTGACAACATTAACAAGGTCAACACCAAGCTTGAAGCAAAATTTCCAAATTCAAATCTAGCTCTAAACATCTCTAAGTGTGATATTTGATTTTTGCTCAGGGCCTTTCTTCCAGTTTTACATAATAATTTTCAGACGTTCAAGAAGGAAATAATACCAGAAGAAACCTGAATACAATCTTTTTAGGATTAAAGTACTGAGTAGCAATAGGAGGCTAATGACTAAAGATGAAAGAGTTCTCAGTACCATTGGTACTGCCTTAGAGCAAGCTGGTGGGACACACACCCGCAGCACAACACCTTGCAGCAGAGCGTGCGTACCGAGTAACAGTGTTGTCAAAGCAGCTACACTAATGGGTGGAGAGCCTAATACAGAATATATACCACCATGTAAGGTTTAGCCATTGCATCTTACTTTTACCATCAGAACTGCTTGCTTGCAACTTTAAAAGCTTTTAAAAAAAAAAAAAAAAAAAAAAAAAAAAAACAGTTAGTAGCTTCCAAAATGTAAATGAACTACGAGGACTACAGAGAGCAGTACAGAAAAGGCAGGTGACTTTGTTTTTACAACATTCTGTCCATTCTTCTAAGAACTGTATTGCACATAGCACAAAATGTATCCCCTTTTAAACTACGTATCTTCTCCTTTCACCATGAATCAAAACTTTGCTTTGACCCAAGTTACAGCAGTTGCAAAGTCAGCCTATGACACACAAAACAGATGGGATTCCCAGAAGTGCTGAGGGACCTGAAATCACACCAAAAAACATGCCCCTTCCTCCTCCTGAACAGAAATGCTTGCATTCACTGTCCCAGCTCTCTCTGTGAACTTGCTCAACAAGTTCTGCATTAATTTCTGCTTGCTGCTTTATTCAATGAAGTCTCCCTGTAGCCATGGGAAGCTCCTGCCTGAACACCTGCTATTACCACTTCAAAGAATCCTGGACTTCCAGAGCCAGGGTCCACCTTCCCCACCAGCCATTAGCAGGATTTGATTCCAATAAAGACTGGAAGAGAGATACCGAGCTCCAGAGCCCTGCATTGCTGGGCCTACACGCTCCCAGGAAAGGCTGCGCAATGAGCACCGCACACGAGTCACCATCTAGCAGAATCAGCAGCGCCAAGGGCGCCGCTCCCTGCTGGTGCAAAAGATCAGGATTTGGGGCAGCCACCGGTTAGGCACCGAGTGTGAGGGGGAAGAGCCCTGGCTGCCCCTCGCAGGAGCCAGAGGTGTGTGACACCCAGACGAGCGCGTGCTCCCAGCACGTACGGAGGGAGCGTCACCCCTCCTCGGCCAGCTGAAGGGCTCGGGAAGCTGCGCTACAGAGCCCACGCGACACAGGGCCACTTGCCATTAATGCCTACTACATAGCCAGCTACGGCAGCTTAACTGCAGACCAGAACCAAGGAGGGCACTAGACTGCAACAATTTATGCGGATCATATAGGATGACTGGCAGGCAGGACCCTCCCAGCACCATGAATTGTGCTGTTTGGTGTTTGGACAGTGCCACAGTGGTCTTGAGTGATTAATGTACTGCAGCCCCCTGAGCTATGGGAATTTGACTTTTTTTTTTTTTAAACTTTCTTTCAAAGCAATTATATGCCTAGAAAGAAAATTAAATTATCCTAATCTGCCTTGATTTATATATGTGTAACAACTGTAGATAGGCACTAGTGACAGGATTTCCAAAAAACAAGCACATCCCCTCGTGACTTTCTAGCACTATTTAGAGACACTGTCCTCTCCCATCCCCTCCAATCTCCTCTGCAGGCTCCTCTCTCAGCTGGAGACCATCAGACATCAGTGCTGCAACCCATTTTACAGGGTCTGAAGGTCTAGCTCTCATCTTGTTTTCTAAATCTTTAATACTTTCATTTTCCCTACTGGTTGTTGCTACTGCTGCCACTTTTGTTCAAAAGACATTTTTAAGAAGATTTTTGCCTTTTAAAGCAGTTTTGCATCCAAAGCCTACAGAGACATCTAAGCAAATCCTCTCCCCTCAGGACTGCTTGACTCAAGGCAACACACAAGCCCAGGCAGCAGCACGTATGGCCTAAGGCAGCGGGCCAGCGCTGCAGCCAAACCAAGCAGCGTTCATCTCCTTGGCTTAAGTTGCAGAGCAGCAGGGTGTAGCACACAAGGGAAGCATTCCTGGGTATAAACCTCCCAAGCAGATCCTTCCTTCCTTCCTTCCCAGGCCCAGAGCAGCGGCAGGACAGGGCAGGAAGGCCCTGGCTCCAGGCCCTTGGAGCAAGGAGCAGGCAGCGCAGCAGCCATGGGGCTGCTCCGTCCCTTGTGCCGATGCGAGCAGCGAGGGAAACACAGAGCCACTGCTGCCACTCTGACTCCGCGCAGGGAGCAGCCTGACGAAGAAAGGAGCTGGCACTTGAGCACAATTACATTTCAAGAACTAGTGGCTAGAAACAGACTGTACCGCCGCAGTGCAGCTGCTTCTCCGTTCACTTGCTTTTCTACAGCTGTTTTCACAAAAGCACACTGGAGTGAGAAGGCAGCAGCAGCGACTGCTCTCCCGATTGCTTTTGCTGTCACTACCTGTCAGTTAAACCGCTTTCGTTCGTGGCCCTCTCAGAGCTGCACGGCACAGCCTCTGCAGTGACTGCTAAAGACGCAGTTGATATTTGCGTTTCTTGCTGTCCTGAGGACCGTCGTATCCTAATTAAGTCCAGCACAAAGAGATGAGGAAACAGCTTCCACTCAAGTGACCACGTGTTTCTTTACTGAAAAGAGCTACAAGCACTATGAATTAATTTCCCTATATCTCTAATTTAAATCAGTTGACAGCTGAACAGTTATCACCTAAAGTAACTGACTGCATGTTGCCTGAATAAAATCCTTTTTTTCTTTCCTTTCCAAAGAGCTAGTGTTACATGTTTCTCTTATCTTTGCTAAGTAACATAATGGATGAATCTTGAGGAACTTCACAGAAATATACATTGGTTTATCCAAAGATTCTGACTAATGGACAATTTCAAACCAATATCAAATAATAGTCACTGAAGTGCAAAACTCTTGCCTCAATTCATTCCCAAGCGCAAAGAATACATTTGCAGCAAAACTATGGTTTTCCTCCACATTATGGAGGACCTAGAGGATCAAGTCACACAAGGCAGAAGAGACCCTCTGTAATTTATTCCTACCAGCCTTCAGCTATCACAATTTGTGGGCTATGACTAAGGCCACAAATCTGATTGCTGTGTTCACAAAAAACATTACTGAATTAGCTACTTCCCCTGTATCTATAGGGGGGAGCCCACGGCCCTGGTGCACACCTCTGTGTTTAGGTTAAGGCCAGAGAAACTCTTCTCCGAGCTGAGCTCTCTGTGTTTAAACAAGTTGCTTACTGAATGAGTACCCAACCACAGTATTTCTCAGCGTGACAAAGGACCAGGACATTTTTATAATTTTGTGTTGCCAGGCATCCTTCCATTTTGGAGGATCAAGGACAATTAATTCTCCATAAAGTGCTCTATCTCCAGACAGAACATTTTGATTCTCTGCAGAATACATATGTAAGTTAGTGCAGCCTTTTGACATAGCTGAACAAATAACATGGTATTTAACAAGGCACAGAGAAATCAAAGCAGACAACTTTCCTACATGTTTATCAAAGCATATGCAGCATACCCATTCCATGGCAGATGAAACAATAAACATGGAAGCAAAAAAAAAAAAGTCTACTGCATTTCAATACATAAAACATAACAAAAAGCTGTAACAGGTATGAGCAGCTCTGACAACTATTTCGGTTGCCAATTTCACTGTTTCGTTTCCTCACTGAAATCTAGAGACCCTTGGAAGCTGCAAGCTTGCAGCAATGATCCTTGCGCTCATACCTCTACACTGCCTTTCAGGGTGTTTAACAAGCGGGTGCAGCAAAGCAAACCCCTGCCCTGAGGGCACATCCTGGAAGACACAGGCTAAGGCCTCATCTGTTTCTTGCCTTGAAAGGCCACCAGCCCAACAGGGAACAGCTTGGGCTCACAGCCAACAAAGACTCCCAGTGACACACACACAAAAAATATGGTTCTCAGAGATATGCAGCTGTAATATTTATTAGGATCAGCATAAAAACCTTATGCACACATACCCATAGAAACATCTTCATACCCATTCTAAACCAATAGGCCTGACTGGTCAGATTGAGTTACACTGGGCCCTTTGAATGTGTATCTACTGTTCCAGAGTTTGTTTTCTATATACGAGCATTTGGTCAACTATAACATGCTTAAATATGATGCATGTTTAACTGCCAGCGGGAACAGAAAAAACTGTGCTGTGAAAGTTAACCATGTATCTATAGATCAGCCTAGAAAAGCACACGTAAAACAAAAATTCTGTTCTAAGAGATGCAAGTGTCTCATCTGGTTTTTTATAATAGCAAAGAATGCAGAAGAGATGCAGACTCTGCTAGCCAGTGTCTGCAAATTAAGTCTTTGGTCTAAGCGAACTTCCTTTACCTCGCACTCACAGAGCTACCTGGCAAGAGGAAAAATTAAGAGGTAAGTTCCAAAGTCCATCAAGACCACTTGGCATCTTTGCAGGCTTGGATTTGGCCTTCAGTGAAAAGGCTCTAAACTTCCTTAAAACAACACTGGAGGCTTCCTCGAGATCAGGAATGTTGCACATATTCTTTGTCAGTCTAGTCCAAGATCAATTCATACCGAAAAGGTGGAGAAGAACATGTGCTCCAAGAGAGCTGCCTTCCCAGTGCCTTCACCATATTGCAGCCAGAGGCAGTGTGAAAGGTGAGGGAAGAGAGGAACGCAGCATATTTTCTGACAGATGACAGATGAATCTGGTAAGGAGAAAAACAGTATCACATTTTGTCAGATGTGCATATAAAAGATACTGCTATCTGTATAAAGGTACAGAAGCATAAAAGTCACAGAAGAATACCTTGCATTCTTTTTTAATCTTAAAAAATGACTTCATACAATGTTATGATCAGAAGTGTTTTTATAAGCGTAAGAAACAACAGTAGCAACAAAGGTTAGCACCATCCCCATTTATATTTCAAGAGCTTCTGAAAAGAGAGTTTTGAAGGGGCAATGACTACTGAAATGAAATGCCCTCTTTCTGGATGGATGATATTAACTGCATTCCCAGATTAAACAAATAGTTCTCCCTCCATTAACCACAACAGAAACTGCAACTCAAGCAAACAAAAATCAGTCTGTTAAGGCATGTAAGGACAACCCGTTATTTGTTCATTTTTTTTCTCTAGGACAACGTAGCGTCTTTCTACACAAATACCAAGCAGGTTCTTTCACAAAATGTCTAAACATTTATCAGTTGAGAGTTACAAACCCAGTTATTTATGGAAACATGGTACAGAAAAAAAATATGTTGCTAACACACTTGGCCTGTGATTCAGCAGCTTGTAATTATCTTTCTTATTAAGGCTTCCCAAGGCAAAGAACTGATTCTCTTAAAGGTTCTTTCCAAATACAAGGCTTTATTAGAAAGAAAGAAAAATGTAGTGCATTAATAGATTGACTTAAAGAGCTAGGATTGAACCATTTTATCTTATAAATAAGCAAATAGAAATAGGTTTGTTTGCTGTGGTTATTCACTGCTGATTTCAGAGCTCTTCAGAACAATCCTATGAAAAATTTCTAACCCGTTTCTATTCTGCACTGCCCAGAGTGGAGCCATTTCTTTCTTTTTTTTTTTTTTTAATTTTATCTCATAAATCGCTGCTGTTTACCCTGGCCATCTCTCTTCCTCTCCTTTCTTCTTCCCCTGTAATGTAACAGGGCAGCTGCAGATGCCTTCCCTCCACAGCAATGCTGCTGGTATTGGGGAAGGGGATAACTTGGACACCTCTTTGGCTTGAGCATTTTGTACTGAAGCACCATCAGGTTCAAGAGTCACCTCCTGGGGTTCATCCTTTCACCCTTCCCTGCTCTGCAGGCTCCAGATAATTCTGCCTGAGTTCTATTCTTTGCTTTAATCTCTCCTTTTGCTCTCCCTCTTGTTCTTTTTTCACTTCTTACTGGGTCTCTTCCTTCTGCCTGAAAGCCATTCAGAAGTCCAAGGAATGATGACAATGCCAATCTAGGAACAGGGACACATGTCATGGTAAAGTAGGCTCATTCTCCCATTTTGCATCAGCCCCAATTCCCGGCCCACGACATGGCTTGCACGTTAGCCAGGTCACAGCTTGCACTCAGGTATCTGACAGATACCTGGGGCAGCCTAAAAGACATTCAGCACCAGGTAGCTTGGAGACAAAAAACCAAACCAACCAACCAGTCCCTCCCTCCTAGCTTAAGAACCAGCACTTGCCAGCTGTCTCTTTACTGGGCACTGCTGTGAAATGCTGATTCAGCTCCACTCAGCTCCAACTAATGCAATAAGGATGGCTTTTTAAGTCTCTGAAAAAGGTCATGTTTAGAGGCCTGTTTGTTCTATACCTTGTGAAAATCACACATACAGCATTATATTGTGGTAAAGTTGGACGGATTGAAAGACAACAGACAGACAAAAGAAGTGGCTGCCTGCAAGTACTGAAAGAAGCATCAAGGCAACTCCAAAAGTGAGAACCAAAAGAAGGGGGATATCATGCAAGGCAAGTGCAACTTAACAGCCTTTCCCACTGCCCTGCCAACATGAGCGCTATTATCTGTGTAAAGAGGAATTCAAACATCTTTGTTTCAGGGAGAGACTTACTGCACATTGTTATTACAGGGCAGAGCTTATGCTATTTAGTAACACACTGAGTTCTCACATGCTGCTCTACAAAAACGCAGGATGGGTCCAGGGACCATTCTGCAAACATTAAGGGCAGACTAAGAGAGATGGGGAACAGGATAGGTGGGCAGCCCAGCGTCCCAGGGAAGTCCTCAATTACTGACTTTGAAGGGAAGAACCTTCTTTTAGCACAACATAAAAATTCAGGAGCAGTCACACAAATTACCTCTTACAAGATGATGAGGCAGCAAAGATAAATGTGAAAGTGCTACAAAAAACCCTTTTTTTAACTAAAAAATAACACCCACTTACAGAGATGACTATGACCCAAGGAGGGCAAAGAAAAGGAGACAGTAAAAGATGAGATAAAGGAGGCACCTTAAGGCTTTTCCGATTAGACTTGGGTCTCTCTGCAGCTCCTTCAACCTTTCTACAGGAAATAGAGTGTCTACACGGTTGACCCTGCATGTAAAATGGCCTGTCATTTCGGCCCATCTTGATTACACCTAGAAGTAAAGCTGCAGCTTGGAGAGAAATCAGAGTTAATAGGGACGAGCTGCTCAAGAGCTACCTCAGGAACACATGTCACTCGCTCTTCTGACACAACACACCGCAGAGCTGCCTGCTTAATAGCAGAGGTGAGCACAGGAGCGGGGGGCTCCTCAGCTGTATCAGGAGTACAAGGGCCACTAATTACAGACAACTTAGCACAGAGTAGCAGAAACACACTATGGACCTAATGACTTTTCCATTCACGTGTAAAACATTTAGCTGACTATCCAGCTGCAGACATGGGGAAGGGATGAGCTGATGCAGACTCCATGGCAGAAGTCCCCACGTCAGTAAGGCCACCAAAGGCACATTTGTCCAGGCTACTCCAGTGCATTTGCACCAAGTACTTCCCAAGAACTCTTGGTTTTACAACACTGTGCTTACAAGCAAGCACTGTTTTTTAGGTAAAAATTAATCAAGAATTTTAAAAACCTCAACTTTTCCTCTTGTTTGCTTGAGTGGGAAAAATGCTGTTTTACATTCAAAATCTAATGATATGTTAATGCTTACCTACAAATGCGACTTTTTGACAGCAATAATCTCACATTTAAGATTTTTTTTTTCTGGCAGTGATATCTCTGGGTTAACCACATGAAAAAAAAATATTCACCCTCATCTCATCTTCGGTGAGCAAAAGAAAGAAGAAACAGGAGGAGGAGCAGTGTAGCACACGGTGCCACGGTCCTCGCCTGGATGTGCTGCATCAGCCCGACGCTGGCCATGGGCAGAGGCTGAGCCTCCCAACACAGCCTCTTTGTGCCAGGAGAGCAGCGAGGACAGGGCATGGTGCAGGGCAGCTACCACAGCCTGCCCACACGCTCACATTGGCTCTTGTAGCAAGTGCTTTGACAATGTGTTCTGAGAACTGTTGGGCTGACCCTTCATGGCAAAATTTATCACCCAGAACACCAAGTTCTGAAAACTGACCGCCAGTCAATGCTTTTGGGTGTATTCATCAATGCCACAGACACCATAAACCTAGAAGAATAACTACAGCGCAGGACAAAACCACCACCTACGGCACTGAAGAGACTGGTTCTGGCTGCTGCTGGAACAGGCAGAGCAAGTGTGGGGTCACATTCTTCCATTGCACCCTGAGGAACTTATTGGAGTTGTAAGTAAAAGTAAGTAAAAAATGCTGTAAAAGACAGGGCTTTAGACACCCCCATGGATTTATTCATTGCAGTCAAGACACCTGTGTGCTGGTTTGTAGTAATTGACCACAGTGAGTCACAATATAAGTGCAAATAAAACAACAGTTAATGAGCCAATGAACAATAGAGCTTCCACCTTCTGCACAGGGACTGTTTATCTCAGCGGGAGCGAGCCTGGCCTTATTGCTGTGCTACACGTTCTGTATTTTGAGCAGCACAAACTAAACATACTTATGCAGCCTTTGGCTTATTTTTAGGAAGAATATAATTAAAAAATAAATCAAATGCATGAAATGTCTTTCAGCTGATTGCAAGCAAAGTTGCTCAGCATACAATGCTCACAAATAGCAAACCAGAGCAAAAGAAAATGCCTTTGCCTCTGGAAACTTAAAGTTCAGTTGCTCCAAAACAAGCAGATCTGGGCTCTGAAATTCACTGTGTTAATCCCCTGTAGCTTTGTAATGTATTTTTTCCAGTTACAAGTGACTGGTACCACCTTTATTTCAAACTAACGGAAGCAAAGATGTCAAGGTCATGCTTTCCCAGTTTGCTGAAGCAATCTAATAGTGTGACTATCTAGGCCAGCTGCCAGCAGAACTGGACTTTAAATATCTTGCAAGAGCATGACTGCATATCTAGTTTAATTTTGCCCTGCAATTTAAAAGTCTAATGCAGGCAAGTACATGAAGAATTTCTCATTCAATCAGCCTCACCTTGTTCATATACAGAAAAGCATCACGTTGCCTTAAAGAGATACAGGAAGTAAGGCCACAGACAAAGGCTTTTATGCCTTTTAAAATGCGTAAAGGGGTAAATGACGCAGTAATGGATCATCAATGGGGTGGTTGAAATATTACAAAGCTGAAATTATAAGAGAAAGTATTTTGGGAAGGAGCCTTTCCAACTGAAGAATAAGACCTGATCTAAAAGAGGTGACTGAGCATTTGTACTTTAAGTCTGAAGAAAGCACAGAATAACACAGAGGAAAGCAAGCAAAGAACGAACAAAAATGCCACAAAATGTATTCAGGCATTTTACCACTTTAAACAGTGCCAGCAGCTGTCAGATACCTGTTAGTAAACGGGTCTGCTCTGCCTGCTGGCCACGACGGTAACTGCAGCACAGGCCCCGCTCAGCTGAGAGCTCTGCAAGGCCAGCAGATGGAGAACAGCCTCACACAGCCCATTCCCATCTTCTCCCAGCTTGATTGCTCTCCCAGATTTTATTAATCATGTTGCCTACAGCCATTGTGAAATGAACAATTAGGTTATGAAAATAAACAGTAAAGTGATGGCTTGGCTCAATTAGTCCTCGCTTTTCTCAGACACGCTACCTCTTTAAGGTCACAAATTAATTGCCTGTTGTTTACTCTCCCCAAGAGCTCACCTCCACTGAAGAGTTTCATGCACTAAAATATGTTCCCAAGAGATGAAGAGTCTTTGTGCCCACATACAACTTAGAGGAAATGAAAAACAGGCAGACTGAACTAGCTAAATCTAATTCCTCACATTACCCATGTTACCATTACCCAATACCCATGTTAAAAATGATCAAAGATCCACCCCTTTGACTATTTCACTGAATCACAGAATGGTTGATTTGGAAGGGGCCTCCAGAGATGACCTGGTCCAACCCCTCTGCTCCAGCAGGGACACGTAGAGCACGTGGCACAGGGTGGCATCCAGGTGGGTGTGGAAGATCTCCGGAAAAGACAACTCCACAACCTCCCTGGGCAGCCTGTTCCAGGGCTCTCAGCAAAGAGACCCAGATTCTTTGCTGTAGTATTGCAAATATTCACTGTTTGTCCTATAGGCAGCAAACACTGAAAAAAGATAGAAACACTTACTGTGTCACTGCATGTCTTAGATTAAAAACATGAAAGTAGAAGACCAAAAAAGTGATGTGGGATCTGGACAACATAGGTTGACAATTTGATGGCATGATATTGGTTACAGTAGACTGCAGTTTGCATCATGTAGAAGCTTTTTCGCACCTGGAGCATGGGACCATGTAAAAACAGACAAAGCACAAGTGAAAAAGACGATCCAGAAACAGACTTGAGAAATACCAGTGGTAAGGGGAGGAGAGAAAGTGCAGATGTGACACAGGTATTTAAGCTGAAAAAGAGCCAGGACAGACTTTTCCAGGATTTGAATTTGAGAAAAGGTAAAAATGAAGTGCCAATATACACAGCAAATGGAAATACTGAATAAGGACTGTAACAAATGCAGATTACTAAAACTAATAACAAAACATTCCTCCAAAAAGCATCCTTCCAGGAGACATTTGAGACATCTTAACAATACTGTCTGGAGAAGATCCCTTGATACTCAGTTCACAGATACAAATAGAATTTCTCCAAGCTTGGGCTTACTGTCAATTAAAAACCCTATATTCTCCTTACAAGTTATTGTAAGGCTGGGAACAGCACTACAAAAAAATGGAAAAAAGATCCGAGCTAAACATTAATCCACTCTCAGGGAACTGACTCTTGTCTTCGTTTAAAGATAACAAGGGTACTTTACACCATCAGCTGGTGATGGAGTATAGCAATGACATATTTCTAAAAGCATTATTATTTAAATGTATACAGGGCCATTGCTGAGGCCTGAGTGAACACACGGAGTGTTCTGCAATACTGCACGAGCATCATTATGGGAATGTAAAAGCCACAGGTAGTGATGTATAGTATAAATTTGCTGGGTCAGCAGGGACTGAGATTTTATAGATCTCAGTTAAACTAACATATGTTCCTAGAGGGAGAATAAAGTTAATTCACAAGGTTTCTATTGGCATAAAAATAAGAAATCTCTGGGATTTCTCAGGACACAGGAAAACCTCTCCAGTTGTAAAATACTGCTATTGATCATTTCACTTCTTCAATGAATATTTTGTAGGAAGGTCTCCCCAAATTAACATTTAGGATCCTGGGGAAGAAAATAGTAAACCAGTAAAGCTCAGATCTAGTAGAGCAATGTAAAAAAAACTTAAGGTCTTCTTCACAAAAGGAAAATAAAGATATCTACAGTGGTACAGGCAATACAGCAACTCAAAGAGCATGTTCAGCAGGGGTACTCAGCCCAAATACAGCCACTAAAATCCACTACTAGCAGCTCAAGGGAAAATACTCCTCTAAACAATTATTAGTGCTTACATGAAAATTGATATTATCATCTAAAATAGGCTGTAGCACACTTACAAAGCGTATTTGCCGAGTATTGAAAGCTACAAGCACTACTTTTCAGAGCAATGTACTATGTTTTAACATTTCAAGAGTCAGAGAAAGACAGTTCCCCTTGCTGACGTCCAGCTGCCTGCAAGGCTGTCTTTTCTTCTAGGAGTTACTGTCCCTTATGGAACAGCATAAAAATATTAAAATTTCCTGCATAGTTTGTATGATAGTAGTGCTTCGTTATTTTATTCATATTTAAATATGTAAGCGTGATTGCAAAGAATTTATAACATGCTGCACTGGAAAATCAGGGCTCTTCAACATTAGCTACTGCCAGATATTACATTCTCACCAGCCACACTTATTCTTATGATAAATTATTAATTGCATAATTGTACTAAGAACTCCGCCTAGAGTACTGCCATCAGCAAGCATGGGAGTTTCCCAGAAGATACATTTCCTCTGAGGCCTCAGCAAAGCAGCAGTCCCCTTTCTTGTCACGATAGATCTTAGATCAGAAAATTCTGTACATTGACTCCAAGCCACACAGGACCTCGCTGGACTCTTTTGCAACAAACATCTGCCTTCCTAAAGCAGTCCCCAAGTGCTGTTTTTTTTTTTTTTTTTTTTTTGGTTGAGTTCTGTAGAGGAATCTGCAACCTAAGGAAACCTGTTTCCCATTTACCACATGATAACTCAAAACAGTAATCAGAAATTCTTGACTCTCAGACTTCTATATGAATTAAATTGCAAATGAATTGCAACTCATTACAACTGTAATTCCTCTATAACTTCACTGACAGTAAAGGAAGAGTTTCAGTGTGGGAAGTCGATACTGTAGTGATATTACCCAGCCATATATAAGTTGACTAGTACAAACCAACAGGCTTATCCCAGCAGTCTACACCATTTTTCATGAACCATAAACTTAACTCTCACTCTCTACCACTTTTCCAAAGCTATCCTCCCCCAAACTAAAACAAAGGTTGAAGAAATGCATCTAAAACAAGCCACTTGTTAAATTATGAATGTTTGGCTTATCAAACCCTTGCAGTTACACTGAAGTCACACAATTGTTCCAATCATAGCAAAGTTAGGAATGCAGCATACTCCTTTTTAATTGAAATCGGTCTATTAAGAGAGATCACATGCAGAGCTTTTAAAGCCTTTCTGGGAACATAGGTGGCATCAGAGGTGCATACCAGCTCCTAAGTGATTCAGTTTATCAGGAGCCAAGTCATTTGATCTGACCAACACAAAATTCACACTGCATGGGAAAAGCATTAGAATTAAAATTGGTTTAGAGAAATATGACGATTACAGAAACTCATATATAGAGATTTATGAAGGATGAGAACTTTATACTGGAATCAGCATTTTTTCTCCCACAGGTCTGTTAACCTTCACTAGAGGTGCTGTTACAGTATATAGCAGCTTAAAGTGAAATCACAGTCTCAGCACAATCCTGATGCATCATCTGACCATTAATACTTTTGCACAGAAGCTTCATACTGTGGAGAACAACAACAATGGAGACTAAGGCAGAGTTTGACCTAGAAATAGTTTATCATCCACTCCACCTCTTCATAACCTTCTCAAGAAGAATGGACTTCCCTGAGTAGGGTTACTAGAATCCATCCATATGAAAAAAATCATCTGTTCAGAGTAGGGAATATAGCTTTGGCTGCTGTTTACTGGAAATTTAATGCTTAATGCACAGCTTAACAGAGAAGTTTCTTAACGCTGTTTAAGTTATCATGACTATAGCCACAAGAAATACCAAGAGCTAGGGTGATTTTTCAGGGCCCCCCAGGACAGTTTTAAAAGGCACTTTGTTACTAGGACAGAGCAACAAGGAGTGAACAGATCCCTTTAAAGTATCTTGGGAATTGACTTGAAAACCTGCATTATTTCCCATCTGTAATCATGTGGAATAGCCAAATAGTAAATGCCCTAGGCAACTCCTAGGCAGTGCCAGTGCTTTGCTCCTCAGTGTTGAGGATATTGAGCATATTTCTTTGCCCAAATGTTTGGGCAAAGTGGTTTTCAGACAAAATTCTGAAGTCAAGGATTTTGAAGTCAAGGATGTTAAAAAAAAATTAAAAAAAATAAAAAAAGGACAAGACTTTTAGGTAAATAATGGCTCTGTGAAAGTGTTATTTTAAGATAACCCTCCCTATTTTTGATGACAGGAATTAATTATTTTCTTTTCTTATAGTGCCAGTGTCATTGCCAGTCCTACATCATTTGAAACTTTAGGCTTCTTTTGCATGTATTTTTTTTTCCCCGTAAAATGACTCCTTTTCAGGCAGCAAAGGAAACAGTTCACATGTATGATGCTGGTAACATCCCCCTTCAAAATCCCAAGCTGTACTGTGTTGAAGACAAAACAAGTGACACATTATTGTAACAGAGCAAAGGCTCTCTCAGCCTTTGCTATGGAGAGATAGAAGCTCTGTGTCCGCTGCTGCAGAGTCTCTTTACGTACTGGGCCCCACTCAGCCCTACTGGGGGCTGCAGGGACTCTACAGAAAATGCTTCGCTCTTCTCCCCAGAGTCACAGCATTTTAAATCTCACTGTGTAGGATCATATGCTCATGCGGTTGCCCATTCCTGATGCTATCCTGCCTGAATGCAGGCAGATAAATCAAAGGATCTGCTAATGGATGTGACTGGCTACATGAGGAATATCAGCAGGAGGAATGCTGACAAGCACTAAACCAAGTCAGGCTTGCAGTGTTTAAGCAAATGACATGGTCATGGCCCATGGACTAAATCGGAGTGTTTGGCCTAAGTGTCACCACAAAAAAACCAAGGTGTAGGAAGTCAAGTTTCTTATTTAGAAGGGATAAAAAGTATCTAAAAAAAAGGTGCATGTTTTAATTTAATAAACTCAACTTTAATCAAAGCTCAGTTATATTCCAGGGATATGCTCTCCTTTTAGATAGTTATGGTGCAATGTCAGCAATTATGATTAAGGTAAGTTTTTGGTACCTGAACAAGTAGATTAAAGGGACTGGAGTGACGGCTATGCCAGTGAGGCAGGGAATGTAGAAAAGTAGCGAAGGGGAAATAAAGGGGAGCAGAGCAGCTGATACAGACCGTCCATTCGTTCAGTCTCCTCCTGACACGCTCTCTCAAGGGGCTCTGAGGGTGAAAGTACTAATGCTGATTTAATAGATAGTACTTATCTGCTGGATGACAGGTGCTGTTGAGATCGTGTCAGAAGGAATAGCATGAAATGAATGCTCTGGAAAATGCCAATAAAACAGAACAGAGTAAATAACTTGTCTGAACAGGTTTGGAATAGAAATTTCTCAAGTCATTTGTGAAATTACACATATGCATGAATATCTCACTGCTGCATAAGAAATAGAGAACTGAAATCTTTCAGGGTGGTGAGTTGGAACAGCCTCCCTGGCACGGTGTTTTGGGCAGCAAGCCAGCAGCCAACACTGCTCTCTCCAAATTCCTCAAGCTGGAGAATGAATTAGACTAAAATCCAATTCAAATGCCATGGCCTCTCAAGTTCACCTTTTTTCCAGGCCCACAAGTCTCCATCTAATGAGCAAAACACATAGGATCTCAGGGGAAACGAACACCCCAGTTTTTTGAGCAGTGCTATGCATGGGGGCACCCACCCCAAATGTCAGGGGCTTCTGCAGTCAGATACAAAACTGCTTGGAAGGTTCTGCCGAAGGACTCTGCAACCTCACAACAAAGACTTTCTGAGGCCCTGTTAGAATCTCTGGATACCATTCACAACAGCAGTGCACAACTCGGGCCCTGCAAAAAAAGCCAGGTAGTCTCACCCATTTCTACCTGTACAGTTGTAACATCACAGAATCATTCTGTGGGGTTGGTGAATACATGTTTATAGTAACTGTACACCACCATTTCAAGAAACTCCTAATTACAGAAACAACATCGGGGGGCGGGGGGAGGATAGTAAGAACTCTCCTTGCACAGGAATTGCTCGTTTGAGACAGTTATTTACATATTGGCACTCTTGCAGTTGCTCCAGTGCAACTTGAAGCAAACGACACAAGACTACTGGCTATCTTATTGCTACTTTTTCACTCTTTTCCATATATCACAAAAAAAATAAAAAGCTGCTCCCATTACCAGCACACAGCAGTCCCATTTAATCAATGGGATGGGAATTCAGAGTCAAAGGACAATTGCATTGAAAGAAGTATATTGCCATGCAAAGAATACTATGCAAGCGTAACAGTAAACACGATCACATGCGCATAAACACAAGAGGAGAGTTTGATTTACTTAGCTTACCATTTCCCAAGGAAATGTGGAGAAAACCTACAATTCCACCAGTTGGAACTATATACTCAGATACACATAGGTCAGCCCTGGGCAGCTACTTAAGAGATCAAGAGCACCTGCTGCTAGTTACCAGGGCAGTTGATAGCAGTGGCAGGTGGGTTTCTCTACACAGCACAACGTCAGAAGGTCAGGGAGAACTTCCTGCAGCTGCCCCACCAGCAGCCTCCCAGCACCCGCCACCGCCAGGATGCAACCAGTTCTCAGCTCCCGCCATGACCAGGATGCAGCCAGCACCCCCGCGGGGAACACGCAGCCCAACCGCAACACATGCTGCCCGCGGAGCGCTCGGAAACACTGCCCCAAGCCTGGAGTCAGGCCAAACACAGGCCCAGCCATGCTGCTAGATTAGCCTCCTGCAAATTTTTAGTCTCTATTCCAAAACACAAGTAATTCTCAATTAAATGGCAGTAAGAAATAATATAGCACAATACAGCTCATACTTCAGCCTACCTTATTCACATGATATGGCATAGTCACCTGCGCTGGGATTAATCCAGAAACACAGGGCACAAGCTGCCCACGCACCCACTCAACACCTACAGTGGCTCCAGCGGCCTTTCCTAGGAGGGATTTGCTGCACACAGCAAGTGCCAGGGGATTTCAGCAGCCTCGCTCAAACGTTTGGGGTAAAGAAACGCCCTGGGAATGCCAGTCACTCACAGCCAACTGCGGGCACTGAGGGTGACACAGAATTCATATTTTTGTCAAAGACGAATCCTTTGCATGTGGCAAGAGCATCAGCACATTCAACAGCGAGGAAAGCAGGGTGCTGCCCCCAGGCCAGGCAAGAGTTCAACCTCAGCAGAAACAATGTCAAAGGCAGTTTTAAAATTAATTCATATTTTTCTTCATATATTTGAGAAACTTAATCACAAAATTGGATCTACATTGACATTGATGATCTGTATTAACAGTTCATTTTGCTATCCTAAAACTACAGTATTTTTTATTGTGAGGAGGTATTTATGTGCTGACTTAGATTTCCCTAGGGAAAATTATTAGAGCTCAACAAAATAAATGATATTTTCATAATAAGTAGGAACAGAAGGTGTCTATTGCTGGGTAAGAGACCAGTAGAAAAGTAAATAAAGCTTTAGCTTTCTCATTCTCTGAAATCCCAGGCTATAAATATTTCCAGTTTATAGTATTCAATCACCTTCCTGTCCCACCTCTTAGATTTCTTGAATATTAATCCCCTTTCTCATCCCACTATATATCTTCACAATTTATTAATTAATAAGAGCTGGAAGACAGTCCTGCCAGAAGTCAGGCCCTTCCACTTCCAAAGCCCCCAGTTAGATACAGTGGCCTAGTGATAGATTGGCAGCTTATCTTAACCCCACTGCAGTACCGCATACACTGAAATTCAGTGCATTACTTATCTGAGCTAATACAATCATTCCGGTTCTATATATGTGAATTCAAATAACTAAAATTCAGAATCTCAGGCACACAACCCTCCAACACTGAAATGATTCTTCTAGTTCTACAATTCCTTTAAGATTCTACTTGCTATTGGACATCAGTCCATCACCTGTTTCAAGTCAGCATCTTGTCTGCCTCTTAGGGCTCAAGCTTGTTTTCCCAACACACATGAAATTCTTTACTCACAGGAAATAACTCTAAAGCTGATTAGCCAAGGTAATTGCTGTATCTTTTCCCAGAACACATGTTCAATATACTGGTTAGGTGATGGCCTGAGCATAACAGGAGTGGATTTAACAAATTCCTTGTGCCTTTTTTTTTTTTTTTAAATCAAATGCAACAGTCTCCAACAAACCCATCCTAATGATCCTAATTTACAGAGCAAATCGCATTCATAGGTCCGTACAAACAACTGTGTGCAATCAACATGGATCAGAGACATATCAGTTGCTTCTCAATGATTCCTAATATTCTTTTCACGATTCCCTAGGTCTGCCCAGATCACTGCTTTGAAACTGAGCACTCAGACTAGGAAGGAGATGGAGCAATCCCTCCTGGTTGTACCTTGGACAGCAGCAGGACTCATCCTTTCAACAAGAGCAACTTAGTGAGTGGTGAGGAAAAGATGGATCATTCTCTCCACAGCATACATAGCTTTTAGCTGTCATTGCTGTTTTTGACAGTTTTCTCATCTAGGAGAGCACAACTTATTTCACAAAGGTCACACAGCCTCTGTGTGACAATCACGTTACATGAGTGAGTTACTTAAAAGGCAAATTTCCTCTCTGTTTGCTGTTTAAAAGAACTTTCTTGCATTGCAAGACTCTGGGAAACAAATCTTTTTGTATCTTTTACAAGATACAAATCAATGAAATGTTAAATCAAGTTACTGAAACCTATAAAAAAGAACCCTGTACAAGTATTTAGTAGATTTAGATGTTCTGGATGAAGTTTTCTAGGTGCAAGTACTTTGACTTGTTTGCAAGATTAGCCTTAGTCTCAAAAAGCTGATAGCTCCAGAAACAAATATGTAAGTGTGGTTGAAAATACATTTTTTTTTGGGGGGGGGTAACCTGCTCTATGAAGGCAGACTTGTTTGCCATAGCCAGGACACATGGTACAGCAGAACCTACCTTGTGAGTCCTGGATACTCAACAGGATAATAGTTGTACTTCCTTAACCTAGCTTTTTACATTTAATTGCATCCAATAGCCACATTTCTGCTTACTGCAGTAATAAGATAAATCTCAGCACTTCTACTCGGAGTGTTTTTCAACAGGGGAACACCTTATGTCAAGCTCACAAGGGCTATTTAGTGGTCTTCATATATTTGCATGAAGATGCATGATGAGACCCACTGGCTACTGAACATCCTACCATGCACAAAGGATAGTGCTTTGCCAACATCCTTTAAAAAGCTTCAACCATAAATTTCTACAATTGCCATATATTCAGATCAACATTAATAAATAAAAACAGGAGAGATTTGAGTTTTCCAGGCTATTTATGAAGGCACAGCTGACAAATCCCTCCCACTGGCAGACAAGGACAGGAGACAGAATTCAGGTCAGTTCTTGCTGCACAGTATCTTCAAGGAACTGCCTTCCCATTCTTCTGTATTACACACAAAAGCTGAAGCAAACTATATCACAGTCTTAACCACAGGAAGATGTTAATGAGGTTATTCCACACGGGAAAGCTACACCCAACAGGCACTTAAGGCCAGAGCATCACGGTCCCAAGAGTCACTTCTATTTTTGAAAAACATCCTTGATTTTTCCTATAAATAGACCCATTTAAGTATCAAGAGCTGGTATAGCAACCCCCACATTAACCTGGAAATTGAGAAGTTTTGCTTTGTACTGATTGAACCAAGAGAGGATTAGACTCATAACAGAAATCACCAATAGAAATGACCATGGTGAGTTCAAAAGCATGTGAAGTCTGATAATCTCTGTGGTTGACACAGGCACATTAAGACTTTTCCTTTTTTGTAAAGAAATTGTTATACTAATATACCCCACAATTTTCTATCTTTGCTACTGCTCTTGTTGTGGTAAGGGGGACATATTCAGCAAGGGTGAAAAATAAAAGAGAAAACTAGGTTTGTCTAGAAGAATTTCTATTACAACAACTAATACAGTTAACACAAGTGGCCAAGCTTTAGTAGATGTTCCTTTAAAATCCTGTTTTTATACCCTTTATATCTTTTGCCAAACAGCAATGGCACTGCCATAAAACAAAATATCTTCTATAGGAACTCTCCACGTGGCGCAAGCTTCCAGCGATTGAGGTGGATGGACTTTTCTCTTTTCACAAACCAGGTTAATAAACATTTTTATGACACATTTTTAAAGCTGCAAGGAAACAAAAGAAACTATTCACTGGTCATTGCAACGCCAGCATAGTGAAATTCATGCCTATCAAAACAAAACAGCAGAGCAGCAATGTAGAACTGCCATCAAATTATTATTTTGTTATTTTAAATATATGCATATATATTTTAAGTTCATAGAGCAAAGATCATGGCCAAATTTGATTGGCTAATTGTTTAAGTAGCCTATCAACTGGTTATTTTTATAGTCAGGTAAAAGTACCATTTCAGAGGCTTAACTCTTCTAAGATGGTGTTTTCAAAAAGCTTTTAAATTGTATTTTGTTTATCTTTACTGGTAAGAAAACACTAGTGCGATATCAAGGAAGATCCATTCATTCTTTAATTTTCATCTGAAACTGCCATTATTCATGTAAATCAAATCTATTCCATCTGTTATGATGCTTTGCCAAACTACTAATTACCAAATTAAGAAAAACATTTGTTTTTAAACAGAATGTGAACGGAAGTTAGGATAGAGAAATAGGAGCCTCCCCAAAAAATCTATTTACGTGACTGCTGGTTGCTGCTCCAATTCTGCAGCCGATTGAAATGGCCAAACTGTATGACAGGACCTAGGGACCTACTTAGGGATGCCCCCCTGTAAATCTGATTGCAGGCTCTGATTCCTAGACTCTTATTGATGCAGCCCTGTGGGGATGAACTTCAGGCAGAACGTGGGCTGCAGGTGTTTGACATTTTCCTTGGTGTAATTGGAAGAAACCAAATCATTAAGAGCAATTTGACAAGCCAGGTTTCCTAAGGAAAAAGGGCAGTAGAGCAGCTGGGCCATTCCCTTAGCTTTAAGGGGGCACTGTAGTCAGAGCTGCTCCTTTGTAGACTAAGGAAATTGCACCAGCTTTTCCGTGCCCTAGGCACTTGGCTGCAGAATGCAACCACCTGACCCCTGGTCACACACATATACTCTTGAAGACTGAGGGGCTCAAGTAGCCAGAGCAAGGAAATAATGAAGGTTTCTGGAGATGTAAACACACTGTCATCTCCAGGCCCAATTCTGGCAGTGCAGAAGTGCAGAGAGCAAGACCTTGAGAAATCCCCCATCCTCCACTGCCCAGCACACCACAAAAACAAAAGGGGAGACTCCACTGTGTGAGCCCAGCACAGCATTTCTAGTTTGACACATACTGTGCTTGCAAAGTTTAACACGAGTTTCATGAAGAATCAGAGAAATTTCCTATCTTACACATTTATGCTACATCATCCATATATCACCAAAGTGCAATCTTTTATAATGTCAAGACTATATTGAACTGCCAAAGAGCTAAAAGGCAACAAAACAAACAAGCATCTCAGAAGAATATTTTTTATAGAAGTAATTTGTTCAGCATCTTATGAATACATCGAGAATGCTTCTCAGCAGTATAAAACTCTACATTTTGGAGACCTCACAATACTGCATGTAAAACGCTAGGAGCAAATTCAGAGTTATAATAAAGTACATATCATATTACCCCGAAGTGCAGAGGTCTTTGTACTTTGCTATGCTCCAGTAATGGGCATAATGGTTTTATTTGCATAAAACCCAGATCCCATTATACTGTAGCTGCTTTTTCCTAAGCTCTTAAAAATACATCAGCTTCCTGAACTATCATGTTTGGGGCTGCTTAAAAAAAGTCTGCAAAGACATTTGTTATGTTTTTATGAAAAGTGATTTATTTGCATAATACATTTAGACTTAGAACCAAAAAATATTTAGAGCAAAGGACGTTTCTGCCTGCAGAACTGAACTTACTACAGTGTCTAAATCTAACAAAGGAAATAAATGTTTCTGCTTTTAATAGATACTACCACCAGCCCCTACAGATATCAAGTTTCTCTAAATGATGGAAAATTTCAAATGAGTCACCTTCATGAGGTTATGCTCAGAAAAGCAATTGTTTGGAAAAAAATCATCTGTCCCTGAGGGCCATTTTTTTGTGTACTCTTATTATCTCCCAATAAGGAAACTAAATAATGCTTCCCTTTTATCCCCATAATTCACAATGAGTTTCTGGCTCAAGAGCATGGCAGAACCCAACCATGGAATAGCAGGCACGGAGGCTATTGCAAGTTATATCCTCAATAAGGCCTACACAGCTACATTTAAAAGTGTAGGAAACACGGGATTTACTGTCATATCCCAAAACAAACATTATGTTAATGTAGAATAAAGCATTAGAGGCTATAGATCATATTTCATTCTCAAGATACTTTGAGAAAGTGTTCCTGATCTTGCATCAAGAGACACATCAGATGGAGTAAGTGGTCCATGAAATTACAGCAATTCTTTTGAACACTTCTGTTTGCAGCAATTTTTCTCCAACTCTGTATCATTCTTGGACTTTTCTAGAATAGTTGTAAAATTTAAAGCATGAACTAGCTATATAAATTTTGAGACTTCTGTAGCTCATCAGCTCGTAAGATAGCGCAAGGAATTACTTAATGAGAGAGAAGGCCTCCTCATGACTATTTCACAGCCTCCCTCCTAGAACATCAGAGCAGGCATTTGGCCAATGATTTCTTATGCCCTGGTGAGTGCTGCAGAAATGACGAAGCCCCATTGGAGCCCCTGATATTCGAGGAGAGGTTAAAATGCTCCGTTACACTCCCATAGGAGCAGAGTGGGAGAAGTTCATAGGGCAACGACAACGCATTTCAACCTGTCAGCTACCAGAGAAGTCTCTCTGCACCTCCTCTTCTGCACCAGAGACGACGGCATTGACATTGTCATAACTGTCCTCTGCAGCTTGTCAGCAGCTTGCTCAGCAGGAATACATAGTATACTGAAGGACTTTTTTTGTTTATTTTTCATGAAAATCATAAGCAGCAGTAAACGCACCATGATACATTTGATGAATACATGTTCTTTTTACATAAATGCTATAAATGTGAAGCCTGCACAAGTTTGGAGTATCAAGCTGGATCCTGACTCATGAACTGTTTTAACTAACTTTTGACTACACCATATTTATTTCTAAGGATGTTTTAACCTTTACACTAAGCATACTAAAAAGGATTGCCTTTGCAGCAAATAGAATACAGTGAATCTCAAGAAAATGAAGCTGCTCCAGGAAGCAAACAGGACTGAACAACCGAGGATTTTAGTGCTGTCACAGGCAGAGCTAAGTCCTTCCCTGCCCTTTGAAAGCACTGAAGCAACCTTTCAATAAAGCTCAACAACAGCAGAGGCAAGGACACCACACTTAGTGTTGACTAGAGATAACAATAAAGGGCATTATTTCCAAGACAGCATAGTTTACTGATTGGTCTTAAAAACTTAAGGCTCTTTCTGCATCAGTTCAACAAGCCCAAGGCTCTACTCCAGGAAGATATTCAAATCACAGCTAGATTGAGACTTGCTCTCGGTGCTGACATCTCATCAAGGGCTCTGGCCGCTCAGCCGAGTTGCAGAGCAGGAGCAGCTCCTCACCTCTTGCAGGGACATCATCCCCAGAGCACCCCTCCCACCACAGTGGCTGGATACAGCCCCAGCACTTCTCACAGCAGTGAGCTGAGGGCCAGAATCACCAAAGCTGCTGTGGTGCCTGAAATGGCACAGAGGCATAAGGCAAGTGCAGAGGAAAACAATCCCAATCCCTTTCCTCCCGTCACAAAAAGGCACGCAGGCTCGTCTATGCCTTACTGCCCAGCAAAGCAGGAAGCAGTGCAGCAGACATGCAACTCGCCACACACAGTGGGGCTCTTGGCAGCCTTTCCCACAGGAATTCAGCGCATGCCAGTGCCGCATCCAGCAGCCCCTGCACCATCGATGGCCACCCCTGTGCAGGCTCCCAGCCGGGCTGCCAGGTCACCCCAGACACTGTTGTGCTGGCTGCCCACCCCTGCTGCCACACTCCGTCCTGCTTCCTTACCTCCCACTCCACTTCATCAGTGGCAAACTTGGCAGTTCAATTTCCACACCATTCTTTTCCACATACCATAAAAACCTTAAGGATGGAATGTTCTGTTGACCTTAACATTTTTATTCTTTGCTATTCATCATTGAAATGGCATGTTTTTCTCTAAAATCAGGCTGTGAGCACCTGGCCAGCCCTGCCAATGACCCCACGATGCCTGAGCATAAGCTGGGTGCCCCTCGGCCATACGGCGGGCTGTACACGCACTTCAGTGCGCAGGACAGATTCAGGCACGAGGGCTTAAAGAGTCAATGCACAGCCACTATTAAGGTTTTTCTTTCTCTTCTTTTTTCCCCCTTTTTATTTCTTCCAAGCAATAATTTACAACACCTTTGTGAATTCTCACTGAAAGTCATGCACACTTATGAACTGTCAATCACTCAACACACAGCATTGTTACATTTGTATCAATAGCAGCCATCTATATTTTTGCCTTATCAAAACCATTTTACATTAACATACTACTACTTGGGTTTCCAAGATGGTTAGTAATAAGCAGTGACTCATTTCCAGATCCTAAAAGTTCAACTCCCTAGAATTGGGCTTTTAAAATTATTATTAATGAAACGCCTATGCCTATCAGAGGCATACCACAAAACTGTAGGCTGTGAAACATTTTAACACAGTTCTACTTTCTGTATTTGTTGCATAAGAACGGAGTCGAGTGAGTGGTTTCCTTTTAACACTTAGCAATGCTCAGTACTGAGACTTAACTGCTTTCTCTGGAGCTTGTCAGCTTTGGGTTTTTCCCTCAGGTATCTTTTAAAATTCGGATGTTAAGCAATGTTATTACAATGTGCTTTCCCAATAGCACCAAATGCACTGATACAAGAAAAAAATCATTTTCTCCCCTAAACCAGGAAAAGGCATAAATTTCAAAACATGCAAACTTGCAGTTTCATGCATCGACTTTGATTCTCACCATGTCGGCAAGGTTTACATTATGTTTGCAAGGGGCCTGGGTTTATTTAGTTCAGTAACATTATCGCTTCTGATTCAGGCAGTGATCCTAATGTATGTTTAGGTCTCCTTCAGCCTGGCAAACATCATTGCTGTTTGAAATTGGGTCTGAGCTTGTGTATATTCCAGCATATGCGTTCAGCTCAGAAACAACTCAGAGCAGAAAAGAACAGGGAACAACTCAGGCTGCCTCTCAGATGCTCAGACACCAAGTGCTTCTCCTCAGTCCCAGGGCAAAGATCAATACGGTGGTTAGGCAAGCTTGCACAAGAATGCATGAAGGATGCGCTGAACACTTGGATAGCTTAGCTTAGGGAACACTAAACCCTGCTAAATGTCGAAGGCTAAGGGAAAAGTTTTTCTGCTGGTGGAGAACGCTTCATGGCAAATATGAAGTTTATCCGTGAGTGCAGCAGTCTGTAGAAATGAATCCAGCTGCAGTAGCAACAAGTACTTGTAGGTATGTCACAGCGTGATTATTTAAATGGTAGCCTGTGCTCCTCATCGTCTAGGAAAAGGTACCTTCTTTTAGTTACCTGTGTTAACTTCTGACTTTCTAGTTCCACTTAGGCCTCAGCCTGGGCAAAATCCTGTTGTACTAATAGTGCAAGATAACAGCTCTCCTCCCCATCCCCTTCCAGAATACCACTGATGGCATGGAAGAACCAGGGCCACAAAAATTATGCAAAGACTTTTAGTAAGAGTTAGAATTTGTCCATATCCCAAAAGCAAGAGGCACAGGCAGATTTCTAGCTAAATATCACATCTCGCTTCCCATACATAGGCAAAAGTTTTATGATCCTTAAAAAAACTTCTTTAGAAAAAAAAATCTGCCTCTCTGTACCTTAGCCTCCAAATAAATGTACAGTGCATATTGAGGCAGCTACTGTGAATAGACTTTCCTGTGCCAGATTTATCTAACCTATATAGCTAAAGTACTGCAGGGCACAGTTAGCTGGAGCTGTTTCCCAGAAGAAAATGAAGCTCATTTCAACCTAGGGAAGTCCTGGAAATAGGAAGATATCCCACTGGTAGAAATAATGATCTGTAGGCTAAGCAATCACAGAAAAATGCCTGGAATAATTTAAGTCAAATTTATTTAAGGATAAAAACAAAAAGCCAAAGCTTACAGTGCTCAGATTCAGTTTGCAAAGGAGCCCAGGTGCAGACAAGAAAGGTCACTCCAGAAACCCTTCCTAGCCAGGCTTTGTAGTGGAAACGCCAGCTGGCCTCTCCAGCTGGACAGGACACAGAAAGCTCACGGCCATGCTTTTAGGGGCTCTCTACCACAGAGGGAAGGGAACATGTTCTGGGAATGAGACAAGCATGCAAACTACAAGCCAGATAAGTCATGTGAAACAAAACATTCTCACGTTGGTCAGCAGAGATAACCAGTTTATTCTGCAAAAACCTTTCCCCAAAGAAAGGATACAGTCCTTTTTGGTTGAGGTATTGTGTTGTTCATATGCACATCTATGCTTGTCTCATAAAACCAAAACACATCCTGCATTCAGAGCAAGATCCTGTTTGGGGATGTGGACATTTTGCTCTGCCTTTTTAGCTCAGCCCTAGGGTACTCCACACATCTGAAATTTCATTAAGACTGAGGTAGTGAGGGCAGTGTTTCCCAGGACACAAATCTTCCTCTCCTCTACCAGAACTGAAGCACCTGGATTTTTCCTCTACTAAACTAGAAACCCCAGGCACAGCTGAGCACCAAGAAGCACCTACTGCTGCATAGCGCAGGGTACCGCGCGTTACCTCAGCTTGGTGTCAGCGGCCAGCACCGCTGCCCCGTGGCACCATCCGGCAGCACCGCGGCCGCCGGCCCCCAGCAGCGCCACGAGTGCCGCCCCCACGGCACCCCTACCAGCCGTGCTCGGCTCCGGGGGGCCCAAAGACCCGACCGGGACTAGGGGCACTCGACCGCTTTCCCTAGAGCAGCGCTGCGGATTTGGGCTGCTTGGCACCGCCCAAGGCAAACCCAGCCCAGGAGAGGTCACAGTTAGGAGGTGTCTAAATTAAAGCAGTGAAATCCCAGAAACAGGATTTCTGGGATGACAGCTTACATACCAAAATTGTGTAGCTAATCATTGAAGCATGCAGAAGCTCTCCCCAAAAGCACTGCTTTTTTGATTGTGCACAAAAAAATAATCAGCTATAGGCTGAAAAATAAGAAAAAATCCACCCTTAGATACTAATAAAGTTGATTTTAAAATCAACTATAAACTGTTTCTAACAAAAAATATATCTCTTATTCAAGTTTTGACTGCTAGATATCTAAACAGGACAGTTTTGTCAATTACAATAATTGTTTGGACAATAATAAAGTCAACATGCTTAAAAACCAATACATGATACCCATGTGGTACTTAAAATATTTTCCATAGGTACCTACAGAAAAGATAGATACCCCACACACAATGAAGTTATCAAGAACGCAGGCAACTACAAACCCTGGTTAAAAATATTTAAAACTGTTTCAAAAGATTTCATTACAATAGACTACAAATGCTTCAGCCTATTTGACTAAGCAGAATGGGTAAGAAGGAGCCTTTAAGAAAATAAACTTAATTTAGAATGTTCAAGAACACTCTCAAATAAAGTGTATATCAAACTATCCCAGATCTGGTGAGAACGATAATCAATCATGTGCCATTGAGTTTCTTGTTTCTTTTTTTTTTCTTTCTTTCTTTTTTTCTTTTTTTTTTTTTTTTTTTTTTTTAAGTCTTTGAGAACAGAAGTGATTTATCATCTTCCCTTTAAAAAATAAATTAAAATAGTGACTGGAAATTAAATTCAACCATACTTAAATCACATTGAAAGCAGCACCGGAATAACCTGAAGACCCGAGACCATTCATGGAAAGACAAATCCACTCAGCATGGCTAAGGATTCCCCATTCCTCTCAGACTCAGCAGAGGCAGGCGGCACTCACAGCCCCTCCTCTTCCTCTGTGCACCTGCAACAGTCACAGTCAGGTCTCAGTCATCCCATTGCCCAAGCATGGGGCCAAGGCCAGCATGGCACAAACTACACAGGGCCTCTTGATGCAGGATCAGCTCATGGGACCACTGAGATTTAGATGGAACAAATGAGGAAATATGATATTTAAGAGCAGGAAAATTAATACAGAAAACACCAGAAATCATGAACAGGAAAAATATCTGTGTTTCCATATCCTTTTACCACTTCAACTGGTATCATCCAAACTAAAAAGCATAGGGTTTCAGTGCATCATACAATTCTCTGGTCTGCAGAAAATTGGACTATGTAATCTCAGTGCTCTTGTAGAAGCTTCCTGGGGGGTAACTTTGCATGTCTTACTGACCTACCTGGTAGGACTCAGCTTAGGATGTTCACTTATGTTATGCTCCTAGTCCAAGGCAGGATGATACCTTTTATTCCTGACATGGCTTTTTCAAAGAGGTCTCAGCCTCTTCCCCAAGCTAGAAAAACCACTTGCGGCCTGCCTTGCTGTCCAAACTGGACAGTGGTATAGAAGATGGAAAAAGGGTTCTGGATCCAATTCCTTGCTTGTTAGAGCTGTGAACCTTTTCCAAGGAGCCTTGATACTCTTCTGCTGCATGGCCTCAGGTGAGGCAGCAGGGACAAGCACAGCCCTTGCCTCCAAACTGTGAACACCTTTAAATCTGGGAACATGTATTATTTAAAAATATATTTTTAATGTTGGAGATTGAAATATTTTAAATATTACATATTGAAGACAATCATACTCCACTCTAACCCAGCAAAATAAACTTAGCCATACTCATCGTGCCATTCCTGGGTCTCTACCAAAAAGCTTGGCTAGCTCTAAATTCAACTTGTGCACAGAGTGAACCAATTTAACTGCTACTAAGATGTAAACTAAGATTAATTCACATGCGGCTCACAACAGCAACTACCAGCGCAGTTAGGGGCTAGGTAGAAACATTCTGCATCTTCACCATTTACCCAAATGAGTTTTGAACACACACAGGGCTCAGCTTTCATAGATTTCTCCCTTAAGGCTTCACTAGCAGCACAAAAAGCAACCGAATCCTCACTTGAGCTATCAACAGCTTCATTCTTATTTAAACAGGTTTCACACCTCCTAGGTGACAAGAAAGCCTACTACTATTTGTATAGATTGTATTCTTTCAGCGCAAATTTGGAGAGCTGAATCTATTGAAACTTAAACAAAACACACTCCTGGGCAACATGAGATTATTAAAACATGGGTAGGAAAAAAATCACATTGAGCAATATACACACGCCTTTCAGGGCATTATTCTACCTAATGGGGCACTCCTTATTCACTTTTGTCATATGAAGCCGTTCAGACTACCCCAGTCTAATCCCTGACAAGAGTTTAATCTTCATTAAGGACTTTATTTTGCCCAGAAGACATGTTGAGATTTAATATTTTTTTCTCCCATTGCTAAGTATTACAATCCCATCTGTCTCTCTCACTGGCATTGCTAAATGCCCTTCTCATTAGTTTGTCTCTTTCAGTGCCTTATAAAAGTGTGCAAAAATCCCAGACACCCTCCACTCCTCCAAGATCCCAAAGACATGGAGGAGCACAAAGCTAACAGAGAACTCCCTGTTGAAATGAAAACATTTAGCCTATGCATGACAGATCCCTGCTAATTTCTGCTGACAGAAAAGAATAGTTAAAAACTAGAGGAGAACATTCCAAACAAAGCCGAAGTCACTGCAGAGCTGCGGAGAGAAGGCTGCAGACCGGTGGAAGTTCGCTGCAAACTGAGCAGGATGGTCGCCAAGGTAAGATGACCACTGACTCTGCTGACATTGACCACTGCTGTGCAACTTTCCAACCACAGCAAATCATTTACAGGGCATTGTTTTTTCTATTCATTGTTGGTCCTGAGCAGTTTACAGTGTTGTGACATTTTATCTTTATAAATACAGTGCAATTTGATATTTTCCTATGTTTCCATAAATCCCTGGCCTACACAGGTATTTTCTATATGCTGAAAAATTTGTTGAAAGGAAACAAAAAATAACCCCAACTAAGTTTTAAGGTTTTTTAATTATTATTTATTCCACTGACTCCTTGAAAAGCTACCATACTGCATCTGTTGGCAAGGAAAGTGACACCCCAAGATAACTGTCACTTAATGTTTTTAGCTCCAAAGCTTGATAAAGCACAGTAGAAGCATTGATGCAATGCTGTATAAAATGCCCATGAGCACCATCCTCCACCTTCTTACGGATCTCTCTTCCTCCTGGTTGACAGCAACACTACCTTGACTCACCCATTATAAATAGAATGGATTTATCTGCAAACAAGACAAGAAGCATGTCCCAAGTTTCAAATCAACCTGGAGACCAGCATCGTAACAAGGACTGGAAGATTTGTGGCTCTGCAAGTCTGAAGTGACAGAAAACCTGTCATATTTCCAAATACCCAGCTTTCATTCTGCAAGGGAAGGCTTAACCTTGTACTTTGTATCACATCTGTTACCATAAACACAAGTTTTCATGTGCCCATTTTCCTTGTGTACACAGGAAACCTGCTGCCTCAGCACAGGTCTGCAGAACAGCAATCCTCCCCAAAAAGCCTAAGATCACCCTCCTCTTCCCTTAGACAGGAGCAGCTCTCCAGTGTGCATCTCTGATCCTATGGAGTAACCTAAAAATTAGAGAACTTGACACCTGTGTAGAACAGGTGTCAAGTTCTACACAGCTACAAAGCTAGGACATTTGCATTATTATTTCCATGGGGTCTTCCCCCAAAGGAAAATTTTCAGGGTCTTCTCATCCTGGAGAATATATAAAGAGGTTTTCTAAATACAAGTATTTCTACACATTTCCCACATACCTATATATTGCAAAATTAAGCTTGATATCTCAAGTAGCATTCCTGACCTCATTTCAAGACTAGAAACATAAACAGAAATAAGTTGTCACACTGAAGCTTTAATATTTGTGAATGTTTTTGTAGTACAGTTTACCACACTTTCAAGCATGCCTGGGACAGCTATAAGGAAAACAGATTCTTATTTTACCTCTAAAGCATCTGCAGGCTTCCAAAACCTATACAAACTCTTAGCTCTCCATTAGTGTTTTTTTTTCCTCTAAATAATTAAATTGCAGTTTTTATTTACTACTTCTGTGGCTTGTATGTGGTATGTCTTTATATGGCCTCAGTCTTTCTGAACAGAACTAGATTTCTTACCTTTTGGACCGAGTACATATTTAAGTAAGGGAGAGCAAACGAATCCTATCTTTTAGGACAATTCTTAGTGCAACATACTGCCAACTACCTTTCCTGTATAACTAGAACCTAAATAACCCCACAAGAAGAGTTTAAAAAATGCAGAAGAGATATCTTCAGAGATGATATTTTGATTACTATACCCAATGCACATCTTGAAATATCCTTAGGGATGACTGTACATTTGCAAAGTTGATCAAGATTAGGTCCAAACTGTACTACGAATAATAGTCAAGTTCCTTAAGCTTCACAGCTCTATTGAAAATCATTGAACAGTTGTTCTAGCCTGGACTGTCCCTTCTGTGCTTGTGATTCTCACAGTAGCAGTTCAAGTACCACCACTTTCAGGAAGATTTTAGCAATAGAGGATATACCAAATTGGTAGCTGAAGGGCAAAATCAAAACAAGAGGTTGAGTGTGTTTTCAAAATACTTGTTCAGAAATTGCCTTCATCCATGCCTCTTCCCAAACCCCTTCACACAAGTCTGACCTCCACTAATGAAGTGACTCGTCTGAAATAACATTGGTCTTTCCAGGCCCACTCCACAGCCCAGGCCTGCCCTCCCGGGCGTAATCAAGAGATGTTCTGGCAAGTTTAAATCAGGTAACTAGCAAAAATGGTCGCTTTGATGAACTGGTTCCCATACTTTCCTGTTGTGTTAGGACTACTCCAGGGAACTTCCTCAACAGCAGAAAACTTCCTCAATCTTTTAAGTTTCGATCAGTATGCATACAAATATAGTCACAACTAGCATTGCAACTCATCAGGCAGAGAGGACAGCCAATTCCAGCCCTTTAGTCATCCTTGGATTTTTTTTTTTTTCCCCCCCCTCAATGAAACATGAGGTTTCATTAGTTATTCCTTATATGTCCCATGGAAGTTATAAAATCCTAAGCTATATATAAACATTTTTATAAAATAAAAATGTATAAATGTATTTATTTTATACATAAAATCCTTTTTGCTTCTGGTAAAGAACAGCCTCTCTACATCATCTGGTTTAAACCACCAGCCTTTTTTTTTTTTTTTTTTTTACAGTCAGGTTTTGTCTAGTCTATCTACAGCCTCAACATCAGTCCAGCAAGTCTTGTTTTCCTGTGTTCATCACTGCACAAAAATTCACAATGCCTCCTCCATCCTTTAAAGAGCATGAGCCCTTTGCAAATACGATAACAACTGCTTTGACTCTCTCACTATTGTTGTCTGCTTTCAACCTGTAATCAATTTCTCTTTATATTAATGTGCTGATGCAATCCTAGATTGTTTTTAGCAAGAACAAAATATTTACTCTGATTTCCTGCTGCAATTATTAGACGTATAGCTAGCTGTAACTACTAGCGCTCAGTCAGTTGGGGTCACTGCACCAAGCCCAGTCTGTGTCATGTTTTGCCTGGCCAAGGAACCCTCTGAATCTTTCCCATTTCACACACGGTGTCTCTCAACTGCCGCAACCCATTTTACCATGCGTCCCACTACAGCTGGTAGCCAGTCTCCAATGAGGCCTCCATTGAAATTTAGATGCCAAGAAAACAACTACATGTACGGAGTCCTCTGGGAAATCAGGAGTGATTTAAAAAGATAATGATAAACTGAAAATGTAGACAGGCTTTTCTAAACAAATAGCCCTGCTCCTTACACTTGAGATTTTGGACTTTTTTTCTTCCTTGCTTACTGCTTACCACTAAGCCCATCTGCAAACATACACAGTATTTTTTTCTACCTCTATTTGAGGAATGCTCTGCTCTTGCTACTCTTGCCTAAGCCTCTCCATTTCTAATGCTGCAATCATTTCCATGACAACTAATTTGGATGTAACAAATAAGAAGCAAACAGGTTCAAGGGGTGAAAATCAGAGGCAGGCTGAGACAAACTTAAGCTGTAAGGCACCTGCAAAACCAAAAAAAACACAAACAATTTTGTAAGTTTAAATCAAGTATTTGTTACATCAACAATTAAGTGTGCCACAAGATGCTTTTTTTCACCTAAGTTGTGGGCTTGGTAGTGTGACTATAACAACAGGTGCAAAACCAGTAATGGTTGAGTATGAAATATAGCATGAAATACGAAGGACAGCTGATCCTCACTGTGTGCTCTGGCCTGGGCCCTCCTGCTCGGCTTGCTCAAAAGCTGGCAGTACCTGCCCTAGCACCTTCGCAAATAGGTATGGGTCAAAGCTGCTTTTCCTCGATCACCAAAAAAAGCATTCAAGAGTAAGGGCTTTCGCTTGCTGAGCCCTGGAGTGCAAGTGAAAGCCTAGAGGTATCACATACTATAGTGCAAGAGTAGCCTTCTTTCCAAAGAGAAATATTTTTCCTACAGAGAAGGCTAGGAAGCATCACTGCATCATGTGGAGACATTTTTAGCATGAACCCATGTTACAGTGTAAGTTCAGATATGTGCCCTCTTATTGTATAATGAGAATGAAGTGACCCACAAAAACAGATCAGCAGCAAACCTTGAAAATCTTGTAGTCAGAACCAAACAGCACCTTGCGATCTCAAGGATTGCCAACATAGCAAAAACAGGATGGAAGACATGCTGGACAGAAGAACAAGGATTTTCAAATTTGGGGATTTTACACCAGATATAACACTTCTGAATAGTTCTAATGGTCCATAAGAAATATTTGTTTGCATTTCTTTCCTGTGCAGCAGGCAGCCTCAAAGGTTTTCTAGTGTTTTAACATCTTCAAGTCACGCCTGTGTTAAGCCAACATATATAATTATCTAAAGAACACTTTTCTGGCATATATTCTAAGCACTTGTAGGCCTCATCACAAAGGCGATTTTAAAATCACTGAATCAGGAAAAAAGCTTAGGGAGATAAGAGATTATAACTGACCAGAATCTGTGCCAGGTGTCTAAATCTTCAATTTGTCCAATGAAACAGACTCCTAAGATTCAAGACACCCTAGCCTTGTTCACTTACTGCAGTCTAGAAGAATTAAACTAAAATAAATAGTAGACCCAAAAGGGAAGGACAGTTGCAAAACAGTTGAAAGTTTCTACTCCCATTTCTATTTGTCCTCTGAAAGGAGCAGAAAATACCTTGCCCAGAGAGCTCAAGCTTCTGTGTGTTAAAGCCACACACCTGCCCAAAGCAGCAGCGTGCCCAGAGGAGGGCAAGGAGCAGCAAGGAAGGCAAAGGAGACCCAGCAGGCAAGGTCAGGGAGGGCAGCTTGTGCCAGCAGACAGGCCCTGAAAGGACGGACCCCAATGAGCTTCGGCCTCATTAAAGAGAGGACTCCAACTTGGATGCCTTGTTCCAGACGCCTTTGCATCAGAACATTTCACAACTGTCACTACCCAAAGGAAGTTCCCTCTCTTGAGGTGCTGCTTTTGAGCCTGTCCCAGAAGAAAGCTGCTACTCCACAGAGAAACAAAAATGACATTAAAACCCAACATTTGACTGAGCATCACCTAAGTGTACCCATTTAACTACAAATTTAACAGCTGTCTTAAATGCACAAAGGCAAATCTAATAAAAGGCTGAGTAGAGGTTAACTGAGATTCTCTGAGGAGGGTTGGACAACTCAAATTAAAAAGCGCCTAAAGGAAGATATTAACTTTTCATTTTGTCTCAAAGCAGCCTAGCTTTCATTGTGGCATACAGAAGTTCACCAGCACAAACAAAAGCAGTATAAACTTGTAAAAACATTACATCTGTTTAAAGCACAACTACATGCAAGGCTTGAAGAGGTCTAACTGGCACCACAGAAACTGTGCACATTTAACTAAAGCCTAGGAAGAAAAAAAGAGGTTCAAGCACCAAACCCATTCACTCAGTACTAAGAAACTGAATGGCAACTCTTTTATTACTCTGACAAACTCATGATTTGATGACAAGCATTAGTAGAGTAAGAGAAAAATCTTCATCTTGAGAAGATTTGGAGAAAGACCCAGCTCAAATTGCAACAAAGCAGCATTTTAAAACGGCTCACTTCCCAAATTTGAAGTGAAATAAACTGCCAAGGCATTTTGGCTATCAGAAAACACTTCAAATTTATTGTTGGTTTTAAGATCATGGTACTAAGCTTTTTTATTTAACAGCACTAAAAACAAAATTAACAGCACGTTAACCCAAAGCACCTCAACTTAAGTCCCTGCCGTGTTGAAGCATTTACCTTTTCAGCTGGTGTAGGAAAATAAAGTGGTTAAATTACCAGTAATGTGTGAAAATTCACACTAAGCAAAGAGGTCACTCTGCAAATCTGCCTTTCAGCATTACCTAAAAAAATAGTTGATAGCTTACTTATTTCTCAAGTATATTATACCTTAAGTAATGAGGGACCCTCAGATTCCAAAGTAAATGCCTGATTTCAAATACCCACCACCAGTAGCAGGTAATGTATTGTTTTTATCTTCTACAAAGGACTTCTACAGATCAAAAAAATCAGGTGCTTGGCACTGTGCCGCTGCTGGAACTTGATGGAGAAAATTCACCGCAGAGCCTACTCTCCTAATGGTCTTGTCACCAGCAAGATTGAACCATGACTGTGTCATACACGTAAATAAAGACATAATGATTATTCATATTCATCTCAAAAAGGCTTACATATAATTACACTCCAATAATAATTTGACTACTGTCTACTGAGTTGTAATTTCTGGAGTCCATACCTAGTGAAAGCCAGATTTGTCCAGTAGTCTGAAGGTGAACTTTTGCCACTTAGACACCATCTTAGGAAAGCCTCTAAGCCACAATTCAGCTACTTATCTCAATACACTGTCATTCATTGGTTTTACTCACTCATGGACGCTTCCAAGCAGATGCTGGAAGTAAAATTCTGGGCACGGCCTTTCTTTAGTTTTCTAGAGCACACGCATCCTTCCTTGTTCCACAAGGAAAAGGTTCGAGGAGCTCCTGGTGATCAGTGTTGTTGAACAGGCTGTGCAAGAGGCAGAACAAAAGGCTGGATGTAAAATGTGGCCAGAAAGCAACATTAGTAAGTCTGGGTAGTTGCACTTTGCCATCCTCTGCTTAATATACGTCAGGTTAAAGAAATGTTTCAATATATTCTGTTTTGCCCACTACTTTACAGAAAAATATACTATGAATGGAGCCATCTCAGTGAGTAGAAATGTCAAAATCCATTTATAAAAAGACACTAAAAGACAAATTATATTGATCTTAAATGAATATAAAAACTGTGATCCATTGATTTACAGCTGTCAGCATATTAACAATATCTAAATGCCATTTAAAATATTTCTAGCTAGCTGGCAGTAAAGAACTAAAAAAAGAACAGTTTTATTAAACTGCACTCAACAGTTCTTCCTCCGATCATGAAACTGAAAAGCTCTTCTCTGAGATACCCACAATGAAGAAGAGATTCAAATACTGCTTTGATTAAAACAAAAATTAAAGCTAATAATTATTTAAACACAATACAATTTTAATGAGTTTTCCAATCAGTAGCAGATACATAGAAGATGCTGACCCAGTCCCATTTACTGTTCGAAAATAGTAACACTGACTAAGAAAAGTGATCATTTTTCTTCAGTTTAGGCAAGGTTTTCTGTGCAAAAGGCCTAAGCACCCTCTGAGCTACTCAGCACAGGTATAAACGTACATATGTGCAGACCTTGCTATTATTGGCCTTATTTCTGTACAGTTATCCTAACGACCACAACATTTTGCAAAGCATGGGGAATGGTTGTTTGCCTGGTGCTCAGCCTCATTGCACGTCCAGGTTCTGCTGGCTGGGAGACCTTGGTTTAACTTTCAACCCTCTATTCATCTCCTTTGGGTCATTCTAATGTGTGCCTTCAATCAAATGCACAAAAGCCCCACACAGTCATAACCATGCTCTGCTTTTTCTTCTTGTTTTGCCCACAACGTCAACAGCAGTGAGAATAACCTATGCTACAAACATCCATTATGTGTATTTTGGGTGCTTAAAACAGCCTTTTGACCAATTAGTAAATCATATTTGGCACAGAAGTGAAATAAAATATAGGGGAAGCTTATAGAAACATCATGCATCTTTCTTTAACAAAAGAGAAAATGAGCTGGATTTAGCCTGACACTCCTAGACAGGACAATTAACATGTAAAGGCAGAGAGGCTGAGCCAAACAAAAGGGCTCATGTCCTTGGCATGAAGGAGATGGTTGGAGAGAGGCAAATAAAGAAAGAGGGAATAAAGTCACATCATAGAATACAAAATGTGTCTTTGGAAAGCAAAATGGAGTGTATAGATATAAGCCTGACCATAGCAACAGCGCAGACCTATACATAAGGTCAGGGCAATCCTGGCACTTCAATTCTGAGACCAGCGTGCTTAAATTTCATCCCAGCACTTACTTAAAGATATAACCTACAAGGGAAATAAAAACAGTTTCTAAGAACACAGGTAGCCTTGATTTATTGTAAGCAGGTTTATCACAGCACTACAACTTCACCCTGGGCCCTTTGATAAGGGAGACAGTTTTACCCTCTTTTCTGAATGACAGGAGCAGAATTTTTTATTTAGAAAAGTGGGCACATTTAATAAATGAACTGTAAACACAACAGAAAAAATATGATGCTAGAGGTCACTGAATAGTCTGGGGTACAGTCTACAAAATAAGCCTACTTCTCAGTACATTCTGCCTAAAGAGAAAGATTTAGCATTGTTCACTTGTTGCCAATCTTTCTGAAAAAGTTGTTGCAAACAGGCACAGTTTTCATCTACGTTTTTAGCTCAGGAAAGTTAATGCTTTAACCAGATTTCCAACTAACTGTTTGCCTACAATGTACTGAGATCTACTTGGAAGGGCATGGATACTTGCATTGGAAGAAGAGAGGCACTGCTCAAGAGACAAGTCATAGGCAGGCACATTCCTGTGAATGGAGGTGGAACAAACAAGAAAAGCTGCCCAAGGGACATGAGAAGCTCATAGAAATTATAGGAAGATCTAGAAGAGGCACAAAAGGGCCTGACCACCTTCATAAAAGGATCTAGAACTTTCCAAAAAACTCTGAAAGATCGTCTATAGAGAGAAACCAAATTTTATCAACTGCAAAACAACTTTTATGTGTCTACAGCTACAAAAACAAAACCGATTTTGTGAGAGAGGTACAAAACCATTTTCTTTAATGGAAACCAGACTACAAGGCACCCCAAGTAGCTGCCCCTCCAAATTAAATGATGGTCCAATAAACAGATACATAACATGACACCTACAGCTCCATTAATACTTAAATAGAATATTATAATAGACTTAAATAGAATATTATAAACTTGACGTTCAGGTAAAACAGTATACATGTAAATACATGCAAATATAAAAACAAATCTAGGTTCTAAAATACCTATTACTCAATCTAGACAAACTTCTGAAAGACAAATGCTTATTAATTAATTTAGATATTTTCCTAATTTGTTTATATTTACATTAATACTACATTTATGTATATACTTCTTGGCATACTGGTTGCTCTACTTCTGTTACATATATTCTCCCATATTCAGGTCACCTGAACAACTGCAGACAGGATTGCATCTCCCTTTAACACAAAGGTTGATAAACATCTTTATGCTCTTTTTCTTCAAAGATAATACATTACTGAAAATCTGTCTTCCAAAAATAAGTTTATCATCACTGCTAAAATCATTACTCCTCCTGCACCGAAGCAGCACCCTAGTAACTAGTGCCCTCTGGAAAACACCTAACCAGCACTAGGGACATCATCTCTCGCAGGTTTTTTAAATCAGTTCCTCAACCTGACAGCAGGGGAAATCTGTCTCCATACGACTCCACAGACTCCTTAGTGCAATCAGCCCAAAGCCCTTTTTTTTCCCTTTTATATCCATATGACTTCTCCACGAGCTTGCCGACACACAGGCCAATGAAGCAATTTAGTCTGGAATTGCATTTCAAGTACAGCAATTTCTGTGGAGATGATGTTTCTTTCCCGAAAATGGGTATGCCTGCTTGTCTCCAGCTGCACAGCATTTGCCATCAAGTAGGTAATTTTGTATTGCCCCTTAGGGCATTACATGCAAATTTATCTGGGAGAGGAAGAGTAATCCCTAGCCCAGCACCAGCAAAGGAGAAGATCTTCTCCCCGCTTTGCTGTATTTGATATTCAGGAGTGGTCACCCAACTCCTAAACCTTGTCAGAGAGAGGCAAGCTCTGATAAGACCTTGGATGTGAATTATGGATCTCTCCCTCAGCTTATTAAAGTGATGTCTGTTCTTGTTTGGCATCTGATGCCATTTTGTTGCCATGTGTCAGGAGGTTTTTCTGAGCAGTGAAGGAGCAGTCAGACAGATCACAGTTTATAACTCTGTACGAATACTGGCCATTAGACCAAGTCAACCAACATAACCACCAAAAAAATAAGTCCAACCTCCTTAATGGATTAAATAACATTATTGATACAGTGTTTACAAGCAACAGAAGCCGCATATTTTCAGGAATTGTGCTGAACATCTATTCTGTTGCACTAATATTTTTTAATGACAAATCCTGTTTAGAGAGCATTTCAATGCCCTTTCATTGCCTTTTCATTGCCCTTCAATGCCCTTTCTTAATTTCAAGAAAACACACTCCTGTTTACTCTGGTCTTAACTTAGTCAGATGAGCTGCTAAGGACTCAGGATAAAGCCAACAACAAGCACTGGCCACACAAGCAGGTGTCCACGAGCACCCCAGGATCAGGGACCGTCCACCTCCTGCTCACCCGCTCCATACCACCTAGGACAACCTCACCAACTTCCAGGATTTGCCTTACAGGATGTGCACTCATTTAGAGACGACCTTGCCCTCTAGCAACAACAGGCCACACAACCAACCCTGACAGAGGAAAAAAAAAAAAAAAAAAAGGATAATTAGTTGCAAATTCCTACAACAAAAGAACACCTGTTCTATTCCTGTTTAATTCTCTGAATGTCTAAAACTTGCTGCATTTCTCCCTCTTTGGCCTTCCAAGTTCCTACAAACATATGCCAACCTGTGTAACAAGCTATTTCAAATCTTGCTCGAGAAGCAGGGTGGGATGGCTCAAGTGCACTGCCAGCCTGTATCCCAGATGCTCCACGGAGCCCAGATTTCCAGCTGCCTTCCTGCCTTGTTCCCAGGGCCTGGCACTGCGAGTGCTGCTTGCCACAGGCTGCAAGAGCTCACTGGCCACCTAGGGTCCTACAGGACAGAATTCTGGCCCAGCATTTCACAGAACAACAAAAATATGAGGCTAGCAGAGACTTCAAGGACTCCTAAGACAGGATCATAAGAAAAATAAAACTATTTCTTAGCTGCAGGTACAACTCGGCCTTTTCATACTAGAGAAGCTAGCAACACAGAGACGATACATCACCCAGATGAGCAGGAACAAGAACAACTAGGGAGAAAGGGAAATGTAACGTCAAATAGCATCACCATTCCAAAGATCCTTCTCCTTTTTGACTTTTCTGTCTATTTTTAAATATATATTTTATTAGCTAGAGAGCTCATGATACAGCCCACATAAAACTTGTATAACCTGCAAGCAAGGACACAGTGCTGGCTGCTTCACATAAATTGAAGGTCAGTTTGAACCAAGCTGAATTGAGGAGATATTACTAATACATGTGGTGTTTTTTGGAAATCTTATTTCTAAACGCACATGCAAAAAGACCAAGCACCAAAATTTAAGTCATTGCATTAGCAGTGTAAAGGATTTATAGAGGCTCTCATGACAACCTGCTTTTTAAAACAGTTAGCCTGAGTTCTGTAAGTATAGATGGAAACTTCAGCTTTTATTAGAAAAAGAGGAAAATAATCAGGACCAGAGAGGGAAAAATTAAAGTATGACCGAAGTGCAATCAAAAAGACCAAAAGGAAAAAACAGCATAGCTTTTGTTTAAAGCAAGTATCATTAATGTTGAAAACTTCGCCTCAACAAGTAACAAAGCCAAATATTCCTATCTCAGTATTACTAAGCAGAAAACACACGCAGCCAGAGTGGACAAGGAAAAAGCGGTTGATTAACCAAGAACTGCGAGCTGGGGGCTGATAGCAAATATGAAGCTACATGTGAGCAGTGTGCTGCTGCCTGGCGCAGGCAGCCCCTCGGGGGCTCTGGGCGCTGAGCGCAGCCCGGGCACACGCTCGGCGCGTGCTGCAGGACCCCAGTGACACCACCCTCCCGCCTGAGGCCGGCAGCTCCGCCGGGTTCTGTCCGGGCCCTTTGCTGTCATCTCTCAAGCAACCTGACTGGGAAAAGACTCTCACCCTCCCTCACAATCTGATTCCTCCCTATTACTTCATCCATTCCTCTATCAAAAAGGCATCATCCTTTTGAGCTCTAAGTGGCATGGCTCTTTGTTTACCTCTCAAAAAGCAACAGTCATTTGAATGGGGAGAATTTGTTTTTGATTTCACAAGTATAACACTTTCAAGTGAAGATAATCCTTAACAGTAATAACCCCCCTACAGGATGAAACATTTATAAAAGTCAGAGTCACAGGAAAGAGCAGAAAGGAAAAAGGAATATTTTTAACAGAAAACCAGAGAATTAGTTTAGCCTACAAAATCCCATGCATTAACTATTTGTTCTTTGCTTTTTTAAGTTACCAAGGTGTTTGTTTTCTTAAGTTACCATCTTTTCTGCCATGATTCTCTGCCTAGTCTTTTGATAAAGGTCTGTAATTCGTAAGTAGACTGTCAAAAATGTTTGCCATTGAAGGTGTTCAGATATTCTTAAATTGCCCCAAATCTCTCACCTCACAGCTTGTGGCTATAAAGTTTAAGTAGAGGAAGCATTTCATTCCATTTTCAATCTCATTGCAATTGCCTTTTCACTTACAATAATGAAGAGAGCAATCATTTTAGTACAGTTTTAATACTGCTTTTATTTTGATAACTACTGAGATTAAGAATATTAAGTGCATGTGAATACAATTATTTGGAATATAGTAATTCTAGCTGAATTAATACCCTTTGGGAAGTCAGATCCAGGGTTATGGGGAAGCAAATGATTCCTTGCAGCCATTGGAACTGCACACCATAGAAAACTTCCTCTCCATCTTGTCCAGCTTTCCACACCAAGGAATTCTTTCTCTCCCTGAAAACACATGTGGAACAGCACTGAAAGGTATTTTGCCCTTCATACTTAGGAAAGGGAATCGTTACAGTTATAATTTAAGCAAAATCTTGGGTTTCTGAAATATGTTTTCTTGATACTGCAGCAGCCATTCTCAGACCAAAATGTGCATATACCATTAAAGCAGTGACAAAGTAATGCAGTTTTATAATTGAAACATTCCTGCAAAATCAAGGATTAGAATACAACCATCCTGGTCACCTTCGCTGCCTTAGCTCAGTCTAGGGTAATAACACAGGCACTTAATGCAGTAACTGTCAACTCTCCTTCCAGAAATAAATGGAGAAAGTTGGTTTGCTGCAGTCTTACCACAAGTGAAGGCTATGATGTCCCTCTGCAACGCACAGCATACTCACTATACAGCTGCAGTGCCAAGACTTCCTTGTCCCTAATCTTTTCAAAACAAAAATGAGGCGATGAAAGCTCAGAAGCTGAGCTAAAAACATTGGTGAGGCCCTCTAATACAAAGAGGTAGCTAACACTGTTTCTGGAAGGCGAGCATGATGCCAGTGAAGGCAGCCCATCCCAGATGCTGTAATGTGCTTGCTGCTTCTACAGCCTCCCGTGGAAGCAGTGTACAGAACACTGCCAGTCTGCAAGAGTCTTCCTTCTGAAGGCCTCACTCTCTCCCCTCTGCAAGGTGCAGTTATCAGCCATGGGCAGCCAGTGTCAGCACCCCGCTTAAAATTAGGTTCTTTCAGTCAGTGTCCAATTCAGTCTACCAGTGTGTCAGGAAGACACATGAGATTTCTCCAGCAAAGCCTGTTCAGCAGGACTGACTCAACAAGCCTCTGCTTTGAGGATAATTGCAGAATTGCTTTGTTTTGTCTTCGTATGTAAATCTGCCATATGGGCCTCAGCTATGGTAATACGAGAAAAAGTTGAGGAGTCTGATGATTCTTGGTTTTAGAAAGAGAATAAGGTCTGGCAGCTGGGCAAGTATGAAGCAGAAAAATTCAATCTCGCCTGCCCAGCTGTACTGTGGAAGCAGAATGAGCCAAAACAGACTCTCCGCCGACAGGAAAAGCTTGCTCAAGAATTGCCAAAAGTGCTCAGGTACATTATGTCACATAAAATTAAGAAAAAGGAGCAAGAAAAGTTAAAAAGCTTTTTGCAAAGGTGGAAACAGGTTGAGACACATCAAGGGAAATAACAGCTCCTGTAGGAACTATGGGGAGAGATAAAAGATGATTATCTTGGTGAGGAAATTATCTCTTCGAAGGCTGGGGATAGTCATTAGAGTACGCCACAGCTTCATGGTCTATGCAATCTTCATAATCACATATAGCATACAGTGCCTCACAGTGTAACACTGAGCAGTGATATATAAAATCATCAGCCAGGTAGGGTTCCCAAAAGCAAGGAATATTTCCTTATCCTCAACAACCCTGTATTTTACAAGGAAAGATGCAACAAACTAACAAACAGTGAAAATGAAAAAAAGCAGGTTAAAAGAAATAATCGAATTGTATCAGCTATCAGCAGTAATCAATTTTCCACTTGCCTACCTAGTTCAAGGACACAAAGTGAAAAGGAAAAGATATGGGGTCCAGGGTCATAACTACACTGACATGTATATAGACACATACGAAATATGTAGAAATAAGATATATACACATCCCCCACTACTTAATTCAGTACACTTCAGCATAGGATGGACCATACAGAAATCAAAGCTGCTATAGCTGTATGGGAATGAAATAAAATTAAACTCTCACTCTGTAAGCAATTAGCCAAGCCCTGCCTATCATTTAATTTAGGCTACCAAGCATACAACTAGAGAACAAAAACAATGCCTCAAAAACAGCACCTTAATTACCAAGTGTCTCAGGCAATAGAAGTTCTTGATCCATTGCCAACTCTGTTAATTTTTAATTAAAATACAGAAATGGTTTCTCCTGCACGCAGAACACAAAAGAACAAGTATCAATACATTTAAAAATCGAGGTGACCTTAGTACTATGTGCGGTGCTGGCTATGAAGGTACTGGCATGGCCCAGCCATACGGATGGGCCATACAGATGCTGAAGGGACTGGAGCAACTCTTCATGAGGACAGCCAAGAGAGGACCAAGCAGAGGATCTTATCTGTGTCTTCACAATACAGGAAGGGAGAGTGTGCGGAGCACTGAACCAGGCTCATTTCAGTAACAGCACAAGAGGCAGCAGGCACAAACACAGAAATTATGTTCAGACAGAACCTAAAACATGTTTCGACTGTGAGGGCAACTGAGCACAGTTGCCAGGGCAGTCAGGGAATCCTTATACAGTGGTTAATCACAAGCTCTTTGGACCCACTCCTGCACAACCTGCTCCAGATGACCCAGTTTGAACAACAGGTCCACACTAGATAATCTCCAGAGAAGCCTTGCAACCTCAATCCTTCTGTGAATCCTTCTTAATATAACATGAACTTGTAAAACAACCCGAGCCAAAGTTTGGAAATGATTTTTGACTTGGAAGAGTTGTTACCACAGTTTTAAATAAATGCTTAACTACTTAAAATTAATAAATCTGTAACTAAATGATTCCTGGAACTGGCAACAAGGAAGTACCTTTGGAAAGGCTGCTGTGATGATACTTCTTGTCTGCATACAAAGCTGCACTTCTTAAAGGAAGTGTGAACATGGATGAAACAATAAAATTCTGTTTGTTGCTCCTTCTCTGGGACCTCCTTTGGAAATAACAGCATTAACTACTGCCCCTTATTTAAGGGCTATAGAATAAGCCTTACCCTGAAATGTAGATTGTTATGCATATTATCTGGGAAGGCGCATTTGTAAAAACAAATCCTAAGTAACAGATCTCTCTAAAATAAACCATAACAAATGTCTCTAACTTCACAGATACCTCACTAGATTGGCAAAAGCTAAAATCCATTTCTTTATGAAATTATCAATAATTGCCCTACCTACTTCTATTTGCAGATTACTTCCACTTTGCTGCAGAATAATCCATTAAACTTGCAGGAGGAAAAAGTCTGGTTCATTACCCAGCTAAGGAGATGATAATATGGAGTTCTTCCAAACCATCCCATTTACTTTGGTGCCTGGTAAATTGATTCACAGAAAACACTACTGACAAAGAAAACAGCAATCATTACAGAGGAGAACAAGGAGGAAGTGGAGATTCTTCAAGACCACTAACAAGCTTCCAGAATTGAAAGCAACTTTGTTTCTTGCACACAGGACTAGGAAGGCTCTCTCTGGAGTTAGTTGCCATTGGATTTCAATTGTTCTGCTTGTAAACACAGCCCTGTCAGAAAAGGCATGACGTTCAAGACTAGAGATGCACTTGGTGCATGGAATTCACAAATTGATTTCCACTAATGGATCTCTATTTATTCAGCATAACGCACAGGACAGAAAAGCTACAGTTCAAACTCTCTAAAACTCCTGAAAAAGAATTTCTCAGCAAGGCGAGCTTGCTCAATCCAGTTTTTGAGAATTAAGCTTTCTCATTGCAGGAACTGTATTGTTTTGGGGGAAACAAATCAAGGTACAGGCACAGAGAACTGGATGGAACACTTCTAGGTATGTGACAGTAGCCTCAGTAGCTCTGCTAGAGATTCTGCTACTTCCTGGCCCTTTGGAGACAGCTGTTTGTTTTGAAGGAACTCTCCCCCGCAGGGCTGGGCTGTCTTCTCCTCCCAAAGACGCAAGAAACAAACAGGGTGGTATTAGTGAGTGAGAGGGACTATGCTCCTCAAAGGGTCCAGGCTGCTGAGGGCACTAGGGCTATTCCCTGTTGCACCTCATGTTGCAGCACACGTGAAGTGAATGGGGTGTTTCCCAAAGTAAAAGCTATACTGGTAAGCACCGGTGTGCAGTGTCTCATCAACCATGCTGCACACGCTGCGTTCCTTCTTGTGTATGGACGTTACAACGCAGCCTCAGCACCTGCACGTCAGCAGAGGGGCTACCTGTTTTAGACCCTCACAGTGCTTTGCCCAGGCCAGTCCCAGGAGGAGGTCTTAGTGTCCATGCAGTATGAGCACAGAACTTCTTTATACCCCAGAACTTCTCGTGTCACATTTGCTTCTAAGACAAAAAAAATAACACACCTCTGCCTTGTTGTGGTAATACACAATAACCATGAAGAGGCTTCATTCACTTTGAGAGGAGCTGCCCAACACTTGTATTGGCTGCTGAAAACAGTAGCAGCTCCTGAAAGGGAATTTGTCTCCTGAAAATTGTCCTCTGCCCCACTCAATAGCTGTCCCACTCATGCCAAGTGACTCTAAAACTTGATGAATAAGGGGCTCAGGGAATCTTCCCCATGCAGGTGGATCACCAGGCGGCAAAGCCGCCATCCAATAAGTCTCATACCACCATTTCTCCCTGTTAGTTATTTACACATTTCAGCCTTCAGGTCATATTGAATCTACTCAAGCCCAACATGTAATAAAAATTGAAGGGTTTAAGCACCTTTCTACAGAGATAAAATTAAAAATGCTCCATCACAAAAGCACAAAGCCCCTAATCCTTATCACTAACCTAAGGTTAGTATAGAAGCTTAGTTAAACATTTGCAGTCATTTTCTTAATCAGCCAGTGCTTCAGAAAAAACAGATGCTTCTGTTTATGTTGGTCTATTATCAAGTCCTTTGGTGTCTGAATAATTCTCATGCCTATCCTGAACCTTCATCAACATAAATTTCTTCTATATTATTCTGCCTTCCGTGACAAATAGGACAAGCATTTTTATTTGGTTCATTTGTTTATTCTTCTTGGCCTTGAGAAACACAGTATTTTGTGAATTTCCTGTATCTTTTATCCAACTGTAGTGGTCAAAAATTAGGAATAATTCCATCAAATGTGTGTGTGAAATCAAAAGCTGCATAAGAACTAATCCTACAGTCTTGAAACTCTTGCAGGAAACCCATTTCTGTAACTGGCTCTTATTCAACAAATATTATGTGTTACTCAGAGCTTTCTAGACAAATCATGCAAGCTGTAAACTCAATTACTGTCTCTGAAGGTTTTGAGCTAGGATGTGCTTTTCTGCTCTTAACAGTACTTGCCAGCAATATTTTTCTAACTTATTCTCCCACTCCACCCCCCTTTTTTAACTTAACATGCAGCCCTTGGAAAAAGACACGCAACCCTAATTATCCTTATCAATTACATTCAAAGTTGCATAGTTCTAGAATAACTATGAGAGAAATACAAAAGCTATAACTTTGAAATCACCTTGATCAATATTTAATAATATACATTCTTAAAGAGCAAAAGAAGCCAGAGCTTGGGCAGTGCAGGGCGGACTATACAGGTACATCTTTAATGTTAGCATTCTTCCACCTCGGCAAGTTGGTTAATCATCTCAGCTCTGTCTTGCTGGTTTTATTGGGGGGTCAGTTACCACAGGGCTCTTGATCTGCGCTTCTCTGCATTGCTGGGTACCAGATAGATCGAAGTATCATTGCATTGGCTTCCTACAGACATTTTCCTAAGAATTTTTTTTCTAAAGATCCACAAGTTTGTTTTACTGCAAGTATCATTCAGACTATCAGCAACAAAAATAGATTTTGAAAACTTCCAGGGCAAGAGGTGTGATTTATTTTTAGACTGTGTTCTCAGAGGGAGGTAATGCTGAATGCCATCCTTTCTGCCTTTTATAAGGAACTTTTCTGTATTATTCTAGTACCAGTATCAGTGAGCTCAAAAGCTTCATGGAGAATCAGACTTTGAAAGGTAAGCTTCAAAAATACAAATCCTTTTTCTTTTCAGTTTATCCCATTCCTTTAGTTTTTATTTCTACCAATAAAGCCCATAGCCACTGTCTTCAAGAGTACAACAGTAGATCAGAAACAGCTGAGCCTAGAATTAGAACTTGGTCCACAAGCCTTGGTCCACATCTGATTGATCAGACCTCTTCTCCTTTGCAGTGGCTCTCCCTATTTTCCCCAGCATTAGCAAGGGTCCAGGCCACACAAGGGCCTCTATGTCCCAACACTGGGAAACCACCTCCTCTTGCTTTAAGGGATGATTCATCCACTTCTCCATGATTGCAAGGAAACCTTTGCCTGCCAATAACAGATGTCATCTGCGCCCCTACAGCCATGAGGAACATGTAAGTCTCATTTCTCAGTAGTGCTATATATATTTTAACTGCATCAGAGAATTTCTCCTGCCAAGACTCTTCCTTTGCCAGGAAAACAAAACCAAAATGCAAAGCACCCATAAAATGGATCTAGCCTGCTGTAACACAGCAGAGACCAATGCTGTGCAAGGAAGACTTGCACAGCCTGCCTTGTTTCTCAGTGCTTGAGTCCCTCAGGGAAAGCCTAGACACTTTACACCAAACCCTGCTATATTTTCAGATGAATTAATATTATTCTCCTTCATATCCTCTGCTGCCATACTGGCTGCAGCCCTCTTTCTGCAAACAAGGACACCCAGCACAACAGACAACTGTGCAAAGTTCCAGCCCTGCTGAGCCATGACACTTTCTATCACTAACACATGGGGGAGGACACCCGCCTCGTTTAGGTCACAGCCCTGCAGACCCTGTGGTACAGCTCCACACTCCAAATGTCCTTCACAATTCATAAGAAGGGCTCCCTCAATACAATTTCCCAAGGCCTTCAGGATGAGATGGCACATCCCAGGAGCGCCTCTTGCCCTGTGCTGGCTCTGTGGATCGTAAAGCTTCCCAGGACAGGCCCCATGCCCGGTATGCTCAGCACTGTGCTGGGCACAACAGGCATTTCTGGCAGGGTGGTAGCCAGTCAGGATGAACACTGCCAGCTATAGCAGCAGGTGAAGAGCAGCTCACTGGACTAGCAGTCAAACAGTAAGACCTCCCACGTGGCAGTGACTCCTCACTAACCAGGTGCCCTCCACTGAGCTTGCACTAAAGGAGCAAACTTAAAAGGCCACGACATCCACTCAGCCAGTTTCTCTCCAAATATACTATACTGTATATTCTCTCCAAATGTCTAGTGCCCTGGACTTCACAGGAATGCAAGGCTAGTCCCTACTAATTTGCTTGCATTAACTACAGCTTTTCCATTTTTGAGAAGAACATTTTTTCCTCCTCATTTAAATCCTGTTCGAAAGTGTCTCTGTAGGCCCCACCGCTGCTGCCTTACTTAGGGAGCTGCGAGGCCCTTCTCTGTGTGCTCAGTGCTGCTCTGGATCGCCCAATTGCTGTAAACACTCCCACTAATATTTCTACCATTTTACTTCTGCAATTGTAATCTTTCTGGTCTCAAAGTACGGATTCAGCCTGTTCCCCTCCAGTAATATTTGATTCTTTGTATTTATTTTCATTCTGTTTCAGATTTCTCTCCCCTTAAAGAGGAGAAAACTGGATAACATTTTTATTGACTTTATAGTATTTGTATTTTGTATTGCATTTTTCCTCTCCTTTTTCTTGACAGGTGTTTTTCCCCCTCTTTAGTAAGAATCTCTCTAAAAGACTTTCTAGCATCCCAAAGCCCTCAATGGCTACAAATATGCTAAAACATTTAAAGAATTGATAATAATTTGTATAGAAATGTGACAATTCATTCAGATATCATTTAACGTCAACTTATTTTCTATTAATGAAATTATGAGCTCTAGTGCATGACTTTACATATAATAATCCATATCCATGATTAAAGGACAGAGATCCTCAGATAATCTAAATATAAATATGCCTAATGTCAAAGAAAGCAATAAACTCAATTTTATACTAGTTAAAAAACCTGGTCCTACATTTTACAGTGAATATCCACAGTCTGCAGCAGCTCTTCACAGTGTCAAGATGATTATCGAGACATAGAAGCACCATAAACAGTAAAAGTTAACACATTCACCCAGGCTCCTCATGGGATTCATACCAATTTCAACTAGCAGGAATTTACATTTTCATTTCGAAATCTGTCCCATCTACATTGTTCTGTTTTTTTCCTTTTTTCACAGCCAGCACTTATTTGGGTCCCTTTACTGATTCCTCTTGCTCTTTAATTTCCTGTCTGGACCAAGCACACATGGAATAGATTGCTGACCAGACTGTGCAGAGGCAGCGCTAAGTTCTTCTGATTCAGGCTACCATTCATCTTACTCAATTGCTTTTACTACATCTGGTCTATAAGGAATATATCAAACATTTGCAATGTCCTGTAGGAACCTATGACGCCAAGATATAACCAGGTCAGGTTTGAAATGTCAAAATATCCAGTGCAAAAAAAAAATACCATTAGAAGAGGAAGACTCAAGCATTTCTTATTGTATCTGCTCTCCTTGATCTGCTGCTTGTAACCATATATCTGCATCCCTCTTCCAGAATGACTTTCATTCCAGCCTTTCATTTAAAGAATACTAGCCTGAGCCCATGTTTTTTATACAGTTGCAGTTACAGGGCCAAATAAGGAATCAAATACTATGTATCAAGCCACACATGGCACATTCACAGTCTGCAACCAGCAGCACAGAGAGGTCTCCCGCAGTGGTGCACTCTATCAAAGCCCACTGTATCCTGAGATTTCTTTATTATGTATTTGCTCTCACCTGGGACTAAGGGAACAGTTTAAGGCAGTCCATTCCCGCTTTGGGATTTTTTCCAACCTGGATGATTACAGGGATGTAACTGAGAACAAAAAGCAAACGGCTGCACTGGCTGAAGGAGCACTGAGCAGCGGCGCAGGAGGGCATGAGACACTCGGCTGGTGGCAAGGACACAGTCCTTGCACACTCTACTGCCAGAGCAAGCTTAACATTGAAATATGCCTTGAATCCCCCAGAGGGGCTGGCAATATAAAGAACACAAAATGATTAAACAGAAAAGAGTTTTGAAATTGGACAAGGAATTACATAGAGCAAAGACAAAAACTGCAGATAACTTGCCCGTGACAGCTCATTTACCTACTAAGGGAAGAATCCAAGCTGGGTAACAAATTGTCTCAGGCTCACAAAAGGATTGAACAGAAGTCAATAGGAAAGGACAGCTCTGCTTCACTAGAAATATTTATGTTTTTCAAGATGAGGTCATGCCACACTGGAAGATAAACTGTCAGATTATTCCATGGTGAGTCCAGTTATAAACTACTCAGACTTTTCAGGAAGCAGTAGCAGGAGAAACAGGAAAAAAAAGACTAAGTATTTCATGACAGGTGAAGACAGATCTGAACACACACCTACCAAGCCTCCACCCGCCCTGTCCTGTTCTGACAAGGTCCTGGGAGTCCTCTGGGATCCCTCTAGAGTTCTAATGAATTTTAAAATCATTAAAAAGTTCTGGCAAGCTTTAAGACCGACCAACCCGTCACACTGTGTAAATGAAGGCAGGTTTTTTTTTTTTCCCCCCCTCGCTCTCCATAATTTGCTATGTTATTAGACAGGTGTGAAAATTACTGACAATGTACATCATAGTCACTGGGAAAGTTCTGATGCTGGAAGGATGTGCAAATGCACGCTCCTTTCGAAGTCTCTCTGCACCATCAGCAGTGCAGCTCCTTAACACACAAAACCCAGGCAGTAACTGGTAAACGAGGGAAAATTTTGTATTAAGTTATAATTTATAGCTCGTCTTTTAAAACATGCAGTGCACATCTTCAGAAAAGATGAAATTCATCTTACTAGCAAAGAACAAGATGCCAGAAATGCCATTCTGGCTGTCAGTGCAGATAAACTTCTGTTTTGCTTTTAATTATTACAAATAAAAACTCTAACTATGGAAAGATGTTTTTGCCAGACAATGAGATGATGTGAAGGTTTTCTACAGAGCTCGTTTTCATTCGGAGTTGTGAAGATGACCCTATTATATGACAAGGACATTCATTCACATCCCTTCACAAGCAAAGGAAACTGAACACAACCTGACTGCAGTATACAGGTCTGAAGCGTTTCAGGGCTAAAGAGAAAAGACTGCTTTTCCGTGACTTCAAAGCTATGTGCCTACACTGCTGAAAGACTTTAACTTCCCTAAAACAGTCACGGAGCTTTCCAAACACAATGGACAGTACTATGAATTAGAGACTGGTCTCTTTCCATTGACTAGTGGAAATAAAGATAGATACTCATGCCTTCCAGTTTTAGCTATTTGGGTTCCAAGTACAGAAAGTGACTGTTGAGGGCTGAATGAAGAGGGATAAGAAGGTACAATGTGATTTAAAACTTACTCATTCTGTTCCCAGATCAGTTTTTGATTAACTCCACAGTAAAGGTAGTCTACTTTTTTCTTGACATGAATATCCACTTGGATTTTGAAGTTAAAAGAGCTAACTCATGCGTACATTCCTTTTGCTTTGCCCTACTCATCACCATAAATAGCAAAGTTTTCATAAGATCTTTCCTGAAGACTGTTAAAATTTTTGCAAACCATACAGTCTGCTCTGATGCAGAATTGCTCAAGCAAAGCTCATCTTCAATAACATATAAGGCAACAAAACAGAAATCTGAAACACGTCTATTCTTGTTCTCACAACTAATTTTTGCAGACAAGAGATAAATAGCCCAAAATCAAAACATGCTTTTTTGGAGTTTTGACAGTAGACTGGAACATCCTCTTTTCCTGCACAGACCAAACATCATGTGTATTGTGACATGCTCACTCAAAACCCAGCTGTTCTACCTTTACATAGCTTAGAATTTTTTAAGGGCAATTTAAAAGATCAAAGGTGACCTCTAAGGTGTCTGATATAGTAGCTTATTACTAAAAGCTTCAGATACAATCTCATTTTTAATCATCACATTCACAGGGTGTAAGAGGAAGCTGAATTTGAGTTTCAAAGTCTGAAATGGACCATATAATCTATTTTTCTCCAGAAAAACTGTCCATCTTGAGAGCAAGACAGAAAGGCAGACACTATAAGCAGCACCTTACATAACTAATTGATACTTGCAATTTGGGAAGCTTAATACCCATCTTGTCTCCTCTCAAAATGAGGAACAAGATACCATAGGTACGAGAAAGTCCAGTGCTCCAGCTAGCCACATTTTCTGCCAAAGGCAGTACTGGAACATGAGAAGTGGTCAAACCAGAAAACTTTGTCACACCATCTCCTGCATATGACACTATCCTCAGAACATGTGGTCAACCATCTGGAGCTGGATCATTTATTCCAGAGTTCGGTATCAGTCGCTAACTGTCTAAATGATCAACACATTTAGAAAGTGCCCCTGTCTTTGAACTAAGCAGCACTTAAATGAATGTGGTCACAGGGCCAGAAAGGGGGACGAAGGAGGAGGAGAGCCAGGTATATGTGCAAATGTTTAAAATGATCGTGTGATCATTTTAAGCCTGCATTGCCAAGGATGAGCTTGCACACACCTGTACCCAGATCCTTTCATCTGCTTCCCAATGCAGTTAGTTTCATGCAACTTGGGGAAGACTGAGTTGCACTTCTCTTTTTACTAGGTAATTTTCTTCTTTTTAAACATTTTTGTCATTCCACAGTACCTGTCATACTGTCAAAGCATTGTACATGAAACTAATTGCTTTGCAACCAGAAAGGTCAGCTAAGGACTGGCCTGCCATTAAGACAGTCCATTTTATCTCTTTAAAAGGCACTCTTCATCCAATTGGAAAATATGCTATGTAAATTTATTCTCAACAGCCCTCCTATAAAACATTCCTCATGAAAGCATACTGACTGTTTCTGAGTTGATTCAGACATTAGACAAGCTGCTTTCGTTCTGTCCCGAGTCCAGTGCACTAGGGAAAGTGCTGATTTACAGTGCTCAGCTGCACTAAAACCAAGACTCAAGCATTTACCCACCCCCACCATCACAGCTATTACTTATCTGTAGTGCAGAAGAACTGCAGTAGCATCCTAAGCATGTTGGTACAAGCCTCACTGTTGTTGCTTTCTGCTCCCTGCCAACTGGGACACTGCCCTCATCACAGCTGGCCATGCAGCTACAGTCCTCCCCTCCCTCACTCCCAGACCGCCCTGCCACTGCCTGTCCCCACACTCTACACTCCCCTCCCCTCAAGCTTCCTCTGCAGAGCTGCTGCCATGTCTGCTGGATCTGACTGCACCAGTGTGGCAGAGCAGCTGCTGAGACCAGCAGAGCTCAGCCCGAGCTCCTAGCTATGAACAAGGGCAGTGAAGTGTTCAGACACACGGCAACATCCTGGTAGTAGGTGCTACAAAAATAAGGTAAGAAAACTAATTTTCATAGCAAAACTTACAAATGGTCTGAAGAATGCAGCCATCCCTGGTTATGTGGGAAACTGAAAGCTTCACTACTGAAGTATGAGACAGGACCTTAACAAAAACACCAACTGCAAGAGAAGGCTCTCATCCTGCCTGCTGTCAGGAGAGACGGGACAGCTTTGAGCAAACCCAGGAGTCAGTGAAAGACCAATAAGCCTCCTTACACCCAAGAGTGGTCAAGTGAAGTATTAAGATATAGTAATACCATCCTCCTACAGCATATGTTGGAGTGACTCAATGGGATTTTCCCCTAAAGGTGCATGAAAGCACATGACAAGCAGTTTAACTTGCCAGCATTTTTCTGATAGAAAACATTTTGGTACTCAGTCAGCCATACATTTAGTGCACTGCACCTTTAGGTGTATCTTGTATTAATTCTGCTTTTGCACACAGAGTACATGTGTGTATGTGTGTATAAGTTCTGAAGGGCAGCACATGTTTGGACTCCACATGCAACATTCTTGTTCCCATTTGGCATATTGTTTTCCCTTAAGACTTAAATACACATAACAGATTTCTTTTTTTAATATTTCAGTCACGCACAACTTCCATAATACATTCATGCATACATATTTTATACAACTTGTGATCTGACTCCAGAATGCACTTCTGATTAATCAGACTTAAGATTTTAACAACAAAATAGCAGGTGGGGTAACCACATAATTAAAACTCCCAACAGCCCCAGAGTAATACAGTCATAAATATAAAAGTGTTTGAAACATCTTGTTTGCATTTCTGAAAAATATCCTCAAATCTTATAAGGTATTTTTGTTACTGGATGGAGATGTTTCTATAGTCTGATAAATACCACTCTTACCATATTTCACGTCTGTCAGGGAAGGTCCATAGCCAAGTCGCATGACACAGGCTTAGCTGGGAATGACCATCTCTAGGAACAACGCCTGGAAACACCATCTCCTAGAGAACCTAGAAACTTGCTCAGAGACTGAAAACCCAGTTTGATCAATGAGTATACATCACATTTTTCCCACTTATAAATATTTAAGAATAAAATGCTGGAGACTCTTGCCAAGGGATTCTGTCACAAACTATGTTTTGCTTAATACTTTTCTTCAATGTAAATACCTACTTCTGAAATATCTTATGAAATATCTGTGTTTCCATGAAAATTATTATGCAAAACCAATCTGTTCTATACACTAGTGTTTCATCTCTGTAGAAAGGATTAACTTTTCGAATGTTTCTCTGTTGCTTTCAACCATGCATATCCTGGAAAAATCAAAAAGCCATTGGCTGAAAATTGCTTTTTACATTGTCCTATATAGAAGTCAAATAGCTACAGTATAAGACAAACTGTTCAAAAACAAGACGCCCCATCAGTTATTTACTAAGAAAACTTACAACTTCTGTCCCAGATTTGTATACTGACCATGAACCTGCTGCTCCCACATAGCAGAACAGCAGAAGGAAAGACCATTTCTTCAGGATAGCTGACCTATTGCTTCCATGCTCCACCAAAAAACATAGCACAACACAGAAGGAAAAACAGCACACAAGAAAGAAATGAATCCACAAAGGCTCAAAAAAGGCCATTATAATTTCTCAAAAATCGAGGCCACACAACCCTTAGCTTTTAGGATTGTAAATTGATCATTTAATCTGTTTACATGGTGTGAGGTACTAAGACCACACCCCATAATGTCATTGGCTGATGACGAGATGGTCAAATGCTTGGACAGTCCCATTACTGAGCAACAGAAAAAAAATAATTAAAGGAGCAATCATGACAACAGGATATTTCTTTCGCAGCATGAGAAGGTTTCTGGAAAGTAAATTTCTAAAAACACTATTGCAGAAGAGAAGAATTTAGTCTTGCAGAAGTAGTTTGAAGGAATTGGAGACTACTGTTTGTGATTGATGAGGCCATGCAAAATAGAGAGGCTACCTTTCCTCTAAGGGAAAAAGCCATTGCACTGGATCCTAACATCCTGTTGTGGGTAGACATCAACCCTATATAGGGCCAAACTGTCTACAGACTAACACTAGAATTGCAGCCCACTTGTCTTCCACCATTTCATCCTGTGACCACCGGTTTGATGAGATCAAAGAGAGCTCGCACTTCTGTAATAGCAGGGCACTGACCAACTGCAATGGCCCTGCCAAATCAGACACCTCTACGCAAGTCAGAATTTTAAACATAAGAGAAAGCATTAGTAGTGGGGTTAAGTGAAGAGGAAAAGCACACCCAGAAGGAAGCTTTAACTTATTTTTTTAAATCACAGAGGATTTAAATCACAGGACACTGGTTCAAGAGTATTATATAGTCACAGCTGGGTAGTTAACACCTGTAGTGCCAGCTGGTGGCATTCAAGAATACATTGTTCAACATCACTGAAGACAGGTTATCACAGGACAACTAAAGGAAAGCAGTTGCAGGTTACAAGGCAATCCAAAGCTTGCTCAGGAAGCCAGACAGAATAGGAAGCTATTCACTTTAATTTCTCATACCTATGTAACCCATCTTTCAGCCTCACTTATATTTTTAATATTATTGCATTCTTGGCCCTTTCAGAGATTGCTAATAACCTCAGAATTATTGATTGCAAGGTAAGGAGAAAGCTGTGACAGGATGAAAACACCAACTCATCGCACACACATTATCCAGCTGCTGTTAGATGCTAATCGATTCTGGTTATGCAGACTTGAAAAAACGAGCCACTGAGGACAAATCCCAAAAAGGGCAGAGGAAGCCCTTAGAAGTTCACCTTCGCTGAAAAAAAAAAGTCCATGGAGTTGCTTAAGCATTTCATATCCATTCTGAAGTAGTATCTGCCACCGCTGAATTTGGGAAGACTTTTCAGGAAGTAAAAGGAGCAGCTGAAGAAGCTTTTGATTTAAAAGCAAGAACTGATGCCACAGGAAACTAAGGCATCACAAGCAACAGAGGAAAAGACTAAAATATTTTCCTTCTTTATAGGAATAGGGACATTTGGCACCTAATTAGAGAATTCTTGTAGCAGAACCTATTAGTGATCTACGAATGAAATTCAGATATCCTCAGGCCCAGCTCAAACCCCAAAACTCTATTACTTTGCATTTGGTACCTTGTCGACTTGTTCATTTCCTAGTAACTCCCATAGTTCCCATGTTAAAACATGGAGACAGCTCACAGAGCAAGAGTCTTAATATCTCATTTTGTATTGGTAGGGCACAGTCAATACAGTGTTTTTGATCTAGATGGATAAGCACATATAAAATACACAGAATATGTTGTCACATCACCGCACTCTCCCCAAAACACAATGTGCCCTTCTGGCCCCTCCAGAACATAGAAGCTACTCTTCAAAATTATCAAATGCACCTCATGCAGCATTCTGCAGTTTCAGGGAATACTGGTCAGTACACATGTACAAGGGCTACCCGAGTGCTAGCTGCTTATGGTTGGGGCACAGACCCAGATAAAATAGCTACAGCAGTCAAGTACACTGTGCCTTCTCATATCACCTATGCACAAGGCGTCGTGAAAGACAATGCACTGTGTGTTCTATTTGCTCAACAGAGAGGGATAAATGTATTTCCCTAGAAATAAGCTGAGTAAAATGCATGAGTAGGGGTTAAAAAGATAGCTGACCGTCAAAACTAACAGCATTTCAATGAGCACCATCAAGGTAATGGTGCTCTTTCCAATCAAGTTCACACTTTCTCTCTTCACTAGGTTCAGCACCACAGCGTTGGCTCAGGTAGGTCACAAAGCGGGTGCTGCCTTCGACACATAAGCATCATTGTGCAAGCAGAACAGCATTGTGGGGATCACATTACAGATGCACTAAAAAGTCTCCTGTATCCTGCAGCTGACTAAGTTAAGCCTAATAGCACATTTGACCTTTACGAGCACACAAACAGGATGGCAGAAGAGATTATTTTAATCAGATCTGAATGCATATGAGAGCAACATGTACTTATATGGATTATACAATTACGCTTTTATCTAACATTTCAGCAGTAATCAACTTAGTGAGCCAAGGGAGATTCCTGTTGCAGTTGCCACAGAGCACACCAATACTCAAATTATAAGTAAAAACACTATTTTATTAAACACACACTTTTATAACGGCTAAGTGGTATAACTTTAGACTCTTCATGATTTTAGATAAATGACAACACACATTCTACAGTCATGCACCAAGGAGAACTGCACAAGCTCAGTGCTCTCTTCTGCTCTTAGTTCCATAAATAGGATGCACCTGATTCCTCCTCCCCTTCCACCACCACAAAATTTCTTGCAAATTCCCTGTTTCTGGACAGGGATGGAAGCATCAACTCAAAGACAGTTCTGGAAAAAAAGGACAGGTATTTTAGCAGTGACATGCATTCTACCTTCCTAGAGTACAAATATAGGCATCAGATTTTTTTCTGTTGTCATCCTAAATTGCAATACCCCCCTAGGGTCACAGAAGTACAGTCAGTTTAACATACTGCAGAGGAAAAGCTTAATTCAACAGAGGGAGACACTGTTAGCTGTTGTTTCTGACAGTGTATGTGGAATTTAATGATTTTGCCCTTTGATCAAGTTAAACCTAAATTACCCCTTAACTCTTGCCTCATTTCAAACATTTTTAATCTTTAAAAAAAAACCCAAAATTGTGAATTTTTTTGACATAACTTTTGCTCCTCTGTAATAACAGAAATTTTACTAATATTCTGAGAGTTAGACATTTGCAACTAGAGTATATATTTATAAAATATGCCATTTTATTAGAGGAAAATGTGTACAGTAGAATAAGAACAGTATTAATTACAGGTTGGATTTTCTGCAAAAAATGCAGAATAACTCTGAAAGGAAACATTTTTCCTGCAATATTGTAAGACCATGCTCATAACCACTTTCTGCTTGACATGAAGAAATAAACAGAAACCATGTGCTTTGCAAAATAGCAGGCAGCTGATCTAAATGTGATGAAAGCTAACGCAGTCTGAAGACATTTTTACAAGGCAGCACTGCAAATTCATCTCATTCCCTTAAAGCAAACATTTCAGGGATATATAGAAGTGAGACCTGTCTAATTAAAATCCTTCCTAGAAAAAAGCTCTTCAGGCTTTTTCCACATCAATCTTAACCATCGCTCAGGAGTGAAGCAGAAGAGTACGATCCTTACAGCATCAAGAAAGGAAAAAGTTGCCAGCACTGAGCAATGAAAAAACAATTCACACGTGGAGTGTTTTCTGTCAATGCTCAGCAGGGGTGGCAGTACTTGTTACTCTGCCACTGGACTTGTGTATAGCCATGGAATAACAATGATACTTGGTGTGCATGGAGGAAGCAAAGTGGTAGTGGTGGGAGGCACTTGTGTTTTTCCATGTACCCCTTCTGCAAAAGGGCAAGGCTAATACTGAATTTACTAACTTGGATACCAGAAGTATAAGTATTCAAAACATTCAGACAAAACAGGACAGCCTAGTGATTAAAAACCTGTCAGACACCGAAAGCAAAGAGCAAGTTTCCTGCATCTCATTTGTTCTACTTCACATATGAATTTCCCGATTCATATTTGGGAACATTTATAATATCTAATTTTCAGTTACTGACAAAAACATACAGCAGTCCTTATTATCTTATTACTGTTGTAATGTCAAATTGCAATTTTAAATTTGGGTTCCACTATTAAACAGCAGCAATGCCAATTCAAAACTGTAATTTAATAAAAATAGTATATACTTATTGTCCTTTTCAGTCAAAAGACATAGCCAAAGCCTTTTCCTGTTTTATGACAGCTGGGGATACTTTTCACACATTCCATGAAAACTTCTCAGACTTACAGCTTTCCTACTTGCCTTTCCATTGAGCTACTTAAAAGCCTGCAATCTGTGATCAGAAGCACTAGTTGTATTCTTAGGCTGCCGTTAAAAAAAAAAAAAAAAGCCAAGCCTTCACCCTGGGGCAGCCCACTTTTCAAAGCTGCCTTGGAACCACAAGTCTTAAAAAGCCTGCAAGTTTGACCTACCAGAGCAATGAACACAGGTGCCAGAAATCCCTAGTTTGTCAGTCTCTCTATCACTTGTCACCCTGCCAGGCAGCTTGTCAAGCTGGGGCAGGAACACCCACTAGGAACTCAGCAAGGATCCCTCAGAGCCCTCCCTCCGTGTCACCGCAACCCAAGGGTGTGTGCAAGTGGTTTCTGCAACCAGCAAGTTCCAGCAGAGCTGCAGCGCTTTACTGCTTCAATGGAAGGGACTCCGAGGGGGTCCTCTCCTGTGTTTCCAGGGAAAAGTTCTTATCACTCATTTTTCAGTAAGTCTTATTCCAGTGTTATTCCCTGCATATAAGCATTATCATGCTTTTTCCCAGATTCTCTTCAGATAAGGAAGCACACTAATCAGCACCAGCTTTGCCCTTTTCTGTTCTTTTTGCAAATAGATCCAGCCCCTGTCCATAAGCCAAGCATCTTTTCTATCCATGGCACTTTCTTCAAAAGATGCCATATATATATTTTAGTGCTAAACTAATTGATCTGGAAAGGTGTTATACTCACATTATCAATGGACCAGGCTTATAGTTTTTCTGCTACTTTTTCCTGGTACCTTTTTTCAGGCTCTCCTCCCAGTACAGAATCTTTTTTCAGGTGACACAGTAATGGAAGAGCTTTTTTTTGTTTTTTTTTCTTTCTTTCTTTCTTTAAATAAAAATCCACGTAGAAGAGAAAAGCACACACAGATTCTGTTCTTGACTAGGAATGAACTTGAAACAAGAGGTGAAAAATTAAATACTAGAAGATTTGAATGAGTTGGCTAGAAATTGAGCAAACCTTCTCCATGTTACACCTTTCTCAATCAGAACATCATTTGCCTTATTTGACTTGTTGTCAATATTAATTGGTTTATGCTGCCTGTAACAGCTCTTTAGGCAGAGGGGAGGAAGGTTGGCAGTGAGCACAGCAAATATACACTGCAGACTACAGGAAGCAGAAGAGACTTGTATTATTAAAATAACAAAACTGAATACAGGAAAAACTACAGATCAAGAACAAGTTTAGTTGATTTCCATCAAATAGCACAAAGTCTTGCATCTGAGAGAAAGGATGTGAACCTATTAAGTTAACCACATTGCTCTGTGAATGGAAGCTGCTAAGTACCACTGTCAGCTTACCAAATCCCCAAATATTTAGAAAAACTTAATGCTAAGTACTACATTTAATCTCATTTCTTTGAGTACCATGCAAAACCACTGCACTTTTGCATAGCAATAGCTTAGGTCTGTGTTTCAGGCTATTTCCAAGATGAATGGACTAGCTCGCAATATTCAGGCTGCCATGGTCTTAAAAAATAAGATTTCAGCTAGGCTTTTCTTAGAAGGATAAAAACATCCAGAGATAAATGCCCACTGCAATTCCAACAGCATGCAATAGCACAGCATCTTGTAGGTTGATTGTGAAACACTGAATTTTTCCCCTGTAATCTGCAAAGGGACTAGCTGATTGTATAATGATATACTTCTGTTTTTAGCATTATATTATGTAGCTAAACTACTCAGATAATTTACATTAAATGATTTGTTAGGGATTTTAAAATATTCTTATTGGTATATGTACCTGTTACATTGAACATTTCCACTGCTATGTGATGAGAGAAGGGTTCTGATATCCCTGTCAGAATATGAATCCAACAGACTAGAATTTAATTAAAAAGTACTTGCTACATATTGAAACCCACATTAGAATAGCTTTTCGAAAGCACTGCATATACATAATTTTTAAACTTGGGGGTATCCATCTCTTTTTTGAATTTCACTAAAACAGCTAAATTACTCCAATTTCTTGCTTATTTAAAACTCACGTCTGCTCACTTCCACTCACTTTAGACTTCTTTAACACCATTCATTATAACGTCCTGTTTTGTGTTCTCTCTAGCTTCTCCATGAAGAGATCCTTGTGGTCAGTCATGCCCTTAGCTTTCTTTTTATCAGCCTCCTCCTCCAATATCACAGTTACACTCTGTGTTTTGTTTTTACCTTTGTTCTCTTCTCTACCTGACTTCACAATCAAACAGTTTCCACAACCATCTCTACATCCACAGCTCACATTTTTATTACTCTACTTCCAACATTTCTTCTTCAAGCTAATACTTAGCTTTCCCATACAGATAACTCCTCAGCGATAATTAAAAGGTCAATGTCATCTACTTGTTCACAGATCTGCCTAATAAATGTTTATATATCTACGGAATAATTCTGAAGCAAATGAGGTTAGGATAGGTAGGATTTATATTGTGAGCATTTCTCTCTCCATGAGCTGTAATGCAACATTTCAGATTAGATTCATAACTTTTAGATAACTAGAATAAGGCAAAGCAAACCCTATCCAAAGGTACATCTAGTGAATAAAGTTTACTGAAGGACAGGAGTTAGAGAGCAATGCAAAAGTAATTGTGAATAAAATAGCAAAGATGATCTTTAATTATCATATCCTCAAGCTGTGCCATGCAGGATCAGACAATAACAGTCTAAACTTTTACTTGTGTAAAAGCTTTTGGCTCTTATGTTCATTGGAGGCAGACTTTGAAATGTTTACATATGCAACCAGGAGATATCAACAAAAGCAGCAAACAACTTGATGCATGATAAACTGCTTCTGTCTGAACTTTACATAGGAATTTGGTATTCTTGACACATGTGCAGTACATCTTTATTGCTGCTGGCATACGGATATCAGTGCTATTTTATACTGACATCCCAGCATTTTGGCAGCCCAAAACCTACAGAGTTTGCGTGCATTCAGGTCAGGATTGTAAATCCTTTCTCTCTCAGGAGTTTCATGCTGAGCAGCTGACATTTCAGCACCACTCCTCCTCTCATCCCCCAAACAAAACTACAATTTATAGAGGGTTTAAGTCATATGCCCAGCAAACAATCCTTGCTAAATGCTACTCTGTCATTCACAGACTTCTTAGGAGCTCAATAAAATATATGCATCTGATGAACACATACTGCATTAAGGGCAAACTAAAAAAGTGTACATGTACACAGCACATGTTACAGGGTCTTCAGGTAAACAAATAACAGCCCGGGATAGGAAGCTCTCAGGGAAAATACCAATGTATTCCATGCTGTTCCTGTACACAAGTCTTCAGCACGCAAGGTAGAATGTATGTCAAGATCTGTTCATTAAGATCCTTTAATGCTGAAATCTATATTAATCTACACTAATGCTTCAGAAAATTTCGCTCTGTTACAGCATCCTGGCTTCATGTATCAAATACTTTGAAACATTAAGTATTCAAAATAGTACCCAGTTCTGAGTGACATTTCATACTCCATGAGCAAGGAACTGTGCTAGATCCAACCTAGGCAGTGACGGACTCTGGGCAACACCCATCAGCCTCATGGTAACACTTCTGCCAAGTCCCTTCAGCCAGAGCACTGATTACTGTTAAACTTGGACAGCAAATAATTCCTGGCTTCCTCAGATCTACAGTCTCACATTGAGAGACTAAAACACCCCTTTTTTAAAAAATTAAAAGATAACCTGTCTGCATTTTATCCCCTACTCCACCCCTAACAGGTTCTTACACTATGTACCACAGTACCACAAGCCCTAATATATAACAAAGAGGGACAGCTCAGTCTCCTTCTCTCTATATCAATCAAGATGTGGTTACAGCTTCTGTAGGTAAGCATGTTGACACACTACCCTTACTTCCACTACACTTAGTTGATCTCCAGTAATGACCTACATCAGCTGTATCCAAATCATTCCTCTGTATGATTTGGAGACAGTGAAAGACGCCTTCAGAAAAGAATACGGGAAGGAGAACCTTGTTTGTCTGTTTTGACCATGCTTTATGTAATCCTCTCTTTCAGGCTGAAATAGCAAGGAATATCTTCTATTTCACCCCAAAACAATACACTCTTCAAAATATTTTGGCAAACAGCAAAGGGAATATGAAACATAATTGGACAATTTGCTATTTGACACAGTTTTATGCCAGAATGCAATCCTCCCTCTGTCAAAAGCACACACTCACCCCTGTGCAGTACATATGGCCAGTATTCACCATTGCACACAGAAGTACCTGCACGAAGAGCCTGCCCTCCAATCAAACATCACAGGAACTCAAATACAAAACTACAAAGCAGAGAAGTGTCACTGCTCTACCTGGCCAGTGCTGCTCTACCTGCCCAGTGTTGCCCTTCCTGCTCCAGGACTCAGTGTTGTAGAGGGCAAACCTCATAATTAGCCCCTCAGAGATATACACTACCTTCTAAAATTAACTTGCTGACAACATATTCAAAAATAAGACATTTATCTTTCAAAAATCCACACTTTCCAGACCTGGTGAAAGAAACCCCTTCGGAAAGACCAAGCAGCATACTGATTAAAATTAAACAAAAGAAAACAAAGACCCTGCCCTAAAAAAAAGTAGTTCTGCTAACATTGAAATGCATAGCAAAGATAGCAACAATAAAGGGTTAAGAATCTCTCTTGATTTGGAATAGGTAGCAAAATAGAAATACTTCCCCTACTTTGCAAATAAGGGACAGTCCCAGATGACTAAAAGAAAACTAAAAAAGTTCTCAGGAAGTTTTTCTGTTTCCAGGATTTTATTTTTTTGTTTGTTTTTTGTTTGTTTGTTTTAAAAAGAACAATCACACATGAAGTGGACTGTCAAAAACAAGGCAAAATTAATAAAATAGTTTTACTGAGATTATACCAAATAAGCTGGATTAACTACCACAGGACAACTGAGCACAAACTGTGAAGCTGTAAGGGCCTCAGACCTACTGAAATGCAAGTTAAGTTACAAATGGTTGAAAATGGTACTACATGTTGTCATTTAAGGATAACTGACTTTACAAAATTAGTCTTTTGAGCAGATAACACCTCATCTGACATTGGCCTGGGATACTTTGCTAGTGAATCTATCATAAGGCCTACAAACTCTACTAGAAAAACTAAGTGAAATTCTAGCAGTAGAAATCCCTCTTTGAAGTGCAAGCCAAAGCAAGCTAAATATCTGCCAAGTATAGATGACTCCAGTCAAAGGCAATACTTCCTAGAAAAATACTGGAGAAAATGCCAAAACAACAAAATTTTTTTTTTTTTTTTTTTATGATTCCCTGGTACATAGTCTCCTACTAGGTGATAAGGTACCACCACACTGAATGGTGTACAGTACTTCGTGAAAGACACTCCAAGAGCAGATCTAGGAGGTTCCACCAGAAAGAAAAAGCCACGGCCGTGGTTCCTGTGCATGCTAACTTTTAAAAGACTAAGCATGATGACAATGCTCTGGTGGCCTTAACTACATGGGGATATTTGTAAGCTGGGCTTCTCTTCTACCAGTCTTATTTTGATATTTTGTTTTCAGTGTACTAATGCAGAAGCCACAGCTATTGTGTTCTACACAGCTTTTATTATGAGCTTTTATTAAAAGAAAAATCAGAAGTTTTATAAGGACTCAAAGATTTATTTTGCCAATAACGCCCTCTCACAATAGAATGGAACATTCTAATCCTGCTTTTTCTTTCCATTATGTAGCTAATGATTTCACTTATCTTTGTGACAAAACTGCTTAGGATATCTGCGGTTAGGTTCTCAACCTGTTATCTTACTGCTGCCAAGAGCTGACCACCAAGCACTTCCTGCACAGCAACAGTTCACCGCAATGCCCCAAGCCAGCTAAGTAAAAGGCACTAAACACCCTTCAGACTGCCAGTCAGCTGCTCTGGGACTGGGGGCACAGCCAGAATGCTTCACCACCCTGGTTTTAAGGATGGCCCTACCCACAGGAACAGAACTTCGGTATTGACAGACAACCTTCTGAACCACCCTTTACCCGAAGCCATGATAACAACAAAACAAATAAACAAGTGAAACTATTAAAGATTCAAAATAACACAGAGGACAGAAAGAATATCACTGTTAATTTACTTATCTCAGGTAAAAAAAAAAAAAATTACTTGAACTCCATCTCTCTATGTAGCTGAGCAGCACCTGGTTGAGGGTTCGGTGCATACCCTTCAGCTGCACGCAGACATCAGAGGAGCGAAGCTGACAGGAGGGGCCCCAGCTCTCACCCGTCCCTTTTCCCCAGGGCAGTGTTGCCCTGGGACAGGTGGGGATGAGTGACCATGGCCAGCTCCATCTCTAAGGATACCGAAAACCTAGAACAATTTTACCTAGTTGCAGTTTGTCTAGGAAGCATAAAACTGACAAATATAGAAACCACATCAAAAAGGGCATTGGACTGTCACTACATACTTTTATATATAAATCTTTTTTAATATTTTGACATAAGGGAGTTGAAGGTAATGTAAAATTTGAGGAAATATTTCTTTTATGTTTTGAAGGATAAAACAGCAGTGGTAGAATTTATTCTCTGCATTCATGACAGATGTTGTAGCAAAATCTTTTACTTGTTCCTGCTTAAGTTTCAACAGATCAAATGCATTTACAAGCGTGTCAGCATTCTGAAGCTAACATCCTGAGCCTGACTTTGACTTGGGTCCTGATGTCTTTCATGCTCAAACCGCATGGTCCTGCTGTTGCATACCAATCAAAAAGGGTTTGCACATCATCTTGCAATAACTTCTAGGTCATGTACAATATGAAAGAGCACATTATGAAACCAAGTATCGTTGCTACATTTACCACAGTTTTGAGTATGCTTTAACTTACATTAAAAGATTGATATGAACAAGAAATCTGTAAGCTTGTCCTCAACTTGTCCTCGGGACTGTGTTCTGTGTGGCTTTACAGCTTTTATGGACAGTATTTCAAGTTATTTTTGATCTTTCTACCCCACGAAGAGTTGCTTCTGTTTAAAAAGCTTTGAATAAAACACCTACTGTTACTTTTTTCCTTAAGCAAACCTTGGCAACTAGGTTACACCCAATTATTTTTGTGTGTTGTATTTTTGGCTAAGAGTATAAATTCATTATTTGAAAAGTAAAATCCAAATATCAAAGGGTTCTAATCATAATGAAGAGTAGGATATAATAATGATATTCTAAGGAGCATCTCTTTCAAGAGGTATTACACACCCAGTATGTTTCTAAAAATTGTTGCCTTATTTCCAGGGAATTTGACAGAATAATTCTATTCACCCAGATTGATGAATCAGAGTTTCATGCACATATTTCTTATCAAGCCCAGCAAAACACTTATTTTCTCAAATATAAGTCCACAATGCAACAAAATACTATATTTGGTATGACCTTACAGGAACATCTGTATTATCAAAGATATTCTAATGTATTGCCTCTGAAGCTATTTACTGAGGCTTTTTTTGTGTGTAGAAACACTTTCATATGCCAGAGGTCAAAGACTACAATGACATATCGGCAATGCCTTTTCAACAACACGTTCTGGAAAGAAGGCTTTGAAAAGCTCTCACCAGCAGATAAGCAGTATAGAGAATGGCATTTTTCTTTCTACAGAGCACTGGCCCTTTGCAGTGCTATCCACAAAAACACTGTTTGGGTAACGGACACCATACAGGTCAACAACAGTGAAGTTGTAAGCAAAACCCTCTGAGTTAGCATATACAGCCTGTCACTGGTCAGGTTTGAGCCCCACGTTCTGACAGGAGCGCCTCCTCCCTTCAAGCTGCCGCACCTACATGCTACTCTCCGAGCAGTCGCTTATGAAATGCGGCATTTCAGGGACAGGAAGAGAAAATGAATTATGCATTGCCTCCTAGAGTCTGGGAAAATGAGTTATCTAGTATAGACTTCATTAAAACTGTGTTAACACAAGTCCTGTCTTGGTAATTGGATTCTTTTTATGAATACTTATATTAAGAGACTCACAAAACACAAAAATCAATCTCACTTTTCAGGATTTTCTTGACCTAGCCTGACTTGCATGAAACAATGCAAGGAGAGATGGTTTAAAGTAATAGCTGTTGAAGAAACAACATTTAAGGCAAATATTCTTCCATCTGATAGCAGCAAAACTTTCCTTAAAAATATAGTCTTGTCTATAGGCATTATAAATCTTCCAATAGTCTTTCCCTGTGTGTTTTATTTAATTTTATATATGTTAGTTAATTTACCACAACAGAGAAAAAATAGAATGGGGATCCTTCTTTCTCCATGTCCTCTAGAGCATGGCAGGTGCCAGACAAGCCCAATGCAAAGGGCAATCCCAGGGCAACTTCTGATTTTAAACATTGTCTGTAGTTAAAGCAAGAAGGCTGTTTACAATTAAAGTATTAAAGCGATTTGATTGAAGAAATCTAAGTAACATGAGATGCATCTGGATCATTCAGATATAACAAATAAGCTGTGCTTCTTGCTTTCATACCATATTCCCCATTGTAAGCCATCAGTAATAGACTACATGGGTAAGAAATGAATTTTTCAAGCCCTGCATCTTAAAGACAAGCAAAGCCTGTTTTTGAAAACAATCTTTTTGCTATCTAGAATGGAATAAAGGAAAAGGAATAAAGTGAAAAGTTTCACAATTCTTTTACTGATGCCTTCATGATTTCTCACACACTATCAAACACTATACTATCAATTATGTTTAATGTTTCCATCCTCCAGCAAAGAGGATGTGCTTTGATGTACTCTCTTGACAAGTAACAGGTCAAAAGAATTATCCAGTAGAATTAGAATGGATGCTGTAAAGCATCTTCTAAAACAGTTTTTTCTTGCTGGTAAAGACAAATTGCTGTGGAGGCAACAAATCAACAAAAGAGAAACATGATTTAAAGATAATGCTCCCAGTTGAAAATTATCACTAGTCACCTTTCCTCTATCCTCACCTGCCTTATGGGGAAAGACAGGGGGAGCTGGGCCTGTTCAGCCTGGAGAAGACAAAGCTGAGAGGGGACCTGAGCAGTGTCTATAAGTACCCCAAGGGAGGGAGTGAGGAGGATGGTGCTGGCCTCTTTTCACTGGTGGCCACCAACAGAACTAGAAGTAATGGCCACAGACTGAAGCATCCAGCCTGTTCCAGTGCTCTGTCACCCTCACTGTTAAGAAATTTTTCCTTAAGTTCCTGTGGAACTTTGGATGCTTCAGTCTGTGGCCATTACCTCTAGTTCTGTTGGTGGCCACCAGTGAAAAGAGGCCAGCACCATCCTCCTCACTCCCTCCCTTGGGGTACTTCTAGACACTGCTCAGGTCCCCTCTCAGCTTTGTCTTCTCCAGGCTGAACAGGCCCAGCTCCCTCAGCCTCTCCTCACAGGGCAGAGGTTCCAGGCCCCTGATCATCCTTGTGGCCCTGCGCTGGACTCTCTCCAGCAGCTCCACATCCCTCTTGTACTGTGGAGCCCAGAACTGGACACAATACTCCAGATGCGGCCTCACCAGGGCTGAGTAGAGGGGCAGGATCACCTCCCTCGACCTGCTGGAGATGCTCTTCTTAATGCACCCCAGGATCCCATTGGCCTTCTTGGCCACGAGGGCACACTGCTGCCTCATGGTCACCTTGTCGTCCACCATGACACCCAGGTCCCTCTGCAGAGCTGCTCTCCAGAAGGTCGGTCCCCAGCCTGTACTGGTGTCTGGGGTTATTTCTCCCAGGTGCAGGACCTTGTACTTGGCCTTGTTGAATTTCATGAGGTTTTTCACTGCTCAGTTGTCCAGTCTGTCCAGGTCCCTCTGGATGGCAGCGCAGCCCTCTGGGGTATCGGCTACTCCTCCCAGTTTCGTGTCATCAGCAAACTTGCTGAGGGAGCACTCTGTGCCTTCATCCAGGTCATTGATGAATAAATTGAACAGGACTGGGCCAAGGACTGACCCCTGGGGGACCCCGCTAGCTACAGGCCTCCAAGTGAACTCTGCACTGCTGATCACCACTCTCTGGGCCCTGCCATCCAGCCAGTTCCTAATCCACCTCACTGTCCACTCATCTATCCCACACTTCCGGAGCTTGCCCAGGAGGATGTTGTGAGGGACGGTGTCAAAAGCCTTGGTGAAGTCGAGATAGACGACATCCACCGCTCTCCCCTCATCTATCCAGATGGTCATTCCATCATAGAAGGCTATCAGGTTAGTCAGGCAAGATTTCCCCTTGGTGAATCCATACTGACTACTCTTGAGCACCTTCTTGTCCTCCATGTGCCTGGAGACAACGGCCAGTATGAGCCGTTCCATCACTTTTCCGGGGACGGAGGTGAGGCTCACTGGCCTGTAGTTGCCTGGGTCCTCCTTCTTGCCTTTTTTGAAGACTGGCGTGACATTGGCCTTCTTCCAGTCCTCTGGCACCTCCCCCGTTCTCCAGGATCTTTCAAAGATGATGGAGAGCGGCTTAGCTATGACATCCACCAGCTCCTGCAGCACCCTGGGGTGCATCCCATCAGGGCCCATGGATTTGTGGGTATCGAGGTTCCTTAGGTGCTCTCTGACCCAATCTTCCTCTACCCAGGGCAGGGCTTCCTCTCCACCAGCTTCTTCTCTTGTCCCTAGGGCCTGGGGCTCTAATGGGCTGCCCTTGGCAAACACCGAAGCAAAGAAGGCATTGAGCAACTCTGCTTTTTCTGTGTTATTTGTAACCAGGGTGCCCATCCCGTCCGCCAGCGGACCCACGTTTTCCCTGAAATGTGTCCGACTTGAAATAATTTCCCATAAATAGTAGTCTGGAAAGCACATGAATACATTAGAAATCTCCTGGTGCCAACTGTTAAGCCTACTTAGTATACCCAAAGATTCTCAGACTTTTCTCCCCAGCAGAAATAAGTGTATCCTAATTAATACATTTATTTGTTATCACCAATCAGGATTTGGACTCTTAGCACCCACACTTTCATCAGATATCAGGTACCAATCATAAGATAAAAGCACTGACCTAAGTGGTGCACACACACATTACAGTAAACAAAGTGAACCTCTGTAGCTCATCCCAGCTGGACTGCTGTCCCTTGGACACAAAGCCAGGCAGGCACAGTGCCACGTCATCTTAACATCAAGATAAGCATCTAGGACAGCAACAAACAGCAGCACTTTTTGGTCAGGAGAAAGAACCACGTTTACAAAAATAAGAAACAGGAGTCTCCAACAGCTATGATAATGGACTATCAGCATTTGGAAGAATCTGTCCAGGTATGACAATGAAATGCAGAAGAGAGCAGAAGAGAGATTTTAGAGCTCAGATGTGGCACAACTTAATACTATTGAAATAAGGGCAAGACTGAGAGGAAAGCAGATGAGACCTGTGAGAGTTAAAACAGAGCTGTACACCCATCAGGAAAAGGAGTGAGGATGACAAAAAGCAGTTTGCAGCAGCAAGGAAAAAAAATAAACCCAGAACTACTTTTTACACTTCTAGGAACGCTGTAGGGAAGGCATCACTGACCTTTGCAAAGCTTAGCTATACTGGACCAATGGAGGATCTGCAGAAAAGTGGTGGTCTCTGAGTGGGAAGATAATTCAGCTGTTGCAAAGCACTAGGATTTTAGGTTAGTTAAATAAGAAAAAAAGGCATACTAAAAAGATAGACTCACCCAGGAAATACTCATTGCATATAACACTGCAAGCAGCTCTGATTTACAGATATTAAGGAGCTACAATGCTGATTTTTAACCAGTTTACGTGAGTTCTTGCCAAGAAGGTAACAGTATTTTTTCCTGAAGGACCAACCAGAGTGCCTGGGTAACTAAGCAATAACTATCTCCCCACTTCACTTTGATGAATCTGGACCACCATTATACCACCTCTCAGTATGCTCAATCTTATTTTTCCCCTTAGAGATATACTATAGCAACATATTTTCCAACTTGTAGCTTGAAATATCATCTTTTTAAAAAGATTACATGATAATAACCCAGAGTTAAATGTTAAATTAATTACATTAAGTACTTTGTGAGAACAGGCAACTATTGCTCCTGTATAATCTGAATGATTCACTTCATTCAGGTGAATGGAGAAATTAGCACATTTGACATGTAATATGGCGCCTTGGTATAGGGGCCATAAATATAGCCAGTATAAGGTATCAGTACTATTATCTTCACCAAGTACATAATTAAAAACGAAATATCCCTGCAACTTTATAGCATGTAAATATTTACAAAAATTTGGTGCTTAGCTAAAACTTACCCTAAAAGCAAGAATACATGTTTTAATTATATTCTCAATTTTCCATACAGTTTTGCAAAATTGAGATGCGCTTTAGAGTTAAGTATTATACTATAGTCCTTTAGAACATGTGTAACAGACAAGAGGCCATACTGGCAGATGGCACCAAACAGGAACAGAAACATACACAATAAATCAGCATGTCCTCAGGCTGTTGATTTTTCAGTGAATTACAGAGTGAAACTTTTTATTAGTACAGTTTGGGCTCTGGGCATTTTGCCATCAAAAACAGAACCAGTGAATCAGTAAAATTTACATCCTACAACCTGCATAATATTCATGATAAATCTGTTCCCTCTCCATCTCCCCTAAAGCCATTATGATTTAACAAGCAGTTGCAGGCATCGGCTCTGCCCATGACTGACACAACCAAAACCAAATCAGAGTTGTTTCTAGCTGAGTGTTCTGCATAGGGACAACCAATTGGATGTTTGTTCTGTTCAAAGCAACAGATTGTAACAGTTCTTTAGCTTAACTTGCACCAAAAAGATAGGAAAATGAAAAAAGGTTTTATTTAAAACATCATATCCCTCCATCTCTTGGTATAAGGCCTGTGCAGAACCATCCACTGCAGGAGAACTTATATTGCCCTTTGTATGCAGTCTACACACCCCAGAGTCAAGGGATTATGCCTTTTTCTTTTTATAGTCCACATATAGAAAAAGAAAAGGTATACAACAGTACAGGAAGGAAGCATGCAGAAAGGGTAAAAGCACTAACCTATGCAGAGAAGGTCAGCATGAAATGAATTTTGAAACATTAGCAATCTTCACAGTCAAAAACTCCTTCAAGGATTTATTACCATCTATACTGACAGGTACATGACAAACACTCAGAAATGCCAGGGCTGGATAATGCCTTACCTCCCCATAGATCCTCCTTTCATTGAAATCTGTTATCAAACCGAATGTCTGTAAAATAACACTGAACTGAAGAAAAAAACCTCTATTACCTATTTGTGTTTTAAAGCCTAATTTAAGCATGCTACAGCTTAGCAAAATATAGCAAAAGTTAAGAACTACTATTTTGTGAGATTTTTCTGCATCTGCCTTCTTCAGGTGCAACAATCGCAGACAATTTAAACAGGAAGTGCTATCGCCTGGCTCTCACTCTGCCTTAGTCCAAATATACTTCATGTAACAAGATATATTGCTAGCAGTCTCCCATAGTCAGCATTACAGAGGGAAAAATACAGATCTCTGTCAATATTTGAGCTATATTGAACTATATAAAGCTGGAGTTTTAGAAACATTGTCCTTTGAGATATGCCTATATTCCAAATGTTATCACAGTCTGACAGAACAATAAGATGGAAGAGATAAGGCACACGATACAAATGACTATAAAGCAATCCTTGGTCTTACTGAGATCTATCAAGCTACCATTTCTAGACCCAGCTTGTACATGCAGTCTATTCCATAAACCAGTTACATCCTCGACACTGGAAGCTAGGAAAAGTAAATCAAAACCTGAACGAATACTAGGACTCTCCAAGCAATTTTTAACCTGCTACCTAGGGCAAAATATCCTCAAATTACAGTACAAATTTTTGGTAAATGATATCAAGCATACTTCAAATTTCTTAGTTTGCTGTCTAGCCAAGCTACAGTTTACCTAGCTTACAGTTACAGTTGTCTATTGCCCACAATCTAAGAATGCACTGGTAAGAAAGTAGGCATTGCAGATGTCTAAAAAAAGAAGAAAATTAAACTGAATTGAAATGCTTCCATTAAAAATGCTTGTGCACAAAAGACTTGTATATAATGATTCAGATGTAGATTAGCAGAAACAGTTTAGCTATATGAATAAACTTCATGTAAATGTTATCCTAAAGGATAATTTTGCAAATATTGTGCTTAATATTAAACCTTCATAAACGGCTGCATAAAAGAACATAACTGCTCTGAAGAAAAAAATCATGTATCAAGTGATGAAATATAATAACTTGCATGTTCAATGAGCTCATTTATGAACCTTTATGCTTCAAAATAAATTGGTTAGCTAACACAGAAATCAACCAAAGGAATCTAATGACTTTAAGTTCACATGGTCACTTAAGAGATTGCTTAAGAATTAGTGTAATAAATTAATATTTAATGGTATTAGTGATGCATCAACAAACAGTTAGAACTATCTTGAAACATGGGACAATATTTCCCAATGTTTTTCTGCAGCAGCAAGACACAGGTGCCTCATTCAGCTGTGCTATTTAGTATTTTTCTAGTTGCAGATTTCTGTATAACATGTAGTGGAAATAAACAAGCACTCATTTTCATCTTCCTGACAACTTTTAGTACATTATTGTAAGGTGGCTTTGGATGTCTGTCTTAGTGCATCAAGTCCCCAAATCTTCCATTGCCTATGGTTTAGGTTTCTTTAGCAGGTACTGGTAGTAGCTACATACTAGTAAAGATACACATTTTATTTATTATTATTTCTTAACTGGAGCAGTAGTGACGTCCCTAACATCAGATCCTAGTCTCCCAGATACACCATAGTATATGCTACTAAATCATCCAGACTAACAAGAAATTTGGGGGTTTTGTTTAACTACCAGCAGTTTTCAAGTCCCAGAGTAACAGTGATGTCAAACTTCTCGAAAAAAATTATTGAGCTGTAACATTCAGTAGTGAATGATTAGACCTCTTTTGAGCATTTAGATCCTCATAACCTAAGAAAAATCACTAGCAGTTCATCTGCATATAACTCATAAGTTTTATTCATACCAGGATTTGGATTATTGTAGAAAATTCCTCCAGGATGGAAATAGATGAAGGGAAGATCCTAGTGAATAGTTTGATATTCCTTTTCACTCCCTGTGGAGAGGGGGTATACTTAGTGCACACTGTTAAGAACAATAAGGAAAACCTGAATTGATCAGGGACATCAGGTTATCTTTGCAGCCAAACTAAGCAAACTTCAGTGAAAATAGTATTTTCCTTTGCTGCATTCCATGAACCAAGTAACAGTCAAGATCATTTGAAGGAACAGAGCACAGAAACATGTTCATTTAGAAACATGTTAAAATGATGCAGATGTGTGAATCCCTGAATTTATCTCAATTTCTTCGCAAAATTTATCATCTGTGCTGAGGCAGTAAATTCAAATATGATTTCCAGGAAGTGCGTTCTTTTCCCAATAATCCTGAGCTGTAACAATTGCTCTTGGATGGAATTCTGAAATAGCTTACCTAGATTCCTGACACAGAAAAACTTCACATGAAAAAATACGCTGCTGTAATTAAACTATGATGAAGGTAAAACAAGTGTTGCAGAAATCAAGCCTGTGATCACCTCTCACTGTGCTAGAACAAGGGTAGTTGCGTTTTAAAACCTACTGCTCTGTATTAATTCCCATTAAGGCAGTCACTTTGGCTGACAAGAACAAAAGACCACACAAATAGTTATATAATGTAGCTATACTAGACCACACAAACTAAGCAACAGAGCTAGACCTTAGTGATCATAAATGACTTGCAATAATGGAAGAAATACACAACTGATAAGAAAGTGGAAAATATATACTTTGCTTCCTTTAAAGAGGTTAAAAAACAAGTTTTTGCACAGGTTCAAGACACAAATCCTCTAACTCCAACACTGGTAAGGATGGTCAAAATGAGCCACCCTTATCAAAAGTTAACCTCAACTACATCTTTCTCATGCAGGATCAACCCAAGAAATATCATGTCCACAATTCAGGCAACTCTTTCAAAATTAGCCAGCATCTAACCCTGCAGATACCTAAACCCCCAGAAGACCTTACCTCCTTACTTTAAGGCACCCTCATCTATGTAGAGATGCAGCATGGATTGGCAGCATGGTAGTGTTTGAAGAAGGCAGATTGGTGTTTCAGCCTAGACTTCAGCAGCTACACATTTTTGTGCCAAGCTTGGCCAATTTCAATAACTGTTTTTTTTAGAGGATAAATACATGAAACTTCTAAGATTGCATAAAAAGAGTTACAGTTTTCACTTCCATAAATCAGTCTTCATTTACAGCTTGGATATTAAATCTGAATGTAATTGCACTCAGTGCCTACAACCCTAACACAATGATCTTTCCAGATTCATATATACATTTAATTGTATATTGACATAAAAGATCTACTACACAACATAGCATCATTTAGCTCCATGTTCACAAAAGTCTCAACGCAAGAGGGTGCCTGAAATCACTAACTCAGGGTCCAGAGATGTGTAAGAAGCATACTTAGTTTCCCTTTGTGTCAAACGTCACTTTTCTGTCTTGCTCCTGCTGTATCTCCCTTGGAGCAAATGCTAAAATGTACTCATTTTAGAGAGTCCACTTATAGTAATGGAAGAAATTTATATAAATTAACAGCGATTTCCAGGGCTGTTTCTTCATCATATCGTATTATATTATTCTTGTCATTAACATGGCAAATCACACCCCACATTTTCATCTCCACATAGATAACTGAATTAGAACTCAGTATATTAATAATAATTAAATATAGTGTTAATCACCTGTACATCAAAGTAGTGCATACATATTACATTAAGCAATTTATTTTGAAAACAGCTTTATGGGACAAATACCACCTCCATTTTAAAGAAACGTATAGCAGGGAAGCTAAAGAATACTCTCAAGGAAGAGCATTGTTAGAAGATAAGAGCTCAGCAAGTCCAGAGAGCTGTACTCCTGCTTTCATCTTCTACCAATATGGCATAAAACTTTCAAGGTAGATTTACAATATGACTACTCTGAAAATGGTCTAACTTTCAAGCATCAAAGACAAACAGATTTTAAGGCTCAATATTTTACTCTTTCATATCATGATAGAAACCCTGGGCTATGTTTGGGCCTCTCACACAGCAGAGATTAACCACCACCATGATTCTCCAAATATTCATTATAATGCTCTCTGCCAAAAGTGACATCAACTCCCACAAAAAACTACCACATGTTTTTTCAACTATTCTCCTTAGTCATTCTGCTGTTAGAGACCTAATTTCAAAGGTTATTATTTGTAACCTCCCTGAAAAAGAACACTGAACTATTTTTTGACTATTATGAACACTAAGCTTGTTCTGTGAACTTATATTAACTTCTGAAAATTCTGGCAGTTTTTTTGGCTAGTCTAATGGAAAGAACATCGAACATGAAGCTAAAATGGCTTAGTTGCCATAGCAATGCCCTTCTAGGAGCAAGGCTTTGTTTGAAGTTGCTCCAGGTTCTGCTCTTACCAGATGTTCTTCCAGCAGTGCCAGAGTGGATAAGGTTCAGCTTTGTAAGTGTCAGATATTTGACAGATGCTTCAATAATTCTTTACAAGAATGGATGGCCACTTTCAAACATCTTTCTCTTCTATTTACAGGAGGCAAGCAGCTGATGGTAGCTATATTTTCTGCACCTGTACCATGCAACAGTGATCAGCTCACTTCCAGGTTTCCTGATGCAGGGTTGCCATTTCCTCACCTGCTTCAACTGCAGATGCAGTTCCAAAATCAGATCAATCAAGCCAAGCGTTTACAACTCGGGATGTATTTTTAACTTGGTTACCATTGTTACAAACCATGCTTTAAAGCTGAGCTCTACACCTTGTGCATCTCAAATCACCAAACAGAAGGACAGTGACTTCAAGCTTGATCCTTCTGACACATAGCAGGCTTACATAACTGGTGAAGCCAGCAATCTGTTACCAGCTGTGATCATAACTATCTTGCTTTTCTTTTATATTCCTGAAGATTAGGACTGCAATCTGCATTGCTCAGAGGAAGTAGTTGAGGACAGAGACACTGGTATTTTGAGGACATCTCAAATCTGAGAGACACTGGTATTTGAGGACATGTCTTTCTCTGGAGATCTCCAAAACTTGCTTGGGCACAGTCCTGTGCCCCATGCTCTAGGTGACCCTGAGTGTGCAGGGAGGTTGGACTAGATGACCTCTAGGGGTCCCTTCCAACCTTAAGCATTCTATGATTCTAGGTCAAACTCAGATCAGTTTGAAGAGACAACACAAAAACTGAAACAGACAACTCTGGCTCAGTGGTAGGCACAATCTAACCTACAAATCTTCAAGTCTCTGAAAGGAAGGGATTTTGTGTTTTTAAGGATCTCTTGGGGAGAACACAAATTTCATTGTGTGCAGAAATAAATGCAATTACAGAAGAGACATGGAGAATGTATGGCATATACATGTCAAAGCTATGTAAAAATATGTAAAAGATAAAGGACCTTGCTAAGAAAGACAGCTCCCTGTACATTAGCAAATAAGAGAGGCTGAGTAAACAGCTCAGATTGCTCTCAGATGTGAGCTACTTAAAGACAGACCACAAAGTTAGGTTGCTAAACAAAGATAAAACTTAACTCCTGCTGACATGTGTGGCCACTAGTTTGGGAGTGTTGAAAAGGAAGAAAAGATAACAGGACAGTTCACAAGTAAGAATCAAGGATGCACAATCTGAGGCATAAAGTTGAACTGAGTGGAAGCCAAATTCTGACAGTTTTACTTCCTGAGCATCTCTCAAACTTGTATGCTCAGAGCCAGCTGGACAAAGGCTAAATAAATCTAGACCCTTTGGAGACAGTCCCTGGGGACCACTATCCCAGTTACAGCAGTGTAATTTGTTTAAAAGGAAAAAACCTTCCTTGACATCTCAGGCCACTCCATACCTGATGTTTTACGCATGCGCCTCATCAGCAACACAACTTGTTTGCTTTCAGTAAGAGCACAGCATCCCTGTTCTGATGCTGCCTGCCAATTCCAGTTTATTGATTTTGTTGCTGGTCTATAAAGCCCATTCTCTTCCAGCAGGAAGTTCAGTTTATGGCCACGAATTATATAGAACAATATGAAGTTTGGTAGTAGAAAAGCAACTTCAAATTTCAGATGATATATCTACCTGTTTGCCAATTTTGTCCTCACTCTGAACTTCTATGCCCTGTAAAACATTTGGCAGTGTTCTCAAAGAACTTTGCAGTAGCTTGCTCTCACACAAACAGTTAAACCTACCACAGCTGGCAGAGAGATGCTCCATTAACTATCATCCTTCTGTCTCTACTCTCTTCTGTCTCCAACCATATGTATCTGAGTACAACCACAGGTCAGAACTTCTGGAATGAGGTATTCAACAGATGCAGGATCATTCTTGATATGAAAAAGGCATACACAGGAATTAAGTACTGAGAAAGAAATGAAAAACACAGGAGATGAGTATTTGATGGTGCTAATCTGTCCATTTCCAAACACAATTCTTACAGGATACAGAAAGAGCAGCAACCACTTTCCTGATTAAGCAGCCTTTTCTTTTGCTGAATATCTCACTAACTTTATCCTTTGACAAAGAAAAAAATAAATAGGCTTCCAAATTATTTTTACATCACCCTTAAAATTTTAAGGACGTTACTGCCTACTAAAACAGCACTAGCAAAGTGTTAGAAAAAGGACATGTAACACAAATTTCCATCAAGTATCTGTTAGCAATGTTGGGCATTTCTCCAGAGAAATCCTCTTAAAACAGAAATAAGCTGTATTTTTTGGTTGGTTCATTACAGAAAAATACAACCACAGCTCTGTACGGTTTAGGTCAAGTTCTCTGCTACCACTTTAGCTATCACATTGTTAAAAGACAATTAGCAGCTAAATTAGTAAGTAAATGTAAGTTATACATTTAAGAGTTCTACTGGACAAGCTTTTGACTTCCTTGGTCTATAAAGATGCTTCTATATGAGCTGTGTCAGACTGTACAGAAAATGGCTTTTTTTTTTGGTAAAACTTCAGACATAACAGCTCTTATTCCTTAGCTTGAAGTCTCTGGCTGAAGTAGCTATGTCACTTGAAACAGAGGTTGAGAATAATTCTCAAGCCTTTGGAACAATGAGCTTTTTAACCAGCACATTTTCCTAACATGCTGACTTCTGTAGCAACAAGGATTAATAGGCAAGCTGTTATTCTCTTGAATGTGTAAAAATATTGTTTTTCCATAGAGATTTTCATTTGGATTCCTCTGCAGGACTTTACAAACAGGAGGCATAGAAGATAGCATCTTCAGAGAACAATCCAGGCTTAGCCTGTACTTCAACAAGGAAATATATATATATCTTTGGTAATTTTTATGTTAAAAGCACAACTAATATGTTTAAAAAATCAAAGTAAAATAGACCTGGAATTTGACCACAACACCACCAAAATATGGATAAAATATACTACCATGGCCATTCCTCTGATCCTTGCCAGGAGCTAGCTCTAAATACTTCAGTACATTTATATTCACATTTTAGATGGATGCAACTGGAAGGACTCTTACAGAAATTTAGCCCAGAGAATATTTACTTTGATTACTGTCATTGTTCACAATTTGGCAAGTTTCACAATCTGTAAAAGCATCACATGGATGTAGATGATCACAGTCACTCGAAGTGGAAAATTAAAATTCTGCAGCCCAGCTTGTCCAGGAATATCATGAGGAAGAAAACAGTAAATATCACTTATGCACAGAACAATTAAGGAATGAGTGTAAGAGGCTTAACTCTAACTTTGCCAATAAGTAGGAAGGCTGATCAAAGACCTTGCTTGCACACAGCTAGATGCGATCCATTCTCTCAGACTGGAGAGCAGTCAGCAACATGGAGGGAGAGGATGATTACCATAAGCTTTAATGACTATCTGCCAAATCCTCAGAGCTGTAGGTAGAGTAACTTCTGTCAAACATTTTAGATGCAAGTACCACACCAGCACCCCCCAGAGTGCCCAGGGACTGTGGGCAGGGTCCCAGAGCAGTTGCACACAACACAACACGCAATGCCCAGGGTGCCCTTACAACACACAGTGGGCTCTGCAACCTCCCTTCAGTAAGCTTGCCATTTCTAGTCCTTCCTGGGAGGGAGAAGCTTCCTTGCCTTTTCCATGGAAAAAACACGCTACTTAAAGTCTGGGAGGTGAAGGAGGCAGAATAAATACAGTTTGTCTATCTTTATTTCTATAGTTTACACACGTTTGTTAGTTTTCTTTCAAATATTTTTTTTCCAGGCACCTTACTCCTAAATGCCAGCCAGCTCCCTTAAATTTAAAGCAAACTCCATTTATTCAGATATAATCAGCCAAAACCCATAATGTATTCCTCTGTGGTACTGCAGTGTCTATCACAAACAGCAGAAGCTTAGTGATGTAATAGAAAATGAGTGACAAACTAGTATAAGATGCACGTCAGATTTTTACAGCACAAACTCCAAAGAATTATATACTGGCATCCACACCAGTAAGATTAGAGGCACAAAGACCTGCATAAATTTTACACAAAAGCACTAGTTGTATTGTCTCTAGAGAGGAATGCACCTAAGCAAAGTTTCACTGATAAGAGTATACATAGAAACTTCGGGGAAGCTTTGGAGCAACTGCAGTATTCATGTTCACACCAACGCAATGAAGATCAGTGATACTACACAGAAATAACAATTCATAAAAGGATCGGTTCAAAACAACACCTAAAATACAAATAGAAATGCAGCTGCAGAAATTCAAAGATGCCCAAGCTGTAAACCATAGTTCCTGAACAAACATGCTGTACAGTAGAGGATACTTTGGACAATGAGAGAGAGAATCCTTGTTTCTAATTAGAAAAAACAAGCAAAACAGGCTTGAGAATTAAAATGGATAAAACAGACCAATACCAGATAGGGTGAAGTAGCAGAATCACACAGTGAGGTGGGTATGGTTTTATTAATGATTAATAGAACATTTTTTTCTGTTAGCTAAATGACAACTGCACTGAATCTATCTAAAATATCTTAAAAATAGAATAGCAAGATGCAATGAAAGTAAGTTGCAAGTGACAGAACCAGGTACCAACTGATAATCAGGTTCAACAATAGCTATGAAATGCCAGGATTTGGATGACAGCATTTTAGTTTCTGTATCAGCCTGGAAAGCATTTCGTTATTTAAGCAGTCGATTGTGGTCCCATTCAATGGCCGCATCACACTGAACTTGATCTGCAAAGGGGAAACTGACACAGGAGTGAATGACTCATTGGTCTCTTGTCAGCAAAGGAACATGCAGCACAGGCAGCAAAAGCAGGAATGCATTAATATTACATTCAATTGATCATCTGCCTGCTTACTTACTAATCACAACCCTATGAATATAAAGGTAGGATTTTTTTTCCTTGTTTTCTTCAGTAGAGCCACTTTTTTCTTTTTTTTTTTTTTTTCTGAGTGTATTTGAAGAATCATTCTCTCAGGGAAGAGAAACCAGACCATACCAGGTATGTCGATCTTTGAGTATGAGCACTAAGCCAATGGCAGTCTAGGCATGACAGTAGTGCAACCCTTGATGCCATCACATTCCCTTCCCTGGAACCCATTAAAGCAATATTGCAATGTCACCACATTAGAAAAACAGTAGTTTAATCAGATTCAATTTATGGCATCTCCATTGTCCTCCTCACCTCTCATTTTGTCAATCTCCTCAAGGGGATTCAAAATACAAATGAGTGAGGGGCCTCCTAATACAGTCAATCTAGCCTCAAGTCTTTTCCTGAACTAATTCTCTTATCTAAATAATGCCAAATTCCCACAGTTTCATATACCAAAACACAGTAACTTATCAATTGCCAGAATTACAAGCAGTGAGTGGGCAAAAACCTTCAACTTCTTGGCAGCAATGAGATTTGCACCCTTTTGTGACACCAGAATTTCTATGCATTTTGATCTAAAAAAAGTGCATTTAACTTTCACTATTGTAAGTATCTTTAAATCTTCACATTCTGTGTAAAAGTTAAGTCATTTACACATCACACTTAACTGCTAGAACAGCCCTTCTTCTGGTTTTAAAAAGCAACTGAGCAAATTACTTCATCTCTAGAGAACCAAATCCTTTATTTGCAAAGAAAAAAGGAACATTCACATATGTATGTTATGTGTGTGTGTACACGAGATTTTACAGTGAGAGCAAGTTTGCTTTTTCCTATCAGTCTGAACTATAATGCAGACACTTTGATAAAATTCTTGAAGAATGGAGTCCTGAACAAGTCTTCCAACAAAACTGCACATTTCCTTCCAAATTTTAAAGCATGAGCTTTCTTTAGCCTGTTATCGCATTCTATTATGTTTTGCTTTTCAAATTCCCCATTGAGAATACAGACAGTTTGTATTATATTTTCCTGACATGAAACAGATCTTATCCTTTCTAAGGATTCTTTAAGCTTTCTAAGGTTAAGCAATATTCTTTTTTAATAAAAACCTAAAATAAGCTGAAAATATATGTGCATGATAGAACACAGTAAGTAAATTTATTCTGTGAAGTTCTATATCCACTTTAGAAAACAGCACCTATTTCCACAAATCTCGTTTTCTAGGACTAACCTCTCAATAACAGTTTCAAAGCCACACTCAAGTTTGCCAAAATGAGATTTTACTGCTTAACATGAAGGACAGAAATAAAGCAATACAAATCTATTGATAACTTTTTATTATTTCCCAAGTTGTAATAAAAGGACATTACCAAAGAACTTCCATAATGTTTTAGCCTTTACTGTCAGCCACATGGAAGCATCACCAAGCAGTCTGAAAGACACATAAGTTATCTGAGTTCACTAAGCAAACTCTACACCAAATAGCTAATACAAAATAAACCATGGAAAACAAACAAACAAAAAAGCTGATAAAAGCAAACTCCTCCTTCCCCATGAAAACAAACACAGCAGAAATACAAATTAAATCCAAGCAGCAAAGCCAACAAGCAGGGCCAGCACAAGTAAGACTGTCTTGAGAGAATACTCATTGTGCCAGCCTCTAACAACTCTCCCTGTCACATACACACATCAATGAAACTAAGCTGTAACACTTCTGGGTCAACATTTCCTTTCCAAACCACTTTTTCTCAGAGCATTCGATCTTGTGTATGTGTGAAGAGCGGGATGTCAGCTTATCAGTAATAGTCCATGCCTGATACAATCTGTACAGGAGACCTATAGAGAGGTTTTGTGCATTGCCTGGAGAAATATGATAAGTGGAAGAAACTGCAAGTTGCAGATTAGCTACTGCTATTAAAAGTGAAAGTCATCCTGAGGGATAGGTTTTGGACTGAAGTGTTTAGCAAATTTGTTTCCTTCTCAGCTGAAGCAAGATCCAGCAAATCCCTGACATGAGGATAATTGGGATGTAGACATCAACTTTCATTAGAATGACAATCCAAGAGTCTTTTGTTGAAACGAAAAACTCTATTTGCATTTGCTGCTTGCAATAGAATTGAAACCAAACCAGATGTTACTTTCATATTCAGAATTCGAGGACTTTGTTCAAGTATCAGCACACTGGGGGAAAAAAAATCTAAACCATACAAATAAACAACAACAAAAAGCTACAACCCTTTACCACCTGACAAAAATACATAAATTTTTAAAAGTCTGTATTTGGGAATTGTGCTCAGCAACACTTGCAATGAAGTTACACAGCACAGAAGCATCTTGTTAGCTGGATTATCTGAAAACTGTCAACATCAGTAACCCTGAGAACTACATGGAAGAAACAGGATTGCAAGCAACCACCTGTGTCCTCAATTCCTCTTTCTTCCATTCTGAGCCCTCATGCACACTCAGCTCAGAAGGGCTGCCCAGCCACCGCTTCACCCACAACAACACAAACTGCCTGCAAAACACGCTGCAAAGAGAAGGCCACACACCAGAATTATAAATGGCAACTTGGGGGGTTTACCAGCCTTCTGCCCTTTGCAACTGCAGGGAACATGCTGAAAGAAGCTGCTAGAAACTTCTGCGGAAATCCAGAAAAGAAAAACAACACACCCAACCAACAACAACTTTTTTTATGGCTCCCAACAAAGATGTCATGGGGAGCATTCTAGAAAAGCAGCACTTTGTGCTTTTGTATCACATGAACTGGAGAGCTCCCACATAACATCTCAAGCGCTACAGAGATATTATATTACTGCACTGATTAGAAAGCCACCCACAGCCCCAGCAGCCTCATCGCTGTTCTGCAATGAGCCTCCTTGCTCCAACCAAAGGCAAAACCTCAAGTCAACTATCCAAAAACCAAAATGCTCTATCTGGAGTGAACGCTTGCATATTTAGACATGCTTAAAAGATCACTTATTCCTGGTGCCCCTAATTAAACCTGCTGCTTTGTTTAATTAAGACACAAGGTTTTTAAGAGCTGCTCGGCGCGCGGTCAGATGGCACGACACCTCCTGGAAGGTCTCCCTGCCCCGGCCGCCACCGCGGCGCCCTCGCTTCTCGCTTCGTGGAATCCTCAGTGTAAACCAGTACCTCGTGCTGGCGGCGGGGCCCGCGCGGCGGCTGCACCTACCGCGACTTGCTCACGGCCGGGCGGCAAAACCGCGCGTGCTCCCGACACCGCCCTTAAATAGCCCGCCGGCGGTCACGTGGCCGGCGCGGCCGTTAACGGCCGGTAGCAGCCCCGCCTTTTCGCGCGGCCGTTAACGGTCCCACCCTTCCGCGCAGCCGCTAATGAGCCCTGAGTGGAGCGCTTGCGTGGGTTCCCTTCGTCTCTTTTCCCGCCCCGTTTCTGGTGTCCATTACAAGGGCAGCTCCTTGATCTCTGTCAGCTGCTGCCTCACCCCCAGCGCAGTTCGGATTTTAGCACCCGTTCTCAGGGGTTGTGCAAACAAGACACACCTGATACCTCTGAAAGCATTTAAAAAACACGCCAATGTGTTTGTCATGAGATAGAGTGTGTGCAAAAGGCTGTCTGACAAAAGACCAACAAAAACAGCTGGGGAGGAGGGAAGGGCAACTGGATCCACTCTGCTGGAAATCTTCTGGCATCAACAAGGTCGTCCCTGACAGATGGAACCCAAACCATAAACAGCCCTGCCCTGCCTTTCCACGTGCCGGTCAGGGTGCGCGGACGGCCCTGGCGGGGCACAGCCCCTGCAGGAGTTTCTTCCCTGTGGGGCCCGGATACAAAGCCATCCTCTGGAGCGCCAGAGATGGCCACAGTCAGGCCAGAGCACAGCCACCCAGCAGGGTGGACACGATACTTCTGCATGCCAGTTAAAATGGCCTGTACAAACGTGCCGTAAGGACACACGGATAGAGAGGCAATAATGTAGTCAGTCATGCGGCTAATGACATCCCTGTTATACCAAAGCTTTTCCTAAATGACACTCCAAGGGACCCTGGTGAGAGATGACTCACTCTACAGAGGAAGGTGGAAAACCTTAATACCTTCTCAAGATCTGATGCAGAGAAAATCCCCTTCTAGCCCTGTATCTGTGCTTGGCTTTATGCTGAGTGGATTAGCAAAGCACCAAGCAAACGCCTCTGCATTTCATGCTCTTTGCTCTTTCTGTCACCTTACATGTTCTCCACAGAACCCAGATTTTTCCTTGTGTGAAAAACACGATACATAAAGTGCAGATCACCCATCACCAAATGGAGCTGCAGCCAAACCGCAGCTCTGCAGAGTGCATAGAAAGAGCTCCCCAAGCCAAATACTGTATCAAGATCAAAAACTATTCCCTGCTTTCCCACTGGTACATCGGAAGAAACCTGGAGGCCAGAGAATAATTCAGTGCACGGAAACTGTGTGATTCAGATTTCTTCCATCATCTGCAAATATGCCAGTGGAGCAGAAACCTAGAGATCACCGGGATGTAAGAGAAGCTAATAACCCCCCTTCTTTTGTATGTCTTTGCCACATGTCTAATTGGACCAAACTGTTATCTTTTCAGTTAAGCAACTTTAATTTTATGCATCTGCTGTATGCATTTGAGCAGGGAAGAAGCACCCAACCACCTTCGCATTCCTGCCAGCCTCTTTGCACACCATTGTGCACCTGGAATGGGTAGGGGGGAAACAGCCTCTGCTCGGATTTGCAGCCCTGTGCCAAGCATGCAGAGACAGCCACAGAGCCAGTCCAAAACAAATCCCATTCTCACATCCCAGTACTTGACTACCTCACCGAAACACCACTCATAAACTTCACCAAACGTTGAGTGCTCCTAACCAAAGCTTTTACTGTTACACTGGTTTGCTTGACCACCCCTTAGGAAAGCAAGTTAGCCTTGAATGCCTAGAGTGGGTCACAAAATTTTCCAAATGAGAGGGGCTGTTTCAAGAATTTTCAAATATGCCTAAAAATATATGTATGAAGTTTATCAGCACTTGTGCTAAAAGTGCTGAGAATTTGTTTATTATCCAGAAATAGTAAGCTTGTTTCAACAGTTTGTGTTCAAAGTACAATGTGCTGAGCTACTATGCCTTTTTATAATAAGGAATGACCCTCGGACTGAATTTTTGAACAAATTGGTGTGTAATAGATGTTTTATTGGAGCAAATGTTAGCCCAAAGATTACTTGCTTGTAATTCTCTGGTACTTACAAAAGATGATGGATATCCTATGCCATTTCACACAATTTTGTTCCTTACTCTTTTGTATCATGATAACACAATGCACATGATAGCACAATCAAATCTCTTAATACATGACTTTGGACTTCTAGACCCCTTTTAATAGAAGTATTTTACCTAACCCCTGAGGAAACAAACTCTTTTTTGCTTCTTCTGTTTTTTGTTTGTTTTGTTTTACTGTCAACATTTGAAAATTGGGAAGCATGGTCCTTTTGGATAAGGTGCTAGCTTTAGACAACCACATTTTCTGAGAGGAAGAAGAGCAAGAACAGCCATCAGACTTCAAAGTGTTTCTAATGTTTGGGATAAAATCCTGCATTAGGAAGCTTGTTGATCACTTTTTATCATTAAAAGCTTAATGAGTATTGCCTGCTATTCTCTTGTAATCTGTGCTTGTTCTTTCAGAAAGCCTTCCCTTCAGCTGCTTACAATAGCTTGGTAGCACTGAAAAAAAGACACAATTAGTTTTACTGTTCCTCAACAGTTGCCTTCATATCTGTTTCTATTCTTCATGGAAGTCACTGAACATCTGTTTCTTTTCTTCTCTCCTCCTCCTCATTGTTTTTATCTCTTCGTTCTTCTTTCTGTTGTGTATTTTTCTTCCTAACTAGACACCTTCCACCTCTCAAATTATGGAACTCCTTACCAGCATCTCATAATTCACTCCAGATGTGTTATGTCCATGGTAACTCCACACACGTTATGTAACACTGCCGACAAGTTAAAGGGGCTCAGAAAGTATGTGTGAATCTTCCCAGACACAAATTCTGCCCAGACTGGGAGAGCCAAGGGCCACAGCGCTGGCAGCGACCGCAAGGATCCGCACAGGAGCAGACACCACGGACTATCCTGCACACAAGAAAAAGTGGTTGCAGTGTCCAGTGCTGCACTCCTATCTTGTCAACATGCAACTGTAGGTCCTGTCACCTGCTCTGGGATCAATGCCTTGCACAGGAGGGTTCCGTCACAGTTGCTTCCTTGGCAGTAGGGAAACTAATACAATTTTTAATAATCCTTGCCCTTCAGATAACACAAACCTCAGGCTCTGAGGTTTTATCCAGCCTACATGCAAAACCCTGAATGCTGCCCTGGGACTCCTATGTGTAAGAGCTGCACATTAATCTGAAATTCTGTAGGGTCACCTGTTTTAATACTTCTTGCCTGAACAAGTAGCAAGAAGCCATTATCTGTTAGCCATCACCTGCAGATCTTGTTTGTTATCTTCTTCCACGCTGCTTCTCTGCTGCTGTCTCATATCTCAGCCTTTCGATGGAGACGCCTGTGGGGTTGAGCTGTTTTGAATGGCAGCCACACACTGGGTTTTCTTCACTGAGACTTGAGGGTATCTTTGCAACCATTAATTGTGGCTGACACACGGAGTTACTTCCTGTGTGCTGCATTTAGGTGTCATACAGATTAAGGGAGATTTGGATTTTTCATTCACTTCCTTCCCATCAGAAGAAAATAAAGAGGACCTGTACAAGTATTTCTTATTCCTTTACACTGAGCAAATCAACTCTAGGAGGAAAATACATGTCTAGTATAGCATTATGCTCAATGCTCAATTCACCCTAATTTCCACTGATAGGCAGGTCCCCATTTCCATCAGCTGCTGTTGCAACCTCATGAAATTGGAAAGCACTTTAACAGTGCATGGCAATGAAACCTGTGCACATACAAACGAGGAAATATGTGGAGCCTTTAAAGGGTATTTTAGTCCCTAATGAGTAAAAAAATCCTCCAAAGTACTTCTAAAAATCATTATTATTATCACAGACTCATTTAATATAAAGGAACACCAAATACGAAGGAATAATGACCCCACTACATGCATTTTACTGGGACAGTATGAGAAGGAAAAGCGGAATTCTTGCTTCCAGCTCCACTGATCTAACAAAGAGATCAGGAAATTCCTAGATTAGGTAGGTAGGAGTCACCACACAGATACTAGCCATATGAATTAAGTCTTCCTTAGTTTACATCAACAGCCAACTTTATGAATTACTACCCTAAGGGATCTAGGTCTAAAAGTATCTACATGAATTAGTTCAGGTCAGTGCTGCCTGGGAAGCAGCATGGAAAACTCAGAAAAAACATTTTCTACACATGATATTCTCAGCCTCAGCACGGTTGGGAGAGTTCTTTGGGGATTAGTGAGCTGCACAGCCAGCATTTCTCTTCCGTTCTGTCTCAGTTTCACAGTTTCTCCATGACCACTCCCTCAGAACGGACAAGAAGAAAAAAAAAGTGGTGTTGGATACAGCCCAATTTCAGTTCTTCACACAATAGCTCCTCTGGAGGACCTGTGATGAGTCCATGTAAAATCCCAGGAGCTTATTTTTTTCCTCTCAAAACAAAACCCATTTTCTTCATCACTTCCTCATCATCCTCTTGACTTTGCAGTTTTTGTTATTTCTCCGTCAGTCACACCCAGGTGCAGGAGCCTGGGCCGTGCAGGTATTAAATGAATCTTGCTGGACCATAAAACTGTCATTGGCAGCCTAGCAGTGAAGGAGACAGAAGTGGGTCTTTAAAGTCAATCCTGGGACACTTCTGGGGATGAACTGGCATTTCATGGCTTATTTTCCTGACACTACATAGCAGACTATGATCCTGCAGTAAAACCGTTGTCCGCTGGAAAATGAGACCTCAATGGCTCATTCCCATAGGAAAGTGAACAGCTATAATAACTGGGCTCTCTTCATGTGTCTGAGTTCAAATCCGTTGCAGAGACAGATGAAATGCATCCCGCTGCCAATAATTATCTTTCCACTTAATTCCTCAATATCTTATTACTCATAATGAAGCAGAAAACTCCCTTTCATAGCTAATGAAAAACCTGTTTATCTTAGAGGTGAGGGGAAAATTAAAAAGCTCAAGTGAGAAACAACTGAAAATTTCATTGTATTTGTAATGAAAATGATTTTATTATTAATTATACATTGCACTGCTTTATCACAATTTCATGCTATACACTTGTAGCTACACTTAAATCTGATTAATGATAGAATGTACATATCAAAATGCCCAAAAAACTTTAATAGAAGAGTCCCAGAGGGACTAATAAAAAAAAGATACATGGTTCACAGAACTACCAAAATCCTCTAAGTCACAAACAGAAATAAATATATGCTCAAGAGAAAAGCAAGACAAATAATTATTTAATGCAGTAAAAACACTTTTTAAATAAAGCGTGAACCTAGGCATTTCCAACCTTCCTCTTCAACATTTGATGTCAAGAAGACCAGCAGCAGGGAGCTGCTTCCTCATGCCACAGGGAAACCCAGATAGTTGTCGTACAGAAACTGCAGTCTTCATCTTAATCTGAGTAAATGAAGGGGTATTTCTGGAAAGTAGAAACTCATTCAAGTGAACAGCATAAGCAGGAGGAAGTGCGGGCAGAGGAAGTGGCAAAACGCTCAGTGGATCCATAACCAGAAAGTTGTGCGAAGTGGCTAGGTCTTATAAAAGACGAAGAGAACTTCCATACATAGTTGCTAGATTTTTTGTAAAGAATTTCATTCTCTTGGCGAGGGGGTGTCTTTACTATTACATAAATGTGTGCCCATTGAAATGTCTGTCCTCCAAGACTTTTGAATAGCTTTGCAAAGAAAACAGTTTGACTTTGAACTTTTTTCTGAAGCCATTTGATGTCAGGCTTAGATAACTATTACATACGATATTCAAGATGAGGAGGTCAACTTCTGGTGGATTTCTCTCTGTAGCAGACTGTGGAATTTTTGAAAAGAACTTGTCCTTTATTGGAATGATAGTGCTAGGAAATTTAATTCTTTGCTGATCGAAGCAGAAAAAAATCATTTGATGTATCAAGCTTTAAAGTAAAACGAAAACAGAGGTATAAAGCTCCTTCTTCCTTTGTTGTTAAAAAATCATGGCAGTTATAATAATCCATTTTAGTTTGTGCTTCTTAATTTACTGAAAGGAAATGGTACCTCTGAGTTGCATCACATGGGAGCTTGCATGGAAGAAATGCGACTTTGCCGAAATAGCATCTTCTATCTTTGCTGCATAACGCAAATCAGTTCAAATGCATGTTGCTCTTTCTCCTCGCAGTTAACATGGGCAACAGCATGTTTATGCAAGTTTGACCTTCATGTTCTTTCCTGTCTCATTTCTGTTTGCGTGAGCACTTTGAGCTAATACAAACTGAGTACATTTTTAAGGTCTCTCTACTTTGAAAAGCCTTGAAAAGAAGATACCTCCTTCTCTGACACAAAGCTGTTAAAAATAGAGCAGACATACGCCTTCCCATCATGACAATGAAACAACTGTAAAAATCCTTCATTTGCTGGAGCAAGTAGACAAATAATATGCAATAGACTTGTGCAAAGTTTCCATGAAACAAAATAAAATGCACCCAAGGCCAGCTGGGTAAATGACTGGCTGTGTATGGATCCCATGTCTGAATACTTTAAGGCCAATAGTAATAAAACAACACAGATTATAAGATCAGGTTATAAGATCATAATCTAATAGGAAAAACTGATTGATAAGTCAACTTTATGTTTTTTTAAAAGAACAAAACAGCTGCCCTTACCTCTGTTTATACCCAACTTGCACACATTTAGCCATGCAGAAGGAGAAAGCTCCCTAGATTTTATAAAGGTTTTACAATGCCTTTTTTTTATCTACATCTGAATGTCCTTTTTTTTTTCCAATAAGCAACTACTCCCATTAATTAAGTGGAAAATTAGGATTGTTGATTACTTTGCACCAACTACCATTACTGTAATATTGACTTCTCAGTTATCTTTTCAAAGCTTGCTAATTGGTATTTTACAACTCAATGAAATGAGCTAAGCAAATAATGATGATTTTTTCTCACTTTTAACCAAATGATCATATTTAAAGGAGAAGTCCAATTGCAACTTTTTAAATATAAATATGAAATCATGAGCAAGGTTTAACTTCCAAGTTCTTCCAAGTTCAATTAAATATATTTGTCAAGCTTTCCCCACCAAAAATATACCTAAAATAGCAAAATTCATGCAGATTAGGAGTAGAGAGATTGGATTTGGGGATTAAATCAGGTGGTCTCAAATCATCTATCATATCTTGGAATGTTATTTCCAAGATATATTTTCAGGATTCTGATCCTTGCATTTAGGAAGTTACCTATGCCAAGGATAGCTTGCTTCTAACTGGAATTTACTGGTTTACTTAATTCCTGCTTAAATCAGCAGGTTTTATGATGTTCTCTCTGTTGTCGAAGGCCATTATCAGTGCTTTATGGCCGTCAGATTTTAGACTGAAATTTCCAATAAGCTTAAAAAAAATGGGAAAAAGTCTTCTGCTGTTTACTAAAGAGACTTTGGGTGGTCGTGGTGGAAAGCTTAATATTAATAGAAACACCATTAAACTGGTTAATTGGGAAATTCTAATACCTGCGTGGTCTGGAAAATGGACTTGAAAGCTTAGGAAGAAGCTATTGTGGCACTAGAGAGCTGACTTCACAGAAGAACAAGGCTAATACCCCCCCGTCTTTTTTATATATATATTTTCTCCCCCGAATGCGCTTTCACAAGAGAGTATTTCATTGCCTACTCATATTTGGTTCATATGAGCTGTGGATTGTGGTCACAGCAATGTAACACCACGTGTACAATTAATGATGCATTTCTTGCCGAAGTTGATGGCATTTAAGGTGAAACAAAGAGCTGCAGAACAGAGAGGATAGTCTTAGGCTTTCAAAGTACAGCATCTGCTCTGGAAAAAAAAGTGGATTTTAAGCTTGGTGTGTTTTTAGGTAATTAGTGAAAACCAATGCTTTCCAGAGGCGCCCATTAAAGTGCCTTTCATTCTTTGAGTAATTGGTACTTGGGCTTGATTTGCTGAAAGGCTACTCAAAAAAGAAACAGAGCTCATCAGAATTCTTCACCAATCATATACATTAATATAAATGGCTACCTAATGCTTCAGAAATTGAGTAGCAAAAATGCTGTGCACTTTTTAGTGTTTCACCATTATCATGACCTTCAATTCTTTGTATGTAAAATGGGAAGAATAATACCACTGTACCTCACAGAGGTGTTGTAAAGATAAAGTTGTCAGTGTATATTAAGTGTTCAGATTCTGTTAAAAAAAAACAAAAACAGAAAAATAGTTAAAATAAAGCAAACAAAAGCCTCAGAGGCACTAGTAAATCTTCCACAGAGAGTCTGAGTGGTGCAGTAAATAAGACACAAAGTGAGTGATAAAAACAAATATTAAACCACCAGCTGCACAGTGAATGGAAGAAATGAGAAAGGAGCTCATGAGCAAAGAGCATGGAATGAGGCAGGAATGTGGCTGAAAAACAAAACAAATGGACTTAAATGGTGAATAAAGTGTGTGCAATGATAATAGTGACACTCCCAGCCTGTCAGTGCATTACATGGTCATATATGTGATATAAAACAAGGATATTAACAAGTCCATTTTTTTCTTGCTACATCTGAGCAATGTCAGTAGTTCTCTATCTTGAGTTCCAGGTACTTTGCACAAGAAACATTTTATGCGAGTATCTTTTAACACATAATTCAGAGAATATGTAATAATGAAGTTAGAATCAACATATGCTGTAATTATATTGTACTTCAAGAATAATAGATCCCCCAGAAATGCTTCAGCATATATATTCTATTTCAGTGTTCTGGCAGCTCTCCACTCACTAGGTCTTCTCTGTTAGTGCCCAGGTGTGAACAGAAAAAAAAAAACAAGCTTAAAAAAACAGAGGTGAATTATTCATGGTAATGATTTCACACCTAAACACTATGTGAAAACCACTAACTATGCAGTTAAAATAAAATGCAGTTAACCTCACTAGATAATTTTCAGAGAATAATTCATGAAAGCTCAAAATCTCTCATGTTCACTTCAGAAAAGCTATTATGTATATGCTACATAAAGCAACATAATTGAATATTACCTACCTCCTTTAATTTCAAGGTCACAGGTGACTCACACAGCATTGGCAGGTAGCTGGTCTACATTTATCTTCCCTCGGGACAGGTGGATAATGGTTTAGCGTCTTTAAAAGAAAAGGCAGAGTACTGTCAGGTACTGTCAGGTAATCTGAATCTCTCCTAAATAATTTTGGGCAAGTTAAAAATCCAGAAATCAATCTGGAAGGCACCAGCCCAGCATACCTGGCACCAAGTCACTATTTAAAGTTAAATTTAAACCCCAGTCTCAGGCCCTACCTTACAAACATGTGACACTCCTCCAAGTGACACTCAACAAGGGGAAATCTTGCTTGACTAACCTGATAGCCTTCTATGATGGAATGACCGGCTGGATAGACGAGGGGAGCGCGGTGGATGTCGTCTATCTCGACTTCACCAAGGCTTTTGACACCGTCCCTCATAACATCCTCCTGGGCAAGCTCCGGAAGTGTGGGATAGATGAGTGGACAGTGAGATGGATTAGGAACTGGCTGGACGGCAGGGCCCAGAGAGTGGTGATCAGCGGTGCAGAGTCCAGTTGGAGGCCTGTAGCTAGCGGGGTCCCCCAGGGGTCAGTCCTTGGCCCAGTCCTGTTCAATTTATTCCTCAATGACCTGGATGAAGGCACAGAGTGCTCCCTCAGCAAGTTTGCTGATGATACCAAACTGGGAGGAGTAGCTGAGACCCCAGAGGGCTGCGCTGCCATCCAGAAGGACCTGACCAGACTGGACAACTGGGCGGTGAAAAACCTCATGAAATTCAGCAAGGCCAAGTGCAAGGTCCTGCACCTGGGAGGAATAACCCCAGACACCAGTACAGGCTGGGGACTGACCTTCTGGAGAGCAGCTCTGCGGAGAAAGACCTGGGTGTCATGGTGGACGACAAGTTGACCATGAGGCAGCAGTGTGCCCTCGTGGCCAAGAAGGCCAATGGGATCCTGGGGTGCGTTAAGAAGAGCGTCTCCAGCAGGTCGAGGGAGGTGATCCTGCCCCTCTACTCAGCCCTGGTGAGGCCGCATCTGGAGTATTGTGTCAAGTTCTGGGCTCCACAGTACAAGAGGGATGTGGAGCTGCTGGAGAGAGTCCAGCGCAGGGCTACAAGGATGATCAGGGGCCTGGAACATCTGCCCTATGAGGAGAGGCTGAGGGAGCTGGGCCTGTTCAACCTGGAGAAGAGAAGGCTGAGAGGGGACCTGATCATTCTCTCTTAAGTACCTCAAGGGAGGCAGTGAGGAGGATGGTGCTGGCCTCTCTTCACTGGTGACCACCGACAGAACTAGATGTAATGACCACAAACTGAAGCATCCAAAGTTCCACAGAAACTTAAGGAAAAATTTCTTAACAGTGAGGGTGACAGAGCACTGGAGCAGGTTGCCAAGAGAGGTTGTGGAATCTCCTTCTCTGGAGATCTTCAAAACCCGCTTGGACGCAGTCCTGTGCCACGTGCTCTAGGTGACCCTGCGTGTGCAGAGGAGTTGGACTAGATGACCTCTAGAGGTCCCTTCCAACCTTAAGGATTCTATGATTCTAAGTGCATAAAGCCAAACAGGTAAATTTTGACAGAGATGTCAAGTTCAGGTAAATGGTCTTGATAACACCTATGGAAGTTAACTTCCATTCACATCCCACATGAGAACTTCAAGACAGATGGACTGCAAGGGAGACTGCCTGTATTTATCAGAAAGCATCCAGTGATTTTTGTCATGCATGGAGAGATATTTTAAAATCTCACTTAATGCAGCAATTTTAGGGAAAGACATGTCTGTTCTTATAGTGGTGGCGGCCAAAGCATTTGACCTGTAAATACAGTCCTGCTCCTTGTTCCCCAGCTCTTGTGGTAGGGCAGGGACCATACTCTAAAACTGAAGCTACCAAGAGGGTCCCTTTGGGTTTGACTCCTGTTTGGTGCCTGTGCTTCTGGCTTTGGTGCCACAGCTTCTCACAGGGTCTCTTGGACTGGGGCAGCGAAGAGGTTTGGGACCAGAACAAAACCATAGGAACTGCATAAGATGCTGGATGTAGGGGGTCTCCTGCATTTTATCCTCTTTTGCCTTACTGGGTCCTGGAAGAGAGCTTACATAATTCTTTTGGAAGCTGAAAATAGTTCCGTTATAGTGTTTTGCTGTTAGCCAAAACACATCATGTTTACAATCACAAATTTAAACTATTTGCTTCTCTTGTTACTTCAGAGTCTTAGGTTTTGTTTGATCAGCTCTGATACTTACAGCTACCAGTCAGGAAAGAATTCAGTCCATTCTACCTTCTACAGTCAAGTGACACAAATTCAGTTTTAGGTCAGAGGTTACACCATGCCCAGGGTAACTAACAGGCATAAGAGGCCATTCAGCTCAGCAGCAATACTTCCGCAACCCTTGAAGAAGGCCAGCAGTCACGTGCAAATGCAGGGCAGCAGCAGCTATTCAAATTCTGCACTCTGCTCCCCCTTGTGTTTCCGGCCTACAGGCTCGCTCTAAGCTATAGGCACAGACTCAAAGCAGAGCCAGCTCCACAAATAAATCTAAGTCTTGTAGTAGTGGTTAAATGTAAGAGAAGGGAAGCTAAGAGCATGCAGGGAGGGAATTTCAAATACGGCTTTGGTTAAAGGATAGGAAAGAGTGCATGGACAGCTGACTGCAGTTCTTCGTTCACCTTAACATTTGACTCCCTCTTTTTACAGACTATCAGCACTTCTCTTCCTACCCACCCCAGACAACTACTGCCCTATGTTGGCAGCATTTCTTACCTCATTCTCAAATGCCTCTTTCATGAAAGGGAAGGAGAGTTGAAGCCAATCTTCTGAGTCTCCTTCCACAAGAGGAGGGAAAGAATATGGGTTGACCCAGAAAATCAGAGGACTTCGGCTGCTGTTGCTATTGAGAGGGCCACCACATGTGAGAGCTGACATCCTCTTCAGCCTCCATCATAGGTGGGAGGGTGGGATAGCTCTTCAGGTTAAAAAAGCTGCTTCCTTGTAGTTTGTCACCTGCCCCTCTTCCTTGCCTATGCCATATACATCATGCAGAAGCCCTCTGTGCTTCTTGGACCCTTCTGGACACTTGCTGGCCACGTACAGAAGTCCTTGCGCTCAGGCAGACTGGTGTTTACGGTCCTGTAGACTCAAGAGTTTTTCACTTAGTTCTTATTCAAAGCAAATTCCAATAGCCTTGAGGGCTTGCCTTAGTGACAAATATCTGAGGGAAAATCAAGTACATTGTTGATACTTAGCTCACAGCCAGGACTTGGAACAGGCAGCAGAAGAACAATGTGGAACCATCTCAGCAGAAAAATAAAGTAACTCTGCTTGAACAACAGCAAACTTTAGGTTTCAGTGTCACTTTGTAGAGTAACTGTTGCATGACAGTGGTGTATCTACACGTGTGACAAAATACAGACTGCAGGGCTTCTTGGCTAGAGAAGACATCAACAACTTGGACTTTGCTTACCTACAGAAAGAGGGGGAAAAAATTAAGATGATTGAATTTTGGAGAATTATCTGCATCTATCTATCTGAGAGCACGACAGGAGAGAGGTTCATGAAATCATCTTAACTCCATTTTCTCTTTCAGAATTGAGCATTTATATTCTTCCCAGACCTACCTATAACATGTCAAATGCAGCCAAATAATATAGTCAGGAACGCCTGCGGTGCCACCTCTCCAGTTTCAGTGGTGGGGAAACATCTCAGGGTCTGGGAGAGATGTGCAGAAGTTGGAAAATTGTTCCAGGATGGGCAATGGACATGTCAGAGTAGATATATGTTGAAACAGCAGATCCGATCTCCCAATAGTAGGTCAGAAGCCTGTAAACCTTTTGAACTCCTGAGGGGAAAAAAAAAAGCAGAGAAACCCTAGTGCTCTCCACTCTGACTCTCCCAAATAAATCTCAATCTCAACACACATTCAGCTTGACTGATTTCCTTTTGCAAATAATTTACCATTGCAGAGCTCCAGTGCAAGTCTAGATTCAACAAGGATGGGAACATGAGGCCTTCCGTGGCTCATAAAGCCCCAGGGAAGCTAAAAAGAGCAGGAGCACATGGCAGACTTGGCAAACCTGAGGTCGTCATTCTCAGCATATGTCTATTGACTCCTATTGGAGCTGCGGGAAACAGGAGAGGAGATTTTTTTTCAAATCAGCTCAAGTCAGGCACACAAACTAACGGACGCTTACTTGTGAGTCACATTCCTTGATATAAGTTATTTCAACCACAGGAAGAAAAAGACACAAATTCATTGCCAAATAATTTAAGTTTGTTTATTTTCTGATGTGTGTGATAACCTTTGTGCTAGGTGCACATGAGAACATGACATTTTGGATAAAGTGGAGCTTCATTGTCTTTAGCTCAAATGCCTCCTGGCAGGCAGTGAAATGGCTGGCTGTATATTTACATGCAAAATGTCATTTATATAAATCAAATCCTGCACACAAATACCTAGAGATATTGTTTTCCTGTATGGAAACGTTCATCATGATATTTTGTGTGTTCTTGAGTGTGAGGCATGAATTAATCATTCAAAACAACATTCTGGAGTCACAGACAGTCAGTGCCCTACCTTGGGTAACATGAAGAGAAGTGGAGAAATCAATTGCCCACATCAAGGATTTTAAATTGTTATGCTAGAATAACTGCTGTCTGAGACACTCTTACAAAGTGGAAGTCTGTGCATTTAGAAAATCTAAGATGGAAAACAATACTTTAAAAAATAGCCATCCCTCTTGAGAACTAAAAATCAGCAGAGAGCAGAAATGGGGTATTTTAAGGGAGTGAAAATAAGATGAGAAATAATGAACAGTATTTAAAGTATAATAGTACTTAAGTTTCTAAACTGAGTTTAGATACACATACCCCACTGCCATGACCTACTTCATATAAATAATTTAAAAGAGGCAAGCCTAGATTTTCATGCAGAAGAGCAAGAAGGTTGGGAGAAATGAACCAGAGAAGGACTGAAGGGGATATTATTTGAAAGGTGCTTGGGAGCTTAAAGAAAGCTGGCTGTCAAGGGCTATTTCAAAGGCCTAGATTTGAATAGCGTGAGGCAGGGAGGTAGCTCTAGAAATCCGATTTGATGACTGCTTACCCTGGACAGGGTTGTTTACTGTCATTTGAGGAGGAATTCAGTCATACACAATGTATAGGATGGTGTCTGGCGCTGAATTCAAAAGCACCTGAGATTTAGCTTTGTGCTTTATCCAACAGTTCATAATTTCTCCACCTGACACTTCAGATTTTGTTTCTTTCCTAAGTGTTATTTGTTGAAAATGGACTCCATCAAACTACTGTGTATTGCTGAGCAGAACAGCATACAGAACAGAACTTTTTTGTATTGTTTATATCTGTGGTTCAATAAATCAACTGCGGTTCTCAGTGACAAGCCATTGATGAAATCTGTAGTTATCCTTTTTATAAGATTAAGTCCAAAATTATAATATTTCTATATCATGAATGGAGAAACAGAGTCTTGGAAAAGGAAGAAAAATAATCCTTTGGGATTCATCCAAAACTGAATTGATTACTTCAGGGGAAAATCCATTAGCAGGAAAAAACATACCTTTTCCCTTCCCCAGAGGCTTCTACTTACTGCCATACAATAGAGTGGAATAAAAGATTTTTGTTCCACTGTCTGGTGACTGCAGTAAATGTAGCTTGCTGTGTGGCACTCTGGCCTTCTCTGGCTCTGAAATGCCACAGGCACTGACACAATTTCAACTCAAGTTAGAGGCATTATTCGCAGACAAATGCCTCATGTGAAATACTCAGCAATTCAGAACAGGATCCAAAGCAACAGGACATGTTCAAGCCTCTCTGTATCCTTACTGAGAAAAAAAAAAAAAAGGCAGGATTGGAATATATTTGAACAGGTATAGAAAAGTTACTGCAATCTTAATTTCCATTTTCTGAGAAAAACCCAGGCACCTTATATGAGCGTGTTTCAATCAGATTTCCACAGAGGAGCCCATTGTTATTTTATCCATCTGACATACTGAGAGATTGTCTTGTCACGGTCATTTCAGTCATGGACATCCAGTCTTCTCTCTGCTCCATTTGTTTTTACAAAATGTCTAGTTTCTGCAAGAAGACCAGTCTTGCTTTCATTTCTTCTGCTGAATTGCCTCTTGCTGCCTTAAGTGATATTTGTCTGAGAAGCTGGGCACGCAGGGATAAGGGATACTTACGCTGGCTCTGTCTGCAGTATAAACATTGCTCTTTTCAAGGGGCATCTTCTTCCCATAAAAGATTCAAACCAGAGACCAGCTGATTTCTGTGACATTTTTGCTTCCTTTTTCATGTGCTTGTGTTACACATGCAATGTGATCAGTATCAGATTTAGTTTATTTTGGGGGTCTCACTGTGTTATGTTTTATGAGGGGGTGTAATAGCTTTTATTAGTCCATCTGATATGGTTACAAAAAGAAGATGCACTTGGGCTCACCAGCTTTTCTTCAGATCTGAAAAATAATTTGCATGCTTGCTCTAAGTGCCTTAGCTATGCAGCTGTCTCTTATCACACAGTGTTCCCAGCTTTAAAATGTACGAACAAATGTATCTGGAGTGATGAATAATAAGTAATCTTTATCTCAATACATTCTTCATTCTATAAAGTCTCAAGGTACTTCAGAAAAAGTAATAAACTTCCCGTAAAGGGTAGGGACCAATAGGCTGCACCTCCACAAGGAGAAGTGGCGAATCCTTAGCAGCACACAGCTATAATGCAGCAAGCAAAAAATGCACCCACCCAGACTCTTTGCACATTAAAGCATGCATAAGAGATGGAGAGAGACCTCTAACTTTCCACTTATATCCACAATCACCTGTATGCTGATGAGAAGTACATGGGAACCAAGAAGCAGAAGATACCCTATCCTGACTTCTGAAGTCTTAATTGGACTTAAAAAAAAAAAAAAAAACATAGATTAACTATATATTTCAGTGTCGGATGAGCTTAAAAATAGGCAGAGAGATTGAGAGACTGACCCTTTGGGAAGCCACCTGGTCCATATCGAGTCTCAGTTTCTCTCCCTAGGGCTCCAGCAGCACAGTGTTTTCTCACGTGATCCTAGGCATTTGCTAAGTGCCAGTTCAGAACCTTTTGCACGTGCACGCACACACTCACACTTCCCAAAGTACTGTACTGCAGTATCATTTACTTGTCTAGCATTTTTTTTCTGTGAGTTTTTTGTTACAATGCTTTGTGCCATTCAATCAGCTAATATGAACTGGTTTGTAGGATATAACATTATACTTTGTAACCTTCGCTCTAACTAGGCTAGAACTTCATCTCTATTTTTCAAAGCAAGAGCAGGAAACTTAAAATAGCTCTAAGCTAGCTCTGCCTAATCCCCTAGCAAGGGAAAACCAGGCTTTTGTACCTGTCGCTGGCTCTTCCCCCAAGGGATGAAAGGATGCAGCACAATCTCCAGGCAGCGTGGGCAGGAGGAACTTGGGCATTCACTGGGGACACTGCAGCCTGCCAGCAGGCCGGCCGGAGCCACCTGCACGAGCCCTGCTGGGGAGAGAGCCTGGGTGCTGGGTGCCCCCATCGCTGCCTGCTGCAGGACTGGCCTCCTCTCCTCCAGACTAACTGTGAAACCTGGTTACAACCCAAATGAGTAATCCTGAAAACAACGCTGATTTTATAGGACTAAGAAAGTGTTCCTCTTTTTCCATTCTTACCTTTAAGTAAGCACCTTTTTTTAAAATCAGGGTTAAATCACGAACAAATGCTAATAGAAAAGATCGCATGTGTTACCCCTCAATGTATTTGCCTATGTAAATACCATGTCATTTTCACTATCTAATCACTGTTTCATGTCCCATTTCCTGCTGTAGTCTATATTTAAACTGCACATTTCCGTCTATCTACTTTCTCATAATGTGTCTTGATATGAATATTCATAGCCTCATTAAGTGCTTGATTATTCCTGTGCTAACCTTGAAAATATCATTCCTACTACTCAACAGACAGAACGGTGCAATGCTTTTGTAAAAGTGATGAAAATAAAATACAATAAATAAAGCTTAGAGTGATTTAATGGCACCATTTTGGTTAGACTATACTCTCCTTGGGTTCCTCCTCAGCAAGACCTTTTTTTTAAAAAAAAAATAAATAAATTAAGCAAATCTAGTCCTCACAATAGTTGAAGTCTATGAAAAGGTAGAGGTTGATTTGGATCTTTGACTAATTCAGGTTTAGTGGCTGAGAGTCATCCAGCTGAGTTGCCTCTACATGGAGAAGGGGCTGTCTGCACCTCTGCTCCACGGGCTGAAGAGGTTCACTTATATTCGCGTTTGGATACAAAAGGACATGGAAACATCTACAGGCTGATAATTACCACAGTGTTACAGTACTGGCTAGGGACTAAGCTAAAATGTTTTTCTCTCTTCTGCACATGGCTTTTTGGTGGAAGGACGGACCCTGGGATTAGCTCAACAGCAGCAGGCTCTCTGCAGATCCGCATGGGAATTTTAGTGTATGACAGTGACATTGAGAGTCAGCATTTGAAAGCGGCTGAACTCCCCAGAGGTTTGAGGCGATTGCACCCTATGCTGGGGGGTGACCGAAGCATGCCTGTCGAGGGTCACTCGAATGTTGAGGCACACTCCACAAATCAGAGTGAGCAGCACTTTAATATGAAGGTGGTTTAACTTGTGGCGAGTGCCGAAGCCTTTTCCACAAGCTGGAGAGAACAACACCTCTATGGGAAGTGAAGTCAACTCCACCCTGCTGTTGTCTGTAGCAGGGCTTTATACCCATGCAGGTGGGCATGCGCTGAGGAGCAGCACTCATTGGCTACAGGCTCCCAGCTGATTGGTTCTCCTCCAGGTGTTCGGTTGCTAGGCGTCGGTCCAGTTCCCCACAAACTCCACTTTCCTATATATTCTTACTAAGGCCCCAACATCTCCCCCTCTTTTTTCCAAAAAAGAAAAATTAGCAATAAACATTGCAACATTTACAAAAAACAAATTAACATAGCTGTAATCCTCAGCATTTCCCCTCTTTTTACAAAAAACAAAAATTGGCAATATCATGCATCAAATTATTACGAACAAAAACAAAGTAACACAGTTGCAAGCATAAATATAACCATTCTGGTTACGCATAAGTGTAACAATTTCTATAATTCATGGTCCATTAATTGTTTCTGTCCTTTCGCAACCACGGTCGTACCCACTTGGCTGGTACCCAGGTCGCTCCGTCTCTTCCAAGTATGCACGCATATCCTCGTCCCCATGTAACTAGCTCAACTGGACCTTCCCAGATCTGTTTCTGTGGACAAAAGACTTCCACCTGTACTTTCTTTCCCGAAAGGTCAGCTGAATTTTTTGAAAAATGAGTGAAAATGGGTACGTTATCATCATTTCTAGGGTTGAGCCAATTCAAAACGTAGCATGCTTTACTTGTTAACTCATAGGGACCCATCTCCCCCTCTTTTTTCAAAGCAGACAATAATTGTTTTAAATTTCGATGGTGTCGCTCAATGATGGCCTGACCACCCGAATTATACGGGATACCCATCTGATGGGTTATTCCCCATTGCTGAAAAAAGTTTTTACAGATGTTGCTCTTATACGCCGGTGCATTATCTGTTTTTATGATGTCCGGTTTTCCTAAAACAGCAATTACCTGAGCCCAGTGTTTGCAGGCTGACTTAGCGTTTGTAGAAGTGGCTGGGGTCGCCCAGAGAGCCTTTGAGCAGGTATCCACCGTAACATGTAGATATTTTAGTCGGCCAAAGGGAGTGAATTCCGTAACATCTGTTTGCCATATCTGCCTCGGTTGTAGTCCTCTTGGATTGGTACCCATTTCCTGTAAAGGGGTCAGTCTTGCGCAATCCGGACAGGCAGCAATGATAGCACGAGCTGCCGCTCGGGAAATTTTAAATTCACGTTGCAACGCTCGAGCAGATTGATGAAAGAATGAATGAGACGTTGATGCCTGTTGTTCCGCCGAACAAGAAATACCCGCTGCTGACACGGCACTGTCTATGACTGCATTACCTTCTGTTAAAGGGCCCGGTAATGCAGTATGACTACGGATATGCGATACCCAAAAGGCATGCTTTCTTTGTTGAATGATGTTCCATAGCTGAACGAACAAAGCTTGAAGATTATGGTTATTTACGTGTCCTATAATTGCCCTATGAATTCTTTGAACGATGCCTACTACATATAGAGAGTCAATAACTATATTCATGGGCCGATCATGAAAAGTTAGAAATGCCCAAATTACCGCTTTTAATTCTAGAACCTGCACGGATGCAGTTTCCCGTCGAATCTGAGTTTTCCAACGATCTGACTCCCGGAAAGCGTACCCATATTTCCCGGTTTTGCTGCTAGCATCTGTGAATACAGTAATCGCGTTCGATAATGGTCTTAAACTCTGGATTTCTCGTTCTTCCAGCTCCAAAGAGGTGTGGAAGAGAGGATGCTTGGGATAATGATTGTCCACTTTAATGCCCTGAATAGCTAGAGCAAATTCTGCACTTTTTAAACACCATTCTTCAACTAACTCCAGAGTCTTTAGAGGCAGGATAATACTATCAGGCTCTCTGCCGGCAATTGTTCGTATGCGTTGCCGGGCTTTCAAAATTCCCAATCCAATTGCTTCATGCCTTTGAGTTAGGGTACGTCGCAAGTGGCTTGGGAGAAAAACCCATTCCAGTACAAACAGGATTCCTTTTTCATCTATCTGGGCGATAATTATCGCCACCTCCCTTTCCCGATTATAGACCACCAGGGATATTGGTAATCTTTCCTGGAACCTGTAGGCCGCTGTTTCTGCTATCTTTTCCTCAATTCGTTCTAAGGCTGCGACAGCCTTTGGGGTTAAGCTCCGCTTTTCTGCAGGCCCTTTAGCTCCCCTAAGCAGTTGAAGCAACGGCTCCATTTCCGCATTTGTAATGCCGCAAAAATTTCTAATCCATTGGATGTCTCCTACCAATTTTTGTACACAGTTAACGGTGTCAATTTTCGTCTGCAATTTAAGCTTCTGGGGTCTAATTCTGGCTTCTGTGATGACCATACCCAGATAATTCCAAGGAGCCTGCCTTTGAATCTTTTCAGGGGCAATGACCAGGCCAAATTCCTTTAGACAGTTAATTAGCTCCTCTTCCTGCTCAGCTGGCAAAACTTCAGGGCTTGCTATTAAAATGTCATCCATATAGTGGTATGTGATCAAGTCGGGGTGCTTTTCCCTCCAGGGTTTTAGGGCCAAACTCACAAACCATTGACAGATGGTTGGTGAATTTTTCATTCCTTGAGGAAGAACTACCCATTGGTATCGCTCCGATGGGCCTTCCCTGTTAATTGTAGGCACCGTAAATGCGAATTTTTCACTGTCTTCTGGGTCAAGCGGTATATTAAAGAATCAATCTTTTAGATCGATTACCAGCAAACTCCATGCCTGTGGGAGCATAACAGGCGAGGGCAACCCTGGTTGTAGAGCTCCCATGTTTTCCATGCATGCATTAACGGCTCTCAGATCCTGTAACAACCTCCACTTTCCAGATTTTTTCCTGATGGTGAAAATAGGAGTGTTCCAGGGACTTGTTGACGGCTTAATATGACCCTGATCTAACTGTTCTTTAACTAATTCCCTTAGATGATGCAGCTTTTCCTCCGGTAGCGGCCATTGGTCCACCCATACAGGGTCCTTTGTAATCCATTTTAGCTTTAAAGTAGGGCGGAAGCTGCCCCCAATGGCCGCTAGGGAAAATGTGACTGCAAAGTGACACCCCACTGGGCTAAAACATCCCTGCCCAGCAACCACAGTGAGGTACACATCACATACGGTTTTACCTTGGCCCTGTTTCCTTCGTCATCTATAACAGTCACGAAATATTGACTAACCTGCGTAGGAGATTGCCCCCCGATCCCTGTCACAGGGGTATCAATCTCCTGCAGATCCCATTGTGGTGGCCATGCGAATTTAGGGATGATAGTAATGTCAGAACCGGTATCCAGCATCATGGCCACATTGGTAAGACGAGTGCCGTCTGGTCCTTCCATGCTCACAATTTTTGTCGGCCGCTGAGCAGTTATCTTTTCGCAGAAAGCAACCTGAGGGGGTCCGGAAGATCCAAAGCCCTTATTTCCCCGTCGGGCCTTTCCAGGATTGGGGATTGCAGCTCGAAAAGGTATCAGTTGAGCTATCCTGCTCAATGCCGGAATAGTGATGGGAGGATTAAATATTTTCACCATTATGCCAATATTGCCGGAATAATCAGCGTCAATGCACCCTGGTAACACAAAAATACCCATTTTTGAGGCTGATGAACGGCCAATTATCAGAGCGGATAGGCCCCTCCCCAGAGGACCAGTGCATGTTGATTCTAAAATATGCACGTCAGAATCTCTAATCACTGTGGATTTTGCCACATAGAGGTCGACTCCTGCACTTCCTCGGGTTGCGGCGGAGAGTTCGTGGAGGCAGCCATTGTCTGGGGATACTTGTTCGCCGCATCCCTCACAACGCGGCGGCTCCCGTTTCCCTGTATTGGCGTGCCATTCTTGCGGAACCGTGATCGGCACTCCGCTGCCTTATGCCCGAACCTTTGACATCTCGTACAGGTCCCATTAAATCCTCTCGGGGCTATACCTTCCATCCTGAATCTGTTAGGACACTTCCTCCTCATGTGTCCTAATCGACCACATAGGAAACATGTCCCATGGAATCTCTTGTCTTCCTTTCTAGACAGTCTTTCTCCTTTAATTGCTGCGGCCAAAGCCGCACCATGTATTTTTGCTTTTTGTTCTTCCTCCATCAATGGCGCTCGGGCACAGGTCTCTATCATTTGGACAATTGAAGCTCCTGGTGGCAAAGTAGCTAACAGTTGCTTGCAAGTTTGGTTTGCGTTCTGAACTGCTAGATCCTTTGCCAATATTGCTTTCATTTCCGCAGGCACATTAGGTGCCATATCCAAGGCTTCCTTCAGTCGATCAACAAAGTTGAAAAAGGACTCATTCGGCTTTTGCGTTATTTTGGTGTATGGCAACTGTGGCGTTCCTATTTGTGGTAGGGCAAGGAAAGTGGCTAGCGCTGCATTTTTCGATTGCTGTAGTATCCTGGGGTGGAGCGCTGCCTGGGCCTCGGTTGCCCGGTAACGCCCATTGCCCATCAGTTGATCAAGGGTGGCAACCCTTAATGGATCATCCATACTGCGATTTAGATTCTCCAATTGTTTTTCCTCTAATCTTTCCTGCCATTTTGCTAACCAAAGCATGTAAGCGGTAGAGGAAAGCAGGAGCTCCATTATCGCTCTGCTATCCGCAGGTACCATATGGGAATATTTAAACAGGGCAGAGACCTGATTTCTCACCAACTTATTGTCGTGCCCATACTGCATTACTGTTTTTTGTATGCCTTGAACAAATTTCCAATCGAGAGGTTCCCACCTGGGGCCCTGGGCTCCCGTTACTACAGGAGCTGCTAGTGGTGTAAATACAAATTCTCCTTGTAACTGAGCATTCTCTATGAGCCCTTTATACCGTGCTCCCGCATTAAATGTTGGATTAACAGGTGGCATTTCCTCATCATTACTTCCACCTGCAGTGGAAGTGGCTGGGAGCTCCGGCAACAATCCTTCTTCAGCTGGGTCACTTCCTCCAGCTGCTTTCTTTTGAATCTTAGGGGCATCTTTTCGTGCCTCCCACTGCTCTAATTGTTTGTCTACATTTTCCAACCCTTCCACTATAGCCCTATGGGCAGCCTTATAGGCTGCCTTCACATCTCTGGCCTTGGACCCACCGTCTAGTCGCCGCATTTGTTCTAATAATTCTGTCATTTTCTCTGCCTGTCCCCGAAGTTCTTGCCGCATTTTTTGAACCACGGCATTATCATCGTCCGATCCATCTGGGATCGGTACTTTAACTGGGTCCACTTCCATTTCGGGCGCTGTGGGGGTTGGTCGCTTTTCCCCCTCCCATTCGGGCGCTGTGGGGGTTGGTCGCTTTTCCCCCTCCCATTCGGGCGCTGTGGGGGTTGGTCGCTTTTCCCATTCAGGTGCTGTGGGGGGTGGTCGCTCCTCCCCCTCCCACGGGGGGAGATATTCATCCACTCCCCCCCATACTTCTCGTTCCGCCAAAGTTACCGGACATGCCTGTTTAGGTGAGGTTACCTTTCTCTTATTATCTATTTTCTTACACTGAACTGGCTCAGTATTGTTGGTACATTCAGAACTTTCAGACCCGTTTTCCTTTTCTTCTCCATGGAGCGCTTCCCAAAATGCAATAGCAACTAACCGCTCAAACATAGGCCATATTAGACGAAATGTCTTTGTGAGGCGCCACGCTTCCTCCGAGCCTAATTGTACACCGTCCCATAGTTCTCTTCCTACTCGCTCCCACGATTCAAATTTATATGCTTGGGAAGCTTCTTCTATGATTTTTCTCTTCTTACAAAATAGTAATAAATCAGTTAGCTCAGTTTTCGAGACCTCAATCTTAGTTTTTTGAGCAAGCCTTACGAAGCGTTCAACAGTATCATGTTCCATTGCTGTTGCAGCAACTTTCACTCTAGATGCGCCAATTCCCATTCTGACTCACCAGGTCGTGGTCACAATCCGCTTTTTTCCAGCAAGATCCCTCGCGTTCTCGCACTATCACGTCGGGGTCACCAGATGTCGAGGGTCACTCGAATGTTGAGGCACACTCCACAAATCAGAGTGAGCAGCACTTTAATATGAAGGTGGTTTAACTTGTGGCGAGTGCCGAAGCCTTTTCCACAAGCTGGAGAGAACAACACCTCTATGGGAAGTGAAGTCAACTCCACCCTGCTGTTGTCTGTAGCAGGGCTTTATACCCATGCAGGTGGGCATGCGCTGAGGAGCAGCACTCATTGGCTACAGGCTCCCAGCTGATTGGTTCTCCTCCAGGTGTTCGGTTGCTAGGCGTCGGTCCAGTTCCCCACAAACTCCACTTTCCTATATATTCTTACTAAGGCCCCAACACATGCCCACTGTCAAAGACATATTTGAAAGTCATATCCTATTCGCTTCACTTTATGGACAGATGAGAGCAGTATTCACTGAGGACTGCTCCTTTCCCTCACAATACATTGAAAGGGGTTCCACTGGGATACAAAAATGTAAAAATGCAATTGCCAAAGTTATTAAAATTAGGTCGTTGCTATGTAACATGCTGCCATTTTTTTTAATCTATGCAAACTGCATCTAACTCTTGGACACAGTTCAAAGCTGAAATATGGACAAACTTTAAGTAACTCTGTAAGGACCAGCATGAAACTGTAAGCTCCCAGAACTGTTTTGAGCCTTAACTAATTTTTATCTCTAATGATTCTGTTGTGCCTCCGAAAAACTGAATAAAGACCAGCATCTAAACCTTATTTAGGAAGTTGCCATAGTAACAATTAACTACCTCTAAGCTTTTCAGTTTTATCTTGTTTTTTTTCTCTCCACAGAGGTGCCCTAAATTACTTAAATCCTGAATAGCTACAGTAATATATCCATGTCTTTGAACTAAATGACATGGTTCTGCTAGAACCCTCATTACATGAGTATTGATTGAATTTCTAATTGGGACCAGGCATCATGTTGCTGACAGCATCACTGAGAGAAGCTATGTGAGAGAGAAAGATGATTAACAAAAAAAGTATAAAAAACAGGAATGCTTTCTCCAGTAGGAAAGCCGCTAGGCTGATCAGTGCAATAGGTGCCAAGCTGAAGTAGGAGTAAACAGTGGAAGGGGTAGAATTAGGTTAAATGATGACGTTTATATGGGGAACAGACTTCCTTCAGATGCAGCCCTGTTTCTGCTATTACCCTTTTATGTGCTATTAAATGTACCAGAGGAACCCAAGGAGACAGATTCTGACCTGAAAATTATATAAATACTCATGCTAATGCAAAGGGCATATTAACTCTGATTACCCTAATTTAGTTGCATTGTCTACTTTGTCCTGACATGAACAATCTTGGTATTAAAAATGTCATTTTTTGTAATGTTATGTCCTGTACTTCTCTCTGCCCCCTTCTCTGTCATTTGACTTTACATTTGATGAAATAGATCTTCTGCAGTAATAGTGCTCCTGATGAAATTAAAAATAACTGGCACAATCTCAAAGGTTAAATCATGCCCAGGTCACCATTTCTGGTATCCTTCCTGCAGGTTAGCTCTCATCCTCCAGATGCATCAACCTGAGCTGTGGCAAGTCCCCACTGGTGGCACCTAATTTGATGTGCAGGGAGTGTCCTTAGACTGGAAATGTTTGAAAGAACCACACCAAGGTAGCGGCTCCTTTGGCCTGTATCTTGGCAATCTCCAGTTTGCTTTCACCCTCTAAGGTCTTGGACAAGCAGGGTTAGCAGCTGGACTGCTCTGTTCATTGTCAGTGATGGTCAAAAGTGGCCACAAAAGAGGAATTATCTATACTACTTAGAAGAGGCTTCAGTCTCCTCACCCATCTTTCAAGCTGATCACACTGCTGCTTTGTATGTGGCTCTTCTGTATTTATTGTACTGGAAAAAAAAAAAAAGTGCATTGCTGTTATTTTCACTACAAAGACTTTGTATTCCTAAGCTTCCAAGTGAAAGAGAGAAAAAAAGCTTATCAGTGGCACTGTTCAGAAAGCAAGTAGCCTTAATTACATCAGATACCTACAAGCAGTAACAGATAAAAATTGAACTTTAGGGGAACTGGAACAAAATAATTCCAATTTCACTTGATAGTGTGCCTTTCTAAAGTCAGTCCTAAGGCAACAGGGAAAAACCAGATGACTTCACCAAAGACCTATTGCTTTGATAAAAACAATATTCATCTGAATCACCCTTAAACCTGTCCTGGGGTTTAATAATCACTTTAACTGCAGATAGTTTAAGAGAAATAGCTCAATACTGTTTTCATATTATTTTCTCCACATCCTTAAAAGAATCACTGCAAGTCTGCTGAATACCTTTTTTGATAATAGAACAATATCCTAAAGCAAAAATCTTAACTCCATCCCCATATCTGACAGGAAGAAACATGATCATTCAATGCAAATAAAGTCTGGAACAAAAGGATAAGGCATGGTCATTTCTGAAGCAGAGAAAATGATTCAGTAGCCATAGATCTCTTGCCTGCACTGCAGTTCTGAGAATTTTCATAATTTACATGACTAAGAGATGTTTGGCTGTTCAACCTTGTAATTCACATGGAAAGAGCATCTGGCTATTTACATTGTTTTATTGACCTTGGATAACTTCTCGTACATATTTTTCTCTTGCAAAAATGCCCACTGCTACCACATAAAATAAAGTATCAGTGGCACCACTCTGCAGACATTGTATAAAATGAGGCAGACCCAGCTCCTGGGCCATACACTTTTTGCACTGAGCAGCACACAGAACAGTAAGAACAAGCAGAAACATCTTTCAGCCACCACTACACTTGCCATAACGCAGGGTGAAAGTCCAAGCAATACAAAAGGTCTATCTATTATCCAAACATATTTCAGCCAAAGCACTTTTTTTTTCCCTTGAAAGCCAACTATTGGTTCTAGTCCACCCAATTCTTTTGTAAAAAAAAAATTCCCAGGCTTGTGCCTGTTAGTACTGGACAACTGAAAGCGGCCGACTGTAAAATGCCCACCTTACATCAGGGCGGAGATGGATGAGCAGAGGGGAGAGCCCGGGATGACATGAGTCGCTGACGCTCAGCGGCCGCTTTATGGAGCACGGGGTGACCCGCGGCGGGAGGGCTGCGACGCAGCCCGCTGTCACCGCAGCGGTCACGCACGTACCGCAGCAAAACCACGGAGTCGCCGAACAAGCTGACCACAAGTCAAACACCCGGTGAGTAACTGCCCACTTGCTTTCTAAAGTAATGGAAAAGCATCACTTCTAAATGCGGCTTGTGCCAGGGCTGCTTGCAAGAAAAAGCTGAACAGCTAAATAGGTAGTTGCAGCATATACAGCATCTATTAAGGTTCCATTTTCAGAAATGGCTTCAGAAGTACCTAGCCCTCCTTCCTCCTGCAACAATTCACTGAGGCACTCTGCCTCAAGATGGTCCATGTTTCCCAGCCCTTTCCTCTTACCTAGCGGCAGCAGCACAGGGACGGCTGGAGCAGTCCCAGGGCTCCCTCTAGACCATCTGCCCTTTCCTGCCGTGCTGGACACGGTCATCTCAGTGTCCTGTGGCTCCCCTGATGCTCAGCTACAACACCTGCATGTGCAAACACAACACAGGGCCTTTCATACACATGCCTCCTTTGTTCAGCCCTGTTTAATTCAGACACATTGATTCATGCGTTTACTTCCCTTGGAGATATTAATACCAGCTCATACATACAGAATGAGAAGTAGCAATAGCATTGAAATTGCCATGTAACAGATGTTAGCAAAGATAGTTACACTGTCTTCTTGGCATACATCTTTGTTTCTTGGGTGACCTGAGTAGTAGAGAAATAGGTGAGCTGGAGGATTAAAACTTGAGGTGTATCATCAGAAATGAAACAATCTTGTACACTCATTGCTTCAATCTGGAAAGGAGACATCTTAAACCTATATGAATTACACTCTGAACCTAAGGAGGAAAAAAAAAAAAAAAAAGATACCTTTGATTTCTTGCAGAGATGCGCCGTGCTTTTTCTGTAGCAAGCAGGAAAAGAGGTGCTCTTTAAAAGCAGTAATGGAGGCAGTTACCAGCAAAACAGGCTATTTCCGTCTCAGTGTCCTGTGGCTGGAGCTTATTGCCGTAAGACAAAAACTTTCAGTTAAAACCTGGTCTGTGCGTCTTCAGTTCTAACTGTCAAATGTAAATGAATGCAGTTCATTGCATTTTTTTTAATGGATGGTGATGCTAGACATCCACGGGGTAAGAAAAGGAAGATCACATTTTTGAATTCATTTCTGAATGATTATTCCACACTTCCACAGTGATGAAATAGCCCCCTTGAAAAAAAAGTATTCATCACTGAGAGGGGCAAAAAGACTGCTGAGGAACTAGAAGGAAAATTGGGAGTACTTTAGTTTATCTTCTCCCTTCTCTTATGGACCTTTATAAACTGCCTTTTTAAAGCTTTTCCCCCCGCCCCGATAAGATTGACCTAACTGTTGGTGGTTTTACTAAAACACACCATTTATTTTGCATTTGTCCTCCACTACACACCGATCACTGACATGCTTATGATTGTCACATACCTCAAATGTGCCTGATGATGCTTCTCCTCAGAGCCTCAGTCCCACTGTTCAGCCAACACCCATCTTAGGCAGAGCTGCATTAGAAATAGTCATGGACCAGATTTCAAGTTCTGTTCCCTCAACATACATACATCTTGACAGGCACACACAATATCAGGTCTGATATTTGAAAAAGCTTTTTCTTTAAGCCTGTGTATTGGTTCACCTGTTTCATGGAACATGGTTTTATCTTCTGATTTGATAATGTAACTTAAATGAGCAGAAAGTATCTGATAAAAAAAAATCACTTTATGTGATAGGTGTTTTGTTTTCATAACTGTGAGAGTCAAGGGATATAAGGAAAATAAGAGGTCAGTAAGGGACATGAGCCCAAATGCTTGCTTGTTCTTCTACCTATAGCTGTTGATCTAATAGCAAATACTACATCTCCACTAAATTTGATGAAGTCTTAAGATGAGGCTGAGTGGCACTTTAAAGAGAAACCAATAGAGAAAGATAAATAGTCCAATGAAGCTGAGTACATGCCCAAAGCCCTCTGCCTAACTTCATTTTATACTGTATGATCAGTCAAACGCATGTTTAGCTTTCCACTGTATTTTCTGTCCCAGTCACAGGAACAGAAGAGTGTACTTCATGTAACACAGATTATTTGCATTGTTTAATAAAAAGAAATTGAAAATAGGTTTGCTGAGCACTACTTAGTGTAAGAGTCATTGTAAAACTTCTGTACATTAAATTTCAGAAGGTTTTGAGAAAAAGGCTATCTAGAGACAGTAAGTAATTTGATGTAGATGATGTTATAAAATGCCATTGATTAAGATAAAAGTTGCTTTTGCAGGCTTCAGGCAACTCTTAAGTATTTCACCTGAAACAATTATATTTAGGGGAGGTTTAGTTTGTTGACCACATGACCAACTTTTTTGTATCTTTATTCTTTTTTATATCTTTATTATAAAAGATATATGTTATTATAATTCTATGCACACACAGACACAAAGAGTTAACATAATAATAGCATTACCATGCCTACTGCAAAGCAACCAAGGAGAAAGCCAGGGCCTTATAGCAGTAATTTTCATACTTCATTATGCATCAATGGATGCTCTGCATCTACAGCACAAAGTGTTTTTTCTGCATGCTAAATATAATTATGAGTGGCTAATATATAGGAGGTTAGCTAGTGAGCTTTTCCTTTTTGTGATCTTGCAACCTATGTAGAAAATGAAGGATCTGGAGAGAACAGAAGTATTTCTGATTCATGCGATGCTCTGGGCACAGTCTCAGAATGACATTTATCAGATCTGTTCTGCATATCCCTTCCTATTCAAAGCACATTTCATTCATTTCACTTCAAACGTGTTTCAAAACTCTCAAATTCAATAGGACTTAAAAACATGCTTAAATGCTTTCCTAATTTGGAATACATTCTCTGGAAGTATGGGGCTGCAAAGTATAAATTCTTCAAATAAAAAAGCCAATTATTATTTAACGTGACTCATGTAGTCTAGGACCATTCAAAGGCATCTGCATCTCTTCCCACTAAGGTCCATGGCCTTTGGAATAGGACTTTACTACTGAACTGTGTAAGCCTCTATTTCATCATGGGTCTCAAATCAAAGTAATACCATGTATTGCACACATCTGATGAGGAATAGGCATAAGATTATCAGTCTGGCTGAATCCAAGGAAACCATGGCACTAATGGAGCCCTGATGCAGAGGAAGTTTGCTCTCACAGCAGTCTCTCTGCTTGAAGATGTTTTTTGGTTTTCGGGTTTTTGTTTGTTTGTTAGGTAGAGCTCCCTAGCTGTTACTGTAAATGATACTGTATACATACTGTGACTCTTACAAGGTGGCTTTGTAGTTTACCTCTGGGTGCCCAGGAATTTCAGTATTTGAACAGCCGTTCTGCAAACTGAGGTTCATTGCCTTGTAGCAGAGTTTATAGTGAAATATGCTGAAAATTACATTCTATACACACATCTATTCCCACAACATGCCTTCATTTCCAAAGGCAGCACCAAACGAAGTGTATTACTGTGTTGTAATTACTGTATTAGCTCATACCTAATAGCAGGTATGAGCCAATGAGCTGAGCTAGATATGAAGGAGTCAACTGAATTCCTCTCCATCTGTCTTGCTCTGTCTGTACCACCTCATATCTCACTTGTATTCTCTGTTAGTTGTGGCAAGATATTTTGCTTTTGCTATCTGCTTTCATCATGACTTTTGCCTACTCTCTGGACGTGCTTTGGGGAACTCCTTTACCTCTAAGGTGAAAATCACTACAGGCAACGAGAGGCTTCTAATATGAACAGTTGTAAGCCTTCAACAATCATGGGGAGGTTTCTGCACAGCATTTCCTTTTGCATGAATCTGCATTTCAACAGCAGTGAAGAAGGCTACCACTGTCACTGCACTTGTACTTGTCAAGGCCTGAACGCACGGCACAGCAAAGCACTTAAGTGCTTTGGCAGTGACTTCACCAGCATTGCGGTGTGCTCACAGTTCGACACAGCATAAAGAGTTTGTTCCAAAGTTAATTATAATGATCAATGTGTCACTTTCCATATGCTTTGAATGAGGGCTTATGTACATCTGCCGAGCTCACGCCAGATGGGGTTCAAAGCATGTTGAGTCTTAAGTTCATAAAATTGACAACTAATCTAATGTGGCTTGTGCGAGTTGCTTAGTAATTTGTTGTACTTTGTATTTTCATAAACATGGATTTTATTCGCATCCCCTGCGATGATACATACATTGAGCTAGATAGATCACTGGGCTCACCCAGAAGAGCATGTTTATGTTTTTCTGTATGGCCTTCCTTCAAAGGAACAATAGCTCCTAGAACACTAGGGATATTAATCTCAAAAAAGATGTTCATCCTCTTTTTAGAGAATCCTATCTTACTTCTTTGCATGGCAAAATCCATCCACCTGTTATAAAACAGAGAAGACATAGAAGAATGAAGCCTGATCCATGATGGATTTTTTTTTTTTTTTTTTTTTAGTAATCGTCCTGTATGTTGCTATCTCTATGGGACACCAATGTCAAGTTGGTTCAAAGTTCTTCTAATTCTCACGCTTCTTAGTTACTCATAGATTGTAAATGCTTCACAGTGGGACTGAGGATATTGAGACTTAAACTACAGCTGCTGCTACTTGAAATACAGATAAACAGCAAGTCAAAAGTGGTATAAGTTAGTAGGAACAAATACAGTGGCAAGGCAGCCTTTATAACTACCTAACACAAAACATTATCTAAATCAGACCATACCTTTGTTTGATTGTCTTGGAATGCATTAAGGTAACAGTTTGCAGTCAGAAAAATGTTGTTTCCCCCGCTACTTCACTTCTCACAACTGTCTATATTCATTGGTGAATGACCCTTCCTAACTTGAAATTTCTACTAACAGTTGCATAACAGATGATCACTTGCTTGAAGACAAAAAAAAAAAAAAAGGAGGCTTGAAAATTACCTTGAAAATATTTGATTTATCCTAGAACAACAGAGGCAAATATCTCCAGCTCAGCAGCTCTGTGAGACAGATATATTGTAATTGGGAATCTATCAGGAGGGGAAACCAAACACACAAAGCAGGGAGTCTCTTTTGTTTTTGCCAAAAAGCAATTCATTTTCAAAATTCACATCATTCACATTTTGCATTGCTCACCTCTGAACCACTTCACGGCCAGGCCTCTCTGATACTGCTTTGTGAGTCATTTTGGTTGCCTCCTGAGGGAAAGTAAAATATCGTAGTTAGATGCATTAGTTTATGCCAGTGGCTTCTTTTTTTATGCTTGGTTGTTAATTTACTATGTAAATGTATGGGACCACACATGTGTCTTCCCCCTCCTCTTACTGGCATTCCTTAGTGTCTACTGCAGCGCATAATTATGTTCCTAACTCTACTTGTTATAATAGGCTCCAGTTTCCTCATTATAAAATTAATTTTGGAAAGCTGATTGTACTCCAAGAGCACTGCTGATGGTGTTGCACACTGTACAAAATGGCTTACAAACAAAATGGACCAGTCTATAATGTTTAGGTTTAGAAGGATTTGCAGTTTGCACAAAGTAATCCAAAATGGAGAAAGAAGTAGCCATTCAGATCCTTACCAAGGTTTGGTGATTTTTTTTTTTCCTGTGGAGTGTTTCATTTCTCATTCAAATTCTGAAATCCCAGTAGTAGTCAGAGTATCAGCAAACCATAACTATACCGTAACAAGTCAGTCAATACTTTCATTCTGAGTAATAGCAAGACTGGAAATAGCTCCTGTGAAAGCACATAAATAAATAAATAAATAAAGGAACAAGATGATATTAACTGGCTTCTGGACATGTCGCCGTTTCCTGCTGAGACAAATACCAGATAGCAGATTTGAAGGTGGATGAACGTTGACATACTAGCCTGAAATAAGCTATACGGAAATTTCCTCATCTACCTCTTTAACATGTTATAGTTTACCATTAAAAACATTCATTCTGAAGGACTCTACAATTCAAGCATTTGAAATATTACTGTTGATTTAAGAATTATATAGCCTCAGATTTCTCACTGCTGCCATAAGCTTCTTGAGCAACTCAAGGAAGGGACTGAAATGTTACAGTGTGTCAGCATGTGTAGATACCTATGTACAAGATTTAATGCATCTGAAGTACATCCTCTCCTGCCTAGAGAAATTTTGTGGCAAGGGAGAATCTCTTGAGAAATCACTAAAAGGATCAAATGATGGATGAGGATCAAAGAAGTCAGTCTGGAGCTCAGAGCAATCATTTATAAAAGCCAACCACTTTCTGTGAATAATGACAACTTTGGAGGAAGGCTACGTGGATTATAGATGAACGAGAGCTTGCGGTCTGAATAGTAAAGACAATATTTACAGCAAGAAAGGAGGTCATGACTGCTTTCTAATTCACCTAAATCCATAAATAAATGGGCATGCAGGGCCATTATGATCAAATGCTTTGAAAATGAGTCCACAGACCATTAGTACATGGTTCCAGATCCAGCTAACATGTTGGTAGATCATTGCTACTGTATTTAAACTGTACGTATGAACACCCATCAGTTTTGTATTATACTGTACACTGTTTTGAAGACAGAAGACTAGAAAAACAGAAGTTGGAGGGCAGTGAGGGCAAAAGCAAGACCACAACCTATTTTATATTACAGGATATCATCATGTACTAAATCACAGGTTCCTTTAATCTCTCAAAACAGAGCACCAAACTAAACACTCCTGTTTGACACATCCTATATCTTTTCTCACTTACTCTGTAATTCACATTCTCCTCAGATAGCCCACTGGTAGGATAAAATATAACATGATGCAATGATGGGCCAGACAAGAAGAAATAAAATAAACAATATTCTTTTTTTAAATGGGAGGGTCGTTAATTACTTGTTGCCAGATACTAAGCATGCAAGAAAGTCTCCATTTCATCAACACTTTCAACCAAGACCAGATTGAAAGTAATCTTAAAATCTATGCTCCAGTTCAGCCAGAATCTAAGATCTCTATGAGGGCATTAGCAGCTGAAGCATCCTGGTCTGTTATGTAGAAAATCTGATTTGATAGAATAGCTGTCATTTGAATATTAAAATCTATGAATCTCTTTTCAACCACATCAAGTACAATAGCTCTTGCTACAAAATCCTATTTGCTTTTATTCCTTTTGCGATGGATTCCCCAAGCTACACTTAAGTTTGGTGAAAGAAGATTCTGGATAATGGACTGACATTATTTTAAATTTCCTGCTGAAGCTTTGGTTTTGTGTTAGTTCCAAGAGACCACCCTCTAGTCAGCCTTTGCTTGTTTTTCAGTCCATCTTGCATATAAATATTTTACTCTGCTCTGATATAAAATTTTGATAGAATGTGAACTACAGAGGTGTGTGTATATATGTGTGTGTGTGTATATATATATATATATATATATACATATATATTTACCTTGGCTCTCTTACCAAAGCAAGTGAGTAGAAAGCATATTTGTTGCTGCAAGTTTTCATCATAAACACTAAGAACCCACCTCAGCAAAGATCCACCCAACTCATGAGCTCTTTCCCAGGGACAATCTCTTCTGAGCCATAACTTCAGAGTCGCAACCCCAGAGCATCCTTTTGCTAAGACTGAAGTGTTAAGAAGAGGCCATCACTTTGTGTAAGCAAAGACTGATCTACTAATTGTGGCTGCAATAAGATTTTTATCATTTTCCAGGTAACAGAACTATGGAAGGATATGACAAAGACTGTGTGCAAGTAAAATGGATAGGAAATTCTGGATAGAAATGAAAGAAATTATGACTTAGTATGTAAATAAACATACTTCAACCTTGAAAGTATGAGTTACTGAACTGAAAAATTCCATCATCTTCACTATAATTGCATAGCCTCTGAAAGTAGCAAAAAATTATTTACAGTGTTGGGTTCAAAGAGTTTGAAAGTTAATGATTAAGAAGAGATGTAATTTGGGGCTAATATATTTCAAGTTAGCAAAATTGGAGAGATGTCAGGATTCTTCTAAACAGACACAAAAAAACTGTAACCTCCTTGCAGCTACCATCTCCAAAATAACCAAAGCTATAAATAGTAATCAAATTTTATGTGCTCTCTCTACTTTAGTAGAAATTTTAATTATGCATTGGCCTTGGCGCTATATCCGTTGTGTCAGTCATGTCACTTTGCCTTTTCCAGTCCTGAAAACAGATGCCTGTATCAGAAAAAATTACTCAGAATAATCTCTTAAACAATGTTTTTTTTTCTTTGAAAGAATAAAAGAAAAATCGAGACGAGTATACTTTCCAAACTGCTCTATGCTATTAACATTCTTCTGCTTTTAGCTTTGCATCATATCCAATGAGCACTTCATTTGCCTAATGAAAAACATATTTAAACTAATGAGTACACAGTGTTTTTATTTACATATGTAATTAAAATTTATCACTATTAATAGCTGACAGAGGGGAAGAGAAAGTGTGATTATTCCAGCAAATGCACACTCTTTCAAGAGGATAGCACTTCATAGACAACACTAAAATAGAAATTAAAATCCAGCATTAGCATGGAAAGGTATAAAACTCTGCAGCATCCAAGCCCCTGTGGTCCATTTCTGCAGACAAAGCTATGAACACTTTCCTCCTCTCTAGGTACATCAGAATTTATCACCCATTTCTAGATCTCGCAACTTGTGTCCCCACCATTTTCTGGAGGAGACTGGATGGATTCTCCAAGCAGTTCAACCAGATGGGGCATTTCCAAGAATGTAGTGAGAGGTCAGTTAAGTCATAGAATATTCAACTCCATAGATATGCAGGGAAGAAAAAGGAAAATAAGCACATTCTAAGTGAGAAGAGGAAGCAGAACTATTTTCTGCAAACTGCACAAGAGTGATAAAAACTACAGATGGGCTGACTTAGGTAGGAAAATGCTACCTGGCATTCACACAGAGCAGGGCTGCAGGGAAGCAAGCTCAGTCAAGGAAGGGTCAGTGATACAGGGATCTTTAGTCCATCCCTTTCTTCTTAGAAACCAAGATCAAAGACAAGCATCAGACACTGGATTTTGCCACACAGACAAACACAGCAAATGTGCTAAACCCAGTGTCTTTCAAAGATGTTACAGAACCTGCCAGAGGAAAGCAGATTTCTGCAATGCTCCACCGTGTAGAAACCCACATTTCCTGCACAGTGCTAATACCATGGTGCACTCTGCTCAGGTGAGCAAGAATTTTATTAGCAACACTTTAAAGAACTCATGTTTATGGTACCTATGACAAATTATTGATCATACACGCATTTTGTGAGCAGCACTACCATTGCTAAGACACAAGAAACCATAATATACAATCTCATTTCAGTTTTGCCAGAATCAAGAGTTTTGCTTTGATTTCACTCTTTGGGTCAAATTGAACGCTTTTTAATTTAAATGAGGACATATGAACAGATAGCACAGGTAAAGAGGAAGATCTGATACACTGAAGATCTGAACATCGGGATTTTTTTTAAATAGGCATTTGATCAAAACCTTTTAAAGTGTAGTTAAAATAAATCTTGGCCAATGAAGCAGTACCTCTTTACACCAAGCGAAGACTAGTTCCAAAGTGCCATTACCATCCCATTGCTGGACCACAAGCACTCTGTTTTTATCTGAAGTCTTCCTGTTTACACTGGGAAAAAGGTTTTTGCATGCATAGCCAGACACCCACTTACTGCATGGCAAAACCTACCAAATTAAAAACTGAAACGATCTGAAAACTTGACGGCTAAAGATCTACTTTAAGACTTTCTTTGAGGTAGATTGTTTTAAAAAAAAGTTTAATATATTGAGAGAGCCATGGAACTTTGGAGTGCTGAGGTAGAAGTGGGAAAAGATACTGAAGCCATTTTGCATATGCAATATCCACGCAAAAACCTGAATGCACTTATGTCATTGGATAATGAAGTATGCTGCTTGCATGCTCAAATGCGGGTACATTAGTGTGTCTCCAGATGGTGCTTTACAAATTGAGTTTTACAGTCTGTTTATGTGAAAATACAGGATGGGTTTATCTCTTGGAGAAACTTGTCAATTGTGAAAAAGTTCGTTGTAAAAGCTGTACCAGTTATTTACTCCCTATATTGCTCTAAGACTTAACTCTTAGATACAGATGCTGGCTACACATACACTATATAAAAGCAAACAAAAGGACTATTAAATGTCAAAAGACTACACATCATAGAGAACGTTCTTGAATAAAAGATTCTTTAAGGAGGTAGAAAAAAATACATAAAATAGGCAAGCAAATCCGAAAATACTGCCCCCAGGAAATCACCAAGTGCTAGGTACATTATAAAATCAATCCACTTATTCAAAACACCAAAATGTAGATTGAGAATCCTATATTTATGTAACATTTTCTTCCTTACTTTCCCTCCTTCTCTCTTTTTAATCATGGCCATAATGTGAATGTTGGCCAGAATAAAGACATCTCTATAAAAGTATGTTCTTTTTTCACTGTGCGTCTTTGACTTGTTTGTCTCTTTGCAATTACAGAGCCCCATAAAGGGGCGGCAGGGGCACTACCGCTGTGGCAGACCAAGCTCTCTATCTCCCCTTTCCGCTCCCTCACCAAGGGTGCCTGGGACGTTCCAGCTCTGGACACTGGCAATTTGCAGTAGCTGGTGATGATGCATGAAGCATAAGCAACATGTTGATTTTTAACTGGATTCAGCTGGTACAGTGGAAATGCTGCTTTAATTGTTCTTTCCAAATTTGTAAGATTCAATGTGGAACACTAAATATATTTAAATATATTATTTATGGAATACTGTGGGTTCTTTGTTTTGCCCTATATATTTTTTTCCTTTAGAATAGTTAATTTTCTAACTAATATCTGCATTGCAAATGAAGTTACTAGATGGTTCTGGAACTTCTTATTTTCCCACTTATTTAGTGTTTCAAGATTAAATAAATTATATCATCATGGTAAAATGACTCAGTTCTAGATGGCCATAGGCTGGTACAGCATTGCCTTAAGTTCTATTGACAGTTTGAGCTCTTGGGAATAACATTAACATTGCACAGCACATGGTTTATGCCTAACGATTACTGAGTTTCATTAAAACATGTATGTATCATGGATTAGTCAGAACTCATTGTCAAAGAAAGGAACATAAGGAACAGAACATAAGAATACATATCAGAATATAAGGATAAATTCAGGCCCCTATCTTTCCGTCTCTTTAAGTCCATGGATTATTTTTCTTTCTGAAAGTTCATTAATGCTTTTAAAATTCAGCACATTTTCAAGAACAATCTCCATAAAATTGTCCAGATGCAAGAATATTGCACATAAAGAAATAAACTAGCCAAATAATTCAGCTGCTCTCAATTATTCACTAATCTCTAGTAAGCACTGCTTGCTTTTGGGTAACTAAGCAAGTAGGATAGAAAATGTGTTCTGGCATGGTGAAGTAAGTGGCATTCTCCATTCCTACGGTAACATCAATAAAAAGTTGTTAATAATAATGAAATGAAGCAGAATAAAAATAAGGAAGCTAAATAGAAATATTTATTGTAAGCTTAAGGTTTTTTTCCTTTCTAATGGGAACTACATGTACAAACTTGCATACAACTGAAGTTCAGTACAGCACAAACTGGTGCATACACTACCAGCTTCACTTGTCAGCAAGTCCAGGCAGATGTGTGATGAATACGTATTTGACCTAAGACAGCTACAGAAAGAATATTAAAATAGACAAATGTATACAGAATGGCAGTTGTTTGGGGGGCATTTGGTAGAATCATAGACTCATTACCAGCTACTAATGAATTCAAAGTACGTTAGAGTTCTCTGCAATTCTTCTTTGACAAGAATGACACAATAACAAAAATACACAGTAGAAACTTTCCCAGCTGGGAGGATTTGCCTAACTCATTTATATTCTTACAAAGCAAGTGGAAGATAATTTGCTTTACTTCCAGCTACTTCTGATCCAGCTAGTAACATAATATATTAAATAATTCTTATCTGTATATATAATACATATGCATATTTATATAGTCTCATTGGTTTATGGACCTCTATATAGGAAAATAAACAAACAGCCACAATGAACATGCTATTCCTGCCAGGGTTTCTGAAATTTTGGTTGCAATGGAAGAAAAATCAGAAGTAAACATAACGCAAATCTTACCATCCCATCCCTTTCCTTAGTGGAAAAGGTGAAGAGGTCCCAGATGATACAAGGAGAGAATCTTGTCCCATCATCAAATAAATCAAAATCCGTTACTGGGAAAGAGTGAAGTGCATAAGGGAGATGAAATAATGCAATTTCATCTTCATGTTAGTCTTTGCTCCAAATATGATCTGATTGTACACCAGAGCTTCACCAGCCTTACAAATATGGGACTTTTCAATCACTTTCACAGTGTTCTGTATTTCTAAGTTCTTGATAGAAGTAAAAATAGCAAAATTCATCAAACAGACCAATAGAACATTTCTAGCCTCTCTTGGTACTAGGCTGAGTTGAATACCTGATCTGAAAGCCTCTGATTTTGCAAGGTTTCCAGGAGACACTCAAAAAATTCAGACAATTTAGACCCATTGTGCAGGAGATGAAGTGACTCACTGAACTAGCACAAGAGGAAGCATTTTGGGGAAAGCACTGTCTAAATGAAACAGGGATAAAGCTAGTAACGACCATACTACACATATGCTAAAAGACGTAGAAAAAGCTTTTCCCAAGATAAAAAATGTACCCTGCCAAAGTTAAAGCATGAACCATGACAAAAGGTAATGAAGCAGTGACAATTAGTAGTGTTGGTAAGTGTGCCTCAGCCTGCGTTGCTGGAGTGCCTGCATCTTCCTTCAGCTCCCTGGGCTCCTTCTGCCCTTTCTCTCAGATGCCTGTCCCCCACCCTCAGATATCCTCAGGCCTGGATAAGGACTCACAGTTGCTTTGGTCTTCACCCTTTTGATAGTTTAATTAGAAATCTCTTACATATATGCTTATATGTCTGTAGACTTAATCTGGACTAGAAATAGGAACCTAACTTGACATTGCCAGCCACGAAATGCTTTGAGGACTGTTGGTGGCCTATGAGTGAGTTGTATCCTGCTTGTCCTGCACCCAGGACATGGCTTCCTGCTTTACTTAAGGTAGGAAGTAAAATGCTTTGCAACACCTGCTTGCTTGCATAAAAAAATGGTAAAGCAATTTAATTCTCGGACCCAATTAAAACTAAAAACTAAACGAAACTAAACGAAAACTAAAAACTATTAGAAGAAGTGAGATGACCAACCATCTTGACCTTGGATGCTAAGAAATATCAAAGCTCACAGGCATCAGGGACAAAAACACAGTACTGGACTTCCATAATCATCACTTGGCTAAATTGATTTACTAGTATTGCTTTCTCTAGCTGTTAGTGATTAGATAGCCTAGTAGTTTGTGATAAATAAATGCCTGCTTTAAGTTTGGGTATTTGCCTGGTTACTCAGTCTAACAGAACACCACAGCCATCACGGCTATCTCCAATTTCCTTATTATACAGTTGCAACTACACCAAAATCAGAAAAGCTTTATCTCCTTTCCATGACACTATCACTGAAAAATGGTCAGGGTTGAGACAAAAGGGAAGAAAATGCTGCAAGGTCTGGAATACCCTATTCCAGGCTTCATAGTATTATGCTGTTGTTGAATGTTGAAACACTGCAAAGGTAAAACTCATAGTGATAATAACCAATTAAAATGTTTATTAAAGGTATTTTAATCTCTATCACATCCTACCACGAATCAGTGTTTCATGCCTCATTTCTCACTTACAGTTTTTATCCTATAAAAGGAAACCATTCCACTTGTTTCACTGGGGAGAACACCATCTGTCAAGAAAGACGTAAAGAAAAGCGGAGGGAGGGGAATTAATATCTGAACTGCATGCAACTAGTATTCTCACAGAAGTAAGCTTATTTGCAAAAAGCAAAACAATATTGAAATAGTCACCTTTGAGCCACTGTGTGGAAAGATTTCAAAGACCATCCCCGATGGTCTTCTGCGGAAGATATGCAACATCCTTTAAATGCCATATATGCCATAGAGGCTGTTTTGGAAATCCAAGCTGGAATTTTCTCTAGTCATAACTATGCATAAATCAAGATAATTAAAAAAATTATAATGCATAAGATATGGGTCTTCTTGGGATGAGGAAAACTAATTTTGAAGGGTAGTTTTCATAAAAATGAAATAAAAGACAGGTTAGAAGATGTGTAATCCATGAAATATTAAGAAGTTTTATATGGATTTTTTTTTCTGAGAGACTTGCTACAGGACTCTAACATAACAAAATAAAAGAGGTTATTTGTAGGCCTGACTGGTCTCACAGAGAAACGAAAAACATTTCGCTTAATAATTCTGACATATCCCTCATTCTGTTGTTTCTGCAGCTGCATCCTTTCTCAAACCATTAACAATTTTTTTCCTTGCAGAATCTTTTAATTTCTTATTGCATTCCCCTATATGGAAGGGTTGTGTTGTCTTCATTTACACCACACACCTGAAAAGCCACAAAATACTACTAACTCTGCTTTCATATTACACATTAGGTAACAAAAACCATGCTCTGCAAATCCCAGCTGACCTCTGAAATGGTCAATACACTTTGTCAACGTGGCTAATTAACCAAACCCATAACAATACTGTAGCCGCGGTGGCTTTTATTTAAAGTGCTGAACAGAAACTAGAAGGGCTGCCACAGATGAAGTGAATTCTTTCATTTGTCACCTATGCTGCCCCCACAGTACCTGTAAGGTTGCTCATTTAGCCAGGTGGATGCTTTTGTCCCTGTATGAATGTCTCCCTCTGTATGCTTACCTGTTAAAAAAAAAAGTGCATATGCTTCTATAAATAGTAATGGCATGCAAATGTTTTACTAACACAAATATTTTTTCTCCAGAATGGCTATATTTGTTCCAATAATCTACCTTGGATGCAACATTCCCAGGCGCTTCTTACTAAGTATTTTTATTCCTTTGTTTCACAGCTGCAGTTGTCCCAAAATATGAATTTATACACACAACGTGCCAAAATTCCTACTACATCAATGCTTTTATTTATAAACATGAATGGAAAGAGGCACAGAATTACCTTTTCCCTTCCTGCAATCAATGTCAAGCCTAGATTAACCCCGGGAGTCCAGCACAGAAACACAGCTATAGCTCCTTCCATACTAAATCTTTTCTCTTTTTAATCAATTTTGCCTTTAGCTGAAAATTGGAGTAATACAGAAATGAAGCTGTCAAATGTAACTCCATTTTGCCAGTTAATCTATTGGAAGGCACAGAGCCATGATGTTCACCGGTGTGGGTATAACTGCTAGGAAGATAGGAAAGTCCCTCTTTCAGTGTTTCTCTACTTCCACACTTTAATTTAAAAAGAAAGCATTAAAAAAATCATACACAAAGGAAAAGTATAGATTTTGTTGCTTTATTCTTGCAGCATACCCTGGCTTATCCCATTAAACACAGGTCCTAGAAGGGGACATTCTTAAGAGCACCGTGATTCACTGCCCCAGAACAGGCCACTGCCATGATTGCCTTTCTCATATCATTTATTCCTTCCGCTGAAGTCAAAGGTACTCGCACAGTCAGAGATTTATCGAGCCCAGTCACTCGTGGAGCAGCCACTATCAATACTTGTTTGCAATGGGTGTGTGCACTATAGAAAGTCCTTATGTAGACAGATGTGTCTGTGGTAAGCCACCATGTAGCTGGCAACACAGAGAACTGAAGTGACTTGCTAAGGAGCCCTAAAGCAAATTAGTGATTAGGAATAAAATCTGGGATCTAAGAAAATGATCAGTTCACAGCCTTCTCAGGCTGCTCAGGTGTTTTCTGGTGAGGAGCAAGAGGCTGCTCTTCCACATGGCACAAGTGACTTCACCTGGCAGGGTTATCTGGAGTCATACTGGAAAAGACCTACATTGTTTGAGTAAGGCTGGAGCCAATATCAAAATCGCTGCATGATCAACTCCCACAGCAAACACCACTGTGGCCCCTCTGGTGCACGGTCCTCCAGGTGGTTGCAGGGAGCCTTGATCTCAGTCTCTGCCTCTGAGAAGAAGCCCTGACACTGTTCAGCCAGTGCAAGGGCAGGCTTCATATCCCGCCCGTCAGAGCGCACTGTAAGGGAGACAGGAGAAAGCCCATGCAAACTCATCTTAAACATTTAAAGAGGTGTTTTGTTTTCTTTTTTCCTCTGAGCTGACTGGGTGCCTTGTGGCAGGCAGGAAAGCCCCTGCAGGCTGGTGGTGCCTTGGGGCAGTGCTGCTCTTGGTGCTCAGGCAGGTACACTCGGGGCTTCGCTGGCAGCCTTCCCCTGCGGCTTAATCCTTGCTTGTGCTGACATGTCTAGTGTAGAGGGGCACAGGGAAAGAGAAAAAACATTTCTTAGCCTGCTCCATGTCACCTGCATGGATGGGAATGTCTTATACGGAACTGGTGCAATGCAAAGAATCAATGTTAACAATTGCCATTTGGCCCAATTGCCTCATCCCTAAAGGAGACCAAGAAGCTGCAGTATGTTCTGATTTACAAGAAAATAAACTTTGTTTACTGGACAGAAGCCTGGAGATCCTTACACTATACACTATGGAAGGAGTTTTGTGATAAGCAAGCCAAGAAAAACATCCACTGCTCAGCATGGTATCCGGCTAATCCTTGTTTTCCACATGAGATGCTTTTTTTTTTTTTTTTTTTTTTTTTTTTTTTTTGATAATTTCCAAGAGCTAAAGGACTTCATTAAAAACTGTGCAAGCTTTGATCCAGATGTTAAGCCTCTCTGTACAGTGAGAAACCCTCCTGGAAAGCAGTAAAGAATAATTGGTTCATTGTTATCTGGCCATAAGAAAAGAGAAGAACACTCTCTGCTTATTTAATGTTACTATATGGAGGAATTTATTTCATTGTTTACCTACTGTTTGAAATGCTTTTAATTATAATGTTTGGGTGTAATTAAAGTGTAGGTAAACCTTCTGTTTCTCCCTAAATGCCATATTGTAGCACTGGAATTTGTTACTGTTGCTAAATCTGATCCAAGTAAAAGCCTTGTAACACTTCGGAGAGGCAAAATAGGACATATTTTAAAATAACTAATGCTAAACATTCCTCAGGTGTTCTTTGCACACTTGTCTTTATATAGACATTTTTATATTACTTTGCTATCAACTTTTCATTGGGAAAATGATTATCATGTAAAAATAACTTTTAGGAGGCTAAATAAAGCCCTAACTTGAAAGGGCGCAATCCTCTTCTTGCTGAAAGGGTAATTTACAGCATGTTCATTTCTCTTCACAGATTTCTGCATCAGCCTAGAAACGCCATATGGAATATGGTCTTAATAACCTGTCCCCCTTTGTCAATTTACCTAGACTTAATGAACTATAATTAGGGGTGAAATAAATTTTACATAAATCTGGTATTGAAACGTGAGTATTGAGCGTCTGCAAAAACACAGTTGGTTGGGGTGATCTGATTCTCACCATCTCTGCAAGGTGTCTGTGTTTCACCAGCAGAGATCCCTGTGGCTCTTCAGGTGGATTAGGCTCTGGTCTCCACTTCCCTTTGGGCCTGGAACATCTTCCTCTCTCTTTTCCACACAGCTGCACTGCTCCACTAAGGTGCTTGCAAAGACATGGGCCAGGCAGGCGCCTCACGCGAGGTGCATTCAAACGCATAGGATTATGTGGCAATCTGCACTAGCACTTACACACCAGGCTTTGAAGCACATCTGCGCATCACTCCCACGGTGCTGCCCAGAGTCCTCCTGCACTACCCTGCCACCAGCTTCTTGCATCAGTGATTACCCTCACAAGACACCATCTGTCTCTCCCAACTCCTCAAATATGTTCATCAACTTCACACCCAGCTGTCAACCACATGAGCTGGGTGCTCAGTCTTCGGTCTTCTACAAGTATTGTGATCAACATTCAACAACCAGGGTCCTCACATTCCTCAGAGTGCCAAGCAAAAATGAAATTGCTGCAATAATGCTGTTCATCTCTGTTCATCTTGGCCTTGAGAATTAAAGGATTGTTTCCACCAGCGAAATTATTTTCTAAAAAACGTAATTACATTTTTTTAAACCAAGAACTGAACTGAAACAAGAATATATATTTCTACTTGAACAAAAATAAATCATGAATTAAAATGGTGCACCCTAACTACCCAATGTAAAAAAGAAAATAATAATGGGTTTAATGTTTACAATAGAAGCTGATTTTTAACTTCCGCATTGTTTTAATTCCAACACAAGCAAACAAAAAACACCAATGATATATCCAGAAAATGTTCATGGAAAATTGCCACATCATAAGTCTTCTTGACACATGAGGAAGGGTAAGAGAGAGGAATAAGGGGAAACAGGTGGGCAGCAATTCAGTGATTCTGTATCCCAATTACATGACATCTCTTCGCTATGAGCAAAGAAACCTGGGCAACTTTATGGTTCTATCTGGCTATCAAACCACCTACTCTGCTTGAGATAGAATCTATCAAACCAGAAAAAAATACTATGAAAAATTTCCAAAATCAGGACAATGTTTGCAGAGTTCCTATTTTCAAAATATTCAAGTCACTAAGATTACTGTTACCAAGTTATTATGTGCAGGCACTTAAATTAAGCCAACAGGCTGGTAGAATTAAACACTTGCCTAATCTGAGCATATAAAACTGTCACAGGTTATTCAAATATTTCAAGCTATGCGCATACATTTTCAGAGGTGAAACTTAGATTAGCTCTTCTTCATATTTATCTCCTGCCTCTCTGCTTCTAGAAACAAACATTTTCTGCTGAAACCATTTCTCTTAGCGAACCTGCCCAAAAGGACACTCTGCCACTGAAGGAATAAAACCACAAGCACATTTTATGAGCCCGTCTGTGGCCATGACAAACCACACAATTCCAGACTGAACTTTTGTCTGATTTACTCTGAGGTTCTTTTCTTTTGTAAACCTCTCGAGATGTGAAGTACCAAAATATAGGAATCTCACAAGGAAAAAACTGTAATTATACTTTTTTTCGCACTTGTCTCATTTGAAGATGATCTCCTTGTTAAGTTACATTTTTTTCTCCAGTAACTACTTTTTCTATATGTATTTCCCAGACACTGGCTAATAGTTTTGTGGAAAGCTTATCTCCTAATAAAAATAGAGAAACATTTTAGAATGAGCAAAAATCAAATATTCTCTAATATTTATAACTTTTCCCTATTGTGAAGTATTACACACATTTTAATAAAGAATGTACATTTTAATGATACCCATTGTATATGTCCTTTAGAAAATCCCATGTAATCAGTTTTCTACAGTAACATTCTTTTTGAGTTATTCATCCAAAGACTATCGTACTGGTTGGAGGGGGAAAAAAAAGGTGGGGGGGGAGGGAACAGGACTTCATCACAGACAATTTCTAATTATCGAGTGCTACTCTTCAGCCAAATTACTGAAGCCTAAAATTTCCTAACAAGACTTTTCTTTTTAGAATATTCTTAAATTTATTATCAAGAACTTTTGGGGAATGAAGTATCAACCACCTCTCTTGTGAATGCTGTTCAATTATTTTCTACAGAATTTACAGGAATATGTATAAGAAAAATTTGTTCCTAAGTGTAACAGAATGGAGTATGATGATAAAATATAGGGATGCGTGGTTGTCCTTTTGGAAAGATTACTAAAGTGGTATTTTCAGTGACAATAATTTAATCACGATCATCTCAGGCAGATTAATTCATGAATTTCAGAAAAAGCAAAACAGAAAGATCTTACTAGACAGTAAAAATAATATTTTAATCAAAATCTAAACCTTTTCTTGGAAGCTATTCTGTTCATTAGTGAATAGTTTTGAGATAGAGATAAGCAGTAACCTAAAGGAAGAAATTTATTAACCTTAGGTCCAGGTTCTCTCTAGATTTCATCCTTCACCAGGAGAACAATGCTCAAACCTTCATAGCTTTTACTTTTTTAATTTCTCCTGATGTCTCAGGGATGTCACTAACAGGCAAAGTTTGAGAGCACTCAGGCAAAATTTTGAAGGCAAATAGAGCAAGGACTTCTCAGACACAGAACAAGGACACCCACACATGCATTAAGCAAGAGTCGGATCCTACCTTAAAGAGACCTGCCCTCCAACAGCATTAAAGATCCACAATCCCCTGCTTGAACGTTGCCTTTCCTGCAGTTTGGGATCCTGCTTGTGGTGGCACCTGCTTTTGGTGAGGTTTGGAGAGCTGTCACAAGCTGGTGCAGTGGTGGATGCTGCAAGCTCAGGCTGGGTGCTGGGACCCAACTAGAGCCAAGTGAGCATCAGCAATGGGGATGGAAGCCAGAGAGGCAAAGAGCTCCGAACTTCTGCGTGCCACAGCAAAAGCCTGGGAGAGCCCATTGGTCTGGCCAGGGCCCCGCACCTGGAAACCATCTGCACACAGACCCGTGTCTTCATCACTTGTTTATGGAAAAAAACACAGAAGGATAATATGCTAAGTAGTAAAGCAAGCAAAGATTAAAGGATTGAACAAACAAGAAGAAAACATTAATTGCTTTCTTTTTTTAATTTGTGAAGAGTGCCAAAATACTACCCAGCAGGCAGGTTTGAAGCATTTGTTAATAGAGAGAAAGAGAGAGGAAAAAATAGATAGCTCCAAAAAGGCTGCGGATGCAATTACAGGCATCCTCAGAGTCTGACATATTAACAAATTTTTATACTTATTCCTAATGAAAATCCTCTTAATGAAACATATTCATGAAATCTGCACTGATATTATTGCAGGCATCTAGGCAGAAATTTACTTAGAGTAATTATTTTCACGTCAGGCAATTTTTCAGGTTTATTTGGAGAAACATAAATTTACTAAAAAGTTTTTTTTTAAAAAAAAAAAAAAGAGAGAGATTGATTTTTGAAGATCATATTTTGCAATATATGGCATCAGTCTGCCCAAGGAAGGAATTGCCATTATTTCTCCCACATGCTTAGTATGGTCAGATCAACCAGTTAATAAACCCAGCCTTTCTGTTTCTAAAGTATTTTTAAATATGGTGGATACAAAGTAAGCTAAAGACAACATAAAATCAGTTTATGTTTTGAGTTGGAGAAAAGGTTCCGTTGTTTTGTGCTTAGGCCACAACTTTGTGGATATAAATGGAAAATGAGCATACCAATGAGTAAGTGTATGCAAAGGGTGTGTTGTGTGAAAGCTAAGGTGAACAGTGATGTAAGTGTTGTGAGAACAATCTAACACTGCATGTAAAAATAGACTCGAACCCTAAGCCACTTGATTCATACTTACCACTGGGAAAAAAAAAAAGTGCCAAAATTTTATAGAAACTCATATTCTCACTTGTTTCCTTCTCCTATCAAACTTCAAACTGGAAGAAATTGTGCTGGGAAGCACCTCCCAGGCCAGCAGCCAATTAACAGGAAACCACATCCCCTATCTGAAAGACAAGCCATGCAGCCACCATGCAACAGAGTTGACAGCCTTCAAAACTGCCAGAGCATGAACAAACTGCAAGCTACCAAATATGTGCTTGATAACAACAGCCAGGTATAGCTTGAGTACTGGCTCCTTATGGCCTAACGCGAGCCTCCAGCAGCAGGATGTCTAGCTACCCCCACAATGCTGTATTGCAAAGTTAACTGCCCTGCCAGGTATGTCACCGAGAAGGGTACGAATTCACCTGAGTAGAAAGAATGCATTTCCTCATTTCAAATGCAACCTCAGACCCAAAACTGGAGCATGTACTCCTTTCACCTATGCAACTTCACACAGCTACCATTAGCCTCAGCAGCAAAGATGCCTTGTCCCAGTCTCTATGTATTTTTTTTCCTTTTCTCATAAATGTATTCTGAAAACAGATGAAAAGCATTTACTAGGATATATTCTTTATTAACAGGAGATCCTGGCTTTCAGAAGTAATCTTGATAACTGTTTTACCCTATGTAGCTGCAAACTGGGGAGGGAAGCTACAAGTGTTATTGTTTCGCCTGTTTCCTACAGCTCACTCCCATTTCAGGCCATATACACAGCATGAGCACAGATATGTATCTGAGGTGTCATCCTGAGATACTCCTGTAACTTAACTTACCAGATGTGGTTACTGTTTGATTCACTTGCAAATGCCCTACCACCACTTCTCTTGCTTCAGCTCTTCCAGTAGGCTTTCCCATTTCCTAAGACCAAAAAAAAAAAAAAAATCAGCTTACCTATACCTTCAAAAGAGAAAGTACATTTGTTTCCAAGAAATACAAATACCTCCTATACTCAGAGAGACATACACTGAATTTCTGTTAAAACATATTCTTCAATTGATGTAGGGAGCTGAGGCAAGAAGAGATATCGATTGAACTGTACAAAAGCTCTACTGTGGGTTTTAACAACACGTCGGTCTCCTTCATCTATCAGATTGATATATTTAGTCAAACCCAACTTCTGGCCTGTCATTTAGACAGCCATTGGCCCTTCACTATTTTAAATTCTCATTTAGCCACATGAATATGATTACCTCTGTAGTTCTCTTTACAGCAAGATTGCCTTATCCAAATTTCTGGCACATCAAATTTCTGAAGCAGGGGGAAAAAAAAAAAGGCCTGAGGCAGGGATTTTAATGGAGCCACACATATGTACCTCTAGCTCCTTTTTCATCTGTTGAAACCCAGCCTCTTCCCTTCATCTACTGGTAACCTTTACGTTTCCTCACATCAGCATTTTGCCCAGGAAAGTCACTCTGCAATTTGTGCTTTGAAATGAAGGAGATCAGGACATTCCCCTCAACAAATTGCCTCTGCAGCCCCTTGCAGGGAGGCTGCCAGGTGGGTGCTGCCAGCGAGGGTGAGAGGAGCCAGCTCTGCTCCCTGCCTGTTGCCAGCTTAGTGCTGCCGGTGAACGGATAATGCTGAACAAAACTCAGTAACCCAGAGAGCACAGTCCATCAGGGAATTATCTGCTCTGGCTGAGCAAGGAAGCATACATGCAACCTGCTTCTCAATCAGGGAACTGTTTATAATGCAGTTACTGTGCGGGTTGAAGATTCAGTAATTACTCTATGCAGTCGGTCCCAAATCAGCACGAGCCTGCGCTCCCCAGCTATCGAAACACACATGGCACGCGCTTGCACCACCCTCATTTTGCTGTCTGCTTGGCCAGCCTCCTTTCAGGGGCTCTTGGCTCCCCACTCGCACATTATTGGGCTGCTTTGTTTTACAAAAGGTGACATTAGACAGCATCCCAGCTTCAGCGTGCTTGTAAAGATGCAGATATTTGGAAGATAGGTGATCTTCAAGCCACAGAAGAAATCTGAACTATTCGTGTTTTCATAGTGATAAAATATAATCATATAAGAGCTAAGCAACAGTGTAGCAAGAAAATATGACAAGTTCAATGTCCACTGCATCGGCTGAAACTTGTACAAGTTTCTTTACGGGGAAGATTTCAAATCAACATTTGAACTTTGTGATATTGATACTTCATAGTTATTAACTTCTGCATATTTCTTGCTTTTGCTAGCACTAACGACATTTTGATTTTATGCACTGGCTGTGAATTTACTCATTAAGTTTAAGAAAAAAGGGCCGGAGTGCCACATACCATACCTCAGAAACGAGCAGCATAGCTCGCAATCAGTGGCTTATTGGCCATTTCAGTTACCAGTTTAATGGTTCACTGCTATTGCTGCTACTGTTGGTCTAGTGGCATCTTTCATAGGGCAATGCTTTCACTACACTGTATAAATGTTTAGGCCATTTAAATGCTTAACTACATCTTCTTAAGTTTTAATAAGCTCTGGATGATTTACTCTGGCATATTAGATCTCCCAGTTGCTGACTCATATCCTTGGAGGAGAAACGCCACGTACTGCTGAACCTATGCTATGAACATGGCTTGGCCTGGCTGCTTTCAGGTCAGGGTTTTCTTTATTTCTTCCTTACACTCCTAATTAGCAGAGCTGCACCATAGGTACCTTCAGAATAATGACAGTTTACCAGTGCAGTCATGGAGATCACAATCACGGGTATTAGTGATCTTCTGAATTGTTATCTCCCCGAAAGAATATTTGTGTGCTTTTCTTTCATTAATACAACATCTAGAGTTTCAAAACTAGCTGCTTTGGCTAAGTCATTAGGAGCTCACATGGGACAAAAGAAAAAAAATCTGAATGAAGAGATAGGAAAGCAACTTCTATGCTTCACGTAGGTAAGTGAGGCAAAATGGTGAAAACGTGATCCTGTAGAAATATACAGGAGGGTTATCAGATGAGGAAAATGCCGTAAGAAAAATGCACCAAGTTTAGTAAGTGTACATTGCTTATCATGTAACAGCTTAAACTATCGCAACGGACTGGAAAAAAAAGGCAAAAATCACCAAGAAAAGCTGCTCTGAGAAGTCCTCAGTTTGCTAGGGCTGCTGGGCAGCTGGTTACCCCTGACAATGCATTTGCACAATACCTGTTATTGAACAGTTATTTATCATTTAGTAACTGAGCACAAAAAGAATTTGATTAGCCAATCAATAATTTACTATCTAGACTGTCCAGAAAACATTTCACTGTAAGTGCATAAATGAATTTTGAAATTATTCATATTAATTAAATTTATTTCTTAGGCAGTGTTCTGTAAAATCAGAATTCCCCCTTTCTTGTAATGCACTGAAATCCACTTAGAAGAAATACACTCTACTGTACAAAAAGAAAGGCTCCATCATGATATGACATATTTGTAAAACAAGGTGTCGAAATTAAGAAACAAGGTGCAGAGCTACAAACTTCATGTTTTGTTATACTCTTACGGAGACAATACCTACAATTATGCACAGCACTTCATATTCTCCATCTGTGGCAATGAACAGTAAACCATGATCACAGTATGTTAGAGACACAAAATGTGGTCCTCAGGCGCTCAGTGGGAGACTGCCTTGTAGTCTTTCATGATCCCTGTTACTCAGCAAAGTCTATGCAAAATACTTGTAAGAGAAATTGTCCATTGTGCTCACATTAAAACATTTTAACACTGCACCATAGCAAAGTCAAAAGCGAGTTAACAGAGCAAAAAGAATAATTTCATGCCCCTGAAAGCTACTACTTAATGCTCCATTCACAGGCAATCACCAGTTCACATATTTTTAATATTTCTGTGTGAAAGCTTCATTCCAAAATTTTCAGCAAAAAATGGATTAATCTTGGAAAACTGTCTGAAAATGATGTTTTTTAATTAAAATGTGCTCTCCTGCTTCATCTCAGTATTTATGACAAGAATGGCATCAGCTGAAACACTTTTCCCCCTACCAGATGAGGAAGACTAATGGCAAATCTTTCTTGCCCGATCATTGATGAAATATGGAGGGAAAATGTATAAGTGCCATGAGGGTTACTATTTCGCTGCCTCCCAGGCAAGCACACTCTGCTCAGTGCAGCACGTGTGAGGCAAGTGCAGCATCTGCCCTCCTGGGGGGCTGGAGCAGACGAGCTGCTATCCCTCATCCCGGCTCTGACTCACCACAGCTCACAGCAACTTCCAGCTGCTCCCGTTTGCTAAACGGCAGAGTTTCAGATTTAGGTGTGGGACAGCAGGCAGCCAGACATGGCCACAGGAAAAACGCCCTGCTCCTTATGTAACCCTTTTGCGAGATCCCTTTGGTAAGGGGCACCTTACCTTGCTAGGAGCCCTGACTCTTCTCTGGGTGTCTTAATCAGGGGGACAGTGAGCAGCAAGGCGCTGCCGGCGGGCAGGGGTGGCCGCAGAGCTTTCCACTGCACGAGTGGTGAGGCACCAACGGAGGAGATGAATCACAGATCAATGTGGGCGTCTATTTGGGGAAATGGATTTCAGCTGCTGCCTAAATACCTGCATTTAGGCAGATGAGTCACACCCTGTTGTTTTAAAATCATTAATTTGAACTGATTTTGATGCAAACAGTACAGACAACATTGGCTGTTAAGACAAAGTCCTCTCAACTGAGCATGGGAACTTGCTATTTACTTTATACATTTTTAAATGATGATTTCAGGAAACATGGCCAAAGCAGGATAGGTCTACAGGTTGCAGCCAGACAGGGTCCTCACTGCAGACACCTCTCTGCACTGGAAGGTGGCACTGGATAGAGCTTCAGAAGTGCTTTAAACAGCACAGGCCACAAACGGACAGTGTTTCCTATTGGAATATCCAATTATTGCATACAGATGCCCAAAAGATTTATACAATTGGAAGGAAAATAATACTAGCTCTAAATTAGAATGATATTAAGCCTTTCATTCTGACAGCTTGGTCTATTGCTTCACCTTCAAAAAAAATTTTGGATTTATTTACAGAAGCCTCCAGGAGGTAGATCTGTAGTTTGTCACAGTTCAAAAAGCAAGTGAAAATACATACAGCAGCATGTCCTTGGGGGAATGTTATTCCATCTGCAGAGGAACAAACAGGAAGGTCATATTCTACCCTCTCTCCTTCTCTCCTTTCTCTAAACACCTTATTTGCTACACCACAGACTTTTAAAAAGAAAAATCAGGGCATTCCATGATGATTCATAGTCAAGTACAGCAGAAGCATTAATCATTCACATCTCTAACTCTAGGGCATACAAACTTTCAAGGATGACCAGTCAGTGAGAAGCATTTATTTTTTTAGCTAGAAATTCAATTTAGAAATAGAACATCCTGAAGTTCAGACCAGAGACCGAAGTATAGAAAACACTAGACATCAGCTTCCAAAGAGCCCAATAGCTCGGCCTCCGCTCCTGCAAAGGGCAGCTCCTCCGTACAAGGAATGCTGCCACTTGTGATACAAGTCGTGATTCCAGGAAGTGCCAGGAAAGGTGAGATAGGAAAGGGAAGTGCAGTGGAGCCAGATAAAACCCGCCTGTCCCGCTTACCAAGCGGATTAAGAGGAGGATGTTGATGCTTGATAGCAGGGTAGGAAACAGAAATAGCCTCCCTAGTGTGCCTTATCCTGCTTTCTGCATATCCCTAAATCATCTTTCTAATTATTCCTGTACCCACTTTTTAGGGGACCTTCTGGAGTAGGAAATGATGAAAGTAAAGCCACTGAACTTGAGATCTGGCCCTTGATCCAGAAAAAGGGTGAAAAAAAAATCAAGAAAATAAAAAATCACACACATTAAAAATTTGCCTAGAAAAATATCCACGCAAGTGGCTAGTTACTACAAAAAGCATATGCAAACAATGAGCAGAGGACTGACCATGCTCTAAGATATTTTTATATTTGTAGCAACCTTTTACAAGATAATCTGAACTCTGGAGAGTAAATTACTGCCTACTGTCATTGCTTAGAGACAAGATTTCACCATCTGCGACAGCGTTGCAGCAATAACATTAGGTACCCATGGTACCCTTGGCTTTCACTGGAAATTCAGTGTATGCCTTTCACTATTGCATGTTTCCTTGTGCATTCTTTATAAGAAATTGATATGCTTTCACATTCTCTTCTACATGAAGAAACATATGTTTTTGATCTCAGAAAAAAGATTTTGCCAATGAAAGCTGATCTTCTGTTTAAACTAGACACAATAAAAGTTGTTATACTCTCACAGATTTCCTAATTATACAAAATTAAATAATAACTATTATGGCAGAGGACAACAGAGAAAAGGTGATGGTAGGACCCTCTTAATAAAAAACAGCTTCTGTTAAAAATAAAAGCTTAGATTCCCTTGACACAGACCAGTTAATTATTAAAATATCAGCTAGCTTTACTATAATTATAATTTTGTAGAATTTGCATTATGTCACCTCAAACAATTTGGAAAAAAAGTATTAAAAAAGCAAACTACGATCTTGCCTTCCTTCACCTTCAGGTTTAGTGTATCAGTAAGTTAACATATCCTGAGTTAGGTTTGAATTCTGAAGCTGCTCTCTGTATTTAGTGAGCATGACAGCAGCAGTGGCTCCTGGGATAAAGGCAGTAGGAAATGAATGCTAGTGGTAAGAAAAAAAAAAAAAAAGATAAAAAAAAAGATATTATGCTGTTGATATCACCATTTTGGATTATATAATAGAAACTGAACCATGGCCTGTGACGCTAAAAGTAAGTCTGAAGAGTAGTGGCAGAGAAGCTGACAAGCAGCTCAGTTTCATGGATGGGAAGGTGTGGAAGCACATTCTTTTTTGGGAACTGTTTGTTGATATCCCCAAAGTGAACATTTCCTGATGCTCTGGAGGCTGGGGGAAGGGTGATGTTTGTTGTTTTTTGAAAACTTCTCCTTAGCTAGAAATCCTGCCTTTTGACAGCCCTTCCACACAGTGAATAAAGCACAAGGCAGCTGCAGCCCGTGGGGAGGGAAATGCTGCTGGCACTGGGAGAGGGGCTGCCTCCCGCCGCAGACGCATGACCCACATCAGCGTTATCTGGGGAAAGTCAGCTCGCTCCTCTCACACACCAGAAACACTTACAGGGTAATAAAAGCCACTAAAACAAGATAAGAATGGTTAGCGGGAAATCGTTTGTTAAAGCTGAGAGGGCTTGTGCTGCTGACAGGGTAGCTCCGCGGCAAGGTAGCACTATGTGCAGCAGCTAACGCTCATACTGGCAGATAGACCTCTCTGCACCTGCTTAACAACACAGGAGAGGGCAAATAGACCTTCTTCTATGATGTCACCCTGTCCTCAAGAAGAATTCATGACCAAATGTAAGAATTATTTAAAGGAAATCCACAGATTTAACTACAACCTACTACTATCTTCATAATAAACATTGCTAGAAATAATGCCTGGATGGCAGCTATGATTACCCTGACACTAAAGGAGTTTAGGAACAAATCCTGCCATGTATAGCACCAGAAAGGATGAAACAAAAATCCTGCCATGTATAGCACCAGAAAGGATGAAACAAAAAAAAACAGACTCATTGCCAACAGAAAGCCTTCTGCTAGAAGTAGTCTCGTGACACAGGGTCCAACTGTGGGCTGAGCAAAGGAGCTACTGCAAAAAAGTCAAGGATTCTTATACATTAAAGCAAGACTGAACTGTAGTTTATGATTAATGTCAAAACAGAGCATTTCAAACACCTCTGATAATTTTAGATATTTGGATTCCCTTCATTCAGATTAGCAGCCCTTAAATTCAAGCACCTGCATAAACACTATTGGCGGTTGTTTAACGGCATTAATGTTTAAAGGCAATTATCTCTGTTCTGACATTGGTATAACAAGATCTAGTAAAAGGCATTCTGCATTCTCCCATACCTACCTTACCCTTTTCCTCCCCCCATCCACCTTTAGATCCCTTTATATGAACATAGTGAACAGGCGAGTCCCAGGAGCATGCTGCTAATCCACTGTGGTTTGTTTTTTTGCTGGGTGTTCAAGCTGGATATTCAGGAAGGACCTGGACAAAAGCAACTTGTAAGAGATGCAAGTGGCACTTGGGAATAAACTGACATGTTGACAAATAAATTCTGCAGTCAGCATTGAATCCCCCTCAATACTTTTCAACATTCTAACACTAACGAACTGAGCAGCAATTCATTCCATTGATACTTTCTCCTTACAGCTTGACTACCCCATGAATAAACATCTCATCGCATCATAACAGTCTATGGAAAAACAGCATGACAATTATAGGAGCATTCTGAAAGCCTTTTAGCAGCAACCACATCACCTCAGGCTGTACGCTTGTTGGTTCCCCTCACAGTTGAACAGGGTGAGCGCTAGGGTGGAGGAGGCCACGAAGCAATCCCAGCATATTCAGCACTAGCAGACTGCCACGCCGCTTGTGACAAGTCTCACTCTGAGCAGCCTGAGCAACGCTGCTACACCTTACCTTGCTGCAGCTGTGCAGTTACAAAGACCCTTTCTGGAGCCTGCTAACGAGAGCTTATGCCACTGTTCTGCTTCTCCTGCAGGAACTGCACATGCTGCAGACAGTTATTTTCAGTGCCATGAGTATCACAGATGTTTAACTCACTTTGGTCGCATTTGTTGCTGCTCCGGAGCTGAGAATAAATCACATGCTGATGGTGCAAGCTTCAAAACTGGTGTTGGCATGGTGGACACTGGGCAGCTCAGTACCAGGGATACTAATTTGCGAAACTCCTGCTTGGTCAGAGAGCCTCTTTCTGTTCAGTCTCAGCACTATCCATGGGGCTGTCGTGCCTTGGCACCTATTTTAAACCTCCACAGGCTTGCACAGGAATAATGTGGCTGCACAGGGTCACCCCTCCAGGGGTACTGCCCCAAGAAAGACTAAACTCAGGAAGCTGCTTTTTTTTTCTTTCTTTTTTTTTCTCCCCCTTTTTTTTTCCTCTCTGTTTTGTATCAACTCTCTTCTGTCCTGCCCCCTGACCAGCTTTAACAGAACTAAGCACTAAATGCAATTGGAAATATGCCTGAAGGATTTTTATATTTTATCTTTTTACCCCAAACAACATAATAAAATTAAAACAGTAAATTATTACAGAAGCAGATAGCTTATTATAAAGCTGTTGCAGGAAACTGAAATTAAATAGCTTATCCAGCTCTTTACAAGGCACCTGCAGGAGCAACATCAGGGAATTATTGATGACTGATATTTGCCTTTTACTCTGCTTACTGAGAGTCTGGAAGCAAGAAGAATGAATTTCTTCTTATCCAGACCTACTTGGAAGATGGTTTGCACGTATCGATTTTAAATTAATTATTAAAAAAAAGAAAAAAGCAAAACACAACACACACACATTTTCCTGCAGAGTTGTTATCTTACTTTCGAAGTGAACTAACAAAATACATTTTATAGGGTTTAGTATACAAGCACTGATGATTTGTTCTGCAGTAATTAGAGCCTTAGATGTTTCTCACCTTCTTAAAAAAACAGCTTCTTTTAAGACGCCAGCAAGCTTTCGCTTCTGTTTAAGCAGAGCCTAAAATAACGTTCTTTCAAGACTTAAAAGCTAAGCAGGATGGAAGTGTTTTAAGTGTGTAGCTATACTACCTAGGAAATGAGGCAATTGACTTGAACTCAGCTCTACTAGACAGTCCTTTTCATGGTGCTTATTACGCTGATGGCCTGGGACAAGAGAGAATGTTCCACAGTGCACACAGATACATATATACATATGTATATACATATATTTAAATGAAATAATCTCATGAAACTTTGGGTCCTACAGGATGCTGTTTCGTGACAGTCTGGAATGAACATATAATAGTGCTGTTTTACTAGCAACACCACCCTCTGAAATCTGTACATGGAGAAAAAAAAATCTTAGGAAAAGGGAAGTCTCATCTGCGGCAGAGATTCTGAGCATGCTTCCTGTGGGCAGCACAAACTGATATATGCACATTTCTGCAGAGGAAACAGGTACATTAGTCAGTACCACTGCGTGAAAGGGAGAGAGTCCTCCATGAATTTATTGCTAGGTATTAAATACACAGAGAAGAGATTTCTTTCTTACCTGAAGAGATCTTTGACTGATTTACATCTTGAAGTATGAGCAATAGATCCTACCTCCTGCTTGTCATGTATCCTGTTCAACTACATCACTGTACTGACACTACCAAGCAAAAACACCACCATGTATTTTGTAGACAAATGAGTCATCCCAAAGCAACTTTGGACCTCAGCAAATCTCACTTAGGTTTCAGAGGAGAGCAGAATTTGATGCCTGTGCAAAGTGATGCATTCAGACACTTCGGGACTGAATTAGATGTGGTTTTCTTTCCTTTTCTCAAAGAAAAAGACTATAATTCAAAAGATATTGAATACAACAGCAGGTTTTTAGCTGTTCTGTTTGAGTCTACATTTATCGCCTGTGATGTGATGGATGGAGCCCCTTTCTGCTCTCTGCACTGGTACAGAGTTCATGCAGATCCCCTTGCATGAAGGAGGACTGTTGCCCTCCCCTGCACATCCAGAACCCTGAATGACCCCACAAGAGTCGATGCAACTGCCCAGGGGTACTAAGAGCATCCCAGGGGCACATAGCCAAAGCCAGGGAATTAGAACTGCCTGAAGATACAAAGGAACATGACTTACTATTTTTCTTGGGGGACCTGTACATGGAACGACAACCAAAATGAATTAAAGATCCTGCTTCTAGCTCTTGAACCAAACATGGTGTGGTTTCTCTGCAATAATCCAAACAGCACTTCCAAGGGCTGCAACAGCAATGGAAACATGCTGGTTGTGGCTCCAGAACACATGAACCAATTTCCTCTTCTTAATTAACAACTGATTTCCTGCAAATGTTATCCACCTTTTCTGCCCAGCCAATGTACCTGTATGCCTGGCTCATTATTAGCAATGATTACAGCCTGTAGGCACAGCTGGAAGCTATTCAGGAGTCCTCATTAACCTGAATTCTGTGGGCCATTCCTCAAATTCAAGCAATGACATTTAAATCTCCCTTGATTATGCGGTGACTATTTGAATTGCAGGTTACTAAGGACTCCCAAAAAAGTGAAATAAATTTATTTATCTCTTCTTCTCCCTGTATTTAAAATAATACCCAGTTCATCAACCAGAACTCAATGTTGTAATGGTATACACAAACACAAGATCAGGTTCTCCCATTAACTGTCATCAATATTTGACCTCTGTATATAAATAACACCAAAGCCCTTAAAGACTCATGCATAGAAAGAAAACATGCAACCTGTAATATACATACTAGGCAAAACAAAATACACAAAACCACAATCAATATAATTGTCTCGACACTATCCTAGTCTTAACTTGATTATTAATAACATGAGATTGTCTTCAGACACTTGCAAGGAATCCATTTGCTTTCAAAACTGCATATGCTTTTGCTACTGCTTTCAAAATATTTCTGACATGCTTTCAAACTTGATTTTCTGTTAAAGTATTGCTTCTTTCAGTTTAACAATATAGAGACAAACAATTTCCCTGTATTTAGGCAGCACTGTCTTAAGCAAAAATAGCTGAAAATATGAAGAATAAAATTATCAAAGAGAATTATCTAGTCAATAAAGTTTATTATTTAAGAGGTTTTCACTTTGACAGCCTCTTTCATCTCTACTTTGTTTCATTTTCCTGCCTATCTTTTCTACCAAAGAGGCAAAAACAAAGTTAATAAATCCAATGCAGCTGCCTGCCATGGACTCGTTAAAAAGAAACTGCTAGAGTATTCTTGTTTTTGAAGAAACTAAAGAAACATGAAATGACATGCAAAGAAACCCACTAAACACCTCTCATCAACGAGCACTCTGAAGCCTGACTTTGGCTAACATAGCTTTGATACCTTCTCAGCTGCAATTTTCCCTGATAATTAGATTTGACAGAAATTCCTTTAGAAGTCAAAATCAGCCTGTTACTAAGCTCATTTGTTAAAAGGTGGTGGGGGGGGCTGGGGAAAGGAACTGTTAGCGAGCTATTCATTTTTCTTGCATGATTTTACCTAAGTGTTTCTTCATATAAATTTGCACACGTTTCAAGCCTGGCTTTTGTTCTGCTGTTTGGTCGCCCTGCCCGGTGTGGAAGGCAGGAGTTCACATTGCCACTTTCAGAACTGCTCCATTCTTGAATAGTCAGAGGACACCAGCATTCCTCCCCACCTTCCCATGCTACCTCTGTCATTACTCACACTGAGCAGCACCTTAATTCATGTCTCAGTGGAATATTTACAGGCACCTCAATGCAAGTGGCATCCTGATGTTATTTTAATTACATCTTCCTCTTCCTAAAAATATTGAGCTTGTGCCATCTTTACCATCCAGAAAGAAGTCACAACTATGCAGCTTTGAAGATATCCTCTAGAGAACCTTCAAAGGAAGGCAACCTTTCCGAGACTATCTTTCCCCTTGTAGGGAGAGACTCTCCGGACAGAATTGCACGGAGGGTAATTTATTATGCTTCTTCCGGATGTTCTGCCTACTGTTTCTTTGATTCTGTGCAAGAAATTTGCAACCATGAAATGTTTGAAAATGGCCTCTAGCCAGAATCTGACAAGGTTTTCCCAGGTGATTTTTTCCTCTGCATTTATTTGATGCATACCAAACAACACAGTTTAAAATATCAGCCCTGGGAGGCACTCATACCATTATTTTCTTAAGCAAGCCATTACAATAAACATAAAAACATCATTCCATATAATGAAGTCAAATTGCATTGAGGCAGCTGGTAATGTACGGAACATATAATCAGCATCCAAATCAATGACCAAATAAATGATCATTTCCTGCTTAAAATGCTGATTTACAGATTTGGAAACCACTAAGGATAGCTGTGTTTATATTTCTTCATGGCTTCTTGTGACACCTAAAGATGTCAATCCACCCAAAGGATGCACTGGCTGAGGTGCTATAGGTTGAGGGAGACCCCATAATTCTCACAGGCATTTTTTTAGATAATAGACCTTTTCTGATCATCTCTGCTGCACATAGTTTACTCAGAAATCCCAATGTCAGCACAGCATTTAAACTGTTTGTCAACATAGTATTTAAATGGCTATACTGGTCTTCAAGACAAAATAGGACTTTCATTTTCAAATTAATGCATTCCCTGATTTCTACAAAATCCACAAAAATGCAAATGTGTACAGTAAAAAGAATGCACAAGCAAAGACAACTGCTCTGTAAAATATTCATAATGGTCGCAAAACACTTCCTCCTGGAAGGCTGTCTTATGCTGCAGGGCCTTAACGGCATCCAGATTTTCCTGAAAAAGCGCAAAGGGGAGACCTCCAAAGAATGGAGCTATTATTTAATTCTTGGAGTGCCATTTTTCCCTCCGTAACTGCAGCTTTCTATAGAGATTAAAAAGCAATGCAAAGCTCTGACTGTACAGATCCATCTCCTTGCCTGAAATATTTAGTTCTGTACAGTATAATACAACACGTATTTTTCATAAAAATTACTTAAGTCAGATGGAGGCGCACTGAAGTCAAACATTATGCATTAGACAGAAAAGTCAGATGGAGCTAGTTTTGTGGAAGAGGCCACCTGAGCATTGTGGCAATTCATCCTTTCCTTAATACATCTCTCAGTCCTAGATAAAGCAGGTTGTTCCAACTCTGCGAATCCAATTGCAAATAGAAAAGCTTAAGTATGATGATCATAAATTTTACTCTTGCTGTATTATGAGAAACCTTATCTGTCTCAAAATAACTCTTCTCTAAATACTACTTTTAACCATCTTTTACACCAACAGCTTTGCAAACAGCCAATACAGGAAAGTACATGCACCCCACTGCAGGCTGGCTACGTTTTCACACAGTTCAAATGACTGCAAACACATACACACAGAGAACAGAACTCTGCCTCTTTTTGAAAGATCTGTATTAGTCCCTTCCCCATTCCTTCAGCTGACAGTCCAAAGGAAAAATGTTGATCAAAATGCATAGATCTTGAGAGCGACTTTATCACAAGAACACAGATCTGTAATTTCATCTAATGCTTCTGATTTCAGTTTTCACTGTGAACCATAGACAGAATTTGAAATTTAAAATAAAATCTCTGCTGGGACTTTCTTAAAAGTAACATTATCAAGTCGACGAGTTTAACTTCTGTTACTGACCATGTAAATTATATGTATAAATAGCAACTAGAATGCAATAACATTTAATTAAGAATATATCAAAATATTACTAGGACTCAGAAGTCTCAAAGAAGCAACAAATTAGTAAAAGCAACATACACTTTGAATTCAGAAGATTTTTGCCATGGCAAGGTAACAGCAAGTAATTGTCATCTGCCAAACCACTAAAACACTTTAATTATTATAGAAAACTTTATAAAGCCTTTTTTTTTGTGTGTGTGTGTGTGCGTGTAAACTTTTCTATGCCTGATCTTTCTATTTCTTTTCTTTCATGTCACTTTTTTCCTCCTGTGATCTTACTTCCCTTGATATTCAAGATCCTCTCATGCAATTTTCCCAACAGGCATAAAGTACTACATGCTAGCTAGAAAGCTTCCTAAAATGAGAGGTGAGGAGAACAAAAAAATTATCTAACTTCAGCTGCAGAAACTGAAGCTGTAAATCTCAGGTAGTTTTAGTAACTTCATTAGCCTTTCTCTGCAGACCTTCTCTGCAGTCTGAGGTATAACTTGCTCATATCTGTAATCAGAGCTGCAGTATTTCACTGGATGCTCTCTGCTCACAGTGCTATGAAAAGCCTATATATTTTGGGAAGCTAATGATAGTTAGTATTTCTTCCTGGGAAAAGAAGTTTTCATGGGGTTTTGCCTACACCAAAATTTTAAAGGAGATCAGTAAGAACATATACAACCAAACTATATCAAAATGGGATGTGATATAAAAATTAAATACATATGATGAAAGATCTAAAATATCTAATGGAAAAAAGAAAACCTTAGTGCTTAATTAGGTAAAATCCAAAGTTTGTCCCACAAGAATTTGTCAACTGGACATGCTTGTTCTTACCATTTTCTACAATCTATTAACCAAACAAATAAGTTTTTTTTTTTTTTTTTTTTTTAAGCAGTGTGACTCAGTGCTGCTTTGCAAAAGAAGAGACCACGCTCCTATGTGGTCAGGTAGGATCATGATACAAGGATTCATTCTTTCCCAGTTCCCAAGCTCTACAGTAATATCTCAAACACAACATGTCCTCGGTCAGCCTTTAGAAGGCTTAGATGATGCACAGTATGATCCTTTTATTATTGCCATTGTGATTTTCCCTTCAGGCCACTTTAGTGTACAAAACCTAGATTTTTACATTTAATATTCCTTTTCAAAAACACTACACAGAAGATATCCTGAACCATGAACATTTATTTCTTGAAAACTAATCTTATCACATCATGATTCTGAACAGTCTATGAAAGACACAGCTCAAGCTAAGAGTGTGTTTAGTGATTAATCCTTATATAAGCATTTTAAACGTCTAATAAATCTATTATCTTGAACAATCTGAATAGTGACTGCTATGAGAAGCAGGCAGAGGAAATAAAACAAATACACTTTATTTCTTAACTGGAAGCCTACCACTCCGCCCCACCCGCAACATGAATGTACTTGGAATTCAGGTTTTAATTAATTTGGAATAACTTTTGTTGGATAAAACTTTCTGTTGGGTAAAAATGCTCTTTGCACCCTAAAATATATTAATGGAATATCGTTACTGTTTAGTGTATATTTTTGCTTGTTTGTTTTTATTCCACAAATCCCGAACTTGAAATTGTCCTCTACAATAGCACACTGTTTCTTACAATGCTGCCTAGAGTTCAAACATATTTATTCCTCTGAGTATACAAGCCTTGGAAGCAAGTTTAGGTGTAACAAAAGAATTATCCATCCCAGCAGCGCTGCAGAAAAATATTTTCTGACAGTCAATAGGCATCATGAACATTGTTAGCACTGACGTTTACCAGACAGCTCACTCCTACCAGAACATTAACTCTGATCTGTTGGACAAAGCATTGCTTTATTTTGTTTGATCTGTAAATAAAATGAAGATAAATGATTTATTGCAGCATACAGCTGTGTGACCTTTGAGTGAGCCAAACTCTGCCTCCATTTTATCAGCAAGATTTCCCTATGGGCTCCCAGGCACTGGCTGCTGCACAGTGCTATTTCTGCATCCACGCATGTTAACGCACTCACTAGTGGCTACAGTTTGGGTATGTCAGCCCCTGAATTCATGCCTTCGTAAGCACGTTCCTTCTGTGACAGGACAGCAGGTCTTGCAATGTTTCTTGGAACTTGCCTATCTACATCTTGATCACAATAAAAACATCTGGTATCCCTTCAGGTAATGCTAAGAGAAAACAAGAGCTAAATCAAACCCTGACGATGGAAACTAAAAGGGAGGAAGTACAAGTTAAAAGACTGCACTCAATAATTTCTATATTTTCATTATCAAAATTGGTAAAGATCCTAAAGTTCTTCAGAAGTTTTCCTCAGCCCTTGTGCTTTTTTTAAACAGACTTTTATGGAACTGATGAGGAGCTGAATGTCCCTAAAGAGCTGGGAGAATAAGGAAGCAGGTTGACAGGTGGGAGATTAGAATTCCAAGCAATTTCAGTACACTGGAGAAGTGGCTAGCCAAAAGGAAAAAAGGCAACATTCTGCGCTTGTTGAAGGGATAGCAAAGTAAAACCAATACAGAACGAACAACAACTGCTTAGGTAGAAGGGTGATGCTAGAAAAGATTGCAAGTTCAATAGAAGAAAGAAAAGACAAAAAAAAAAAAAAAAAAAGAAAGTGGGGGCCGAGGTAAAATGACTGTAATGTACAAACTCAGAATATCAGCTCTGAGGCAGTTGAAGTGATTCTTTTACTCTGAACTGCAGGGATAAGGTTTTGGTTGGACTACCTTATTCAGGTTAGGCATCACATTTCAAAAATGAGGCTCAGTGCAAAGAGCCCGAGTCATAATGAGACTGCAGGGGACAGTCCCTGGAAAAGCCGATGCACCCAAGGCAGAAAACCCTGAAACGAGATACATAGCACAGGCATCAAACACAAACAAGAAAAACTAACTTAGCCTGCACATTAACTAGGAAGAAACCAAATTAAGTAATTGGCTTAAGCTGCAGCAAATGCCATACAGGACAAGAATTTGAAATGAGAAGAAGAGGTTGCCCAGGGAAATTTTGCAAGTTCTACAGAAGAGGTTAGACAAACACCCACAGTGAAACACAAGAGTCAACATTATTTTGGCTTCTTGATGTCTCTGTCAGCTGTATTCACTGCAACTCCTGGAGACATTATCCTGAGCTTTGCTTACATTACCTAGAATCTTGGAATCTAGTAATACTTGCTGCCTTTCCTTAGAGGAAAGGATGATGAGTTTTTTAAAAATGTACATCTAAGATGGAAAACAGTATGGATGATACTAAAAATGCTCCAAACCAAAGCAGTCCATAGCCATCTACAGTATTTAAAGTCTAATTTAAGATAATGCTGTTTATGAATGTTTGACTCTCCTATATTTTTCCTAAAGAATCCATCTCTATTGCAAGTAGTTGGAAACCTTCTACAAATATATTCTTATTACAAAGGCACTGATTATTTTTGCACCAACTCATAGGGGCAACTGACTGCATTTTTACTCCGTAAATTGGTGACAAGATTGCTTACATGTGAACTTTCTGAATATTTACGATGTTGGTGGGAAGATAATATATGCTTACTCTATTAGCAGGATGAGACGTGTTATTTGTGTTAGATACAGTGAGAGTTTTTTTGATTCTGAGTTCAGCTATTACTTTGCAATGACACAAACTCACCAGGCTGATATAGTTTAGAACCTGTTAGGGAATAGTGTGCCCCTTTCCATCTGCTCATTTTGACCACAAAATTACATCGACTAAAACAGATGATAGAAAAGCCTAGAAGTAAGGTGGAAAATTATGAACAAAGCAGACACACAAAGGTTTGAAATAGCATCTTCCTCAGTTGAATTATCCCACAAAAATGTAATCAGATTGCTCCTGCCAGAAACCTGATCTCCTCTTTTGCTGGATAATATTCTGAGATCTTACTCAGAATTTGTTTTATTCTCAAAAGGAAGGTGAAATGGGAGGCTGTACCCCAAGAAGACAAACATAGTCACAATAAGTTTTCTAATCTCAGGCATCCTTTCATCCACCCGACACTGCTGCCGTTCTCTTGGTACTGCCTGAGAGAGCTTGGGCTGACACGGCCTAGAGGCACAGCCCCCATGTCCGTGAAATATAGATGTATTTTAACTTTATTTAAATAGTTAATGATTTGTTTGCCCCACTTATAAAGCTTAAAAAACAATCACACATCTTTTTACATTCTTTGCTTTTATCAACAAGCTTCATGCGTAAATTATTAGCAATACAAAAATAGTAATTATTTTGAATTGCACTGAACAAAGTTTAAGCTTGGGAGGAAAACACACACACATACTCAGCAAACTGCTAGGGCAGATTATGCGTGATACTATCAGGGGCCTCTGCCACCTTTCTAGGGAGCAGCTCACGTATTTGCAGCAAGACCACCTCCAGCTCTTGGCAATCAGTGATGGCGGTTTCAATCACACTGATGATGTTGATGACAATGATTAAACTGGCTACTTAAAGCATCTTCTTGATTAAAATGATATTTAATCCATAATAAATCATGAAAATCTCTCCTGTTCGGTTTCATGAGAGATTCCCTTCATGACACTTTCAAGTGACAAATCCCTATCTCAGTTCATCCTATTTCCTTCTCATGAGGTAGATTTTTGCCAACCTAGGAAACAAGACAAAGGGCCCTTCTACAATTTCCATCTTTAACTAATGCAGCTTCTTGCATACAATAACAGCCTAACATTTCACAATACCAAAAATACAAAAAAAAAAAAAAAAAAAAAAGAGAGAAATTCAACTTCTAGCATTGTGAATTTTGGTCTCCAAGCAGTCTCTCTAACTTAAAATGTGCATTAAGTCATCATCTTATTTTTCTTTCGTCACCAGATAAAGTAGATAGCAAAAAAGATGTACTATCTGCTAAAGACATCCATAATATACATATAATAACCCATTTCTTCCTCTTCTCAGGTGAATATTACTTGTCTTGATGTGATTATGTACGTAAATGGGAACACTACTGTATTAGGGTATCCTGAACTGTTGCTCTAATGGGGTTTATTAAATTTTCCTCTCTGAATTGCTATTTCTTCCCAGTATTCGAAAGACATTAGTAGAAGGTGTTATTTTAGCACCAGAGCGCTAAACCAAAAGCCTTCAAGTAGAAGGAGAGCTGAAGTTACTTCAGGTTATTGTGGTCACGTAAAAATAGAAACTTCTGGATGTTTCTGCAATTAGTACCTGGGAATTAACAGCTCAGTATAGCAATAGTTAACAGTATCTTTCTAGGACTGATGAATTCATCTAATTCATGAAAGGGAAGGCTTTATGTTAGAGATGGCCATCTATATTGTCTCAGCTACCTCGGCAGGAATTGAAGGGTTATTTGAATTTAAAAAAAAAAAAAAAAGCATATTGTATTGGTTTATGTTTACGGTGAGAATTATCACCAATAAATCCATATATTCAATTCAGTTCAAACAGAAAAAGTTCTCAGAACAAGGCATACCCTAGGGAGGTTGGCTGCAAACTAGTTACATCTAATAGTACAATACAGCCCGTTAACAGAAAGTAGCAAACAAAAACCTCGTCTTTGCATAGCTCTGGAAAGGCCGCAGAGCAAGTACAGCTCACACAGGACAGATAAGCTCTCCCCTCACCCCGGCTCCCCCCTACACACAGGGCTGGCCTGATGTTGCAATAAGTTTTCATGCTCCCGCTTTGCAGAGGCCTGCTTTGGCCACATATTGTTCACAACACCAGCATCAACCTTCCTCAGCCTGCCAGCTGCAAGGAGGAAAACCTGTGTCCAGAAACCATAGCTTTTCATAAAGCTCTTCCTTAGCAAATTACTGCTACAGCAACTCTCTGCATAGCAGTGGCTTGCGAGGAAACCATCTCCATGGTTCGAGAGGCGTAAGTGAATTCACAGAGGCAGCAGAAAAGACGCTGCACCTGGGCATTTTCCAGGGAGCTCCCAGCAACATCTCAGCCACTGCAGCGCAGAGACCTCTGCCCGCGGGCTGCTCTCCCGGGGCCTGATGAACACCAGCACCCCTCGGGTTCCCCAAAGGCCCGGCCAAAACCAGAACCGCGCTCATTTTTGAGACCTGCATAGCTGTCACGTCTGTTATCATTCATGTAAAGCACAGCCTAGAATAGCAGAACTATTTTTAGAAGAATAGCAGCAAACTATCAAGTACAACACAGAGAAAAAGAGCAATAGCACTAGGTACCACATGAGAAATGCTGAGGACAAGTCAAGACTTTACATCAATACTGGAAGTAAGCAGGGGAACATAACGCAGAATGCATAATCTGTCAGAGAGCGACTTTATTTCCTATGTTCTCCTCTTGGCCCGCTACACTGAAGAACTTTCTAAATAAAGAGAGAAATGGTAAAAGACAGTTAAAAATAAAAGACACATAGGATGATGCAAGACAGGCATACGTCTCCTTACAATATCCAAGCTAACTCTAGTATCAGTGCAGTGCTCTGCATTTCAAGGCCATAGGAAATTAAGGGGAGAAATAAATAAATAAAACCTTCCCTAAATTAGACCTTAAAATTAAACCTCAACCACTACCTACAGTCCAATCTCAAAAAAATAAACAAAAAAAGAGAAATTAAACAAACGCAACAAAGGAAAAAGCTCTTTTTTTTTTCTAGCCATAATAATGTATTTTGCTCAAGTCTTCTTTGTTCTTAAAAGAAGCCAGCTCTGCTGCAGAACATCACCTTTATAATGGAGTAGTCAATCTATGTAACGCATCACAGCTCAAGCCAGCTGCTGCCAAAGTGATTGCTTAGGAGGTACAGATGAGAGCACAGAACACCCAGGCACCACAATCACAGGCTTTATCTATAAATCCCTTTTTGTTTTTGTGCTCAGGTGTTTCTGCCAAGCAACACTTTTATTTGTAGCCACATCTTTTTCTGGTAGATAAATGATGAGGGGAGTGAGCCTTCTTTTAAGGGTAGACTCCTCCATCTAGCTTTATGAGTAAGTCCCCTTTACTGACCTTGATCTGTCCATCTGGCTCACATCCACCTGAGCATGAAGGAAGTTCCCTGAGATTTTGTTATTTAAAGTCTTTAATAAACCAGGAACATGCATCTCCTAGGGTCTGTATTCAGTTTAGGTGGGTGCTGTGCTTCCCTTAGGCTCCCTTTTTGATTCACTCTGCTACAAACAGTGCGGGCTCCTGAACTGCCAGCCTTTTTCTACCAACTTTCCTTCTGTGCAAATCCTACTGTAATAATACTTGTGAATAACATAACAATTGAAAAACAAAACAAAAAAGCAGCAAACTTACCAGAAAAGGGTAAAAGCAGAGTTTTGTGACAGCTGGCTCTTTTGCAACCTGACCACCTACAATTTTACACGTCACTATATTGAGGAACTTGCTTAGGAGAAACAGAATCATAGAATCATTAAGGTTGGAAAGGACCTCTAGAGAAGAAACCTTCCAGCTCAAGCAAAGGACGTATTCAGCACACGGGCGTAAATGCAGCACTCAAAACATCATTAAATTAATCACAATACCTCCATTTTAAGGTGCAGTGCTGCAAGCAGCTTCATGATTATCCTTACTTCTTCAGCTGTGCTAGTTTGGGAACACTTGCCAAATAACTAAGCACTTGACTGCAGGCCACAGGTGCACATGCTCACCAAAGTCCTGGCAAAAAAACTCACAATAAGGCATGTCCTTATTTTGCAAGATACCAATAACATTCCTGTGAGTGTTTTGCTAGCAAACACCGGCAGCATTTGCCATTGTAGCAAAAAAATATAATTTTGACGTAGCTGCTGGAAGTAAAAAGTGACCTTTTTGGCAGCTTGCTGCGGAGCCATGAGGAATATAAATTGCAGGACTTAAAAGGTCTGAGGAAAGCTGTAGATGACTGTGTATGAGGGGTGGTTTGCAGTTGTAGGGTATGGATTGTCACAGGAAGTTTGTGAAGCCATACAGTAAGTACATGCCGGAGTCTTGCTTCAGAAGACGTTCTTAATTAACAAGCTTTTAACATTGGCAAGTAGTATTGCAGGTGCATGCAAAATTTTAGTGTCAAATATGACTCATAACAGGAACTATCGCTGCATGCTTTTTTCCTTAGTTTCAAATGGCGCTCTTGAAGGTAACCTGGCTGCCTGCCACCTAAGCCGCCATCCAGAGCAGCCAGGCCGTGCAAACGGCCGCTGTGGCACAAGCTCCACGTCCGCGCTTCAGAAAGCAGCCGCACGAACCGGCCTATCACCCCTGAAGACGGGGATACGGAGCAGGCACTGCCCTACGGAGCTACCCACCCTCGGCGGGGGGTCGAGCCGCCCTGGGGGCCGCTAACGGACCCGGCTGCGCGCACAGGGAGCCGTTACGGCCGTTAGGCCCTGTTTGAGGCGGCGCGCGCAGGGAGCCGTTACGGCCGCTGGGCGCTGTTTGAGGCGGCGCGCGCGGGAAGCCGTTACGGCCGCTGTTTGAGGCGGCGCGCGCGGGGAGCCGTTACGGCCGTTGGGCCCTGTTTGAGGCGGCGCGCGCGGGGAGCCGTTATGGCCGTTGGGCGCTGTTCGAGGCGGCGCGCGCGGGGAGCCGTTATGGCCGTTGGGCGCTGTTCGAGGCGGCGCGCGCGGGGAGCCGTTACGGCCGTTGGCGCTGTTCGAGGCGGCGCGCGCGGGGCGGCTCCCGGCGGGAGGCGCTGCTGCCCCGCGGGGCGGTCCGCCCTTTCCTCCGGCTGCCCGTTCCTCCCGCGTTGGTTTGAAGTTCTCCCTCTCGTCTTCAAACTGTCGGAAGCGCCAGGGATGAGGCTCGGTCTCCTTGCAGTGAGGTGGGAAGACGTTTTGTAAGGAACTTGTGCTTCGTCTTTCCTCAGCCTCCGCAGTCAGCACTGCTGCCTCGCTCCATTGATTTGCCTTGTGAATGTGCAGTTTTGTCTCTTAGCGTTTCTACATGGCTCACTGAGTGTGCACAAAACTGAGGCTTGCAGGTGAGGCTGGAAAGGGGGACTTCAACAGCAGAAAACTTGAACTTTTCACCTCGATGTTTCTGCATGCAAGAGCCTCGTGGTTGCGGCTGTCGCCTGCTCTGGACGAGCCTGGCTGATCCTTGCGCCAGCAGTGGACACACAGGTGAGCAAAGCTGCCTTCCTCCAACAGGGCAGCGTTGTCCCTCTTTGCAGCCATGTTAGCAAATGAAAAAAATCTGCTTTAAGAAAAGACGCACTTATCATAATACAGTGAGAACAGCACTTAAGAAAAAAGGAAAAAAAAAAAAACCCTGGATTCAGCTACATGTGCAATAAAACTCATTTGTGAAAGTAAATACAAAAATAATCCTGTTCATCTTAGTTTACATATATGCGTAAAAGAATCTACTCAACTGGAGTATAAAAACGAGACAAAATACAGATTGATCAATTCTTTTTTTATCCTTTAAAACCACAGACAGGAAAGAACAGCTCCACAAAATGGAGACCCAACATGGAATTGTAACGTTTCCTGGACTGTGGAGTGACTGTTTTGCTAAGGCTACTTCCTTTTAACCACAGTTTCAAAGTGGGCTTTGTTTCCAGTTAATGTAATCCCATAGCAGTACACACTGCAGACCCCTTGAAACACACTCCTTGTCATAGGCGCTGTGATTATTTTTCTGCCTTCTTTGTTTCTGTTGAAGCATAGTGAAACATAGTTGAAGACACACATCATTATCCCCTTCAGTAGTTTGTTTAGCCTTTTTGTTTAAGTGGATACTTTCTCTAGCTATGTAGATGAATTACATTGGGGAAATCATTTTTGTGTTCTAAAAAAAAAAAAAAAAGTTTATAGCTTTACATATTTATTATTCAAAAGCTCCAAATCCAACTCAAGTGTTTATCAGTGATTTTATTGACAGCAGAAGTGATTTTGTGGATGTGCTAGTTCTCTTAAGTGAGCGGTTCAAGACTTTCAGCTGCTAAAAAGATTTCACAAGACTCACCTTATGCAATAAAATGCTCAGACTTCATATCCATATTAGGTGCTTTCATGCATATCTATAGATGAATTTTAAGGTAAATGTAGCTTTATGTGGTATGGGAACTATCTAGTGATGTGTAAAGGAAATTATGAAACCAAGAATAACTCTGCATTAAAGGATAATCTGTTAAAATGAAACTTCTATGCATTGACTCTACTTGATTAGAGCAGAGCAAAAAGTCTGAAACTTTAGATTTGTGACTATTAAAACTAGTCCTGGGAATGAGTCATTCCACTTTCACTTCTGGACATCTTAATGCCTTTGTTGATTAAATGGTGAGGACTGAAAACCTATTTAATTAATACATCAGGCACATGATCTGCAAAGGCAATTTTCCCCTTGCAGTTATCCAACTACAAGAGCTGGATATTCACAACAAATAAACAATGTTTCCATTACCTTTATTCAATTTTTGGTGCTTTTAATATGATCAGTTGCTCGAGATTGCATCCGCAGACAGTAAGAAACCAGCGCAGAGCAATGTCTGGTGTTTTGTGATCTAATTAAGGAAGACGCACAGAGCACTGTAACCTACCATCTACCCACAGTGATGGAAAGTTGCCCGTCAGCAACTCTGAGCCTTCTTAGAGCATTGGTGTTTGCACAGTGATGTGTTCTTATTATTTTCTGAAGCCACCTAGGAATAGTTTTGAGTTGTTATTAATACAAAACTAAGTCTACTTTGTGGGGAAATGAGAGGAAAAAAAAAAAAAAACTTTGTTGTCACTCTATACAGGGTTATAGAAGAGCCTCTTTTTTAAAGAACTATAGTTTGAGTTTCATTCCAAGTCACCCCTTTTTTTCACCCTAGGCCTGACTTGCATCCTTATTTTAAGAGAGCTCTTCTACAGTGTGGGCCAAGGCTGCAAGGCCGCTTGCCTTGGCCTCACAATATGGAGCAGTGCCTACAAGATTTCAGAAAAGACTCCTTTACCATGTTTAGACAGCAGCAGGAAGCAATGTGGGGCTTTGTGTGACTCTCACACCTCCAGCTATAGGGTGGCACTTTCTATCTAAAATAAAAATGTGTGTTAGTCAAGTTAGACTGAAATGCAAGTTAATAACTCTTATTAAAAGTAAAAGCTATCTTTAACTCTGTGAAACTCCAACATGTGAGACAAGCCACTGACCAATTTGAAAGCAAGCTACTGGTTTATATAACATTTCTGTGGAAATACATAACCGGACCCAGATAGCCCCATTTTGGCAGTACTTACCCCTCTGATGACTGTTAACACTAGTGGAACTATCTAGAAAGGTTGTTGGTAATTAGCCCTTCCTTATGCCCCTGCCTCCTGCACAGAGAATGCAGAGTGTCTGTCATTTGCTTTAACCTTGCTTCGCTGTTCAGAATGTTTTAAGTAGTTCTAGGTACACTGGCACTTGGAAGAAAGAAGGTCTTTCTTAAAAAGAAAGTCAGACTAGATAAGCACAAATACATGTACAAATTGCTCAGAACAATCCTCACCGAATTTTAAAGAATTAGTCTCCTGTGCTCCTTTTGAGGGGAAAAGAAGCTAGCATAATTAGCTAGTGAAAATGTAGAGACTGAATTTATGCCTTCACTGCAAAGAACATATAGAAAAGCTTCCTAGAAAATTGTATTTGAAAGATAATTTTGTAAAGCAAAATACAAAATATGAAAGATCAACCTGGCTGCGCTCTTTTACAATCCCCATTTAGATGTGAACGCGTATGATTGCTGCAGCAAGTATGGAGATTTTTGCTTGTAGGAATACGTAACTCTGGCCTGTGAGATACAGCTCTGTTATGTACAGTTAGAATACCACATACAAAAGTCAGAATTGAAGTTAAATTTACAGTTACTCTGCTAAAGGCAGATCTGCAATGGCAGCTTTAAAAAGACTCTGGCAGCTTTATCTATGCAATAATCAGAAAGAATATGCAATGAAGTATAAAATGAGATTAGCTGGAATTAAACTGCTATAATGCTGTTCAGAACAGGATGGAGATACTTCTGCATGGATTGTTCCAGTAACTTAAAGTGTTGTGATGTAATAGGTCAGTTCAAACTATGAGCCAGGGCCTCAGAAACTGTGGATTAGCCCAGCGTATGGTACTCTGTATAACCTGACAGTTCACTCCCATATGTTTTTGGTCCAGATTATTTTATTACAGGTTAGTGAGTGAAGTACACACGGAGTTCAGTTCTAACAGCTGTATTTCCTAAAATCACTGATGGAGTAGCTGCAGATGTGCTGGGAACTGGGGCAGATCACCAAACAGGAGCACAGCTTCACCCCTTTCATGCAAAAATCTGGGTGTTATTTAATTCAGATCAAATGCTGAGCCAACATATGGTCCTCTGTGAGCCCGTTTCTGAGTGAAACAACTGCCATTTGTACAACACCAGAGCATGACCTGGCAGTCCCAGGCAGTCCCTATTTTCATATGTCCTCACCTGTGAGATAAACCCTCTACCCGCTTCTCAAAACCCTTCCCATTGTGCACCTTTCTGTGGTGGTATGGTAATATTGCTCTTAGCTGCTGTTTGTTCATCAAGAATATTCAAAATACAAATTATTCTAGGACATTCACATTCAGTGGATGGTTATGATCTTGATGTAAATTGGTTGATTTTTGAAAAAAGTCATCAAGAATACAGAGCTCTTTTTTGGGGAGGGGAGGGGGGGACATGTTCATTTATTCTCTTGAAGGGATTAAAATAAGCTAAAGCAATTGAATTTCACATTATTCAGAAAACCCAAGTGAAACCTATACTACATTTCTGTCCTGCTTATATTGAGGTATGTAAACTTAGCATGGCTCTGTATAGGAGTGAAGTTTACATTATGAAAGAAACATTGTCGTAATATATTGACACATAATGAAAAGTCCAAGCCTGAATTTCTTACAAGAGGTCTTAAAATTATAACTAACATGAAATATAAAATGGCCTGAATATTCTTTTACTTCCACGCTGCATCTAGATAATCTTTATGTACTACTTTTATTTCAGAAAAAGCATGTAGCTATGATGCTATTTTTGATTTTCTTGAATATTTATAATATTATTTGCATTTTTTCCAGATATTTAAGAACTGAGAGATCTCATTCATTATTCTTTCAAAACAAGACATGCATTAAAAATGTAATATTTGCCATATAACTTTCTGACTGTTCATAAACTTTGGCATTATTAGTATTACATAATTCTATGTAACGCCTGTTAAGGATCTAAACCTTTGGAGACATTTTAGTATCAGTAACAGGCAGAAAGTAACTTCTGAAGCAATAACTCAGGACACTTCAGATGAATTGTCTTTGGCTGACTTACTAGCAACACTTTATGTTGTTGATCATTGCAGAAAAAATACTGAACACTAATTCTCTTTCTGCACAATTCATTCCTTCACAGGCAACAACATACAAGTGATCAATACATTAATTTATGAGAAAACATGAGAAGAATTGAAACAAAATCCTCAGTATTGTGGAGTTAATATTCAAAAGACTTGGAAACTGGCTGACATGTTGTTCCCCTCTCAGATGGGCTGCAGTTCTGACTTGCCAACATAGTAGCACAGAAGGCTTTACCCTCACAATCTCCTGGATTTATTACTTTAAGGTAAATGTTTATACTGAAACTATTGCACATAGTGTATATATCATACAGTGTAACAGACAGAAAACTATCAGTCTGAGGATGAGTAACTTTGCAAACACTATTTCCAGCAGTATGTTTGCTTACAGAGAAAATGAAATATTCCTGACCTGTAGCTGTTTTTTATGCTGACCTTTAACCACTTAAAAAAGCAAGTCATGCAAATGTTATTACCTTGTAAAGTATGCATATAAGCAGCAGGACTTAATATATGGGAGATCAAAGCCTCTGAATCCTAACAGTATTCTCATGTTGGACAGGAAAACATGAAAAGAATTTCTGACTGTGTAATTTGAAATGTTAGGAAACTAGTTATGAAAGAGCGGTAAGAAAACACATTACAGCACAGATTAAATAGATCTTACTTCTAGGTAAAGGTTTCTTCCATTATGTCTACTCACAGCAGAGAAACATAAGCTTACAAAATCTTGAATGTGAGTAAAGATGCTGAACCACTGTAAGTTCAATGAGGACAGTAAAACCAGAGAGTATGTAAGTCAGTATGGAAGTTGACCTTGCAATGCAAGAGCAAGGAAAAAGGATAGTGGCATAGACCTTAGTTAGTATTAAGGAAAACAGAAATATAAATTGCATATAGGTCTCCTCTTGAGGGAGTTACAAGAATAAATTACTAAAGGTAGAATATCCATGCCACTTACATACATTATGCCATATATGTTATTTACATTCTGCAGTCATCAATAAAAGCATGTTTGTTACAGCTGTAAAATACAGTAGTTTCCCTATAGCAATGAAACAAAAAAGTAGCTTTAGTTATATTTTTACTTTATCATTTATCTGGAAAAATAAAAGTTTTTCACAAAAATAGCCGTGTGGCATACTAGGAAATCATTCCTGTATAAAGGACTCTTAACCAAAGAGGATCCTCTTAAATCTTTTCAAAAAAAATAAGTGTCAAGAGCGCAGCCCATCAGTGTAGTGTTATCATGCTGTCCCTATTGTGGACATTAGAAATGGTGATGTAGGAATAAAGAATCAAAACATACATAATTACCTTTGTTCCAATTCACAATAGAAGAATCAAGAATTTGGGAATTTCTGCCCCTTTTTGTTTTCTTAAATATTACTCAGTCATTAATAAGTTCAGTCATTAATAAATGGTTTCAAGTTTTTGGTAATTTCAAAACACACACAACATATTTTTGTGTACTTTTAAAGTGAAAGCAGGTTTACATTCTGCCACATCCACACTGCATGATTGTTTCCTCATCTGCTGGTGATTTCCACAATTCTAGCCTAAAATAGGAAGCAATGGAAGTGCTTCCCACTTCCATTAGTTTTGTGACTGTATTTCTTACATGTAACTTACATTCTTACATAACTTAGATGTAACTATCATTGTCTATGGCCCAATCCAATAATTATAATCAGAATGAGCATCATTATCATATTAAGTAGTTTACTACTGTTACAGTTACTTCATTTACCTCTTTTGATGAACTCTGCTAGTTAAAAAAGAAAAAAAAATCTTGTTTGATCTGGTGATTTGAGAGCATCAAATCCAAAACCTCAAAACTAAGGGCACCAATTATTTTCATGTGGGTAGTCATCAAAATAAAGTTAGGATCAATTATGCTCTCAGCAAGAGTATAGGATAAGGAACTACCTTAATATTCTATGAGCTTTTTTGTCTTAAAAATTTGATCTAACGGCCAGGCATCTGGGCCAAGTCAGGCAAAAGAAATAGCCCTTAAAAAATATATGAGACCTGTTATCATAGACCTGTCAGGTTACTAAAATGAAATTTTAAAAAAAGCACACAAGCTCAAAAATATATATGGAACATTTGTAGGTTTTTTTTCCCCTCCACACTGTTTAAAGATGAAGTGCTTCAAGTTACTTTCTTCTATATTCTGAAATTGAACATTTTAAATTCATGCCAAGATAATAAAACTGAAAGTAACAGAGTAAAGGTCAGTTTTTATCAGCTCGTTGTTTGCCCAAAGGAAAAAACAGTTTATAAGAAAAAATGTGTTTTACTGAAAGGCAATTCGCATATATGCCAATTTCTAAAGCAGCTTTTATTTCATGTCTGTTCCTACAAGCTTAATTTTATTTACTGGAGCTAGGGCTTTGAAAGAGCCCATTTTTTTTTGTATTAATTGTCATAATTTCTTCTAGAAGGTCAATCAATGTCTAAAATGAAATTGAAGGAAGTTGTGGATGAATAGGGAAGAGGAAACCAAATGATCTTTCCACCTCCATTAGAAGTAGACATGGGTTACCTGACTGAACATTTGGCTTCAGGAATAATTGTAGTACATGCCTCATCATAAGCACATGCCATACTCCCATTAGCTTCACCATTTAAACCAGAGGCTTCATAGCATTTTGATGACTAACAGCAGAACTAGCCACATGTTTAATTTGGATTAGATCTCAGTCAATACGATTCAGCCCTTCTAAGAGGATAGCCCTGACAAACCTTGAACTATATTCTATTGAGGATTCTTGCACATGGATATGATTTTCATAAACAAACAAAACTAAAAAGCAAAGATAGCTCTATAAAACAATGTTGAAAACGTTACATCATGCAGTAAGCTATTAACATTTCTGATTTTGTCTTGCACGTTGAGTAGAATAGATTGGGGACATGATCCTCTATTAAAAGTTATTATTAGTCCATTGACTACATCAGCAAAGAGTTGGGCTAGGCTAAATTCCAAAAGCACTCTGAACAGCACAATCCTCAGGAACTAGTTTATTGAGCTAAATGTGTTTTTTCAAGAATTATAGCATTTCAGCTTTAGCTCATGGTTGTACCAAAGGGTTTTTCTATGGTTAGTGTTGCTGAATGCACCCATACTTACCCACATTTCCTACTTCCAATGTTGGGATCATTCTGCTAACCAATACTTTGGGAACTTTTGAGACTTAAAAAAATATATATTTAGAAGCAAAAAAAAAAAAAAAAAAAAGAAAAAAAAAGAGAAAGAAAAAAAAAGAAAAAAAGTCAGGATACACAACATCTGTATTTCATAATTTCCACAAAATTAACATTAAGCTGAAGAGATGTAGGCTTTTTCTAATCAGTTTAATTATATTCAATTAACTATTCTCCCCGTTTTCTTGAGTGTAACACTGCATGAATTTTCAACCAGACTACACTCAAACTTCATAAGTCATATATATGTTTTAATTATGTGACAAGTACTGAATTCAGAGTTTTTTTTTTTTAAGGGAATTACAGGTTGTTTTCAAAGCTAGGCAGAGATGTAATCTTAAGACTGAGCTAGATTCTACACTGACTTGCATTCCTTCTGGTCCACTGAGTTCAATGGGACCATATGGTTCATATGTACAGCAAAATTTGGCCTACTATTTCATCTAAACTTCCGTTAAAGTACAACTTTATGAAATCTTTCATGCCTTTGACAAATTTAAATTGCCAGACCTCAGAGAAAACACTGTTCCATTCACTGTCGAATAGGATATTCCACAGGGTGAAGCAGTTGTATTACAGAAAGAGACAAATCACATTAAGGCTACGTATTTTGATGTTTTAAAACCTTTTCCTTTTCCTCTGTAAACAATGACATTTTCAACAGGCTCTGAAGTGATAGTCTTAACAAATAATACACTAGTCTGTCATGTGGTTAACATCTCTCTATTCAAACATGCTGAAAACTGAATAGAACAGTTAACATGTAACAGTCACACATCCTTTGCTGAATACAAGATCACATCTCTAACAGAAAATGAAGATTCCTCACCAGTTCAGATCTTCATCTGTGATTCAATCAATCAAACACTTAAATGTCTTAAATACATCGCTCTTCAACTGTTTCTGGGTCTTTGGGGGGGTGTTAAGTAAACATATTCTCTCAATAAAGCCATTGCTCATGATATAGCTCTTTCTTCAACAGAAATCTTGCCGTGTGTTTCCAATACATTTCCCAAGGTGAATTTGCCATTTGGTAGGATTTGGGGGCAAGTGGACCTTATATCTGGATTGGAAAGATTTCGATTTGAAACATCAGTTTAGGCCAGTGTCTTGCACTTTACAGCCAAGAGATTGTCTTTCAATACAATTCACAAATTGCAGAGTCAGAGCTTCATAGACAAGCAGTTTTCTATGTCACGGGTGTGGCCAGGGCGGGGGCTTAGTATGGGCTGTTGCAAGCTCACTTGGTTCATGACCTGAGCTGGCAGCATGTAAACAGCACCCATACAGAAGTCAGGTGTCCACAAAAGTGTAGCTCAGCTCCACCTGTAATATCTTGCTTTTTAGAGAGTTTATTTCCCACAGTCAGCTCAGCCCATGAACAGTAAGGGTGTGCCCAGCCACAATGCGCTGTAGGAACATGTAATGAAAGAGCACTCCTCACAGTGATCCCACCTCAAAATCTAAGCTCACTGCACAGAGCTTTGAAGAAGGGAGTCAGAACAAGGTATGCTCCATCCTGGGGCATAAAGCAGTTTGCCCTCAAATGTATTTTTATTGAAAACACACAGCAAAGATTACAGCCATAGAAAGTTCTGTAAACAAGACAGTTTCATCCACTTTGTCTTAAAACAAACAAAAACTCCCAAATAAGACTTGCTGAATAAGACTTGTGAATTGGAATTTTTTTAATGCCTTAACTGGGGATAAAATAAATGACATACACTTTCAGCATTTCTTTTTCAAATTTACTTGACAGAGGTTTAAATATTGCTTTATTCTGACTCAACATACAACAGCACTCTGTGATCAATTGTGCTATTTTGAGAAGTCTTGAGACGTGTGAACTGGAAAGTCTGGGGCACATCTAATCAATGTAGTAATTCATTTGCTGCAAAGTAATGTTTTTAACACAATCTGCATATACGGTAATTTTCTCCTTTAATCAGTCTTCCAACATTACCTAGAGAAGGCTATTTGGCAATTATTTACCATACTTCTTTTTTTTTCCCACAAGTAATTTAAGCAGATTTTTTTAATAATAATAAAAACAGGAATGCCTGTGTCATGGAACCCAATTCATTGCACTATTGACATATGTTACAGTCATATGAGGACGAAGAGGGTCTCAAAAGAAAAAAAATGCAAATATATATTGATAATGTGCTTGGGATACTGCAACCAGGAAATGACATTTCTTCTCTAAGGCCTTCATCTCCTGCAGGGACTGATTTGATGGAAACCATCTGCTCTTGTACAGCTTATTAGAGTTAGATATGTACTGGTCTGCAGGTCTGCCCAGACTGAACCATCTGCAGGGTTGAAGCTTTAAAGTTCACAAGCCTAAGCCATGATTAATTAAAGTGACTGGAGAACTGAAAGTGGGAACAAATTAGGGCAACATGAACACATTTCTGCTGGATTTTGATCATATTGTATCTCCCTGATTCATCTCTGAACAACCCATAATAAAAATAAGTTTAAAAAAATACACACACACACACACACACACACTCAGAAGTGCTCCTGGGTGCCTACAAATGCCTTCAAAGTATAACAAGTCAGTAACGTGGAGGGTTCTGTAACAAACAATGGAGTTTATATTCCCACTGTTAAAAACAAACAAAACCAAACCTGCCATGAAACACACTCTTGCATTTTCAGTTTGTTCCTCTTGCTTTCTCCATGGACCCCGCTTGGACAAGTAAAGCTCAGAGCAGGGCAGAGTGGCTGCATCTCCTGATCCCTGCCTTGTGGCAGGCCCCAGCCCCACAGGACTCTTCCCAAACTCAAACCTCCTCTTACAACTTTCTTGGGCTTATGCAGTAAAGTAAGGTTAAGCATCTGGTTCAACTAGGGATTTACTGTCATTCCACAATTGGTGCCAAACCACAGAAGCTGGACAAGGAATTGGTCTTTGTTGGTCTGTTTTCATGCTATGAACCTGGAGCCAAGAAGTGAAGAGTGGCCCAGACTCGTGCCAGGATGAAGTTCCCCTGGTCAGGGCACAACTCCTTGGTCAGCAGCTGACTGCAGCACTACCCTGAAACCAGTCATGAATCTAAGGATAGTCTTGGACTTTACTGAAAAAAATACACATAACCTAAACCTTCTAACAGCCAAACAGGACAGTGTTAAAATGCTCTGTAACTGAAACTGTATGTAAAATCCTGCCTAGAAAGCATTTGATGTAAGCTTCATCTCTCCTGAACTTTTCTTTCCCTTAAAAAAATATTTTGTTAAAAAACACTATGATATGAGGGCAATTGACTATTTGGTTTCTTCTAAGTAGATGCTCTTAAATTAATGCATATAAATAATTTGTATTTAATTTCCTCCTTTCCTGTTTAGCAAAGCATCAAATGCACCAATCTCTTATTTCCCCTCCCACAACCCCCACACAAAGTCACTTGGTCAATACTGAGTCTCTTTGTGTTTCACTTTTTAAGACAAATTGTGCCTCTCGTTCTGATTTGGCCACGGGGCTCATGGGCAGAAATGCTGTGTTTTCACTCGCACTGTTCTCTGGTTCTAGGCTCGTCAGTTCGTAGTCCTCTGACCTCCTTGCATCAGTCAGAATTCGGATCTGCTCCTGGACAGTTTCTAGCAATATTTTCACTTCATGTTGTTCTGCTATAAGACAATTACTGACTGGGGAACTCACATTGACAAGTTCAGCAGAATAGGAGTTTTTGCACCATTTGATGCCTGTTACTTCAGGAACGTTTTGCATTTGCATGCAGGCTTCATCCAAGCCCACAGACGGGATGATGGGAACGGAGTTGGCCCTTGAAGATGAATATCCAACCAAGTCCTTCTGATCCACATTATTAAAATAAGGGGTTGTCTCTCTTGAAGGCAGTTGCATATTTATTGAAGTATTCTGAGGAGTTTTTAAAACACTGGATGAATACCTGAAAAGAATAATAATAAAAAAAAATGTTGTATATCAAGAAGGGAGATGCAGCCAGCAGTAGAAATGTTGTAGGAGATTCAGCAAACATACCTTTTTTGGTACACTAGGAGCACTTAGTAATATTGTGGCCCTGGGAACAACACTGGACTCTGGAACCATGTCTTTTATTCCCAGATCCACATAAGACAAAGCACTGCTTTTCTCTCCATCTCATTTTCCCCATCAGTATATGAGAATAGCAATTCCTTTTTAAAACTTCTGAGAGTTATGCTATCTGTGACTAATTCATTACAATGACTAATTACTTCAAGTTAAATTTAAAATGCTGCTCCTACATTCCGAACTGTGGAAATGGACAGCAGAACTTTTTTAGCAGAACTTTAACAGCAGAACTTTTAGGGTCAAATAGCTAATTAGTAAAGTACTTTGGAAGATGCAGAAAAAATAAACGTCAAACAAAATATTGTTGTGGGAACATGGAAATGGCTGTACAGTCAGTCAGACAAGTGGACTTTAACGGCATTGTACCTCAAGAAATTATGCAATATTTTCACTCAGCTATACTGCTGATGTTGGCATGATTTCTTTTTTTTTAGATCTTGTCTGGAGATAGAGCTAATGCATTAGACTCTGGAAAGTGTCTGTTTTGCTGCTTTTCAAGGAAAATCCTTTGTCCTCCACTAACACATATCATAGTCTGATTTTTATTTACTCTGAAGCTTCTTTTAGGAAATTTCATCAATATTTTCATTTTGTTTCAAAGTCAAAGTAGTTATTCTTATGAAGAAATGTTTTCATTTAGAGGAAATATTTTAAAAACAGACATGGAAAGTACAGCAAGCATACAGTAAAGGAAACCTGGCAATAAAAAAAAGCAGATTTCCCATTTGAAAAATAGCATTACTAGAAATTTGGTGCTCTGAAAGTTAGTACTTCTACTAGTCATGACTACAAAGGACCATAAACAACATCTCAGTCCTGGAACGTATTTTCTTTCTCATTAACTTTGCAATCACATCACTTATTTAACAAAGCAAGGCAATGGTGAAGTCTCATATGCTTTACTCACGGGAAAGGAAAGCAACATCTAGATATATCTAGTATAGAAACAGGTATCTGAGTTCTGATTTTATTTATTTATATTTCCTGCAAGACATTTGAATCCATTAGATTTTGTTAGGAATATTCCTGTATTTTTACATGCCTTATTTCTTTTGGTTAGCAGAAGGAAAACTAATGAAAAGTGAAGTGCATAAAACAGTCACAATCCAATATTAGGGTACAGAATTGATCAAGCACCTCTTTGGGATGCATGGTTCTTGTGCATGTTAAACTGCTGCAGATACACGTACATTGTGCTTGCACACCCTTGTAGCCTGTTTATAGCAGGCCTTTTAAGAACAACTTTATAAAGATTGATATGAAATACTGATCAGGGAAACTATTGCAAAGGGAGGACAATTTAAAAAATAAATGAAAACACAGCATTGTAGATTCCTCTGATTTGTGCCCAGTCTTGCTTCCTTTTGCATTTGCTTATTCCATAATTTTTCAAACCACTATGACTGCAAGGATCTCAGAAAATGCACTGTTCTCTTTTTTAGTAATTGGGAATTTAAATATATTTATATTAATGTATTTATATCTAGCCCAGCTTTCTGTTAGTTACAAACTGATCCATGCTTCGACTTGTGACACCAGACAGTTTCTGTTTGTCAGGCTTAGATCTGCAAGTCCAGAGTGGTGATTACCTTCTCCTATAATTAAACTAACATTCCCAAAAATGTATTTTTTTTCTTGAAGATGGGTATCTATATTTTTTCATCTAAAATGTTGCTTTTTGTTTGAATAAACTCATTCATGCATGTGTTTCAAAGTGCAATTCTCTCTCCACCCTTTTCCTAAAACCAGGCCAAAAAGAAACTTAAACATTTATAAATATGCAGTAGTAATTATCTGTTTCATCCACACAATGTTCAGGACTCTAAATTAAAGACTGAAACTGAATCAAGAGTACTAATTATACTGCCTTCCTAAAACAAGTATTAAAGAGAGACTTAACTAATTGCGTGGGACTTAAAATACAAACTGGGTTGAATTTAATGTGGTACAAATAACTTTGCTGTTAACCCCAATGCTTGTAGCTGTCTAGTGTGCGAGGGTCATGCAAAGACTATTTGGGAGTCATTTCATGGACATTAATAGGCTTTAGTTCAGTCTTATAAGCACATATACCTATATACACACACCATTTGCAAGTTGTATATGTGACAAAGGTCTTACATACATAAACACATTTATATCTATATATCTGCATGTTCATATTAATAGTTAATATAATGTAATGCAAACAGCAGTTGAAAACACACAATAAAATGCTGTCCACTTAGCTGCATGTAAATTCTTGACACCCTCAGAGACTCTTATCAGACTGAGGGGATGAGAGTGGCATGGAGATGGTTTGTTTTCTTTAAGAACCTCATTTTAAGCAGGTTGTTCTCCTACTTTGAGTAGGTATTGATTAAAACTGATATTAATTGTATCTGACTCAAGCTGCAAATATCAGATACTGCTGCTAATACAAGACTTTTTATTTCTTGGAAGCAGGAAAAGCTTTCACCTCAACACAGGATGGGAAGATAGAACACATTTTTGTACCTGGAGAAAAACTAACCAGGTAAACTAGCCTCTTTTTAATTAAATATAAGCATACAAAATCTGACTCAACTTCGGATGCTGCTGCTAATGGATTAACTTTAGCAGGTTGAAGAAATTATGGAGACAAACCACTTAGATTTTTGCATCCCTATTGGGAAAAGATCAAGGAGAAAGGGACAGAAAGATCTGTACCTTCTGCAGGAGACAAGGAACTTTTCAGTTGAATTGAATCTAATGAGAACACCAACACTATGAAACTCTGGCACGTATTTAGATAGTATAAAACAGAAATCCTCTTCCTAGTTTTAAATATAGTGTTCCACATTAAATGCAATTAAAATTGTTTATATTTTTAGTCAAAGATGTGTTGTTTTTGTTAAATAAATTACCTCATTACTGCAACACAAAATAACTTGCAAAAAGTGCTGTTACGTTCTTTAAGGATTTCATTTTCATAAAATCCATCAGATCAAAGGATAGCTTTTATTTTCATTTCTACTACTTACATTCTTGTAATTCATTTTTATGGGCACTATTTTAAGAATTTAGTGTCACAGTTGTGATTATATATACACTACTGTGATTTCTTGTCACAACAGTACCTTTAGATACATTCAGACAACTATTTCTGAGAGACAACTTTTGTGAGTCTACAGAGACATGCACAAAATAAAAATAAGGTGCTTGAGTAGATTAAGGCCAGAACAGTAGTTAAAAGTTCAACATTTTGTAGAAGTGCAAATATAACACAGGTCAATTTGACATGTACGTGTAATACCAAAACTTAGTTCCTATTCAAGAGTAAACACAACTGTCCGGACAGCTTTGATCTGGATCAAAAAATATATATAGCTTTGCTGTATTTATATATAAAACAAAATATATACCTAAATATATACGATATTTAGATATATATTTTATTAAATATATATTTATATTATATATATATATAAAAAATAAAATATAGCTTGGCTATATTTTCTCTCTCACTTCTGCACCTAGAAGGATGCTGCAGCCTTCGTCAGCAGCCTGCTTCCCAAAACTGACATTTAATGAGGAAAACTGTGGTTACCTGCTTGTTAAAGTAAGGTTTGCATTCCAATTCACAGCTTCCTTAGAGAATTAAGCCTACATTGTTATACAAAAGACAATAAAATTCTTGGAAGAAGTAATAAACAGGTTTCTCTTACAAGGAAACAAATAGTAAGAAGGATATTTATTCTTAAAATGCACCCACAGAAGGTTGAAAGTCAAGGCAGGCAGGGGTTTGTGGTTGGGGTGCTTGTGTGCATTGTATGTTTGCATAGGGGAACTTCTGCAAAGACAAACGTATGCAGACACTTTCTCTTAGGCAGCACTGATGCCACTGAGTGGATAGTCATAATGATAATGGCTATGTTTTTCCTGGCCGCCACCCCCTCAAAAAAAATTACACACACAGTTGTCTCCAGTCTTACAGTCCATAAAGCCAATTCCAGTAGTTCTTTAAAGTACAGCTGTCTTCCTGCAGTATAATTTCATTTACTTCACTGCACTTAGTCTTGCACATAGTCTTAGACTTGCACATTGTATCTCATCCCAGTTACTTCTAGTTTTACACAGAATACATATAGATTCTGGAAAGTCTTTGGAAATCAATGGGGATATGTAAATATTATGCAAAATAGCTCAGCAATTGCAAAGGACTTCAAAGGCAGCTGTAGATGCTCAGAAACACTGAAATTCAAACCTTATGTTTAGCTGGAACCTATATGCAATCAATATTCTACAAAGCTGAAAGAAAAAGGAAAAATGTCTGATCCTTCGTGCACTGTGAAGGGGTCAGTCTTCAGTCTCTAGCAAACACACCTTGCAATATGCATTTTAAGAACATGAAAGTTGATTTCCTGAATAATTTTCATTTACAGTGCTGATGGCAGAAACAATGTAATGCGGAGGGCACAAGAACTGTAAATCACAGCATTGCTGAAGAAAGGATCATTTACAAAAAGTAACATGTAGCAAATCACTTCCAGTTTGTCTGATCACTCCTTTTATAGATTTAGAGAGGCCAAAAAGAGTGACCAGCCAAATAAAAACATATTATCTTCAAAGAGCCAAAATGCTGAAAACAATCTTCTGCTCTCAGTACTATAACCCCTGAATCCACAGTTCACTAAAAGTGCTGCAAGTACTCTCAAGGCAAAGCACAGTAACTAACGCACCTTTTATTTTGCAGCCAGTAACAAATTGGTTCACATTGGTTATTTTCTTACTTACCGTTGACAGGGTACTGTGTCCTGATCTGTCATCCTTGACTCTTCTAGCTGCTGATATGCTGGTCCTGTGATTCCATTGAACCTACCCCGAGGTAAGGGAGGAGTCCTCCGAAAGGCATTTTTATGTAGAATCCCACCTTTTTGTCCTGGGCTGCAGCATGAAGACAGGCTTCTAGGAAAAAGGGCAGAAGTACAGGAAAAGTTATCAAAGCAAGCTCATAACTTCTGCAAAATAGCTTCAGAATTAATAATACATGGATTGTTGTTTTTGTAAACTTTGGTATTCAGTCCACGATGTTAGTAGAAATTCTCTATGGAAATATAATGCTACAATTCACAGTTGGCTGTTGTTTACTCCATATTTAATAGATCAGCTTCCTTCCAGGATTAAAAAGAAGTGACGGGTAAATTAAATGTTTTCTTATATTTAATGAGGAATGCTTCTTTTTTCCTACACTACATACATAATTCTTAGTATGCAGTGTTGACTCCTCAGAGGTCCATAAATAGCATAGGTCCATCATATCTAGCTGAGCTCACAAGCATATCTTGAATTTAGAGCCCATTATATAACCTAGCAGCCTAGACAGTTCTGTTTGTTGATCTGATGACATTAAACTGAGAGAAAATATTTCAGTGAAGCTAATGAACTCCTAGCTTGAAGAAGCCAACAAAAATGTTCTCCACATTGGACAAGATTTCAAGATTTTCACAGAAAAAAAAGAAATTCTCCTTTGATATGCACAGCTAAATACTATGTTGTTTCTTTATGTGATTCAATACAAACTTTAACATGATATAATCAAGTTTAGGTATTTTTTTTGACTTATTCTAGAAAACAGCATTTTTTAAAAAACTAACATAGCATTTTTTTTGCAGAATAATAGATTTTCCCACTTTGGGCAAAAATTAAATTGTTTCCGAAATTCCTGTAGTTTTATTATAATAATGACACATTCAATGCTTGCTAAAGCAGGAATAAGGGAATACATAATAACGGTAAGACGTAACATATTTCTAGTTTTAACAGGTCACAGTACTGTACAGCATGACTAGCTGTTCCCTTTCCAGATACTCCTATTTCTCCTGACATCTCCCAGAGCTTTGAAATACATGTATATTATTTAATATTCTCTCACATCATTAATGATGTTTTTTATAGGTTTTGCGGTGCATTTTAAGAATAACTACCCTTGGTTATGTGAATAATTTCAATTTTTGATACAATTCACTTGCACCAAACGTTTTTGATAAATTTGTTTCTCTTTTCCCATAACCTGTCCTAAAGGCAATCTGCATTTTATATCTAGCAGGAACTTTACTTATAGTTAGGTCCACACTTACTCTCAGACTAAGTATCTTGGACAAACTCCCTGGAGCATGCCATTTTCATGAAACCCCTCCTTCTCTCCCAAAAGTCAAAACATAAGAAATGCAATAGGCTCAATCCTACCACTTAAATGACAAATGTCCCATCCTTTACTTTCCCACTTGCTTTTTTTTTTTTTTTTTAATGTTGAACTCGAGTATTAGCCATTTAATCTTGAAGATGAGTTCAAATTGTGAGTTACAATCCATATTCTCTATAATAACATTTCTACTACATCATAAAATACTCAGCAATCTCTGTTCAGGATATTCTCTGGGTTATTACAGCACAGAGTATTAAAAGATGCAGTTGAATTAATAAATCCTGATGAATAATGGATTTTACCTTTTTTATTGGTTGCAGTGTATCTGTCAGCACATTAGAAAAATCAACACACTGATTACACTCATAACACCTTGCAATGACTAAAATTATTCGTGACTAGAAAGGTATTGTTTAATTGCGGATGGTTTGATGCTCTTGTGTTTCTTCTCTGCTGAGTGAGTGCACAGAGTCTTCCATCTAAAAACATGCACAGGCACTAAGTTCTGCACTTGCAACAGGGTTCATTGAATGCATGCAGGTAACTTGAGCTAATTGCTAAACACAGCAGCAAGGACTCATACAAACTCCCCAGCTGCGCTTCCTCACCTTGCACTCAAATTCACATTGCTACATTTTTACTGCTAATGATGCAGGAGCTGGCTAGACACAAGTGAGCAGCCGTGTGTTAACATTATGCTGCAATCACGCTAGCTCCAGCACTGGCAGAGCTTGAATGTCTGAACTGTTTCTAATGTGGTGTGCTTATGCTTCCAATATTTCTAACAGAAAAAAGCAGGTAAAAAATGAACAAAAAAAACATAGGTGGGCATGGAAAAGACATATTTACTAAAAAGGATTTTTCTGGAAGATTTTTACAGCAAGTTCCTTTCTCGAAGCACCAAAAACAAGGATAGTAAGAATTTGCTTAAATTTTTAAAAGAGTCTCCACCAGAATAATTTTTTCCATTTACACAAAACTGTCAATGCATGCTATGAATATCTGCATATTCTTCCTCCAGAAGTGTTAACTAACACAGGCCCCCTCAGGCGCACCTATTCCGTTTCACTCTTGAAGCATTCCTCCCTAGGAGCAACGCCTTTCAGATTTCAGGCAATTTATCCTTCCAGCTTTCATTACAATTTCTTAGCCATGTACTCCAGTCTCACTGGGTAAAAGAAGCAAGCTCAGTAACTGAGGTGCTCACTAAGCCCACTAAGGAAAGCTATAGATACATTTTTAAAATCTTTTAATCAATATAGACATGAATAACAAAAATTGAATATTTTTGAACCGCTTCACAAGCAATTCATAAACTATGGAGAAATGTAGTTCTGAGGAATAACTGAAAAATAGCTCGAAAATACTATTTCAACTACCTCTGCACCAATGAAGAAATTCTAGTTCATCCTTGCAAACAATTTTGTGTGAACATGTACTTTAGGTTGAGTAACTAAGTGAAAACAAAGCATATTCTCTTCTCAAGGCACAAGCACAACTCCAAGTACAGCTGAATGTGTCCATGAATAGGAAAAGATGCATCACAATTAGAGTAACTGGGAATCATCCTGCAACCCCCCTTTTTTTTTCAGCTTGCTACCAAACAGAACTGATTACACATCTCATTATGGATGAATTTAGTCAGAACTACCTTTGTTGAGAGAAACATGAAAAGCCTTGACACTTGAACTGTGTTCCACTTGTTAACACTTTCAATGGGACCAAAGAGTAATTTATTGCATCAGGCAACTAAGCATGTAACACATCATTTGAGCATTTGCATACAATTGCATATATTTTTAAACAGCTAACATTTATGTGGTACACTGAGTCAGAAGCAGCACAACTAATCTGGGAAGCACTTAAATGTCAAACATCCTACTTCTACAGCAAGCAATTGATTTCAGATATGAAGAAAACTACAACAGGCAGAATAGATCACAAAATACTTTACAAAAATTGAAGAAAAACGTGGCCCTAGGATTGATTCATTCATTGTCTTGTAAAAATATATGTATAGAATCCTATATACCACAGTAAGTTTCTATAGCATTTTACCTTTGGAGGATGAAATGAGACTACTATGTGTATTGAAAACACAAATAATCAAAAATAGACTTTATATGTGATAAAATTCTTGGACAATCATAATTCTCCTTTCTACAAAACTGCAAGAACCCAACTCTTCTTCTCTTTGCTGTTGAATAAATGTAATGGAGCTAAAGAAACAGTGCTTATAACCATGGTTGTGTGTATACCTGTATTTCATATCCCCCACTTTTTCCTGCTTGATCAGTTACAATTTCCTTTCTAATGGCAGCACTGCCACTTTGTCTTTCTACCTCATCTTTTCCTTGTTGCCATTCATTCACTTTGTAACCCCAACTTCCCAGTTTTTCCACACTCCACATATGTCCTGTGCCATCAACTAGGTATTCAAGAGAAAGATGCTACGAACAGTAGGCTAGTACCAAGTTCTCTCTTCTGGCATTTTTACTAGCTCAAGCTTTGTACATCTTGTGTTAAATGCAAGCATTTTTCTATTAGTGCAAGCCTCCTTCATCCATAAGCTTGCCCTTTTACTTTTTTTTTTTTTAAACACTCTGCCAAGCTAAGATACACAAGTATAATTCAGAAAGAAGGATGCAAAGCTGAGGAAGAAAGGTTCTAAAATCAACTGGAAATATTCTGGCTCTATATCTGTAAAAAACTATACAGTGACTTGTACTACATTATATACCTTACTCTCTACTAGTAACAACATCTACACATTTGTTGTCTAAGTCTCGAAGCTATGATCTTTGCCCCTACAGGTCAGTGACCACAAACACATGCCTCAATGACAGACCAAGCTGCCAGCCAGTGTCTTCTGATGTTCTCTAGGAGACGTTTTTAGGCTATGTAGACAACTCACAGCAATGACATATACAAATAAACTACTTAGACTTACAACCAATTTCCAGATTTAATAATAAAGGATCTGTAATATCTCTGTACAGAAGTACATCTCAATAAATACTGTGACAACATCCTTGGAACTGCAGTGAAACTATATGTGATTAAAATAACACTATGATTATATGCAGATTATATGCCAAAAATCTGTAGTACTAGGGAACTGAGGACTTTCCAGGGCTTCCTTCTTGTCTGTTTGCAGTGTCCTACATTTCAAACATTTAAATACTACTACTTGCTATGTCTTTGTAACCATTAAAAACACACTGAGACCAAAGATTATTTGAGGAAAACATCTGATTTACTGTAGCACAATGACATATGTTTAATAGGTCATGTGTATGAAGTGCTACAGCTGGTCAAATTCTCAGTCTATATGATGGACTGGGATAGCAGCCAGCTGTTTTCACAACTCTCTTCTCCACTTGTAAATGCCAGAGCAGCTTCCCGGCACCCAGCATGCATCGACAATTCTAATTTTACATTTTAATTTCTGAAACAGTAGTATTGTTACTTCCATTACATATTTATATATACAGAAATAGCCTATACTGGGACTGATCAGGGATTTTGCAGCTCTGTGCAAGTGCCTCAGGACTAAATATATTATCTGAATAAAGACATCATACAAGTTCCACTGGTTAGGTATATGCAACAGGAAAAGAAAACAGAACAGTCAAAGGTATTACAATATCACTGAGCTCAACCATCTTATACTCCCCTTAGTGCACTGATCAGTCTTAAATTCCCAGTCCTAAACCTGGAAAGACTAAGGCTATAATTCCAGACAATTTTTTGAGGCTTCAGCCTTCTCTTGATTTCCAGTTTAAATTTGTTTATGGTCAGGACATATCTGTTTGTCCTTGTGCCACCATATTCCTTCATTTTAAAAAAGTCTTTTACTGCTCCTCAGGCTTCTCTCTGATGTATTTATAAGCAGAGTCTTTTCAGTCTTCATTTTATTACACTCAACAAGACAGGCTCTCTAATCCTCTCTATGGAACACAAACTATTCATTGCTCACATTATTGTATTATCTCATGAAGGCAATTTGAGTCCATTTTAATCATGAGCCCATTTTAACCAGATGATACTTGTCTATTTCTCATGTTATATTCAAATTAAGTTATGCCAAAGTCTTATGACCTGGTTTTAATGCTTTTGACTTTCTAATGGAAATGTCTTGACTAATACTTTTTCTTATCCTGTTTATCTTTTACATCACCTTGAGATTTGGTTTCCTTTATTCCAATAGTACATTCTGAGCCTTTTCTTCCTTGTTTGTTTCTCAGCTGAGAGCAGAAAACTTTATTAGTTCCTAAATGCATGACCTTGTTATTCAGTTCATTCTTTATTATATCAAGATTCTGATCTGTATTGACACTGTATCTTAACTAATTTCTTCAGCACGTTCCTGCTTTTTTGTGCCAAAATCATGAATGAAAGTAAGAGTTGTCTCAAGGCTAACTCTCAGAGAACTTCATTAGTGAGCATCTTCAGCCTAGCACTCATCTTCTCAATGTATTTTCTTACTATATCCCTTCTAACCACCTCTGTACATCCACTATAGTTGTTCTGCCTCTCCCTACTTTCTCCCACTTAACACATAACTACATGTACCACAAGGAACCCAATATTGACTAAGGTTGTATAGGTCAGGTCTATCTCGCTCTTACCAAAGAAAGCCTTCAATGTAGTGTTGCAGGAACTGCTGCTGGTAAACAGGATACATTTTATCCTTTTTTTCTATTTACCCAAAGGATCATCCTCCCCACAATATCCATCCTAAAACTTTGAGTACTATCTAATTCAACTTAGTAGGTCATCAGCTGTAGGTATTATCATTGTTTCCTCTTCTGAAATTTAGGTACGTTTGCTCTGTAATGCAGTGGTCCAACTCCTATTTTTGATGAATTTTTGCTTCCAGATTTAAGAGTTCATGAGCCAGTTCCTTCCAAACCTCTGTGATGGACACTAACCAGTCCCTCTTGACCTAAGCACATTAATCTCTGCATTTTACTTTTACCTTGAGTGTAATAGACCATTTCCACATATTCTATTACTGATTCTACCTTTGTTCCTGAATCATCATCCTAACTGGAAAAAGATATATTCATTCAGACTTACCTGCCTGTTTCATATATTATCTCTGTCACATCACCAGTTTTGCTTCTTCCTATATAGTACCCTTCCTATTTATTTAGCTAAAGAACACTTGACTGTTTTCAGAATCACTTGCAATCCTTAAATCAGAGTGATTTCTGAAAATGGTCCTCTGTGATTTTTTTTTTTTTTGGTTCCCCTACACCCCATTGCTTTTAGGTATTCTTTTTAGTAAACTTCTTCATAAGATCATGCCCTTTCATTGGGATAATTCACTCTCATGACATTTAGGCTTCCTCTTTTTTCACATCTTTAGTTGTTTTAGCTTATCAATATTTGTCCTTTTAAAAATCAATAACCTTATTTGCAGAATTACTTTTGCTTATCCTTTCATTTAATTTAAATGAAATCAATTATTTTATTTTACTATATTTTATGGAGTTGAAATTAATTGAAAATGTAACCACAGAAAATTTTCAAGTTTAGAGTAAGTTTATCCAACATTTTTTAAGATAACAGGCTGAAAGCCTTTGCTTCTGGCTTTCATCATGGTATTGTCTGAAATGAATCCCTCTGAAATACATGATGAATGAATAAATAAAAGTCAGTATGACTAATTACCTGCTACTCAAAGGGATCACAAATCAATTCCCATAATTAACAAAATCATAATTTGTTTCTATCTGTTAGAAGAAAAAACACTGGGGGGGAGGGGGTGTTTTTCTTTTTAAAAAATCCAACAGCCAGTCTGAGGTACATTTTTGAGCATATTTTATACTTTACAGGAAATATACTTGCTACTTTCCAGCTCTGACAGAAGTTAAGAACTGTTTTACACATACAAGCACATGATACAAGATTCTTATACAGTAATAAAAATGCATAATTCACGTGAAATATTTTAAGGGTAAGAGCAAGTCTTTTCATCTCTATAGTACTCTGCATGAAGATGAGAAAATGGTTATCTGCTAGTGTGCGTGAAATGACTAGGTGATCTCTGTCAGTCAAATTTGTTTTGTATGTACCACTAGAAAAGCAACAATCACAAGCAACCCAAAATTACTTCCCACCTTGGCAATCTTACTGCCTGGCAAGTTATATTGGTTTTATTTACTGGAAACAGAGAGCTACTGGTTCTAAGAAATAATCACCCCTCCACTAGCATCCCTGAAAATATCAGTAGGGAAAACAGTTCTAACTGTGGAACATAAAATGCCAATGGTGAGCAGAAATAAACCAGTAACATGGCATAACAGTTGTAAAAAACAGGGAACTGCAGAGATGCACTGTTTTTTTCCAGGCTTATGTCAGCTTCTTAAGACATTATACATAATATTAACCACATTTCCTCTATTTTTCTTTAAGTTGCCTTCTTAAGGATACCTGAGAATTCCAGCTAACATCTGTCACTGGGCAGTGGGCAACTGACCTCAAATGAATGAAAAGGAGGAACATTTAGGACTAATTAAAAGTTTCCTCATTTAATCATATGAAACATACATAAACAAGAACTAGTTATAGATAGATGGAGATCAGAAAAAGAGACCGCATGAAGTATTCAGGCAAAGCCTCACAAATTTATTTTGAACAGTATCTAGGGAAAAAAAGTCACAAAGAAACTTAGGAAGCTGTCATACGATGCATAAATAAAAACCTTATAAAGCACTGTCATGTTGAAATCTATCGTTTTATAAACAAAGGTTTGGTACAGTAAATCCTAAGGTACAAAACTACAGAAGAGGTTCTTTATAAAAATCAAGCCAGTGATTCCACATCCTACAGCAAAACTGTTCTAAAGCAGAGTCTTGATGCTGTCCATTGCTTGCCATCTGCTAATGACTATTGCTTGCCATCTGTTCCCCCCCACCGGTATAGAGACTTTGGAGAGCAAAGGCATTAAAATGAGCACTTTGGAATTTTACATTAGTTCACTGTAAATTCAGTATGGCTTTCTCAGTAATTTCCCTATGGAATATATGAAGCCTAGAGTTATTCAACTTTTATTTTAAGTGACCTTTATAAACAGAAGAAATATTTTCAGTCTTCAATTTCTCTCTACATTTTAAGCTTGGAAAATGTCTTGGTATGTCATCAAAACAATCTAAATTTTTTAAAGTTAATCGAATGTCACTGTGCTTTTTTCTCCCCTACCCCCACCTTGACTGAATTGAGATAAAAATCCCTCCAAAAGCTCAAGCAGAAAGCATTCCAGGAAACAGTTCCACAGTTCATCTATGTTCAGCAAGCATATATTGAAGTTTGTGGAATAAGAGCCCTAGGAAGTGGATCTTACACAACAGTTGACATTATTTTCTTCATGCCAAATTAAAGGCTTAAGTAACGTAAATGCAAATAGGATGCAAATATCCCTTCAGAGGTCATACAACACCCTTGTTAGGTTAAGCAAATCACTTATTCAGAAGAGAGAGAATATGTAGCTGACTGTCCTACTGCAATGGAAATGCCCTACATTTGCAAATTACACCAAATGCTACAGAATATGGACCTGAGCATCATGCAATCCCATATTTTTAGTAAGCTTAAAAGACAGTCCTTGATCCTAATTATTAAGTCTTTCCCTCTAGACTATCTAATTGTAATTTTGACTTGATTTTTCTCAGCCTTTTTTCCTCTCTCACTCTGCTTTGAACGAGATATTTTCATTGTTACTCCAACAGCAACATTACTTCTATGAGATAGGAGTTTGGTTTCCGTTACCTTAATATGAAAAGGTATGAACAGAATCCTAATCCAAATGGCATCCTGTGATAGGTGATTTTCCTCTTTTTTGCTCTTGGGAACATCTTACATATAAACTTCTAAAAGACTGTTTTCAAAGATTACCACATTTCATGAATAAGTCATCAGTCCTTTCTAGTGCTTTCTGCTTAAATAAACAGTGAGAAAGGCTGGAAGTCTGCAGCCCTGTCAATGTGAGGAGACAGAAGTCACTCGTGTCACTAAGCAGAATCTTGCTTTTAATGGCTTCTCACACTACAGTTGTTTCAGTCACTGGTTTGGGTCTATAGTTTTGGTGATGTTTTTTAATGCTTCCTCTAGGACTTTTTTAAAATGTAGATAAAGTCAACAAGCATTGTTAAAACTTTTTATCTCTGCAGCTAAGAACATGCTTGGCATCTGCTTAATGAAGCAGCTGATGTTAGTACCATACTGTCCTGACCATGTCCCAAACACGATCCTTAATAATCTTGTATATGCATCACCAAACCAATGATGTTTCCAACGCGTCTGCTGCATTTTCCCCAGTGCCATCTGCTCACCTGTGTTGCTTGATGGTCTGGGTTCCTCTCTCAGGAGACAAGGCCTCGGGGAAAGACGGAGGACCCGAAAAACTAGACTCCATCACTTTGTCCAGCATCGGCCCAGGATGCCTATCTGCTTTTGAATACTGTGGCACAGAGCACAAAGTTAATTCATGCACAAAAATCAAAATATATTAATGAAGTTATTAATTAGAATTTATATCAAAAGGGATAGAAGGTACTTATCATATTTTTAAGTTAATTGGTCATTGCAAGCAGTACATACATTCAGTGCTGCTATCACAGGAGCTGCCCCTGTCCATAATGAGGGGCAACACGGAGCCCTTTGAATAGAAGCCTGCGTCATGCCTGAGCTCATGAACTGCATCTCAGAGGATGTTCAGCACCTTCCCTGCCCTTTGGTGAGTTCAGTCAAATGCTGCTTTCATCAAGGTGGAAGCAGCATCAATGTTCTTAGCATCTCCAGGGCAATATCTCATACGTATGAGAAGCTAAAACACTTTTCCACATAAATACAAAAAATATGTCTTTGGGCTACTTGACAATGACCTGCAGTAAAACTAGTTATTTTATTTTTATGCAATCCATTTCTTTCTGTAAATATGAACTGTTTGAGTTTCTACTTTTATTACCTGACACTATCTTTATCATCCATGTTATCTTTTCCATAAACAAATATTGTATCCTTACAAAACATAAATATTGTATCCTTACAATACATAAATAATATAACGTATTTTAGAATGAAAACACAAAATATACTTGTTTAAGAAATAATCACATGTTTATCAGTAATAAAATGCAATTGCACTAAACCAAATTAAAAAATTCAATTAAACTGAATTAAAAATGAAGTAAACAATTTCAGTACATCTACTCTGGCTCCTTGTAGCCAATTTCTGTTCAGAAAATAACAGATCTAGAAATCCCTCCAAATTTTTCCCTTGTAGTGTGAAAAATCTATATGAACAGAGGAAAAATCACTGCCTAAGTGATTGCGAAGGTGTCATTATGCAAAACTATGAAAGTGACAATATGTAAAACTGTCAAATGCATGAACACAGGTGAAATAAGATATTACATTCTTAATTATTCCAGTTACAATGATCTTAGCTGTCATTTGTAACCGTGATAGGTAAAATATGCAGACAGAGGTAGGGTTTTTAAGGTGCCTCTGAAAGTTTTTGAGTTTAATAGTTACTCTGCCAGCTGCAGAAGCGAAACTGCCTTTGATTTCTGACCCAAATAAATCAATTTGAGCTACGTAAGGCAAGGTTGTTAGTGCAAGAAAGCTACTTCTGTCCTTTCTTGTGTTTATTCATGATACTAAATTGAAAGTCCAAACGTCTTGTAAGACTGTGAAAGTGAAATGAACCGTAAAGGACAATTAGGGGCAAGCTCTGCCCTTCGCTGCATCCAAGGTTAAGGTGGAGGTGGGCTGGAGGAGTGGAATATACCTTTTTTCCTCATCCCTGATGAGTAAAATAGAGGACCCTACATGCTGCCCAAAAACAATGACTAATGAAGTATTAACTATATATATAAATTCTCTCTCTTTATATATATAATTTGGCTCTACCACTCACCTACTGTATAATTTTGAACAAGTCATTACACTATTGTCTGCCTTGTATTCCCCACTCTCACATTATTTAGATCTGCAGATAAAACTGCTACACAAATGCTACAGAATAGCTAGACACTGTATTACTAGAGCTATCTAAACAAAGCATCCCTTTTTCCCATCTTTCTTGGCTTTTCCTCCTCACAATTCATTTCCCCCTTCCTTCCCTCCCCCAAAAGGAAGACATCTACATTTGAAGTTCTATTGAAAGAGATGCCACACAGGGATGTAATTTCAAAAACAGCTAAGAATGGGAACGGTGTCACCTTTAAATTACATTCAGAGAGAGTGCTTCAAGGAGATAAAGAACTAGTGATTCTCCTAGACGGCCAACCTTGTGCAGAAAAAGCTTTCAGGTGGTGTGATTAACCTCCTTGCAGCTCTTTCCATATGTCATATATTTTGTTGCCAACAGTCTAGAGAGAGGCCAGTAAACTCAAGTTTGTCGATTTTGGCAGGTCTTTCAAAGTAGTCATGGTAATAAAGAAACGGCAAATTTGCTTTTGATCTTAGCTGACAAGTCACATTGTAACTCAGGCACAACTGCATGGTAATCTTTTAAAAGATTTAACTGCCTCCATCTGGTGCTCAACATATTAATTGTATTTTTACCACAGTTACTAGAAATAATTTATTTACCACTAAAAGCAACAAAAGACAAGAAGACACAAAAATATATATTTTCTCCCCCTCTTAAGTATATCAGTAACCTGCAGCCATGACAAGTTATTTGAACCAAGCAAAAAAGAAAATGAAACCAGATTCTACATCATGAAAAGTGTATTAGTCGCTTGATCAAGAAAGAGGTGGGGAGTTTGGAAAGACCAATTTTTTAGAAAACCAAGCAAGAGAATTATTGTATTGCTGCCAAAATACTTGGTAAGAGCAATGGACAAGACTGGAGACGACTTGGAAGAAAATCTGGAGGAGCTCTGTTCAAATAGACATTTAAGAATCCTGCTTGAAATACACAGTATTATCTCATTGCTATCTCTAACAAAAGGATGGAGTCAATACTGAGAGAAATGGGCTCAGCACTGGTGAACACAATTACAAGCGCTAAGAAGCAGGAGCTCAGAGGCCTGACAATATCTAATGATTATTTTTTTAAACTTACAGAATCACAAAACAAGCAGATGAAGAAATTGGAGATATGATGCATTTGGATATGGGAAGGAAAAGCAAATGATACTTCTGAATACTTTTACTCTCTGTGCAAACAAAAAAGCACTGATTCCCTACAATTTCCCTGCAATAAGGCAAGCGACAGGAAGGCACCTAGATTTTAACACAAATCCATAACTCCCCTATCCATAACTCAAATTTGCAAATTTGAGTTTGCAAATGTTTCATGTTAGAAGAGTACTCACTTCACACTGGAATGAACCAAACCTTTTTATGTGAATTGCTCAGACCTAGTGCTCAGCCTGGGACTTAAATAAGTCCCCAGGCCATGCAGCATATCTTTCTCTGTTGCATGTCAGCTGGACAATGGTGCAAGTGTCATTGATGTAGGGTATTTTTAAGGGGATCTAAAAATTTAAATAAGCAATTTAACCTACTGGTATTTACCCAAGTGCCTTAAGCACCAAACCTACAAGTTCTTGTTTTCTGCTCGTCAGAGATTTCTGGGAATGCTTTCAAGAATAAGATCAAAGAGGAGGAGTCTAAGGTCCTGTCTGCGCTCTCTGGAGTGCAGCCTCTCTGGCAGTTCTAGCACAGAGCCTGTGGAGTTCCCATGCGCGGTGCATGACTCGCACAAGGCAGAGATGTGGCCTTCCTGCCTCGCTTGTGCCTATCCTGCGGGGCAGAGAAAGGGTGAAAAAAAGAGAGCAACTTGTTCAAGGAGGTGAGTTCTAAAAAAAATGGCCTTTCTTGTTCAATAAACGAAAGAGCAATCTTGTCATGCGAATGTTTAGCGAACTTGGGGGAAGTGTCCGACACTTCAAATTCATTTCTTGAACACTGTCTTTCAAAATAAAGATTCAGCAAGTTAACATGTAGCTGAGGATCCAGCAAAAGTCTTATGTAAATGGCAAGTGTTTCAAAAACAAACATTCAGAGCTTTTAACCTCGCATATGGTTTTCATAATCGCACTGCTGTAAAGCAGCTTTAATTGGTACAGAGGTGGGATATCAGGGGGTGAGGTCTTTTCTTTTTCTCCCGCAGCAATACAAACAGCTGCAAGTATAATCAGTGAGCTATAAAGAAATGCAAATTTGTAATTCATTTTAATACTTGGTTAAAAAATGAAATGTGGCATTAGTCTGTAACAGTAATTTTCTTACATTTACACAGCATCTCTCATTTAAAAAGATTCAGAATTGCCTTTCAAACTGTGTACACAAAAGATAACTCTTTTTTCTTAAGTCCAGTCAACAGAAGAAAGGGAAAAGGAGAATGATTAGGTGAAATAATACTTCGCTGCAATTGATTAAGCTCTTTAAAGCCATAACCCATTTGAAATGCTATTAGCTCTACTCTAGGTCTGGGGAAATAAAGGAAATCTATTTCTAGGGTAACACATGGTTTTGGAAAGGTTTATGTGCCCATCACTAAATGGAGCAACCTCTGAATCAAAATACCATGGTCCTTTGAAAACAGACTTTAATAGAAGAGTTATCCAATTATAACAAGGGTAAGGAAATTTATGGACGATTCCCAGGGCTATCCTAATACAGAGCACAATAAAAACCAGGGTTAAAAAAACCTGAAGACATCACTATGTCCCTTTGGAATAGGAAGGAGAGAAATATGGGAGAATCTGTTAGAAACAGAGAAGGGAGAGATACAAAGCAAACAGATTTCCCACGTCAAAGGAGCAGATGGAGTGGGAAAGAAAAGACCTCAAGGATTACAACAACCACAAGCTCTTAGGAGAACCATTTAGGCTGTACAGCATAGCCTGGAGGGCTAAACTCTGTACCCGAAACGTGATGCAAGTATCGGTCCTGGCTCCAGGGAATGGAAGGAAAAGTCCTGGCTCCACCACCCAAAAGCCAGTGCCGCTTCTCCCCAAACGCCTGGGGTGGGAAGTGCAGCTGGGAGCCTCCCGGCAGCGCCTGGCACAGCAAACCCGCGCTGCGAACGCGGGCGGGTGCCCGAGAAAGCTCCGCTCCCCTCGCCCTGCCCTGTGGGTGCCCACGGCGAGGGGCTGGTCTCTCCAGCGGGGAGCTGCTCAGCCACCCGCTCCTAGGAAATACCCTTTCCACGTTCTGCTCTGCTGTCTCACCACTCCTTCCCCTGTTTCTTCCCCAAATCTGCCAAGGTTTGTGAATATTTAATTAACTGCCTACACGCATTCCTGCGCTCAAGCCTTTCTAACAGCAGAATCGTTGCTGCCTCGCGCAGTTCCGCTGCATCCTGTGAAAGGTCAGTCTGTTTCCTCCTTAGTGCCTTCACTCCCAACGGGAAAACGCTTTAATGACAAGGAGAACCCGCTCCCTCCCTGCTAGTGGCCACAAGAATAAGCAAACCGTGGGTTAATTAGCAGCATTGATAATCACCCTCTGAGCAGCATTAAAAGCTGAAGAGCAAATTTGGTTTAAAATAATAAACGACAATAATGTTTTGCAGTCTCTAATATCTGAATCTGCAAGCTGCTGCTGCTGTGGCTGCTGCAGCAGGCGAGCACCGCACAGGCAGAAGGGCAGAGCTACAGTGAAGCTGGTTGATGTGTTTATCAGCCCTTGGAACAACAGAGCCAACAGCACTCGTTTGATGATTTCTTCAGATTCAAAACTAGGAGAATTTTTTAAAGAACTAAGCATTTAGATAGGCTTTAATAACATTTTATGATTTCCTATTATATTGTAATTTTGGCTTTACTAGCAGGATCCTTCTAATTTGTTCCAAAGGCTTTGCTCAAAAAACGGGCATATGACTGTGGGAAGAGAGCAGAGTGCCTTGGAAAGCAATTTGCAACAAAAGCTAAATCCACCCAATTCTGCAAACTTCTTGCTTCAAAATTTCTTTATGTAACTCATGATTGTGAGATTATGTTAAATTACATTTAACTATATTGAGAACATGATTAAATAAATCTCAAGTTCAGCTTGAACAAACTGACTTTCAGTACCAAAAATCCCTTTGTTTAACTCGACACAGGAAAATAAGACTGCCTGCACTATCTTCACTTGTATAATAGCGTAAATTTTTGATTTACTCTGAATTAACAACAACAAAAAAATCTCTACATGTTTTCATGCAGGTCCACTAATATTTTGTATTGGAAGGTTCAAAATCAATCAAGATTGATGCTCCCCATCTCATCTATAAACCGCAGACCACAGAAAGCTGTGGCAGTCATTTCCAGTGCTGAATGCAGAACTGGGGGGCTCAACAATATTTACTACATTATATGAATATATGAGGACCACTTAGAATAACTTTAGGGAAAAAAACAAAAACTACTTGCTGTTTTCCATCAACGGGCCTGATAGAAAACATTTTATGAAAGAGGTGAGTAATTTTGTTCCCATTGCTCAGATGGTAATAACAACATGGTGATCCACTGCCATCAGCAGCAGGAACCCAGCCAGGCTATTAAGTGCTGTGGCTGGCAAGATTACTTACGTGTTGCAGCTGGACTCGGCTTTGTGCCATACACTCTGACTTTGCCATCATGCTGGAAGCATTTAGGCTGTAGGTTTTCCTATTCTGTGTTTCTTTCAGCTGTTCATGAATTTGCTTTGTTTCTTTCCTGGACAGAGAAATAAAATTCATATAAGAAAGGGCTAGTCTGATCTTCTACTATAGTTGTGAGATTTTTATAGCCATGCTTTCCTATATTCAAAACTTCACCATATTGGATTAGCCAGCTGAGCTAATTCACTAGTGTCTAATATTTCAGTGCATTGGTCATTTTATTGCACAGCTTAAGAATGGAAAGAAAAGAGCTCCTCCGATTAAAATAGCTTCTATTCTCAAATTTATATAATAGCATGCTAGTTTTTAGAGAGCAGAGTTTTGTACATAAAGAGATCATCCATTACGTATTTAACAATAGCTTGGAAGTGGCCCCAAATGATAAAAATTGTATTTTGCTCTGATTTGGAGCAGCAACTTGGGCAAAAACAGCAGACATTAACCCCCGTTGGTTATAAAATCTGCCAAAACATTTGACTTTACTTGTAGCTCATTAGACTTGACCCATAGCAGTATCTTTAACAGACCCACTTTCTACTTACATGCTTGGACCTTGAAAAAGCCTAAGAATTAACACTGCATCTGTGTTTTGACTACAGGCTGCCATGTCAAAGCTGAGAAAGCCACTAGATGAGTCACTACGTTCAATGAGATCTTTTTATAAAGATTATCATCCTTTTTAAAGATTTGCTTAAGTGCAACACTGAAGGTTTGCTGAACCTTCAGCATCTGCTTAAAAGCAGATATTCATTTCAGCACTCTTCCTGAATACAGGCCATAAACTATTACCATTATTGGAGACCCTGAATAAACATTAGATTTAAACATATATAACATTCATAAGCCTAAACATATATTTAGATCCTAATTTGAAAGAGCGTGGCAAATGGAAAAATTAAATTACATTGGAAGCATGTTAGAAGCAAAACTGGTATGAAGTAGAGGCCCATAATTAGAAAGGTATATGATGGATGCGTGAGGAAATCCTCTCATACGCGAAAATGTTTTTTAAACTTTCAAAATTCTTCCTTTGTCCAGAACAATATGAAAAGTTAATATCAGAATAATCTGAAAAAATAAAAAACTGAAAGATTCCGTCAAGTGAAATAAATAATTTTGAAACATTTCATTTAGACTTAACTCTTTTATGTATTCAATTCCCTCGTGAAAATAATGAAGTTGAATAATTCATTTAGAAGATGACAAAATGAACCATTTAGCTTTAAAAAATATTCACAGAAATATTCAAATATCCATAGAAAATTTATGGAAATGATTACACACTTTTTATGCATAAAAGTTTTCTGAACAGCTAAATTATATACATTGGTGATATAACTATGCATATCCATATGTCCTGTTCGAAAGCCACCCACTTGCATGCAGGTCTCCAAAGTTTCTATAAAAGATCAAGTCTTTTTTTGTTTGTTTGAACATTTTTGAGTGGAGGCTTCATACAAAGTCTAAGCAAAGGCAGAGTAATATGATCACGGCATCAAACTTGGGGAATCTCTCCTGTAGATAACAATTTTCAGAATTTAATCAACAAAATAACAAATCAGCCATTTGAATATGAATTTAGAATAATTTCTACCTGTATTAACAAAATTTAAGTAAACTGGAATATTAAGCTTGTATTAAAGCTTAGAGAAACTGCTGTATTTCTTTAACATTAAAGCTAAGTTTTAAATTTTTAATTTACTGTGAAAAACAATCTTCTAATTGTTTCCTTTTCAGGCTTATACAGCCTAATATTAATATTAGGTTTATGTACATTAATTTGTTTGAATTATAAATTATAGGATGGACAGTTAAAAATCTAGAAAATAGTCATCTGAAGTTATTCACTGATAAATATATTTTAAAATTTTGTTTTCAAAACAAATGGCCCTTATATATTCCATTTTACAGATGTTCTGCAATAAAGTACTGTTATTGCTCCAACAAATAAATTCAAGTCATTCGGATCTATAAAAGTCTAAGCCATAAAGAGCAATCCATGTTGTTTTTGCTGTGCTCTGGTTACAGACGTTAACATATGGTTATGGTGAATGGAACAACAGCCAGGGAGGTAGGAACTGGTATCTTAAAATTCTTATGTTTCATGTGACCTGTAAGGTGACCCAGAGGTACTTCTCAATACTCTTCAAACCTTAGTTCCTAGAAAGCAGACTAAGCTCACTTCAGCTCTTCCCTCTTAGGCAGCAATAGTTAACTCTGAGCTATCGTGATATTTACAATGCAGGTTTCAAAAACAAAGAAACAGAAATTCCAAGCAAACTGTGATTCCAGCCGACAATCCCATTCGACCTTTTCTGAATCCCTTTTCATCAATTAAAATCCTGACTTCTTTACTGGATAGAGAGGAACACCTTATTCTGTCTCTTCTTCTCTGCAGATGTAAATATGTAAAGACATTTCCTAAATATGTAAAGACATTTCCTAATCAGTGGGAACGTGACTGCCTCTGCTCACATTTTTTTCCTACAACCTCAGACTCTGCAGAGGGAACCTTTCCTAGAACAGCATTGTCCCAGTTTATGCTTCTATCAGATCCTACATCCAAGACATTCAAACAAGTAGGAAAACCTAGATGAAACATGAACCAACTTAAATCTTCACAGAAAAAAAATTGCACAAACTATATCTGAAATTTTAAAAAAGGTCTTATAATGTTTCTAACATTTTTCTCCTTTTATTTTTTTTCTAGGAACATCGCATTAAAGAAAAGAAGCATTTCTCATCAGATTGCCCACCCATGTAAGTAAGTATATATGTACATGAGGGATTCAGATAAGCATCCAAACTTAAATGTGGGAAGCTTCCACATTATTTATATTCAGCCCCCATGACCAACCTCATGCAGGTGCCATTTATGTTAGCTCCAGTTGGCAAAGAATTGGGGAATGACAATCATATAGAACATGTTTATAAATACGGTGGCATTAACATGCATGTCAAGTAATTGCTATGAAGTTTTTGTAACTCAGATTACACACATAGCAATCAATATTAAAAGATAATGATATTCGGGAAGAGAAAGAAAAACAGAGTGGGAAGAGAATATTTAATTTGAAAATATTTTAGTACAGATGATTCTACCATTCTTGGATAGTATAATGTACTTGCTTGCTAGAGATACTAGGTAGGTAACTACACTAGCAGTTTACAGTTACCTACGAATTACAATGATCTGCAGTGAACTGCTTCCTGTTTGTGTATTTCTAATTCACCTTACACTTGTAGGTTTCTAACTCACCTGTTCATTTACCCAGAAATAAAAGGGACATGAAGGGGTATAAAAAATGCAAAAGGAGATGGTATGATTAACTTTTTATTCTCTAAGGAAAAATGTGACTATTACATTGGTACTAAAAGGCACAAAAATACTATTGTCAAGAAGAAGGACACATAAACTCTTCTTTCCTGATATCAGAAAATATAAACAAGAATATTTATTACTTTTGTTTACTTCTGTGTTTGTTTGACTTGATAATCCAGCCATGGGCAACTGTTCCAGACTACTCAGAGATAAGGACAGCTTCAAAAGAATGGGAGAAACTAAAGAATCAGAAAGTGATAAAAAGGACAGAAACTAGATAACAAACACAGCAGACAAAGGCTCTTACTTCGCTTTGAAGTAGAATGCTGCACAAAGCATGGCCACAACGACGAGGCCAAAGACGATGCAGGAGATGGACAGCACCTGGCGCTGGTACACTTCTTCGCTCTCTGTGAACAGCAAAATTGACAATTATAAAAATATCAAAAAACAGTACTTGGGAACAGTGGAATTCAGCATGTCATGGTTTTCGTAACAGACAAACATGAGAGACTTTGGAGGTCTGGACTGCATGTTCCTCCACAGAATAGATGCTTCTCTGAACCTCCAGTCTACGTAAGACTTATATTGTCTCTTAGAAAAATTTTAGAAAATGGTTTTCAGTTCTCAAAGACACTGAAAGATACATAATCATAAATATCTGTAAACTTTAATAGTATCTTTTTTTTTCTGTATGCTATTTTTCAACTGTTTAGAAAACCATGCAGCTACCATTAAGAGCATAAAGAGCTCCATAACCATGGGGCTTTTCTGGATGCAGGCAAGATCTGTCAGAGCTCTCACAAGGTCCCACATGACTCAAGAGAATTCGTTCTTAGCTACCAGAAAAATACAAGTTTTGATTTGATTGATCAGTGATTACTGTCTAGTGCTCCCATGTTATTCCCTGTACTTGAAGCTTACGTACAGCACAGTGCAGTGAAAAAATTAATTCAGTCGAGTTGGATGGAATCCAAGGACTGCTATGCTATAGTGCACCAGACACTGCTTTCAGGAGAGTTTCTGTTTTTTTTTTTTTTTCTTCAAGTAATTTCCTTGATAAACCTCATAATCTTCTAATTAAATTTGAAAACAGTTACAGAATGAAAATTTTAAAAAAGCTAAGAAAACATTAAAAAAAATTTACAACAGCAAACAGAAGCTGATAAGCAACTAGAGTTTCACATGTAATTTTTATCAAAAGTTGATTAAATATAGCATCTTGTTTTACTTTCTCTATGCATTCAAAAAGGTTAAAATGTCAAACTGGTTGCTTTTCCTGGCACACAATATTTAATAAATGCATATTTCCATTTGTTTTAGATAGCAAACATAAACATGCCTGCTTATCAAAGCATGGTAGAAGCATGGCGTGCGGACAAGGCTGTCTCCTGTTCTAGGTTAGTGATCTGCAGGGCAGACCATCATTAACATCAATACTAGACTCCTGTGTCTTTCACAAGAAGAAAAGTTTGCAAGTGAGCCTCGAGGTGAATTTAGGCACGTATGGAAAGATCAACCCCTAAGTGGAACATGAGTGAACTCCTCTCTCTGGTGTCAACTACAGTGACTGAAAACTATACAGAGTGTTCTAACTGGTACTAATTACTAATTATATTTCCAAGAGTAAATATACATAAATTTGAAAGTTTAAACATAATGGCCATCATCTCACTAATGGAAGCCACAGTGCCTTTTCTGTTAAGCATAACCATTTTCCCATAGTTACAAATCCCAAATCTCTATTTCTTAATTACTTCTTTGCTTGCTCATTCAATGACCAATACAGTGATTCAGAACCTATTTCTGAATGCAAAATGTCCTTGGTTCCTGTTGGATCTCCCCTCCCCCCGTCCCCCCCTTCCCCCCCATTTAATTTTGAGATTCTAGAAGTACGCACTATTTAAAAGTTATTAAAAAAAAATCGGGTAACTTAGAATTTTTACGTATCTATATAGCAACATGCATGCAGTTGAATAGAAAATCCTGGCAATATTACAGCAAATCTGATACCATTAGATTTTTAGGCCTATTGGCTTGTAGAAAAATCCAGAGCTGCCTGGTAAATTCTCATTGCTGCTGTACTAAATTCATTTTTAACTAGTTTGTGTAAACTCAGAGTTACGCGTCTTCCATTTCCAATATTGTACACAAAGACCTATTCTAAAAATATAGGTCCTTAGGAGAGATCACACTACTGCAGTTAAAAAGTTGTACAGTTCAACAACTGTTAACATCTACCTGACTGCCACTCCCAAGTTTCTACTGCCAAATAAAATTGACATCCATATGAACTATAAATTCAGTGAGATATTTCATCAATTAAATATATGTATCTGATTGTATTAAAAGAAACTGATCCAAGTCAGGTGTGCAAGAATGGTTTAATTCTGTTTAACTTTAGTCTTCATCAAAAACTTTTCTTTTGTTATTTTTTAAAAAATGGTGGGTTTTGTGCAGCTGCGATATTTTGTCTGTCCTGAATAACAATCACTGCCTTGCTAAAGATGGTTAAAGCATTTCCACAATTGGACAATATTATCTTGCTCAAACAATATGTGATGATTTAAGTCTTTCTGTAGCCAACTTAATCTCTGTCACCAGCTTTCAACGCAAGCCGATCAATGCTTTCTTTGCCTTTTGCTTGCCTTATACAGTGCCCATTTAGGGAACTGCTTATTGATTAATATTACCATATTTTTAGATGCCTTTGTTAATCCTTTTGATCCTTTAAAACTTTGTTTATGTATTGGTCTCCACTTTTTTTTTTTTTTTTTCTCTTCACTCTCCAGCATGTTAAAATAAAGTTGGTTACTTTAACCCCGTGAGCCAGGCAGGGCGCCGCAGCGGCCCCCGCACAGAGGGACGGGATGCCCAGGGACAGCAGCCCTGGAGCTGCAAAGTCAACCACGGAGCCCTCCGGCCATCTCAGGTAAGCGGGGCATCCCGTAAGCGCACTGCCATGCGATGCTCCTGGGCCATCTCCTCCCCAGCACCTCTTCTGGCACCAATGTATGGACTCTGGACACGAGGACAGTATCACCTCCCCCCTTCAGTGATTAATATGACAATAGTTTGCAAGTATGTTAGCCTCAAAAAATATATTGATTCAATGTACATATATCAAATAGATAAAACTTTCCTGGACAAGTTTGTTCCAACTCCACATTTAACAACATGTGCATTACTCCACATAAAAAAAAATCTAAATCTCAGGTATCTATAATGGTCAGTGCATTTTCTTCTTTTTGTCTTTATTTTAACTAGATGGAATTTCTCTTTTAAAAGGGTTTGAAGTCCTTTGGTTCACAAATTAGAAGCAGCAAGTTGTATCCTCTATTAGCTACAGAAAGGACTAAGTCAAAGTTAATAGAACAGATTCACTTTTCAGGCTGGAATCAGACCCAGCTAAGTTCCCTTGGCAAACATTCCCACTGCATTTAATAGTTGCAATAGCAATTCCCTCTTGGGGAAGGTTGTTCAATTGTTCTAACTGTGAAGAGGATTAAAAAAGTACATTTTCTTGTCCTCATGGAAAGTCTCAATGAGCGTAAGGAGAATGAGGTTTGGTTCATTTTGTATATGATAAATAATATGTGATAATTTCATGATACTATACCATGTTTGACTATTGATATTTTATAGTATTTTATACTATACATTATATATACTACTATATACCATGTACTATTGTACTACTGATATTTTTATACTAGTGAGATCATTTGCAGTGTAAGCAGAAGGCAGAAAAGGAAAGGAAGCGTGTTGAACCTGGCAGGACGACCTATTTTTGAGTATTTGATTCTATGGTATTAATGCTGCATTAGCACTAGTTTTGCATGGAATATAAAATATGAAGCAATGAATTAAGTATAATGCTAAAGACTCATCATGAAAAAGGGATGTAAATGTCTAAATCTGAGCTTTCAGCCAGCGATTCTAGGTCAGTGAGCAAGGCAAAACCACATTCAAAAATTTATGAATTAAAACCTTGTGAAAAATTATTTCCATCAAACCCATTCTCAATGGAGGAAAAAAAAATCAGCCTCCACTTCTTTGTCTCATTCTATCTGCAAAAGAGAGATATGAATGCCTAAAGGCATTTAGGCATATGAATGCCTAAAAACACAGTTACAATGGAAATGAACATGCCAATATTCTCAGCACCCATGGAAAATGCTACTTTTTTTTTTTTGAGAAGCTGTTATTTTTAATAAACATTCTTAAAGGGCAAGGTTGTAATTCTGAGGGTAGATGAATTTTAAATTTGTTTTCCTAATAAACAATTGTTTCCTTTCTATCAGCTCTAAGGCTTGCATCTAAACCACTTTTCAAAGCCTTAGCTGAGCACTTTCAGTGCAGGAAATTTAATAAATCTCAGGCTTGAAGAAGCCCCCTAAGAAGCTAAGTGATGAGAGGGAGTTTTCTCCTAAGGAAAAGCCTGATTAGGAGTTTTTACGCATTGCCAACTCATGCCTAAGACAAGGCAATTCTATTAGGAACTTTTACCTATTTTCATTTGATTTCTAAGATTGATCATGTCATTAATTTAAATGCAAAATGCTTTACCTAAGTCTCCGCAGCTGCTGGGTACATGTGTGTTATTTCTCCTGTTTGAAAGATTCATCCTCGTACTTTTTTATGGCAATTCTAGGTTTCTTAAATAAAGACATACCATCACAGAAGCAAATGATCTTCACCCCCTAACTTGGGCTGTCCTAGTTCAAGTTAAGCACTATCATTTTTTTTTACCATTTTGGAAACAAAAGAGAAGCCCGAGGGAGAACCTCCAAGGAGCAGCAGCCCTGGAGAGCAGCTTCTGGGACCTGGCAGAAAGGGACAGGGGTGAAAGGGCCAAAACATTTGATTTTCATTTGATATTAGATCACTTTTGAGGGTATTTATATTAAAAACACCTACATCAGCCAGCTGAATAAATGGTATCATGGTAATAAGGTGTCAAAGTCTGTTAACCAATTAACTATATCCAAAGAGTTTTTTTTTTGTTTTGATAAATAACGTTCTTTCAGACTGGATTTAGTTATTTTCCATGTTTATCTTTAAAAGCATATTCCTGCAGGCTATCACTTACTTGCCAGGCTGTTGAGCCTTCCAAGCCAAACACTTGGGAAGATAAAGGATTATTCTTGTTCTCTCCGACAGGACATGTAGTTCCATCATTTTGTGTATGAGTCTCCTAAATGGGGGTAAGATGGTACTGATCTGCCTCTGGAAGGATGAGTTGCCCTCCTTTCCTGGCTTGATTTGCTGGCTGTTTCTCAGCACCTCCCTCGTCTCCCGTTGATTTTGTTATCCTTATTTTTCTCATTTTTATTGTAAATCTTACAAGCAAACACCCTCTTACACTTTGAAAACGGCTCCCCTATGATCTTTCCTCCTCCACTAGCAGCACAAAAACTCTTCCCGAGCGCCAGTGCCGCTCAGCAGCCACCCGCGGCACCCCGCACGCAGCCAGGCACAAGCCTCCCGAATGAGTTATACTGCAATACACCACGGCTTCTTAAAATATGGACTTTGGATTAGCCCCTATGGATAGCGTGTGTGTGAATGTGCATATATAAACATATAATGGACTTTCGATTAATCCGAAGTTTATTAAGTACAATGGGCATTGGACCATTGTACTTTAAAGTCATTTTCTGTAACACTCTACAAAGACCATCTCTGAGATGTTTATTATGTAAAAATATTATGGCTTTATAAAGCAATAACCCTGTTTAATTCAGGCTTAGTACTTGGATAATTCCTTAGCCCTGAGCATGGCTAACATCTAATATAATAATGCCTGTATCCTCTCGCTGATGTTTTATTTGCTGTCAGAGCCTGCGCTGGTGTTACCAGACTTTGCCCTATGGGTGTCCTACGAGCCGTCTATATGCTGCATCTTGCACTCTTGCTAATATTGATACACACCCGACACTACACACACAAATACCAATAACCCTAAACATTAGCCAGGGCACCCCATGGATTTTGTTTAAGAAAATCCTGCATAAGCAGCAAATCAAAACCTTGTAAGAGATGCATATATATATTAAACTTGTAAATATAATTTTAAAATTCTATCAAACACTACTTAAAATACTGATGCAATAGGATATTTATCTGACACCCACTTAAATTAGTAGAAAACTCCCACTTATTTGGGATAGGATTTGATTAGATAATGCCTGTTGCAACATAATTGCTCTAACTTCTCAAAATTACCTATGATAAGCAAAAATTAGAGTAACCAAACCCAAATCATTAAAAAGACAACAACAATCATCTTGAAAATATAGCATGTATAAAACAGTCCCTTTCTTTCCAAAAGGTCTGTAAACAGATGCAGAAAAGTTACTGCAGATACGGGGTGGGGGCGGGAAGAAGAGGCTGGCATCATTTTTCTTTTAGTCGGAGAAGCACTGCAATCCCATACAACAAAGCCAACATCAAACATTTCAGATGTTTCTGAAGGCACTGTATTTGGAAAACTGATTTCCAAAATGCATCAGTAGCATCCAGTAGCACAAAGACATGTGAAATCCTTTCTGCCAAAGTCAAAACTTACTCTGGATCAAAGCCCCCACTTCTGCTCTTTGTGGTTGAGCTTAGGGCAGGCTCCACATCAGCAACTGTTCCCGAGCGCCTGCAGAGCCAAAACAGCAGCAGAATCACGCTACCAAAGAGCTCCACACCAGGGCATTTTAGAAGTATCTGAGTGCAGACGAATTCTGTCTCAACTATCTTGTTTACCTTCTTCAGCTCTGTGTGTTGCAATTACACATACATGCCAGGACTCTCCCCAAAGGCCTCCCCCACAGCTAAAGAAAATGCAAATCCCAGTAATCAATCTTTAATATGAAATGGGTTAAAATTGTCAGAACAAATGTGCGGGAGGGCAGGTAGAAGCCACGCAAAGTCCTCGCCTCTGAATAATGGAACAGACACAGTTCGGATAAAGAGAGGAGTTCTACCATCGGTAACTTCTATTTACTAGACATTTTTATTCAACATTAGAATGCTGCCCCTCAAGTGACCGGAATATGTTATGATTCCAGTGAAGAATTCCAGTGGCTGGGAAATGCTCTAATCTCACACACACAAAAAAACCCCGAACAACAACCCACCGGCTCCTCCATATAGGCACAAACTACCCTTTTCATATCACGTCACCAGACGCTACAGAGGCACTCAGCAATTCAACCAAATACAATCACTTTTTTTTTTAATGTAAAAGAATGCAAAATAAGAATATTTTTATATATTCCAAAGTTCTCAGACATGAAATGAGGCAAAAGCATTTTATCTTAATCAACCAGTCTGCTGTCAGCAATAGTTCTGCTATTTAGCTAATCATGGAAGATGGGGAGAAGGAAGAGAAAAAAAAAATATCTGAATAAATTCAAACCTAATAAATGTTACCCCCTTGCCAAATCCTCCCCTGCTAAGTTTTCTCTACTGAAACATTTCAAGACTATGAGCAATTTTAAACAGCACCATTAAACAAATAATCATAAAAAGTGTTCCTAAGCTCTGCTCACTGGACCACTGAAAAGTCTCCTATGTTCTAAGAAGATTCCTCTCCAGAGAAGAAGAGAGCACCAAAGCAAACATTTCTGAAAGAGATGACCATGCGATATATGGCAGCTTATTACAGACACTACTTTTTAACCAAAATTGGAGCAATCTCAGGCAGTAAGACACAGAGCTGCTTAAGTGGGCTGCCAAGGGAGCAGAATTTTAGACAAGCACCACACTACGAACATTAGTCACATTAAGCTTTGTTGCTAATTTGGACTTCAACATATTGATTACAACTTCTTCCCCCCCCTCAGTAATGAGCAGTAATTACCACTAATGAGCAAGAAAAGCCATTTCTGAACTGCAGATTATCAGTTTCCGTGGTTTACCACACAATGCAACACATTAGCTACACGGATTATGTTGCATGGCTTTCTCTGCTATTAGCTGAGAAAAGCAGTGCGCGGTACCAAGGTATACGATAACCAAAGAGACAAAGTGCAAGACCAGAACACATGCATTTCATTGAAAGCTTCTTTATATATAAAGGCACTTATTATCTTACACCCAAGTTATTTTTTAAAATAACAGTTACTGCACTCCATTCTGATAACGTGTGCATCTCCTTCCTATTACATTTAATGCAAATGCTCTTTTGAAGTCAGAAATGAGTTTGTATGAGTTTTTCAGATTTAAAAAACTAGCAGATTGATTAACTGAAGCTGTCTCCCCATATTCGACCAAACTAAGAAATAAATTAGCTTTTCTTGTACTCATCCCATTTTTTTTTCCCCAGTGAAGATCCACTGCTCAGGAGCCTGTGGAAATACCTCCTTAGAACTGCAAGCATTTGAAGTAAATTTTAATTTTTCATTTAAACTCCTGCGAGACGTACTTTTCATATGGAATACAATGGAACATGGTATGTGCTCTGTTTCCAAAACCGAAGCACAGAAACCTTGTGGATCCCTGTTAGAAACTCAAATGGAACTGAGTGAAGCACAAAACCCCCTTCTTTGAAGAGGGGACAGATGCAGTCATGTTGCTTGGAGAGCCTGGAAAGGAAGCGCTGCCTCTCCCTACCCTCCGGGGCTAACAAAGAAAAAGGTTAAAAAAGATCCTTCCTGCTATGTCTCTGCTCCCTCCATCCGTTATCCCGCATGGTAAAGACGGCAAGCGCGGTCTGTCGCGGCACCGTTTCCTGCCGCGGGTTTCTCTCCCTGCCGAGGCCACGCGCGCACAACCGCTCTAGGGACTAGCTGGGGATTCCTGGGCAGAGCTCAGCGCTAGACCCACCAGCCCCGTGCGCAGCTCCCTTGGACACAGGTCCGAGAAGCGACTCCCCTCACAGGGCGGATGCTCCATCCCCAACGCGGTGAGGACGGAAATCATGTGGCCAGCACAGAAATTCCCGTTCCCAGTAGAAGGGGCACTGGCTTCCCTGAGGGATCGCTGCCGGAAGGGATTCTAACTTTCCAGCGCAGCCCCGTGGATTTCGGAAGGAGAAGGGGATGAACGAACGTAAGTGACACAGCTCCTCGTTCCCTTGGGACCCTCCTGTTTCGGTTTGGAGGGTGCAGTGTCACAGCTGTGCAAATGGCAACACCTGAACACCAACTGAAGCCAGGGGCAACACTGCCCCACTGGCACACATGCACTCACACGTACTTTTCCTTTGGGGAAAAAAAAAAAACCCTAGCCAACAGCTTCTTCCTTCCTGGAAAATTGAAGATCACAAACTTCAATCAAGGCTTCACACACACACATGCGGAAGTATTTAGCCTCCCAGTTAACATGAGATCTTCCGAAGAGACTTGCAAATGCTTCAGTTGCATTTCGGTTTATATTAAACAGCTAATTTTCTTCATGCTTCTTTCTTAGCTACTGCTCACAAGCACACCCAATAGCGTGGATACAAACGAGCAGTAAGAAGCAGATTTTGTCTCTTGCATTACATGTTTTTTCACCAGTAAATGAGCCCGGGGACAGACCCGCACTGCTTTCCCTTGCATCCGTACCGAGGCACCCGACACGGATGTTTTTAATAAACACTAGGCCAGCTCCCTGAGAGCTCCCTGGATGGTGGGTGGTTATAAGCTCCAGGCTTTGAACTCGAGGAGCTCTACTCGACAGCAGACAAACCCAAACTCTGCAACAAGATTTTTTTCAATTATGCATCAATTCCCCTTCTTATAATTAAATCCACTGTGATGCCATTGTGGTTCACTTCTTCCTTCTCAAAGCAAACCCATTCTCTCATACTCTTTACATGAATAAATAAAAGCAGCCTAAGTCTGACTACACTTATCAAAGCCACAGAGTTTTTTCATAGATGTACTGTTCTCCAGTCTGCATTGGATTCTTCCATACTGAATAAAAGGAATAAATGATGGGAGATAAAATATTAAAGTGAACTGCAGGTACTGTAAGGCTGCCACTATATCCACTTGATGCTATAAACTATGCTCATCCCTAAATTTTCCCTCTGCCCATAGAAAAAGGCACATCCATCCAAACCATTCGTTTCTAAAAGAAGGTGCTTCAAGAACAGCGAAAGCAGAAGTGCCATTTCTAGAGCCTTTATGTTTTTAAGTAGCTTTGAGATAAAGTGGGAACGATCCAGTGCAGGGAGATTCCTATCAAAAAACATTTCTGTTGCTTTTAGCAGAGTAATTCAAAGCATAGTTTAGAGATAAGAGAGACCAATAAGAGATTGGTAGGAGAAAAAAATAAATATTTCTGATTAGCATATTTGTGAATCTTGATGAAACCTAAGGGCACTTAAAAACCTTTTATCCTGGCAAATAATAAACTGCTTTTACATTTGCAATTTAATCAGACTGGATGTTTCTTTTTAAATGCTATTTGTCTAAGACAAACATTCTGTATGCAATCCTTATTACATACGTTTACTCTATGATGTTTAGGGAAGACCCGGGTACTAAATCCAAGACAAAAGTCTCTGTCCCTTTACTTTCGGGGCCCAGCTGGGTGGGAGCTGCTCTGACTGGGGCCACCTCAGCGCGCCCTTTCAGAACCTTCAGAATAACATAGAGTACCCAAGGAAAAGGATATTGCATGGCAAAAAAAAAGATCATTACAGTAAATTTGAAAGGTTAACAGAGAATATTCTGAGGAGAGCTGCTCCAGCAAGTTCTCAAGTTCACTGCTTTCTAAAGCCAGTCATTTGCTGCTCTGAAAATAAACTTGCATTTAAGACTGATGTCTTATGCCTTAATCCAAAGGCAAAGGCTGAGCTAGATGCCAGCTCCCACAGCAGGCAGGGAGAAGGCCAGAGGCTCCTCTCCTAATGCACCTGAGCACTGATGAGGACACAGGGACACCACAGTGAAACCCACACCAAAACCTATCACGGATTGCACTCAGCTCCCAAGGAACACCTCAGAAACACGCGCTCTGCTTGGTGCTTCCTTCCATTTTCTCCAGTCCTGCCGGAGAGTAATAAACTCGAGGAGAAAACAGTACACTCCGGGCACTCCTGGCCTGGTCCTGATCCTTTAATTCATTTAGAGGTTGACAAAAATATAATTCTCCATATTTGATATGTCAAAAAATCCTATGTTGCACAATGCCTAGCATTTTAGGCAATAAACCAGGTTCTGGGACACTGAACACTGGTGGCTCCACGCTGGCTCCTACATCAGTACAAACAAGTCCACACTTCCAAAGCACGGGAGGAAAAGCAGCAACACGCAGCTCCTTGCCTTCCCGCTCAGGAAGTATTTGCGGGGATGTAATTTGCATAGATACAAGTTCAGAGAAAACTGAGTGGGTAGTAGGTCCTGATAACTTTCCAAGTTGTGCTGTATCTCTGGAAAATGAAAGCTTTCCACAGAGGCCTCCAATGGATTAGCAGTTTCGCCGTGTGTAAGCCTTCCCCATGGCTTTTCATTACATTTCACAGTCACTTAAGACTTCTCCTAATAAAAAGACAATGCCAAGTGTGAGATTATGAAATACTCCAAAGTTAAACTGATAACAGTTTAATTAAATGTTGTTCACTAGCGACATTTCCAGCATGGCCCAGACAATAAAAGGGAAAAATGAATTCTATAATTGCTTCTTTTGCCGCCTTTTCACAATCTTCCGAATGCTCTTCCCATGACACTGCCCTTCCAGGCGCGCTGCAGACCCGGCTGCACGAGCCGGCCGCTCAGGGCGGACACGCGCTGAACGTGACAGATTCACTTCAGGAGCCTGCACTGGATTTGGGACACACTCTGCACAACCAGCTTTTGTCTTCTTTTTAACTGCAATGCAAGGCTCGAATTGTTGAGGTGAATATTTCACCAGTTTTTCTGCCAACGTCAACAGCGAAATCCTCCGTCAAGCCATATATTCTTGGGTAAAGCACTGCTCTTTTTAGCATTGACTTTATAAACACACGTGATAAGGTTATCCCTCCTTTTTGCGTTTGCTTGCTTTGGTGTCCCTTCATTCCGCAATGCTCCGGCACGTGGCGTGTGCCCTCTGCTCCCCCGGCTTCCACCTCACCAGTTACGAAGTAGCTACATCATTTCCATATGATCTTCCCTCTACTATAACAACCTTGTCTACAGTACTAGCTTTCTTGCATACCATAGTCTTTCTAGTCTTTCTGTATTTAAAACAACTCTGATTCAGTGTCAGCTTGCAAATTTTACTTGGATAAGTAGTTTGAGATCAGTGCCTGATCATCTGCTGTTGTTGAAGCAGGTAAGTTAGTGACACATATTCAAAAACATCTTCAGAAATCAAGAACGATTAAATTTACCCTTCCCCTTAAAACTGAACTCTTGTTATGTCTGAGAATTATATAACACACACACAGTAGTCATGGATGTTAAAATCATGTAAAGCCTTCTGGTAGATGTTCAACGTAATTCATTAATAAAGCCCATTACGTAATGATGATATACTTAGATTGTGGTACATACTGCAGTACAAGGTGTCTACTAGAGGCAGTTTACCCTGAAAAATTGGAAGCCTACATTAAAGAATACAGAATGGTGGGGAAATTAAGACAAAAATTTAATTAGTTGCTCTCAGTGACAGAAGTGCTTATGAAAATATAAACAAGAAGTACTAGCACATGAAGAGCAAAATTAATTAAACACCCAAACTGGAGAATGGTACCTTTCCCATGGCACACACAGAAACACTAACTGCTCTGAATAACATCCTCCAAATTCAACTACAGAACAGCCAGAAGAAAAGTTAGGTAACCAAACAGGTAACTACTCGTCCTACATCAACCTTCGCTGTCTTGTGACCATTCCGTTAAAGACACGTTTTATTTTTCTATAGTAATAGTCGCACTGTTAGAGAACCCTCTAACACCTCTTGGCTGCTGCTTTGGTTTTAGCCTTCAGCACAGGATACAAAGCTCCCCGCCGCAGGTCAGCAGGAGCTTAGCAGAAATGGCCGCTACGACCAAGATTTACTCACAAAATTTGGTTAATTCTAAGGCTGAGAAAAAGGGTTCAGAGATCTAAACTGGAAGAGCAAAGAACGACTCCTGCAGGATTCAATTATCACCAGGACTGAGACATGCAATGCAAAACATCAGGAAATAATGTCCAAGCCCTCTCATCCTAGGGTGAAAGGCACTGCTAGTACTGGAGGCCACGGCAGTATCTGCGTAAAAACAAAACCAAACCTCACAACACAACAAAACAAAAACAAAGTCTCCTGTCTGGGCCGTCTGTGTTTTTAGACTGTCACAAACAGAATACAGTTGCTACTGAATGCAAGAGGCAAGCGTAAACAGTGCTTTTCTTTTTCATTTTTCCCCAGACTGACACCCATTTTCTGACTCAGAGGGAGACTGGCTGCAATGCTTATAGAAATCTTTCTTTTTCCCCTCAGCAAAACTGCTGGCTTCACTTTTGCCGGGAGATCCTTCAACCCCAGGCTTTGCTCGTGGCGCAGCAGCAGCAGAGCCCTTCTTCTCTGCCTTCCCACTCGCAGTGTTTCGCAGGATTGCTGCTGCTTTTGTCAGCCTGAGGCAAACATCTTCCATCCAGCACCGAAGAGGTTTCTCTTTGTTTTCCTGAAGAGGCACCAGGCTTTGCGTTTGTTTTTATCCTCCCTGCTTACCATCAGCTTCTATCTCGCTCGCCTTGGGTTGCAAACACGGGTCAACAAGAGGGGCTGCAGCACTTTGTGACCTCTGATCCAGCGACGCAGGCCGAGCAAGCAGCCCTGCCGCCGCAGAGCTACCGCAGGTGCTACCTGCCTCCTCCCTAAGGAGCAGGAATTTAGCAGCAGCAGAAAGGAGGATGGCGGACACAACATATGGAGTATTTTGCATCACAGTACATTATTTCTCCTCTTTATCCATTCCCCAAACGGTGAACAGTCTTGAAAACCCCAAGCCTCGGGTTAACAGCATCCCCTGAATGGCTTTAAGCACCACGGTGGCTTTGGGCACGGCTTGACCTGAGCCCTTGAGCCCTGCCTGAGGCAAAGTGGGCAGATACTGGGTGATGAACAGGTGTTAAGACCTTAATTTCTCTTTGGGGAGAAAAAAAAAAAAGGGGGGGGGGGGAGAAGATTTGAAGTGAATTTGAAGTGAAAATTCACAGTATTTGAAGTGAAATAATAAAGAAGAGGCATTGAGGATCTCAGACTGGACGACGCATCCCTGGTTCAACCCCGGCGGTGATTAATAGCACAGTGACTCAGACTTTGATCCTGAGAAGATAAATCTATGGCTCTGCTTTCATCGATCACTTTGGTGAATCAGGTGATTTTGAAGATCTCCCAAATGTATTGACTATTCCTAAGGTGCACAACTAATTCATACAGGGTCATCTACTTTAACGTTTTTCCTTACATCTCAATAGCTGAGACACAAATCCACAACACTAAAACAACGAATTAACTTCTACCCATATGGTACTTTACATTTTGAGAGTAATAACAAACTTATCAATGAGAAATGACAAAATTTGGAAGTGGGAGTAAAAGTCATTTTTCTTAGTAACATTTCCTAGTAACAAAGGAACTCCTCCTGTTCAGAGAACAAAAATAGAGCATCAGTGCAGGGCACCAACAACAATCAACAAGAATACACTCTGTACCGAGGGTATTCTTAAGGAAACAAAAACCGACTTTGTCAAACTGCTATCATCATGTCTGGAGTGATTTTTTCCCTGTACATTTGTGCATAACATAAACGAAAAAATGTAATTTTAATGTGTGTAAATACTTTAGCAAAAATATAAACCAGAACAGAAATCAGGAAACTCAAGCAAAAAAAAAAAGGCCAGAAAACAAAAGATGAATGTAGATAACAGAAAGCTTTTCTAGTGATTTCCACAGACTCTTCCTTCCCCCTACAAATCACATTATTAGTAATCACATTATTTCATTTTTCTTGAGTCATATTTTAGTTCATGGAACCTTTAGGAACTGTTTCTTCTGAGGTGTTCTGTCACAACCTTTTTCCATCTCCAATGGCCATATACGTGCTTTGGAGGAGCCAAGCCACGGCAAGGTTTGCAAACAGGCAGAACGCCACGTCCAAGCTGCTGAATTCCCTGCTAACCGTGCACGAGGGGGCACGAGGCAGAGGCGACTGCCTGCGGCAGACAGAAATATAAACGGAGATGAAGCCAGTGATGAAAGCAGGGTAAGGTTTAGACCATGACCATACAACACAGCTTTTAACCTTGAAGTCAAGGAAACTGCACATTCTGAAGTGCTTTGGGGAACTTCAGGAAAACAAAACAAATTACCAAGGTTAATCTGTCCTTACTTGCATTCACTGTCAGGAGAATAATGAAAATAGCACAAAAATCTCTGATTAAAATAAAAACTCCTTCTGGAAAGGCACTATGCTTAACCAGCGTCCTGTCTGAACGCTCCACCTCCAAGGCCTCGCTCCGTTCCCCCTCGCGCCCGCCGCGCCAGGCCCCTCTCACCTGCAGCCATCCCAGCAGCGCGGCCCACCGAAAGCTGCCCAGCAGCCCCCTCTCCATGTGCCTCTTCCCTCTCCACTGGTTATAGATTGAGTGCAGGTGATCAATTTAGGCCACAAACTTTAAATTGGGTACAGCTGGATGGGCTGAGCCACTTACATTTACACCCTGGGCCGCCTGGTGATGTCCCTGCTGCAAGTACTTCAGAGAATAAAGCACACGCGTGGGACACGAGCCAGGATCTTGCAACATTGATACTGTGGGTGCCACATTGGCAGCCTAAAGCAGCAGGTTACCTCCTGCTTGCTGTTTTCATGTGACACACCTCGCCTTACCTCTAGGGTTTATTTGGGTGTTAGATTATCGCAGGGTCTACATCCATGCCTTCCATTATGGCTGTAAATGATTAGCATTTTTTGGGTGCTATCAGAAATACATAACGAAATAGAACCGTAATTAATAATCCATCAAACTGCATTTCTTACACACATTTTAAGCATTTCATTAAAAACACTCTAAAAAAACCAATATGCAAAATGATGTAGCAAAGGAAAAGTTATCCCTAAAGGGAGATCATTAGTCTTTTCATCCTTTCACTGATAAAGTTGTCATAGCAACAGCAGAAAAGAAAGAATAGTCTATTAACTTCACTGGGATTTATTGAGTTGCTTGTTCACTGTCACCATTCACCACAAAAATAGAAGAGCTGCATCTCCGTCCAAAAGAACGAAATCATCAGCATCTCAGGAAAATATCTTCAAGCACTACAGACTGATGCTGGCTTTATAAATATTCACTAAAACACAAACATGAGCATCCTCTTTGATTTCTTGAGCACTGTCTAAGAAGAGATTTTAATTATTTCTTAAACATCCTTAAATTTCATTGAAGGCCAGAGAGATTTGGAATATATAATACAATTAAAACAATTTAAACATTAGATAATGTTAGGAAGGAAACAACACAAAAGAAATGTAAAAAGAACTTAATGCAGATATTCGACAGGAAAGCTTGAGTTGATCCTAAATGTTTATCCGCCTTTCATGACTATGGTCCTGATTCAGGACAGTGCAAAAGGATATGGCCATCAATAAAGTGAAGAAACACGCAGAAAAGTGCGTGTTTGCTCCAAGCTAAGCCTGTGTTTTAGGTATCTTGTTAAGCTTAATATGATCAACATTCTCTGAAAGCTTACAGATCATTACTGAAAAACATATGGAGGAGAAAAACAGGTGGCCTAATGCAAAAGAAAATTATTTTTTAAATGTCATTCCTTTAAAGTAAACAGGCTAGAAGCATCACATACTATTCCTGGATAAAAATAATAATAATTAGGGAAAAAAAAAAAAAGGAGATATTTGTATGTGAGTATTACTGACCAGGAAACACTTCAAACATATTGTACAATGAAGTTACTATATGAAGACAGAAATAGAAAAGACGTAAAACAAACTCAAAACTATTCTTTCAAATACGTAGCTCAGTGCATTGTAGGTAACATTCTCTCAAAGCACAGTGGAGCTTGGAGACACCTGAAAAAAACCTGAAGACTACCACTTATTACTGACTTAAAAAGAGGCTTTAAGCTCTAACTTAAAAGAAATAAAGTAAGTTTTGACTAGCTGATGCAGGTTAAAATACGTGACTTATAATGACAAGTAATTTGGAGGATTTGAAAAAAAAAAAAAAAAAAAAAAAAAGGTATCATCAACAGTAAAGGTAACAGTGATACCAAAATGATCAGGGCATAGAAATGGCTGCAGATACAGAGGGGTGGCAAGTGATCTGAAAGAAAAAAAAAAACTCCATAAGGGATTTAAACAGCCAAAAAGCTGTTCTCTCAAGAACAAGGACATTGGAGTAGTGACAGCAAGGGGCAGAATCTTTGGAACAGGAGAAGACTTGGCAAGCAGGTCTAGCAGCACGGCTCTGCTGTCAACAGGAAGCATCGATATTTTTTTTAATATCTACCGCAAAAGAAAGAAGGTAAAATGTAGAGTTTAAGCAAGCAATAAAGATGACAAATGATTTTTTTTTTTTTTTTTTATAAAGGGGGACTAAGGGACTGATGGTACAAGTCCTGACGTCATGAGGAATAAGGAACAGAGAATGACAGAAAATAGTAATGCTATGTCATGGAATATATTTATGAGAAGTGGAAATAAATCATACCCTGGTATTTTCATGAGTTTTTATTCTCATACACTATTGAAAGAAAACAAATTTATAAACCTATATTTATGCTTTTGATTCATAAAACATTTGGGAAAATTGGGATTTTTGGGGAGGTGGAAGGGCAGATGATGGACTTCTTAAAAACGTGCCTTTTCCCACCATACCTGAAGCACAAAAGAGTAGGTCCCCATTTTTACTGCATGGGTGAAGTAGAAAACTAGCACCAAAATCCGGGGTACAGAAGAAACATTCAGTAAAGCATCAGAAACACACTTCATCCCCAAGTTCCCAAGGCTGTTTGTCACATAAGAGTTAAAGCTTTAAACTTAAAAGTGATTCTGATTTTTATTTCCCCACACCAATATTATCAGATTCTCACTGCACATGAATGAACACACTGAACTGGATGGTTACTGAGCTGATTCATGGCCTACAGCCACAAAATCCAATCCATACAGGTTCTGAGGCACCAAGAGGGAAAAACAGCTGATACATGAATAGTATCAAACCCTGAAAGTTGAAGAGAAAAATTACAAATCATTTAAAGCCAATCAATGGCATACATTCCTCACCCCTCCATAGGACAATGCCGATTAAAAAAGCTGAATAAAGTGGCATTAATCACCCTGTACGTATTTCAATTGCCTTTTAGATGCTCTATCCACTCCCAGAGCATCCATCAATTAGGAACCCATGAGGCAATATTATGAAGTGGGATACAGTTTTGCCAGGACTGTTTTCACTAATCACTGTCACGCGACGTCTGCAGACCACTCAGAAAGGATTACATTTACATATTTCTTTAAGGATTTTAAGAAGTAATTCACTTGTACAGGAATAAAGTATTGAGGAATCAGGTTTTTTTTAACCACATGACATTTAGAACATAGAGCTTAACATATGTAAACTTGGAAATAACACATGAAAACCTCTAAGAAACAACAGGATTTAAGATAGATACAATTCACTGCTTGTCACCAAATCATTCTTGAATAATTTCTTAAAGGAAATTCATTTAAATATGGCTTGATCTGTTACTATGAGATTTATATAGGACTCACCTTTTCCTCCTGAGGGTCAAATTTAGTTCAGCACAGGACTTGCTCCTAAGAAGAAGACTGAGATACTCTGGTACTACCTTACCTTGAAAAGAGACTCTCCATTAGGGGTGAGAAATCTGCTAGAATGGTTATTTCTACTGAAAGTACTCCGCAAAATTTTACAAGAAATGACTGAAATTAGAACAGTTTACTTGTTTCGTTTGGTGGATTTTCCTTTCAGTATTCATTAAATGAACATAATTACCTATAGTGCCTTTTTTGTTGTTGTTGCTGTTTTGTCTTAATTGCTTTGCCCAAAGTATAAAGGTACAAAGAAACTTCAAATAACAAAAGTTGTGGATGTCATACTGTTATTGTCACTGAGGCAGGTATTAATTTTCTAATTTCACATTTTTATGACATATATTCTAATAATGTAACACACACGACTATTTAGGGCTCAACATTTTAACATGTCTACCTCAAAAGGCCACAATACAAAACAATTTCCAGCGCCGTTAGCATTACATTCAATGCACAGAAAGATAATCCACCCTACAGACTCAAAGAAAAACATGGCACAAAAGACAGCTTAATTTTGCTTGTCAAAGTGAACCTTTCTTACCCCAAGAAGAAATCTAAATTTGTTGAATGAGAGTAATAAGAAAAGTATAGAATATATTCAGAGAAAGACGCAGCTCCTATTTCTTCATTAATATCCCATGTATCCCATACACTAAATGTACACAATAGGAACAAATATATTATTTTGTTTCTCTAAATCTGATTAATTAGGTTAACAGTGCTGTATTCATTTTCTGAGTTTTTATATTTTATGAATTAGGTAATTTAGTGCACATCACAACTCCCATTTTTCTAAGAGAGTATCATTTCTGGAAGGAGATATTACAGCTACAAATGATTAAAATTGTGCATGTGTGTCTCTCCATTAAAGCTAAACAGAGCAGTTGTGCAATTTATGACACTAATAAAAGAAAGTAAAGGCATAGAAAAGAAAAAAAAAATGAGGTGAGTAAAAAAGAGTAAGTGGAGAGAATAAGAATGTTAATTAAAGAGGGGAAGGGAAATACTTTCAGCTTTGCTTTACACATTGCAGTGAATTTCTTACACATGCTAGACTTTGTCCACACTGCTCAGGACCTATTCTTCACATTCAGGTGACTTGGAACCAACCAGGAAAAAAGCAAAGCAAAACAAAACCAACAAGTTCACTTCGTATGTTAATTGAGTCACACATTTGTTCTTGATTTCAAATCCTGTTTTGAAATATAAATTGGCTTCCAGGTGTTTCTGATTGGGAATCACAAGCAAGACAAAGGTCAATCCTGTAAGTTCCCCAGCAGTTCTCACAATGTGCCGTCACCTCTGAGAACACGCGCAGTCCCTGTAGCGCTCCGTTCGTAGCGCTCCGTTCCCCGCGCTCCCGGCCTGCGCAGACGCACGTAGGTCTTGGCTGCACTGAGCCCTGGTGCTCGTCCCCTGCGAAGGGGAGGCCACGCGGGGCAGCGGCGCTCCGCAGGCATCGCTCCGCAGGCATCGCTCCGCAGGCATCGCTCCGCAGGCATCGCTCCGCAGGCATCGCGTGAGCCCGACAGGCTGCATGCCCAAACACGGGGACGCCCGAGGGCAGTTTCAGTGCTTTGTTCCATTCAACACTTGAAATCCTGTGCTTTTCAAGACTAAGGTCATTTTTTTTCATTACAAAATGCACAGTTCCAGTGTTTAACAGAAATGTGTGGAAATATATTGATAGAAATATTAATGCTCTTAATTGCAAAGATACTTACTTCTTTCAATTGTTGGTTCATTTTTTCTAACTCTTTGGTTATTTTCAGTGTTTTTTTATGGTATTTCACTACCAAAGAGTGAAGTCCCTAAATTATTTCAGGCAATTCTGCGGAGACTGTCAACACTGCGGCATTTTCTGCCCCTCCATTACCAGGTTATTATGTTGTCTTTTCATCTTCCTTTGTATTTGAATGTGGAACACAAGATTGCCAAAAGAATTGAAAGAACAACCACACAGTAATAGTGTGTTACTACAGACACCAGAGTTTCCCTCGGTAATGTAAATACACATTAATACATTAATTCACTTACCACTAAAATAAAAAGGATTATATTAATTCATATAAGAATTACTGGACAATTTATTTAATATAGCCACAGTGACTAAACTACACAGACACTATCTGCATTATGTTTGAAAAATCTGAATCCGTACTAAATATCTAGATATATCTTAACTGTGATCAACTTTGTTAAATGACAAATCTGTGCTAGTAAATAAAAACGTTTTCTATACTCTGCATGCAACAGTTTACAATTTTGGGATTAATTTAACTTTCCTTAAGAATAGCACATACAGGAGCAATGTGCGCACACATACACTCTTATTTTCCTTTCCTGCTGCTCAAGCTTATTACCTGCACAATGTAGAGCTGTCTAGTCTGAAGCAAATACTGACACTGAGTAACTGAATGAACAAAGATTTTCAGCACAGAAAAGTTAGTTTGAAATAAGATGAACCAAAGTTGATGGGGAAGGGAAACGGAACCATGAGACGATTTTCAATTATCATGAAAACATCTTTATTGAAACCCATCAGCCAGACTGCAGTAACGATGCAACACTCCTCCACGTGCCACTGTGCTACAGCTCCTGTAAGAGAAAAAAAAAGGGAGGGCATCAAAAAATTATCTAGTGCTCTACACAGTGCACCGTCTATTTTTCCACACTGCTTACCCTTCTCCTCTGCTTCCGGAAACTACTGGCAGTTGTGACACTGTCTCTACTCATTCTAGGCATAGAGGACACAGAAAGATTTAGTTCATTGTCAGAAACATTAATTATTCTATAGAACTGCAGCATTCAAGTGCACCACTACCATGAAGCATTTCTTGTGTTACTTACCTTGTGTTCTCTGAATCCTCGCTGGGTTTGCCGGGGGAGACTTGACATCTATACAACACCTTGAAGTGGGAGAAGGACAAAGTAACAGATTCACCACGGCTGGATAAAACACAGCACAGCTCCGGCATTTGGCACTTCTCTTCCTGTGGCAAGATAACTTCAGGACATCGTAAACAATGTTCTCCAAAACCCCCCAGTAAACCAACCCACCTTTCACGGACATGTCTCGTCCTTACTCCTTCGGAGCCGCACAGCCTCCAGGAGGGCTGCCCGCAACGTGCCACACACACAAGTCACTGCTATGAGTTTTTGTGCCTGCTGCAGCTGCCATTGAGCGCAATCTGGAGACTGACCAGCCCCACAGAAACCTCGGGGCCATGCCCGGAGCCCCCGCCGCACGTGTATGCAGAGCGCCGTGCTGTTCACGGTGACGCAGCACGGCAAGAAACCCTCTGTGTGCAGACCAGGCACTGAGCCCTGCGGCTGAAATTCAGCGTCCCAGCCCTTCTTCCCAAGGTGCCAGTACAGCACACGTGTCCCTGCAACCAGCACCGAGCCCCTGCTACAAGGAGTTCCAGGGCAGCTTACCCGGAAGCCCATCTCAGGTAGCCGGGTTGGTAAAGCTTCACATATTCCCCTTTCTAATCCACAAGCATACAGAATACAAGAATACAGAATAAAGTATCTGCAGAGGGCAGATAGGTCACAAAATGTCTATGGCTAGATGTCACCTTCCCACTATACTCCCAAAGCAGACTCAACAGGCTGTAACGTGGCCTTCAACACGTTCCCCAGATGCACTTCAGCCTTCACTTCTGCAGTGCCGTTTCCCCAGTAGGTGCAACCACGGGCAGAGCTTCCCATGTCCCCGAGGAAACCTCCATTTCACCCAGTACTCTCACAGTGCACAAATGCCAGCTCTTTCTATTCATTTCTCTCGTGGTGCTCATGTCTCCTTCTTCAGAGGAACCTGTGGGAAGTGCTGAAGCTCCAAAGCTGTTTCATGCCTCCGGATGCTGGGGTTATGTTGCAGTATACATAAAAAGGATGGGTGCTTCACCAAGCAAACACAATGACACTGTCCCAAGAGCAAAGCCCTTTCTAAGCTCAAGAAGGGGAAAATGAGGAAAAGGTACTGAAAGTGTGGACAGGATGAAGAACCACGGGACTGAAGGAGAAGTGACAACAACGGGATTCCATGTTGTGAACATCAGTATCTACCTGGAGACCTGCTATTAGCTCTACTGGAATTCAAGTGAGGAGCACAGTGATACAATGTAGTATTACAAATGCTTAGAGTTAAGAACATCATATTTTTGACAAATACGAGTAGAGAGTCTCTGCAGGTGCTTGTGATCAGGAATCCCTAGTAACAGCTTGTACAAACAGCAGCACAAACCAGCCAGTACCCAATTAACAACAGCTATACTTCGATTTATACTTCACCATGATTTACACTTCGAAGTCGCATGCAAACTGAACTTCATTTTTAAATGTATGTACTCTAAAATACACATATTCCTTGGCCATGCAAATCAATGTATATCCCCTCCTCCAGTTATGACAGGAGTGTTTTTAAGAGCATGATAAACTATATGCTAAACACATATGCTAAATTAGAGCATGCCAGTTTTATGATGAAGTCTAAAATTAAGGCTACGGCCATGGAGGTGAATGCTGGTATCCATTTTCACTGCCTGTTTGCTGCTGCAGTCCTGAACTGCACATTTTGTGAGCTGCACAAGAATCAAGGAACTTGCCTTTATATTTCTTGTCCAAACAGGCAAAATAGTCAATTTTTTCAGTCTTGGTTATACTGCCCATCAACAAAACCAACCTTTGTGTCCTGACAAAATCAAAAGGTATCTGTCACAGTGAACAACACAAGGTCACAGAGCAGATTTAGTTAACTCCATCATGTGTTCCCTGAGCCTCAGGCACGAGACCAGCATATGGTCAAAATGAGGCAATAGAATCAGCAAAATAAAAAATAAAGGATTTATCTTCTCCCAGAACTTCTACATTGCAGCCTTTGCTACAATTTGGTAATTTTCTTATTTCACTGACTTCAGTTAAGTTTCTTCTAACTAGCTGAGAAAGGAGAATTAATTGCAAATAACATTTATTTCCTGAACAAGACCTGAATACCAGAGCTTCAGAAAGTTAAAACATCACTCATCTGGTTTTCCAGATTCACACACCAGCTCATTGCTCTGCAACTGTTATATTAATTTTGCAATCTACACATGGTGAGATTAAGGTTAACATCATAATTGTGATTTTGGTTTATACACCTGATAGTGTTTGAACTGCCAAACGGCTAAAGATGACAACTATTTCACATTAGGATCGTATTTCCATCACAACTTTAGCAGTCTGCCTACTGTGCTTGCGTGGGGCATTTTATTTTCATCTGCATCCATTGTACGCTACTATTTCAGAGAAAGAGACAAAGATTCTGCGTTATCAAATCCAGCGTTGTGGATGAATTGCTGAAGTGGTCACGTTTGTTCAGCAGATTGTTCCAAAAACTCACTCACCTTCACACTCCACCTCCTTATACACCTTAACTGCCTCCATGTTTGCTTAACAAGAATGAGTAAAACGGACAAAACTGTCAAGCCTTTTGTCTCTGTCACCAACTGCCTTCTTGCCCCGAGCACTGGGCAAATGCCCACATCTCTCTCTCTCAACCTATGAAGAAAAAGACACTGCAAAGCAAAGCCAGCAACAACATTAACGCATCAGACATGCATGTTTGGGAATACACAGTATCATAGGGAACATAAGCTAGATACTACCTAAGAGAGGGAGGCAAGTCAGGAAGGAATATGACAGGTTGGCAAAACTGTTTGCCACCTGCCTAACTCTTGTTCACCAAATCCTGCGCATGAAAACGATGCCCTCGTTAAAGAACCTGGGTTTAAACAGGCAATAGAAACGTATTCCGTCACACAGCACACAAGTAGCAAACTTCTGAGCCTTGCTGACCCAGGAGCTTGTGGTGGAAAACAGTACTGGCATGTTCAGAACAGGATCAAACCAACTGGTGGGGAGCAGATCCCTAGAAGGGCAGGCCCTGCTGCTGAGAGACGTTCCCATCCACGCAGCATTCCAGCTTTACCCACTGCGCACCGAGTTCAACCTTCCCTCGCCAATCCTCAGCACTCACTCATACAACAAGTCTGTGAAAAAATGGGGAAAGCACTTTTCAAAACTAGGGCAGGTGTCCACATTTTCACTTAACTTTCCATACAGCGCTCGTGATTATTTTTTTCATTTTACCCAGTTTCAAAATGATTCTAACAAAAGGTGCTATGGTATCGTCCCTTGGCTCTTCACTAGTATTCAAAAATCAAAGTGAAAATATCAAATGCAAAAGTTCTGCTTTAAAAGTCAAGGTTAACACTCTGTTCCTCAAAGAAGAGGGGGTCTTCAAAAGCAGAATTTCCAGCCAGATGACAGAAACGGAATTCCTAAAGCGCATGAACCCACAAATACAAGGAAAATCTTAAGAAGAATGTGCCCTACATAACGTACAATAAAAGCTAAGCTCTGCAACACTTAAATGCTGCTATTTTTGGTAATTGGAATAATTCTACTTTTCTCATTCCTAGCAATTTGATTTTCTACAGTACACTCATGAAAAAGACTTTACAAAGACTTCCCTAACTGGTGAGCATGTATTGCCACCTGATGCCTCTGCATACAAAGCAGCACAGAATCATGTGCTCAGTAAAGGCCATCTTTGCTTAGGCTTCCTAATTAAAAAAAAAAAAAAGGCTCACTTGAGATACTCAGTGTCTCTTCTTTACTAGAAACCCAAACCAGGAAACAGTTCTCCACATACGGCCCACAAATACAAAAGCAGAGGTCCCAATCCCTCCAACCGCGGGTAGCACTCCTGCCGACACAGCCTGGCGCGCAGTCACCGTTCACCACCGCCCGGCCGACGAGACAACCCCTGCTCGTGCAGGGCGCCCCGCGCCATCGCTCGCAATCACCAGCCTGCGGCTGTTTCCCCAGGGCGCTGCCTGAGCGGTGGCCAGCAGCCCAGCCGCGCTGGCCGGAATGGGAGCGCTGCGCTCCAGCCGCGGCTGCTGCGGGACCGGCCCCCACGCCGAGAAGGGGCTGACCACACCGACGGCTGCCTCTTCTCCACCGCTGGCATCGCCCCTGCTCACAGTGACTTATGTCCCCTCTGCCCCGTTCAAAAGCTGACACTGGGAGGCTTTTGAGGGCTCAGTGTAGAATTAGGGAAATACAAGGCTTGCCTGTATAGAATACATAATTTTCAGATGGACTACACCGGATTCACAGCCGTTTGGCTATGCACCGAGTTTGTCTGCAGGCTGCTCTGCCTGGTTACAGGCCTGCACACATACCGGGTACGGCTGCTCCCCTGCGAACGGTGGCTGCGGTTCGGCTATCAACGTTCCTGTTTCACGGTACAGACTTGCAAGTTCATATTCGATAAATCAGAAATTAACCTTAAGAATATATATAAATAAATAGGGATTATCAGACTAATTGGTGACAAAACCAGTGATCAAAACATCCTCTGAATTTTTGGGTCTTCATAATCTCCCTAATCATTTTATCCAACAGTATTTTATCTCCTGCCACTCCTAATATGAGTTCATGAGCTTGGCAAGCTAAATCAATTTCCAAGAAAACCTGGGTACAACATAATATAAATAAATGACATATTAAAAAGCAATTTTTATGACTTCCACATGCATTTGCAAGCTCCTGCATGTGCTGTCAGTCGTGGTTCACGCAAGCTGCTCTGCACAAATGGTACACTGGGGGCGAGCTCAGCTTTGTGAGGAGAATCCACTCCTCTCTGCTGCAGAGCAGCTGAACGGTGAAGTGGTGGTGACCTATGAAGCCTGCCAGTGCCTCAGGGCATGTACACACTGCAGGGCAGCATTGGAGGCGAGAACAGTTTTCCCCTTCCAAACTTACAGGTAGCAATTCTCATTAATCATTCATTCCTGTGTAAGTTTTTGCTTAAACTGATGTTAACTTACTAGCCATTTTTCTTAAAAATATCCTTCTATATTTTCTGTTAAGAGCAAATGAAATAGTTCATTTTAAACATAGTTACACTTTAATATTACAGTCAACACATAATTCTGAAAAAAAAATTAAGCTTAACATTTATTTTCTTTTACATGAAGATAGGCACTAACTCTCCTAAAATCTCACATAAGATATGATTCCTCAGATGTCATGATTTGGCCATATAGTCTTTACGTCATGTTTCATTAAAGACAAATAAAATAGCCAAACGTCATTACATAACTTTTTGCCATTTAACAACGGACAAGTAAAATGCAAAATCCTGATACAATTTCAGTTGTAACCAGCAAATACAACAGGAACTGCTCTGAACACCCAAATCCACTGGTGGAGTTCATGAGAATCTTCCCAATCACTCCCACGTGCTTGGGGTTATGATACCAAGATAAACATTAGCAAGCAAAAAAGAGAAGTGAAAACTTACCCATGAATTCAATTCCTAAGTGGTCTGCTATACCCAAGAAGGCATGTAAAAGATGACAGAAAGAGAGAGCAAAATGTTAGAAACGGGACACAACACAAACATCATCTGTACCGTCATGTGCAGTAGGACCTGTGTGAACTGGTGGGTGGCTCTGCTGCAGGACTCCCCGGGGCTCGAGGACCTGCTCTGGAGCTGCTGCTCACATAGAGGAAACAACACCCTGACCCTAGGAGCACACTCGAAAGAAACTGTCACCAAGGCTGGCACCGGTGGGGACAGACATGGACACCTCTCTGTATTTCATTAGACTTGTGCCTGACTGAAAGGCCTCCAACCAGTTCACCAAGGGAATTGCTTCCCCGCCTCCTGAAAAGCCTCTCTCCAACTCCTGACTACTTCCACTCATTAGACAAGCTCCTTGCTTTCATTTTCTCTGGCAGAGATCAAAACCTAAAGAGATAAATGAAAGACTTTTACTGACTTTTGCAGCTCTCATTACTGAGCACTGGCCACACTCAAGGTGAACGTGCCTACTGGCTGTTTTACAAGAGAAAATCCGGCAGTGCAATAGGAATAGGACACAGTAGACCTGCTGCCTGCTTAGCCACAACCTCAAGCAAAAAAACAGAATATTGGCTGAAGCTACTATATGGAAATTCCAACATTTCAGGACTAATTTTTTCCACATGTCTGAAATTTGACTTGCCTAGGCAATGTTTTAGTGCATTAAATTAATATAAAATCTTTATTAATTTTAAAGTTGGTATAAAGTATGCTTAATTTGATTCTAGGTGATTAAGTAATAATAATAATGAGTCCAAGGAACTGCAAAAAAAGATTGCAAAGGGATCCAGCACCAGAGAAAATTATAATTGGCTTTTCAAGACTGAGGGTGTAGGAAGCTAAACTTCAAATTCACATCGAGCTGCTGCAGGACAAACACAGCTAAAGTGCAAAACACCTACTGTTCTCTTCTAGCCTAGATCTGAATTATTTTCCTTTCCTAGGGGAATTAAGAAGAAGGTTTTTGCCCAGACCAATGAGACGTTTTTCTTTAAATATAGTATTTTTTTTCTTTTCGAGTTGCTTATGTGTGCCTTTCAATTTATAATCACGAGTGCCCAGAACCGGGCTGTACTGCTTGGAAATTTGTAAAACTCTTTGCTTCTTAGTCAATACATTGCAGCTTTCAACAGTTCACTTAAAAACTATGCAGCAAAGTCAAAAGAAGGTTTCCAAAATAAACAACAATAATTTTAAAGATCGTTGTATGACCTGTATGTCAGTTCCGGTACCTGTAACAAGGATGGGAAGTGTCAGGCTCCCTGGCGAAGGCACCGGGAGCTGGGCGCCCTTCGCAGCCTTCGAGGCCGCGCAGGGCACAAACGTCAATGCCACCGGCAAAGGGCACAAGAGGGTGCCGCGTGGTATAAGCACCTTTTTACATGGCTTAAGACAGGCATGTTGTCAAGACTAGTGACAGCCAGATGAAGTTCTCATTACTGGTATTAAATATAAAACTCCAAACCATTCATGGGGGTATTCCCCATCACAGGCTCCCAAGCTGTATTCCCACAGTCACCTAGAAACACATTGCTGCATTTCAGACAGTCATGAGTTTTTACAAAAGCATGAGATCAGAAGTATGAGAAGTGCATTCAGAGGTCTGCTTTTTCTGTTTTACTTATATAATGCTATTAAACGGTGCAAGCCTATAAAATCTACACATATCATCTGCCCACAATACCGTAAACTAGATCAGGGTGCAGGCGTCAGCTGCTCACTTAAAAACAAACAAGAAAAGGAAACCAACTGCTGTAACCTGCTCTCCCAGGAGCTAAGAATATTCACACACAGAGAAAGCCCGGGTCATATCACCTTGATAAATCAGTGCAGAACAGCTCATAAAAAATGGTCTTTTCCTAACTGGGCCACCCGAGATCTCGAAATAGCAGTTTTCCATCTGCAGTTTGCAGTCTCCTTCCTGGAGTACTCCGAGATGGTTAAAAGCTGCTTCCAAGAAAACACATTTAAAATATACCTTTCCTTTATGAATTGGTGAAAGAGATTTTAGCTCATCTGTGAGTAGTATATACAGTGGGAGGCCAAGGTGTCTGTTCCCTAAAAATGTGTTCAGCTGGGGAAGGTGGAGGAATTCAATTTTCACTCCATCGTGTGCTTCAGCAACCAGCACTCCATCTTGCTGATAAGGCTGATGTGCAGTGATTGAGGAAGGCATGGCTAACAGGATAAACCTGAGCAGGAAAGAATCCCAGCTGCCCATCCATATCATTAAGCATGTTTTTACAGGCTCTGGAAGAATATGCCTCCGATTACAAAATGATAAAATAATAATTCCTGCTGATTCAGCACAGTCTGAAAGGCTGCTCCAAAGCTGCTCTCTCACCAACAGCCCATGGTCTGCAGCAGGACCACTTCCCACTGCCTTTCCCTGCATTAAGGATGTTAAGACACTAGAGTTTAAATAACACCAAACAAAATCAAGCAAAACTAAAAGACACCCTTGGTTCCAGACACTGCATGTTTTGTTCACAGACGTATATAGTTATCACCCTAAGACTCCACTAGCTACAGAAAACCCCAAACCCTGCAAGAAGCAGGAAGGAGGCCAGGCCACTGCCCCTGTCTAGGACACGCACTGTACCCGAGGGCGCTCCTTGCAGAAGACCTGCCTCGATCCTTCCCATCTGGCATCTCGGAAACAGGGAAAGGCTTCGGTGGAGGCCCGGGACTGCACCAAACACAACGCGGGCAGCGCTGATCTGCGGCAAGCCCGAGGTCCTACAGGACTGTGACACATTCAGAAGGTATAAATGATCGATTAACTCGCATCTGAGTCTTGGGGCGCAGAGCGCGGCGCGCCAGGCACTTCCCCATCGAGCAGTGCAGCTGCTTTGAGGACTCCTTCAACCCAGCCGCAGGCGGGGGCTGTTGCACTTCACACGACGGGGTCGTTAACCACGTAACGGGGCCGTGCGTTGCTTTGTTACTGAGATTGCTTTTCTTTCCACTACTGCCGTGTCCTCAAAAATGAATATATTACTCAGACAGGGAGATTATTCACTTTTATATTGAATTTTATGAATATTTCACTATTTTGCTGGTGATGTGGGAAAAAATACTGTCTTATGGCCTTTGTGCTATGTGAGCTTGCTGCTAATAGTAGTCATTTTATTTTACACTTTATGAATATGTATGCACCTGGAAATGATAAACTTGTACCCAGTAATGGATTAATTTATTAGTGTCTCACACACAACATGTAAGCTCATGTCTCTTGTGCCTGGGCTGTGGCTTGGGCTTGGCTTTTTTTTTTTTTTTTCGTCATATTAAAGAGGATTTTTTCTGCCAGTTCAAGACAGGCTTCATTACCCTGGCTGCATCTCAACCCCTCCTATGAACAGAAACACAAAGTCCACTTTTAAATGGCCCTGACAGAAAGAAGAGAAAGCTTGATATAAAAATATGCACTGCTGACTGCTACAGACATTTTAATCAGTTCTAAGGATAGACTTTTGGCAAGGAGGGGACAGCGTTGGGGAGTCAGTGCAACAGCAGTGCATTTTCCTCTGCAAGTGGAAGTCATTGGTTCCGATTCCAACACCCCCCTCATCAGACCTGTCCTTGGCAGCTTATTGCCTCAGCCGCAAGCCGCCGCGGAGAGCTCGGCGCTGCCGGCAGCTCCCACGCAGGGAGCACCACGATGAGCTCAGCTTTGAGGCAGCCCAGGCAGCGAGGCGGGAGCGCTGTCTAACCCTGGCAATTGCGGCTACTTTATCCATCATGTTTGACGATGCTTGACAGCGCGCGGCGCCCAGCCTGCCGCTGTGCGTAATGAAGCTCACAAGCAGAGCTGCTTGGACACGTAGTGCAAAGTGTGCTAGTTTTTCAGCCGAGACGGGAGCCTCCATTTACATGTGAGCACATGGGACAAGCTATTTCTCTGTTCATTACAAAGCTTCACTGTTCCACATTTCCTTTTTCTAACATCTACAGGGCTTTATCAGAGCTAGCAATTAAACCAGCTGCTCTGAGAGCAGGATCATTTCAGGATCAGAAAGAAAAAGCACAAGCCTGTACTAGAGTATTTTACATAACTAAGTTACTGGACAGCATAAATTTGGACTTTCTTTTACAGGGATTCTGCAGATTCATTTCTGTAATAAATTTATATAGAAATACTTCATTTTTGGTTCATGGCCACGAGTCACAGAAATAAAATCAAGATAGCTCCCTACAAAGTTGGTTCCAAGTCTCTTCATCCAAAGATGTGACAGCACATGCGCTCAGTGGGACACTTATTAAAAACTGACCAAAGTAAATCTTTGCTGCCTCTTTTTACCATCTCTGAAAAGTGGGTTATTAAAATCTTCCCAGATGTTGCCACCCCATCAATAGGCGGGCTACTCTGGGGAAGCAGGAAGGGTGCAGGATGTCAGTAATTAGTTTCACCTGTGTCAAGACTCAGTATTGAAAACCATACATACGCACATCCCTTACACGGTGCTTAGCTCTCAGTGAAATTAGAAAACATAGCTACAGTCATAACTGTATGATTTAAAAAAACAATGTTACTAAGCTACACAGAAGTTCACAACCTGTATATTTTCAGTAAAAAGTAATGAAAATTAGTTTTTTATTCTACATTTGTACAGATAAGGTTGCTTTTAATTTCAGTCAAATTGAATCCTCAAAGCCAGAAAACTAAATATTGAAGATAAAATCTAAAGGTTAATTGTTATGTTGGTTTCTCTTTAAAACATATAATGGCAAAGAAGGAAAACAACTAGGTTTGCTTTGCTTACAAACCTGCTCATATTGCTCTGGGGAGGCTCTGAAGGGCTTTCAGACAAACCTCCTCCTCCACCCCCCAATCCCAGGAGAAAGGAACATTTCACATTTTAAAGGTATCCACCAAAAGCTTATATAAACAAGACATAGTGCTGAATAATGGAATAACTTCCTATACTGCTGATAAGCACACATGTAAGAATTTTAGTAGATATAGATCAAAAGATTTAGTGGTAGGTGTTAGCCAAATGCAGCAGAACTTTACTTTTCCCTGATTATACTCATCAGCGAGATGAGTGCAGCAAACTGCACGTGTTGCTGGACTTTCCATATTATTCAGACTTAATTTTGCAGATTTTAACATTCATAAATCAACATACATGCTCTATACATACAATGATTTAAATAATGCATCCCAGAATATCAACATGCAAAGATTAAGTCCACACCTAATGTTTAGTCTCAAGTCAGAAGCTCTGAAGGATTTGGGGCTCTTCCAGTGAAAATCACCACATCAGATGAAAGGGAAGCTGCCTGGGTCTTGGCTTCGAGCTCATAGCAAACAAGGTTATTTATGAAGTACTTGCTAAACACATCGACTTTTTTTTCCTGCGTTTAGGAGAACACAAGTTAACACTGCACATCACATCCTGGTTCCCTAGTTACAAGACAACATTAGAAACTACTACAGCCGTTGATACTGCTAGATATTCATTGAAAAAACAAGATTTCTGATATTCTGCAGATTTGATATAATAGCTATACGGCAAAGCAACTGTATTACTGCAAAACCAAACCAAACCAAACTCTGGTTTTGCTCCTTTGCTACCAAAGCCTATCAACTCAGAGTTCCCTTTTCCTTGGCTCTATACCTAATGCCTTCTGTTAAAGTAACATCTAAAAGCCCCACTCTCCACAGACAGATCGCTCGCTGTGCTAAGAACTGCACAGCGACCAAGCACAAAAGCAGTTACTTGACCTATTTTTCCAGTTCTGAATCCTTTTCTGGGGTTTCTGCAGCAACTTGCTCCGACGACGTCTGTATCCGTCACAGAGCCACAGCTGCCCGGCGGGTGATGACGGCTCCAAGGAGCTGCCGGAGCCGCTGGCTACGGCACAAGGTGCCCTCCTCCCGCGCGCGCTCCGTGTCGCTGCCGTAACCGCTCCTGCCGAGCGGGATTCCTCTTCTGGTTAAATTAATGACACAAAATGCCTATTAAGGCAGAGTAAGTCCGTGAGTTTCTTCAAAATTATCATTGGGACTCTGGCACTGTTGTTTCCAAATGGGCATTTGATAATACTGTTGTGTAAAATATAACCAGCCTCTCAGAAACATTAAAGGAGTTGCTAATAGGTCCCTCATCTATGACATTTTATAAACATTTCTCATGCTAAATGTTACTTTATTCCTTCCACACATCATTAAGGTGTCCTTCACTTGCCTGCTACAGGAGAGCGTTCCAGATGCGGTTGCATTTACTGCTCTCTGAAGACAGGGACAATTTGGTAAGTTTTTCTCCATTTCTTGAAACCTAATTACTTGCCTCAACGTCAGGCGCAGAAATGTGCATCACTTTGTGAGAAAAGGTAGCCCCGGTCCCTAATGCACCAAGCAATTTGCAGCCTCTGCAAGCAAAGGAACAACCCAGCAGCAGCCGAGCACAAGTATTTGGTGTTTACACTGAGATTTTTACAATATTGACTGAAAATTTTAATGATTCTGAATTGCACACCTCTATCCTAATGACAGTTAGAAAAGCAGCCACGTCTTTTGCTATCCATCTGCAAACCTTACTGAAGCAGACCTGCAGGGGACACTCAGGAGGGTAGAGTCGCGCCCCCAGGACGGGCGGCACCCAACTCCTCTCCCACCTCAAACCCAACCGCTCGCAGCTCAAAAGGCTTCTGCTTAAAAGTGACGGTTACCACCCCTGTATTTAGCATGGAAAAGTGAAGTTTGTGCTCGTTATGTATATAAAATCTATATGCATATTTAAAGGCTATGCATTATAAATTTGTATGCTATAAAGATCTCACTGGAGTGAACTCCATGGCAAAACAAAGCATTTGTTCAACATGTCTTATGATTCAGTGGGGAAATAGCAAATGGCAGTTCACAGAGATATTCCGATTACTGCACAATTCTCGTTTGGTTTTAAGAATTTAGACCTGTACAGCACGTGAGTGATAGTAAATCTCAGCACATTTGTCCTTTTCTTAATATTAATTCCCTACTTATTCATTTTACAATTCAACTAATAGCTTAAAAACAAAACAAGACAAAGAACAACAACGACAAAAAAAAAACAAGCAGCTGCCTGATGGGTTGGCTGCCACAGGCTGCAAACCATGCACATGGGCAACTTAACGTTCTTGCTACATTTTGCTGTATTAAAATTTGAGGGACACAAGTCCCTTTATGGGATCCAGATTTTTGCTTTGCTTAAATGAGCTGGAAAATTTCTGTGAAAAAACTCTGCAATTCCAACAAAACATCTAAGGAGATGCGTCTTATTTAAAGCTCTTGAGTACACCAAAAAACTTAAAGTGATTGACTGTTTTACTATACAGGATTTTCTGATTCAGAGAAAGCATTCCTTGAACAACAGGAATGCATTGGTACTGCAGTGTGAGAGCTCTGTCACTCAAGCAGCCTAATAGATCCCTGACCTGTGAAGCTGGTGCATTGTATAAATAGTTAAAATGGAAAAACATTGATGATTATTTATGGTACCAAACAACAAACAGCAGATCAGAAAATAATGGTTCTCCTTTTCTACAAGTTAATATCCTTCCTTAACGTTTGGAGATTATTTCCTTCAAGCTGATCAATACTGAAAAAGCACACTGATTTGGACAGCAGTTCTATGGTGTCTATTAACCTCAGTATTTTGGGGCTGGATGACAAGTGTTAATTTTGGACATGTGAAAACTACAGAGTTGAAATCAACTATCACCGAAGCAGAGAAATGTGCATCTCACCTGGAGCTGTAACAGTTCCAACGAATTCATTTGAACCCAACTGCAGTATTTGCACGTGTGCCCTCACGATATTCTACTCCCTGGGATTTGCAAACCCCCAGACCTTTGGGATCAGACACTGTAATTAGTAATTCCATGTATTGTGCAGTCACATACAGCACATACTAATGGAATCAGGGCTTTTTCACGTCTAAGCTGTCTCTACATAAATACAGTCTGTTGAGAAGCCCTTAGCCAATAATATGAACAGACAAATAGTACCAAAATAGACAGCAAAAAATGACTATCAAATCTTTTCCACACAAGCTGGGCATCTCATGAAAACAGTTTAATTCAAATACATGGGATGAATTTTGGCTACATGAACAGAATTTAGAATATCTGGTATGTGGGTAGTAAACTGAACAGGTTCTTAATTACTTTGTGATTTAATACTGCATGTCTTCAAATTTTTTACTACTATTAACTGGAAACTAATAGGGAGTATGTGGTATAAACGCCCTAAGTGTGCTATTCCCCAGTTCTGTATTTTGTTTCATCGCTATATTAGAGAATGCTCATACACTTTTCAAAAATACTGCCAAGAATATGCACTATTTGACTTTGGTTTTATGGTAGTACATAGAGAAAAGGTGCTCTGGTAAGTGTTAATGTTTAGGAAGGACACTATCCCCCACACCGGAGGATCTGAACCAACCAGGGGCTACAATAAAATGACTTGGTAGCTGCTATCAACAGCATTAGAATACACCACATAGATATTAAAATATACTATATGATAGGAAAAACACATGCTTTCCCTATAACCTAGAATTACCCATGGCAAGAGCAGTAACACCCAAGCTGCTGTTCGCCCTCTCCTGCATTTGCTGGTACCCGGCTACTAACTGTTGAGTGTGATGTGGGAATTGAGCCCAAGGACCCCAGATAAAGAAATCTTGAAATCATTGAGCGAAATCCCACCATTAGAGTCCCTCAAACACAGGAATTCCATATGCAGGGACTGGCCGCAAGCCAAAACCAGTCGAACGGTATCTGTGCGCCGATACCTGCAGTGCTGATGTTTTGCGTCCTGCCCTCTCACCAACTTGAAAATTCCAGCAACACGCGTACAGATGAGCATGCCAGAAAAATAAAAAAAAGCAACAGAAGTCATTCCTGTGACCTTCATACACACGCGCTATGATCTAAAAGCTAAGCAAGGATATTTAGATAAAATAAACGAGCCACTCAGGGAAGCCTTCGCTTAAGATGTCAAACTGAACTTACTTTCTTGGTTTCTTTTCTATAATGGAAAATGGGCTATTACTACAGAGCCTTGGCTGACACAGCTCTTAGAGGATCTGCTACCTAGAAGAAACGGGCTTCAACCTATCCCCTTAAAACAAACTAGTCTGATAAAACAGATGTGTCTGTGGTCACAGAGAGAATTATTGCATCTCATGCATTAATTCTAATAAGAATCTCTAGAAACTATTAAGAGTGACTTGCAGCAGCAATGCAGGATGTCTTGCAGACAGCTCCTCTCTTTTAACGAGTCATAACACCAAAGACGTGCATGAACTACCAAGAAGAAAATGTTTTAAAATTACAAGAGAAATACATAATACATCAATCAGCATCTCAGGAGGAAGCTAAGCCATTCTGCTCTCTGTGTACACTTCTGTTTTATTTGTGCTGAATGAAACTGCATCATGAATTCATCCATTTATGAACACACTGCATTAAACACAGTTAGGTGAGGAAAACTATGGGTTATGAAATGGTTACCTTTTATCTCCCATCACAGTCTGTTAAAATGTATGGAGGCACAAATTGGCAGAGAACATCTCTCAAAGAGCAATCCTGTACTTACCTGACTGTGAGCCTAAATAGAAAAATCAGTTTTCCATCCTTGCAATATTACAGAACAAGTAGAAATAAAAGTAGCAAACCTACAGTAAAATGCTTACAAAAACACACTTAACACAGTGAGCGAAAGCACCGAGGGAGGGACACTTCTGCTGTGACTTTCTATCTATTTACACTTTTACTGAGTGTTGGAACTTCACATATGGAATAAAACCAGGTAAGAAAACGAGTGGGCCAGATGGAGAAGGGGAGACAAAGCTCAGCAGTGCCCACTCCGGAACTCCCTCAAGCAGAACTGCTGCTGACTTTGTGAAGTGGAAGTCTACATTCATTACTCAGACAGTTAAACAAGCTAAAAGCCAGTGTCTGCTTAAAGCATGTGTGTACCAGGACAGAGTAAGAAAGACAGCTCCAGGATATGTTTCTGACCCACTCCTCTTTCCCAAGATGTTTAAAGAAGGGGAGATATTTCTCTTCAGAGAAGCTGTGGGGTTCCAGCAAAATAATATCCGTCCTCGGGACTGAGGCAGCAGATCTTCCCCAGCAGCTGCTCCATTTCTAGCGTTTACCAGAAGTGAACTTTTCCACTAAAAGGTTTTACAGGGTAAAAGTCTCTCAATCCTACTGTCTCCTCAACCTACTACATGCACTGCAGCCTGGAATCTACGCTGCAGAAGAGACTGTATTGCTGCTTGTGCTGAAAGCAGCATCAAAAATGGATCTTTCAGTCCAAGAGAAGCTTTGCAAAGGACCAGTGTGTGTCTGACAAAGAAGCCAAAATCAATGAACAATTATCTCCTAACATCACTGTAATACAAGGAAATGAAGCAGGTATGCAGACAGAAAGCGAAGATAACCCGGTGGTGGCTCTTGTGCTGCCAAACACCAGTAACATCAAATCCCGCACAATCGTGCTGCCTCTCATGAAACCCTCACTTAAGCACTTTAAGCACTCTAAGTGGTCAGGTGATGTGCGGCTCCCAGCATCATTAGCGAGCAGAAATACAATGAACTGGTTCATAGGCCTTTGTATCCCCCAAAAGAAGCAATGAGCCCTCAGAAATGACAAGGCCCTTCCTTGATGCTGCCTTTTCTGGCCCCAGACTCGTATTTTCTAGGTAATCAAAAAAAAAAAAAAAAAAAAAAAAAGGATCCTGATGTGTTTATATATCACCGCATACACCCTACCACAGAACTCAGAAGATTGCTGGCAAATCCTCCCAAAAGGCTATTAAGAAAGTTCAAGATTTTGCTTTCACACCAGAGAACACTGTCATCTGCAGCAATATTATTGTTTTCCTCAAAGGTTATCTATTGCAAATTTCCTTCTGTCTTTGAACAGCTGTGCACTACATATAACTAAACTTCAAAAATATTTTAAGCTGAGAAAGCAGCTGTCTTTCCTTTTAGTCTGCCAAATGCATTCACCATTGAGGATTAGTGAAGCCTGCTACTCTCACATGATAGCGCTATTATTATTTTCATGGTTCAAGTAAAACATTAAAGAGAAGCTACCACACGGTTAAAAACACATTTAGGCATCTAAAACTTTGCAAAGCAAAAGGTGCTTTCAAAGCGGAAATCAGACTCTCGCACTTCTTGGCTCTCCCGAACATTTCAGCTCCGCAGGGTAACACCGGCACAACGAACGGGACAAGCGACGGCTCCGCCTGCCTCGTCCCCGCAGACCCCGCGGCTGGCAGGAGCACGCGGCACTGCGGCTGCGAAGGCCGCCCGAGCGCGCGCGCAGCCCTGCGGACGCCCTGCAGCCTGGTCCTGCGATGCCACCGCTGCTGCTCCGCGCTCCGGCTGCATCCGCAGCCCGGGGACGCCCAGGACGCAGCCCCGGCCGAGACGGGGAGTCCTGCTCGTGTTCGCCAACGGGGCCAACGCAGGGCAGCAGGACACGGGAACCCTCACAGGAGGAGCACTCCTGCTGAGGGCCAGCAACCAGGCCCGGGAAAGGCACCGACACCGAGCCACCTCCAGACAGCTGGCAAGCACGTATCCTTGGCTATTTCATTCAACCACCATTTATACCACCATGCTATTATATCCATCAGTTCAGATCTTAAATATGCCTTAGGCTCCAAGCTGCAGAACCTGGTTTCTCTGATGTGCAAGAATATTCTTTCAATTTTCAGTCTAAAATTATAAAGCATCAATTCAAACCCATTCATTCCTGTGACAACATCTCTTTCAGCTTCAATCATTCTTATCTTTCCTTTGTATTTATCCACTTAATGCATTTATAGACTTGACAATATCTCTGACACATTTCACAAACCATTATTCTATAAAGTTGTAATTTCCAGAGAGACATTAGAATATCTAGCAATTAATGCGCTGGACTAGCAATATATTTACCCAAACAATGGTTTTCAACTATTTTCAAAAAAGCTTAACAAAACAGTTCCTGCCACTACCATCACTTCCCATGTGAAATGGCCACATTCCTATAAAATACAGTAGGTGAAAAAGAGCAAGAAACAAATCGTGAACTTACTGGTGCAGTGAAGGCATGTATAAAGATAAAACCCGGAGTATCCTACATTAATGTATGAAACTTCTAAAGACGCATAAAGTAGGGTTGAGAGTCAAGCAAAAGTAAACACATGGAAAGAGGAACACAGGCTCTTCATCTAACTGAAACTCCTTCCCAAATGTGAGGTCAAAGAGGGAGAGGAAAAAAATAAAGTAAAATCTTAACCTGAAAAGACTAAATACAGCAATTCTGTTTCCTCTTCTTTTTGGAAAGCTAGAGCCTAGCCCTGCTGGTCACCCTAAACAGAGTAAGGTGTGGGAGATGCAAATGAATGCACAGCAAATGAAGCACAGCTGCCTGCAGAGAAACTTGCAGTGGATTAGCCAGAGACTTGCCCTAACAGAAGGCAAGGATTTCATCCTCTCAGCTGCATCGGACCATGCCAAAACTTTGCTTCTCCAAAAAGTGAGCAGAGACTAATGTGCTTTTGTTCAACTTCCCAGCGGAGTGGCTGGCTTATGCGAGGGACACGTGGACATGAATCTGCTGCCAGAACGACTGAAGGAGGGAGGCGCAGAGCTCTGGCTGCAGCTCCGAGCCCGGCTCCTCGGCGTGAGGAGGCTGCAGGAGCTGCCCCGACGGCCGCCACAGACCCGGCTGTCTGCAACGCTCCCTCCCCTGCTGCCCCAGCAATCCCAAGGTTTTCCTTAAATCCCAGATGCCTGCAAAGGAATTTTCTGCCCAGAACTTCATCTAAAGCTATTAAATTGAGAAAGCATTTTTTTAACGGAGAGAATACGTTCTTATGATATTTGTATGAGGACTTAAGAGAAAAGCTTAATCAAAACAGTTCAAGAAGATCTAATCCCTTTTCCATAATTAAATTTTGCACCAATAAAACAGGTTTTGGAATGAAAAGCTTTTGGTTTCAGACTGGAATATAAAAACAAGGAGATGTCTTAAGATTCCATCTCTAAAAATGACCTTTTAAGAATTATTAAAAAAAAAAAAAAGTGGTGGTAAGTACAGGTTATGTTACATGTAAAGACAATCATACATTGTGTTTTCTTTTATCTTTAGGGTAGGTACTACAAACACTGCCTCACAACAGCATCACAATGTAAATAAAGGAAAGAAATCAGTGTATTTATATGAGATGTTAAATGCTTGTCTGTGACCTGTCACAGCACCTGAAGAAATATGCATACCTCTATCCTATAATCAGAGCACTTGTCACTTGGAAGATGAAAATGACTTTTCTCGGGAAGATCCCAAGCACTAGGCACAAAAGGGTAAACAAAAGTCCACTGAGCTAGAAATGGGCAGAGAGGAAAGCTGATCCATCACATCGATCCTTTTATTCTTGAGAGAAGGGCAAGAATGAAATCACGGGCTAAAATTGCTCTCAGACACTGCCTGGGTCCTGCAATACCCTCCTCACTTTTGGAAAGCACTTCAAGAAGCCCTTCAGCCGTACAGTAAGCATTAATGCAAGTGTCTGGAGACAGATCTATATCTCAAATGACATGGAAGGAAAAAAAATTGCATACAACCCTGGTCTGACTGGGATGCGGTCACTGCCTCTTGGACGGTGTCCTTTTAGCACGGCAGCAGTCCCACACAACTGCAGGTTGCTGTTTTCTTACGGCCTATTAGGCTGACTTTAACACAATTAAACATACCCCAGGGCGAAATAACAACACAAAACAAAACTAAACACCAACCCCGCACATAAGCATTTTCTTAAGGAATCACGGTTTTGTGGATAAATGTTTCTCTCAAACTAGAAACAATTCCACTCAGCTCCTCTCCTTTAGATGGCCACAAAATGGGGATGGGGAAAGAGCAGATGTTTTGTTTCTGTTTAATAGGTCCACCAAAACCACCGTATATCATACAAGAAAACTTCTGCTCCATTAGAAGGAAAAGGAATAATTACAATAAACAACACTTTACTGTCACAAAAAAGACAAATAAGATTAAGTTGAATGCACCTTTGCAAAAGCTAATTACATCTTTTTTATGCCTCTTGTGCTGTAACTATCCATCATATTCATTGCCTTTCGTGGGTTGCACTGCTTGTGCCTATGGCTACTAAATGCAAAGTGTATCAGGTCAAATTATTTGTACCAAATCACATGGAACAAACTGCGCCTTTTTAACGTTACCACATTTTAAGCAGTTAAGAGGAATAGTCAGATATTGGATGATCTAAATAAAGCATGTGCTTTCCCTGCCATTTAACAAGAGTAGACAAGAGCAGCTTTAATTTTGAGTTGACTTTCTACATGTTTTACTAGTAAACCTGTGTTTTGTAAAGTCACTGGTACCATGACAGCCCCCCACCCCCCCTTTTTTTTTTTTAGAAGATGTTTATGAACAATTTAACCAGGACACAGGATGTGCCACCAAGTCACCCTATTTCACCCATTTTTATAGCGATTTCCAGGCTCGGCCGAGGACACCGGGCCTCCCCGGGACGCAGGCACCGGGTGCTACAGCAGCGGCTCTGCCCGGCAGCGGCTCACGGGCACACAGCCCCACCGTTGCCTTCCCAGCACATTTATAGAACTCAAAATCCCATTTTTGCCCCCTTTCCAACAAATCTCCCTGTGATAACTGCAAAACTTGAAGCCTTTGAATATAGCAAATTAGACCGGACGTTGTTATTCCCCCACAAAACAACTCCTTGTGCGTAAGCGAAGGGCAACAAGGCTACGTTGCAAACATGCTAAGCTCTCCGCTCCCCAGCAAGCCTCAACGCACCTCAGGAGGAGTCCTCTGTGATTGTGGTGGGAAGGTAAAGATCCCTCGGGTGTTTTGGACTGCAGACTACTGCTACGCTGTGCGCTTAGCTCATATTTGTCTTAGCAAGAGGCATTGGCTGCCTGCATTTTTTCCTTGAGATATGGTAAAGTACTATTTGCCTCTTAATAGAGCCATCAAGGGCCATTCTCTCCAGTTTAGTATACAGATTTGTATTCCTTGCACAAAAGTGTTATGACTTTAATTGGAATAGACAGCATGGTAGCATAATTTTATATAACTGTTTGCAATTACTTCAGTGGCAGCTTCCACAGAGCTCTCTGTGATATTTCAAGAGCATTTTTAAGCATAAAGTATACATATTAGAAAAAAAAAAGCCAGTAATTTGCTGCAGCTGTACAAAGTGAATTAGGGAAATCTATCAGTAGTGACACAGATATTCAGAAATGGGAGATATTTTGCCCATATGAGCACAATCATAAGAGCTGGTGACATTAATAGTTTTGTAATGGATGGATTAACTAAAGTATTCTCTTTTACCTAAGTGACACATATGGAAAAGACAGAATTATGGGTTCGGAAGGGATTTGGGTTGTTCTTGGCTCTCAGATGAGAGGGGTTAGAGGCAGAGAGGCGCAAGGAGCAGCCCTGGGGAAGAGGCCTGGGCAGCTCCAGCGCTTCTCCCTGCCCGCGCCGGGCCCAGCTCCTCCTCCCAGCCGCAGCTCCGCTCCTCAGCTCTGCCTAAGCTCCTGTTGCCGTTAGGTGCAACACACCCAATGCAGATGATGCAAAACAGACACTTGCATGGGACCTTCTTTTCTAAAGGAGAAGTTTAGCACAAATATTTAAAGGAGCTTTGTGAGCACAACAGCAATAGGAGCAGAGAACATTTTGCCTAATTAGACTGTAATGGAAAAAGCTCACTGGGGAAGTTTGAAGCTACAGTAGACGTATTTATGAAAGACAGCAACCCAGGTCTCTTCCTGAAGCAGTTTTATGGTGATAAGTCCTGTGGTTTCATTAGACAACAGATTTATTCTTTATTTACTTTTGAAAAGACTCTCTGTGGGAGGATAAAATACAAGACCCAAAAGATCCTTTTTGACCTTGAACTTTATGATCCTGTAAATAGATTTGTCACCAACTCAAAGCAGACTGGAATAATACAGTGGGGACCAATCGTGAAGAAACAGAGCTATTAGTAATAAATGTAAATTTTGTTGAAAAAGTGGCCCATGAGAGCTACTGGGTTGAAGACGAAATTCTTGGGGAGAGGGCCAGGCAGACTGGTATTTATGCTAGATGAATTGGCTTTTGCTGAGTTGGACTGATTTCATCCAGGATTTGTTTGGGTATTTCCTCATCCAGCTGCATGGGCTGCACACGCACTGCAGGAATAACCCAGGCACATCACATGGGCCCACACCAAATAAACACAATTTTTGAAACAAGCAAATGAAAGCTTCCTAATATGCTGCTGCAGCACAAAACTGATCAAACAGTCAAAAAGGGCTATACTAAAACTCACGTGCTCTAGTCAGAGAATTAAAATGTACTATCGAGGGCCCTTAGCAGGAGCTAATAGCACCTAAGTCACAGGACAGTCTATACCTAAGTGCCTCACAGTATTAGTGACCATTAATGTTATCCGGACAGGCAAGAGGTTTTATCCTGTAGTTCTTCCGTGAGCCTTCTCAGAGCTTCTTCATCATCCTCTCACTTACAAGCTAGGAAAGCCTGGCAGTGGCTTTGCTGCACAACACATGACGCTTCTTCCACAGATGCCCTCTGCAGATAAGCAAAAGACACCTCTCCCCCACTCCTTTGTATCTCTCCGGGTTTGGTGATGGGTTTGAAAGCAAAAAACAATCTCAGAAAAGCAGAATTTCTAAATGGGGGAAACACTTTGACTCTGCTCCTGTGTGCAATAACATCAAAGGAATGTTACAAGGTAGAAAATCTATTATATCCCCATTTACTTATGTGTCTGTGCAGGACAGTAGTGTGGATAGCAGCTAAAAACCCAGGTGGCATGGCAAGGCCTTCCGACTCTACCCAACAGGCTCCTTCCTGAAAATCTCAGCTCCAGTAGTCATTACCTCAGGATTTTTTCTCTCTCTTTTTCTTTTTTTTTTCTTTGGAGTGGAAAATAGAAGCATTTCTATCCCTTGTGAAACACACCTTCTGACAGCTCAGAAAAGAAGCAGAGAAATAAAAAGAATCCAAATCTATTAGGTTTTCAAATCATACTTTTAAGAAGATACTTTGGTGTTTGGTAGGCTTATTATATTCTGCACAGGTAAGATATGAAAAAAATCAACTGCAAGAAAAAGTTCATAAAAATAATTGGTTGGATTAACTACCAAGCAAAAAAGACCTTCACTTAGAATGACGGCCTAGTTAAAGTAATGAATGTTTGTGTACTGAGCATAAACTTAAATTTATTTTAAAAGGCTAGGCTTAAAAAAGTAAAAACCTAACAGCCATTGTACCAATCACTGGAAACTGCAGTTAGAGGAGGTGCCCACTTCAGGATATGCCCATATTTTTTTCCAGCCCTCTCAATTGGTTGGGCTTAGGTCACCACTAAAGCTTGTAACTCACGCATTACCCTTGAACTGCAAAGAAGGCCACATCTCCTTGGGAAGGACTGCAGCCACGCACACTAAAAGGAAAGGAAAGTTTTTAAAAATGCCAGGATGGAAATTCAATTCAAACAGGTGTAGTGGGCAGTGAACAAGATACTCAAGGGTACGCATCTATCCTCTTATTTCTAAATTGTTTATTCTCTCTTCCCATGTGCCTCCTCTCTGGTCCTGCACTGAGAGGGCTGTATTATTTTTTCCTCTTTAACGTGATGAGCCTCCCTGGCTTTCAGCCAGCTCCAGGGCTGGGAAAGGCTGCTTTCTGGGAAACTACTTGCCCTGGCGACCGTTTCCACATCGCCGAGCAGAGAGGCTCGCAAGACAAATCACCTTCTTAGTAATTACCAAGCAGCTCTGCGCGCCCTAACACCTCACTTGGCTGAAACGGGGCTGCGTCCTTACACACTCAGAGTGCAGGGAAAGGTAAAGGGAGCAGAAGGAGAGCAAAAAAGTCCACTCAAACAAGGCTGTTTTGGCACACAAATCTTTAGGCAATGTTTGGCATAACCATGGAGTCATAAAAATCCCTAGATATGGAGATTCCCTTCTAAATGCAGCCATCAAACAACTGAACTTAAGACATTAATCCTCATTCAAAAAAGAAAATGCAATCCGAACACCCAGCAAACCCCTCTGCCCTGCTGGCAGCCATTTGCTCCTGCTGCGAGCTGCCTGCATGTGACACGGGAAGTCAATCAGCAGGAAAGGCAGAAAGTAAACAGAGCCTATTACTGTTAAATACAGGTGAGATGCGTGCTAGGCCTCCTGCCAGTGACAGGCAAATGTATCGGCACATCCCAGGCCACAGTAGGGAAAGCCTCAGTCAACAACTCATTCACTCCCAAGTGCTTCCAAGGCAGTGGGGAATTCATTTTCCGGGGCCTAAATCTCCTTTCAGACACTGACCTCAGACTTGCAGGAGGCCCAGGATCACCACATGTCTGGGGCGCTGAGCTCCCACTGATGATTTGGACCTTTCTGCCCTTGCTTCTCCCCACACTTTGGTGTAGGAGACGTGGTGTTTGGATGCAGCGGAGCCGCCGCTCCCCATCCAGCTCGTGCTGTGGCTGCCAGGACGTCAGGCTGGAGGGAGTTACGGATAGTGACGGGAGAGTGCTGGAAATCATCGCATCCGGATGGGACCAACCGCGAGCTGCAGCAGGGCCCCAGCCTGCGGGGCAGCCGATCCACGCTTGCGGGTAGGTGTAGGGCAAAGAAGAATCCTCCAGTCAGCCAGGCTTCTTGGAAGCAAACACACTATGTGTTTGACAAGCCAGTGCCTACATGGATAAAGCACTTCCCTCTCCGACCAAAGCATACTATAGAGATTTGTTTTCTAAGCCAGAGGGTGTGCTACAGCAGACAAGAGCCATTCTTTTGCCTTGCTGTCCTACAGCAATAATTTCTATCATTTTGTGTAACAAATAAATGTATCAGCGTTGGGATCTCAACATCTCCTGCTCTGCACACAAACAGCTGCATTTCATCTGCCCATTAACTGATGGGCTGGGCACACACTTCTTTCCATCCACATTGCTTATTTTGACATGTCATTTCTGAACTGTTTTCTGGTGAAAATACCACATTCAGTATATATGAAAAGCACAAAAATTCTCTTTTTTTTTTTTCTTTCAATGAATAAAACAGACCAGATGAAGAACCACAGCATTCCCCTGTGCAAATCTCACATTATTATGCAATTATTTTTCTGTTTTAGTCAATTAAATCACCCAGAATAAAAAGAAAGGATGTGGTGAAAAGGACTGCCTAGAACTCTTGATTGTAAACCTGTACCAAAAGCCAAAGGTGCTGGGCGCTTTCCTCAGACACATCTTGGTGCTGGCAGGGAAGAGCCAGGCGAGCTGCACGTGCATCGGGGACGATGCCGACCCAACCCGGCAGTGAGAGCACAGCACATAACATCCCCATTGCGCTGAGCAAAGCAGCTCTGTCTATTCTAATTTTCCTTTCTGCTCAGTACTTTTACGGCCTGGGATTAAAACCCCTCAGAAATCCCTGTTGCAGCCCAAGAGGCCGCAGACCTTTCCATCCACTCCTCCTGGCTCCAGCTCCTTCTACTCTGCTAACTTTTCTGCTTTACATAATTAAAAATCCACAAAACTCAATCTAAAGTATCATACCTACCTTATATCCCTCTTTATCTCTGTATCTCTATATCCCACCACCTGCTTTGTAAACATTCATTGCTGCCACACGTTGCATTTTGCTGGTGAGGTTTGCAGAAGGATGTGCTTAGATGCTCCCATGAATTCCTTCCCGGATCTCCTCTTCCTGCTGACTCCCTCCTCTGGAAGGATCTCCTCGCTAATGCCTAGTGCACAGCTCTGTTCATTGCTTTTTAAACTTTAGTATCACTCCTGGCAGTTTTATTTCCTTTTCTTTGTAGCTGTTCTTTCCTCTGCTCATAGACCATCTGCTATCCTGCTGCCCAAATTGCTTGTCAGCTTTCAAATCCATCGGCACTGTAGCATCTTCTAGGTATTTCCTACTTCTTCCTTCCTAAATTTTAGTATAAGAAGGGGATTGTACTGTAATGCAAAACTGCCTAAGAAAAAAGCAAAAGCCCACAGCATTTGGAACAGAAGGCACATTCCACTATTGTTTTTATGTGCACTTACTACCACTTATTACAAGCTTATTCAAATTCCCTTTCGGTAACCAGCTTCAAATGGTTTTCAACACACCTATTTGCAAAGAGTATGAAGTTGTGTAGCTTATGTTTTCCCCCAAAGCTGAAAAACAACTTCACTACCAGTTCTAGTGAGGACACTTTGCTTTATGCCAACACATGCACGCTAGACATTAGAAAGAATGCTGGAATTTTGGAAGGAAGGGAAGATGGAGATTCGGAGGCTTCAGACACTAGGGAGGTGGGCCAAACTAGTCCATCCAGGTCTGGAGCCTGTATGAGGCTCCGTCATCTTCCCTGTCCCCACTGACAACCAGACACTGGGAAAAACTCTTGCTGAAAATAAGGGGTAGTTTTCAGAAGACTTGAGAAACTGGACCAAACTGGGCCAGGGTTTCATAGGAACACCAAAATACAGGTGGCTGCTGCTGCCATAAATATGCATGATCGCAACAGATTTTAATCTAATTTTAGAGGACTGGCTGATAAGATCAATCCTTTTTTATATCTGTTGATCCCTGCTAAGCTTAAGTAATTCTCAATTTAAGGCTTAAGTAATTCTCATTTAGTACCTCTCATTTACATTTTAAGCTTAAGTAATTTGCACTTTCAAGGCAAGCTCAGCTAGGGAGTTAAAACGCACAGCAGCCCATCCAGGTTGTACTCTGGGCAAGCAAGGGCTCACCTGGAATTCATTCTTACAAGCCTTGCAGCTTGCGCAACAGAGGACAGCACCCTACTTTGCAAAATAAATAAATAAATAAATAAATAAATAAAAATAAAAATTCAAAATGTCACTCAAGGGATTTTTTTTTTTTCCTAATCTCATCCAATCTGTCCTATCTTCAGAGCGGGGCAGCATGGAAAAATCAGAACATTACATGGTACACATAAACAAGACATCACCTATTGAACCTGCCACGTTTTAGAAAAAGCCTTGCATTTCCTACTGAGCCAAGCAGCAGGTTGCTGATGCTACATTATTTGCTTCACAGTCCTGATATAGCTAAAGCATGCTGAAATAAAGTCTCAGAAATGTCTCGTTCCAGCTACCCCACAACATATTTTTTTTCCTTTTTCTTTTTTTTGCCCCTCCTCTTTCATAGCTTCCTTTTCTGGTAACTTTATTCTCAGTTCAAAGAGCAGGGGGAAAGGCAGACGATGTCCTGCCCTGCGCACACGCGGAATGCCGAAGCTGCCAAGGCGGCGAGCGCAGGAGGAGCCTTCCCTGCTGGCAGCGCGCGCCAGGCTGCTGCTCCCGCAGCGAGCGGCTCTCACAGAGGCCTGAGCTTCCCTGGAGCAAGAAGCAGCCAAGGAGAGGGAAGCTGCGCCCGAGGGCCCTTCAGCAGGTCACATCTAGGTCACATCTAATTAGCCAGGAGAGCCGATATCCTCTAGATGTCGTCTGACATCCAAGTTAGGCTTTTGCCTAAACTGCCGGATTGTAATTAGCGTCTGGTAGAAGAGGGAAGTGCACATGCCCCGCTCGCTATGCAGAGCGCCTAAGGAAACAACCTACAGGAGATGAGTCTCCTACTTCAGGCATCTGTGAGATGGTAGGAAAAAACATACACAAGCTATGGTGCTATCAGAGCACCTCGTGGGGTGAGGTTCCTGACTGGTGTGGAGTTGGAGAAAAGAAAATTTGGAGAGTGGGAACTCAGAAAATGTGATTCAGCTGAAAGGAGTGCTCAGGATTCCCCCAGGCACCAGAAGTTCCCCAGACAGAAGCACCTCTATGTTTAGCAACAGTTGATGACAGCTATTGGCATCATCACCTCATCTCGGCCTCACTGGGCATCCTCAGACCTTGAAACGCTCCTAGCAGCAGTGCCCCTTAGCCACAAAAGTGTCAGCTACGCAACGTTGTGAATTGTCCTGTTTCCTATTTTTGAGTGAATATCAGAAAAGCACTGCACTTGCTACAAAACGTCTTTTCTAGAAGTTGAAATTTCAAAGCAAATACTGGCTTACATGTAACAGAGTGAAATTCTGAAAATTCTTCTGCTTTGCGTGACTCACTGTGACAGATATTGCCAAATAATGGGATTATATTTCCAAATGGCATTTTCTTTCCTCTTTAAGGAATAAATCCTGAAAACCTATGGACAGATTATTGCTATATTTATGCAAACAAAAAACAAAACAATGACAAAAACCCTGCTCATCCCTAACAGCCATCCGATTTGGAATCTACATGACTGCAAATTTAACAGTGGTTTACAATAAAATAATCAAAAAGTTACATTGCTATTAGGTCTAAGTAATCAGCTACTCTTACTTTTCTTCAGCACATCACAAACATTTGTCAAGTTAAAAACATGCTGGTCTTTCAGAAAATATTTGCCTTTTTCTATTTATTAGCTTCTTTCCTGGCATATTTGCTGCTGTTGGCTATTTAATAGATTAATAACTATTAAATATTTAAATTAAATAATTCATTAAACAGTTAAATTAAAAAGTAATTACAATAATAATAAGTACCCTATTTAAAAATCTGTCCTTATTTGTTTAGTTCAAATAGTGAACAAACTGGGTATGCAGGGTCCAACAGGGCACTTCGGAACAGCCCGTCTGGACTGTGTCCTGAAGTTCGAGCACGTGTTTGGCCTCACAAACAAGTCAGTTTTGCACTGCCACAGAGGATTGAAAAACATGTTACTAATGGGAAGAAATATTCTTTTCCTTATTTTTTTATCCTTTTTTGACAGTTCTCTGACAACAGGAATGGCTTTACCTGTTTGACACATAGTAAGGAATGAGATTTTATTTTACTAATCCTCTTAATCCTTTTGTGTTCAGGGACCTCCCAGCCTCCCAGTCTTACTTTAAAAAAAGTAACTGCGGTTCTCGTGAAGGCTTCTGTTGATGAGCTGGAATCTCTTCTGCTTCAGAAAACCAGGACAGTACTAATCTGTCCAAGCAGGCAGGTTATGTACAGCTGGTGACGGCAGCATGGGCACGAAGAGCAGACTTGTTCGCAAACTACTACAGCGCTAGAAAGCACGGAGGGTGAAATCACGTCCCCAGGCAGCTCCAAGGAGCACCTTCCTCCAGAGCAACTTCAGGTAGCTCAGCCCATGGAGGAGCTGTCAACCAGTCACTTAGCAGAAGTGCAGGGACCTGCCCCAGCGCAGCTGCATTTTATCGCACACGCGGGCAGTTCCCATGGCATAACTATCCGCAGCGCAAGTCTACAGCCTCACCTGCAGTAACTGGTAAACAGACAAATTAAACTAAAAAACGATTTATCCCCCTGCCACTTTTCTAAGCTGTTTCAATAAAATTTATGGCATTACTACAGCATTAGTCAGGTTTGCTCAGCTGCATTACAAATTAGAATGCATTATTCTAATGGTTTATTCTGGCCTTAAATATCTATGAATTTGTACTGCCTTTATCTTAACCTCATCATCAGCCAAGTATTTCTATTTTCTTGTGGATTAAGACACTTATTCCTATTATACAACATTGAAATGATTTATTTAACTCTTTTAGTCATCATCCTTCACATGTCTAGAAAATTAAAAACAATTTTCTGAAATAGTAGCACTGCATTGGTTGGTAGCTTTTTAATTTGGGGCCAAACATGGGACCTTGTTTGGCCAAACATTCACATGAATAGCTTAATGAAATGTCAAAACTTTGTTCTGAAGCAAATCACCTTTTCTCCAAAGATGTAAAGAAAGGGACAAAAAGTATCTGTGGGCTTTACAAATTGTTACAAAGCACTGAAAAAAGTTGCTGCTTAAAATTCAGAGGTTAAACTACTGCGGCCGACAAATTTACACTACAAGCAGACCGAAACTTTCAAAGACAACTAAAAGGATCGGAATAAAGTTTTTACAGTAGTCATTACTTTTTAATATATTTTTATAGTTTTTTTATATGTGTGTATGTACACACACACACAACTACATGTCAATCTCCACAGACCAACAAGCTCCTTCAAAAACTGAACTCTATCTTTCTGTCCCTGGGGTGAATTGTGCATCAGCTGAAGACTGAGCCTTCTAGGTACGGCTCCTCTACCTATCCCCCATTGACACGAAATCAAAACATTTTGGGGGAGGAAAAACAAACAAACAAAAAAGAGACGATGAGCTACTTGCTCTGCTGTGGTGTGATCTAGGCATCTACCTGGAAGACAGGAAAATCAGGTTAAGCAGAACAACAACTCAAAGCTGTTTCATCTGTTACACATAAATACTTCAATCTCTGCTAATTTAGAGTCCTCTCTGCATCTGATTTTTTTTCCTGAACTTGGAAAAATTTTCCACTAAATGTACTATTGAGACACATGAAAAAATTCAGTCTTGAAAATGCAACCTTCTTCCAGTAAAAGTCAGTTTTATAAAAACAAATTACAGATTAAATATAGACACTGCCTTTCACAAACAACCCACACAGTGCATATTTTCTCCTGGTAAGCATCAGGTATTACCCTCTTTCTATATCTTTAGAGATAATTGGAGCCAACCTCCTCAGGAAGCAAAATCGAATATGGACATCTGTTCAATGTAAACATGCAAAGAACATTTTGGACAGTGAGCTAAACTAAAAATTATTATTTTTTATATTCTATTATATGGTGAAAGTACCAGTGATAAAAAAGAACAAAGAGAAGCACAAATGAGACCCAACAGGCTGCATGTGACGAGTAATTTGTGACCTAGGTGTTAATCTGGAAGATGGGAAGCAGCTCAAGCCGAGCCAGAAGCTGAACTGGGTTCCGGGATGGTGGCAGGCGACAGACAGGAGGCAAATCACTACACAAGCACATCCCAAATGTAGAGTGGGAAAAGATTAGAGGAGTGTGAAGAACCATTAATAGAAATGTGATTCAGACAATGAAGAAGAAAGCCCCTCCATCAAGGAGGGAAATAAAACAGGTGTCAGAATATGGGGTAAGAGAAAAAAGGGAGAGAACAGGGAGCAGGGAAATGAGGCAAGGAGACCAAGAAAGAGTGAACCTGTATGTTAAATAGAATAAGTAGCACACTTGTATCTTTTCATTTTGATGATGATAATCCAGTTAAGCTGCAAAGAGGTAAAGGAAGTGAGGAAGAGGGGAAACAAAACCACAGGGCAGAACTACTTGAGCCATACTTGAACATACTGAAAGGACCATGGTGGGCAGAGCTTGGCCGTTACACACAGTAGGTCAGTGGTTCAATACTGCTTTCCTTGTAAGACCATTCAGAGCTTGTTTGTTAAAGCTGTTATTCAGGCTGTGTACAGACATAATGAGAGAAATTATATCCCAGGCCCCTTCTTAACCTGGGACTTCTCTATGGAGAGCTCGTAGTTAGAGCCAGGAGCTCTGCAAGCACAGAGCTGTAGGAAGAGGTTTGAAGGGAATCAAGTCCTTCCAACAGAAACAACCCCAAGTAAACTGCCTGTTAAAAACTGCTCTTTGGTTTGTGCCTTGGACAACACTGATGTGTAAAACCGTAAGGAGGACAGCTGTTCTCTGGTCTCTGCTGCTGCACAGGATTGTTAAGGAAGGCTTGAGAAAATGAAATCTGAAAATGGAGTTTCAAAATTATCTATTTTCATAGAAGAAAACAATTATCTCAGCATGGTCATTCAACTATATAGTACTGCTGACCTCAGGTTTCCATCATCTGAAAAACTACATGAATACACGGACTAATCCCAAAGCAGCTGCTGTTCACAGCCACACGGAGCCCTCACTCCTAATGCTCCCTCACTCACTAAATGCTGCATGATACGGGTCTGCCTTCTTGAGGTTGTTCAGGGAGCTCAATGAACTTCTCAAGGAAGCCCTGCGTGAAGTACGACACCAATCAATAATTACTGCCTTAATAAGCACCCTTGTAACAGGGCATGGACTTGGGGTAAAGACTGAATTTCAGTTAAAAGAACAGAGGCCCTCAGAAAGTTTTAGTGTTGGTTTGGTAAGTATTTCAGATCACTCAACAGAAAACTCTTTGGGAAAGCTTTAGTTCTCATGTGTGGGTCCCTTTATCACTGTTTTCACTCTCAAGACTAAGACTATTAGCACATGCCAGACTGATCATGAACACTGCCCCTGTAGGAAGTACCGCAGAATTTGTCTTCCTGCAATTTATTATTCACCCTAGTGGAACTGACTTTACAGGACACAACAAAGCAGAATCTCAGACAACCCACAACTTTGTGACTGCTCTGCACACTCAGTGCTACTTTTTTTTTTTTTTTTAAACTAGAATCACTTGAACACAGAACCATCCATAGGGAAACCAAAACGCTCACTTAGAACTTCGTTTGAATACAGACAAGTATACTCAACAGTGTGGCATTAGTTGTAAGTAAGAGAAACATGTCTCTTTTTTCTTTGTATTCTTACTGGCTCCGGCAACAGGCTCTGACATCTACACCATCGCAACAAATCCTGAGGCATTTCGCTTCAAAAATGTGACTAAATCACAGAGATAAAGCGAAGTGGCAATGCCATTTGGACAACTGAATAGATAATCTGTAACGACAGAAGCTGACGAAATGACTGAAGATGATGGTTTTGAGTTAAATCACTGATAACGTGTTTTCTGCAATATTCCTACACATCATCTCCTGATGACCCATCTTTGCAAGCACTTTTCTCCCCGAGCCTCAAGCCTCAACTATGGATGCTGCAGTGCTGAATATTCCTCTTATAAGGCCTGTAAATGTGATCTGACAAGTCAAATGAATGACTGCATCTTGTCCATCCAGGCAAGATCAGGGAAATCTGTTTTCAAGACAGTGGGAGGCTGACACCAACAGCAAAATATCATATGCACAAAAAGTATGCAAGTCAGAAAAGTTAGCTACTCAGAGCAACAGCATAAATTAAATAGCTCCAGAGTGTCACAGGACATACACTTCAAATTATATTTATATTCATCGGTTATGAGCCGCGGAGTGGCCAAAAGCAGATCTAGGAAATCATGAACCGTTTGTGAGAACGGCACAGGATCGATGCGCCTTGCAGAGACTCGTCGCGCCCGGCCACGGCGCCGCAGCCCTTACGTAAGCTGCTGACCTCCATTCCCGGCCATCTGCCGCGGCTGTTGCATAACAAGCTGTAGCCTGGTGCTTCTGCTGTCATGTGGTAAATTTGCTTAAAATACATGTACCAAAATCACTACACACGGACCCAGAAATACTTTGCCTAGATGCAAATCCTAAACTGCACAGATAGTAACTGGAAGGGAAGCCTTCAAAGTCCCGTGCATGGCTGTACTTCCCTTCTTGGTTTCTATCATCTGGAGCTTAAAGGACAATACACTGATTAAAACTTCCTGCTGACTTGCATTGATACCTCAATTTTCTCTCTTCCTTAGCATTAATACTGAGGTCAAAACTTTTTTGACAAGTTTTGAAAACAATGTTGCGTTGCCAGGTGCCAATATTTTCTTTTCTCCCAGGAAAGGAGATAAAGGGCAGAAAAGGTAAAGAACTGATGTTGCCCTAAAACTACTAAAAGAATTTTGGACAAATTCAGGCTGAAGCTTTCTACTGTTGCAAAGAAACCTGTGTGACTTCTTATTTTAATATTATTTTAGTTAAAGCTAAATAAAAAAAGATATAAGCTTTTTAAAGGCTGAAATCATTCTTATCTGAAATATAAAAATGAAAAGCACTTGTAAACCCCTTCAATCTGCCTAGAAAGTATGCCCTGGGCAGGGGGGATCTATTCCAATTGTGTTTTTTTTGAGGATTGGAAATTTGACGAAAACAGAATAAAAGCTCTAATACTGTACTCTAAAGCCCTAGCATTGCACCCTGAAGTAATGAAAGCAATTAAATTTAAAGGCAGTTTGGAAAACACTTTTATACCAGCTTACGGTGCTTTTCCTGCTATATGCTAGAAACAGGAAAACCACCAATATTCTTGTAAATTTTTTAACCTCCTTTCAGGGCTGATAGAAAATCACCAAATAACGTCTATAATGCACAGTTTGCAAAAGTCACTACTAGCTGACCTACAGAAATACTAATATATTAATTCAAGCTGTTTCCTATGCATTTTAAGGTCCTAGGAAACAGATACGTTATTAAATCTGAAAGCGATGTTGAGCTTGAGCCCACTGCATTAGCGGCAAACTTGTGATTTCAGCCACTCTCCCTTGGGCTTTAACTTTTTGGTACGCTGTGACGGCAGACACATTCCCGCTTCTCTTCCTCACGGCGCAGCGCTGCACTATAGTTGTTGCTCCGGAGCTTGTTCTTGCTGCACTTCCCAGCGTTGAGGCTTTCTAAATGAGCCTAAATGTTCCTGGCAAAATACTCTATCATTCTGAAATGAGTTGTAGATGTTTTAATCATTTACAGTCCCAATCTGCTGAGAGAGAGTCTCAGATCTGTTGCTACATCAAGACTTAATCTAAGAATGAATAACTGCAAATTCCAGACATAACACTGCAGGTTTGTCTTTGATGGGACTCAAAACCCAACATGACTTGTAGTTGCTCTGCCGTGCCATGCCGGCACAGGTTACAAACGACACAAGCACAAACCACAAGTAAATCCCTAGGAACAAGACTTCTGACATTTAAAAAGGCTATCTGACAGATCAAAAACATAACGTTTCCACCACAGTGGAAACTGAGGTAAAAAGAAAAAAGTACACATTTTAGGACAGAACATAACTGACAAATTTGCTAACACTCAAAAATGTCACATCAAGTTTAGGAGTCTTTTCCAAAAAAATGTTCCCGTTTAACGAGATATTGCAGGTTACTGTGGGACTTCCTGGTGATCAGTAGGAAGTTACCCTGGATGACCATAAATTGCTTTTAAGAATAAGGTCTGTAAAGCTCCATGAATATATGTATTTGACTAGCTTTGCACATTGATTTTATAAGGTGCCATTTCAACTCTCCATATACCTCTCAGATATCGTATGACACTTCCTAGCATAAGCACATATTTCTCCTTGATTGGATGGATTTCCAGCAAATGAATGAAGCCATAATCCTGTTCTAGTAAATGATAAAGATTTAATGTCCAGTGGGGCCATTCTTGTACAGAAACAATGTTTTCATAACAGATTATAGTACTTTGGCTGTGAATACGTTTTGGCTGAAATCTGAAGTGCTGAAAACCTCAGAGCAGGAAGGCTGCAAAATTCATTTCACACTAGTTCACACCGATCTTAAGTAGATAAAACCGGAAGATGCTCAGCTCACAGAAGGAATTATATGTAATAACAGAAACCTGACTTAAAAACCTAGATGCTTTCTATCCTATCTTTCTATATTCAGAAAAAGAGGCACTTATTTTGAAAACGACTGGATACCATTCCGCATATTTGGTGGAGTCCCATTCTAAAGAGCCCTTTTGGGACCCCTTTTCACTTAAGCTGTTGAAGTTAAACAGGACAACTTAAATGTACAGGGCTATTCAGTATGAAACAATGTCAGAATCTTACCTTAACATTTTATGCAGTAGGAACATGAATACCTAGGTAACAATGTCAACTAAAATAATAATAAAAAAAGAATTTCCTATTTCCTCTTATGCAGATACTAGAAGTATTTTGATACTGTTTTGAAGCACACTGGGGTTTACTGGGACTCACTAACAAACATTTAATTAAAAATGCTAGTATCTTGTTTTGGTTCTACCACAAATTTTTTGTTTTTACTTGATAATATGTCAAACTTAAAATGCAAGCTACACATTATACAACTCAAATGACAATTTTTGCATAGCAAATCCCTGAAAGGGATCCCAAGGAAATTACCTTTCAGCACTAAGCATAAAAAAGCTGAAGGCTGAACTCAACATAACTCATTAAAATACCTACATGACATCCTCAACTGCCTTTTTTTTTTTTTTTTTTTTTTTTTTTTTTTTAACTATTTCAGAACTCCACAGAATGGCCAGAGTCAAATGGATTATGTGCAGCCCAAACACGACTCACCTTTCCAGACTCGCGGGCCAAGCAGGTCTGCTCAGGGCACTCCAACGGCCAGGGCAGCACTGCCGAGCGCACTGCAGCGCCAGCCCTAAGCAAGCCCACAACACGCACTGAGCTGGGCTTGCTTCTCAGCCTAACTGACCCCGCGTGCAGGCCGGACACAACAGCATCCACGAGGGTGTTTAATTTATTCTGCAAGCTGAATCTTCTGTTTGAAAAATTGCTTATTTCTGAAACTGCCTCCAAATTCACTCTTCGCATCCTTCCTCCTAACGCAAACACAGCAACGCAACCACAAAACTGTATCTTTGCAAAGCACCACCAGAACCTATAGAGATGCTGCTGTTGCACTTGAATATAGTGTCAAGCATCTTCTAAATCCTTCCAGTTATGCAGATAACAAATATTACTGCTCTTGATTTCTAAAATTAACGTGGTGGTCACTCTTTTCTAAAAGCTCAAAAATTTAATTCCTGAGGAAAATGGTGATGTTTCAGTGTCCACTGTCCACGACAGCAAGTCTGTACTACCTGCTTTTAACACTAGTCAGGCTTGGAGCAAGAGCACGTGCATGCACACACAAGGATGTACATCACAGCGTGTCTACACACACAAGCCTAACAGCCTTTTTCTATTTGGAGGCAGATGAAGATCATATACAAGTTAAGTTTCCAAAACTGACTGGGAAAACACTTACATTACCCTTCCTTATGCGCTTTGGAAGGGAAGCTTCTTGGGCCTGGACCCATGCCTACCAAGTCTATGTCAAACCAGTATCAGGCAAGGATCTCCCTCTCCTTACATACTCTGAATCATGCGTTTATGAATGCAACCCACACTGAAAAAAATAACTGTATGATCAGAAAGAAATTTCAGCAGAAACACAGCTTATTGAGGAGGATCAGGTGGCTTACCAATAGTATGGAAGTGATACAGCCAGTGCAAACTTCTCCCATGTTAACAGAAACAAGTTGGTGCAATCAAAACAAGGCAGTAAACAACAAAACAGTTGCACATAAACATTGTTGGGCTCTTAGCCTAGTTAGATGCAGCTTAATACAAGAGTTGCTCCTTTCTGAGAGCTCCCAAGCAGAGCCCTGACAGTACCACCCTGTCCCAGACGCAGCTAACTGATTTCCTCTCCTCTGTATTCAGGATGCAAAGTACATTTCTCCTCAACATACACACGATACTGCTCATGTCCACATGCACACGCAACTTGGCAGAGCCAGAAACTGCCTATTTTCATTATAGGCTCTACAGTTTACAGTTAAGGGTCAAGCAAAAAGAAACGGTAAACTAAATATAAAGCCACTTTGAACAGGAGCTATTCAGCACACAGTACTATGAAACAACAGGTGCCTGGCAGCAGTCTCTCAAAATAATATTTCACAGGGGAGCACAGGAAAACAGACAGAAAACACAAAAGAGAAGAACAAGCATTATCCTTTAAAACAAAACAAACAAACAAACAAACAAACCCCACAAATGATAAAACAAAACTAATTTTGAGAAAGCATCCAAACCCAGCAGACTCAAATGCATTACAGTTTCCAGGTGTAAGAACATGAATAGGAGACTGGACATGACCCTTTGTTGTATTTCACTTCATCTAACAATTTAAGATGAATGATTTGATGTTAGTAAGTGGGTTTCTTTCCAAGAAATTCACTTGTCTAATAGCTTTGACATATTTTTATTAGTCAATAGAATTTAAGAAGTGGGACAGTGCAGGAGCAGAACACTGATGCATTCTGGCTGCCACAAAATAGGGAGTTACTTTATCTCCACTAACTGGAAATAAATCTTTACTCCAGGAATAAGGGGCAGCTTCACATGTAAAAGTTAAGAAAATTTATTTTTGTATAAACCGAAGAAATAAAAGAAAAACATAAAAAAAGACATCACATTTCCCTAGAGATTTATCATCTATGCAAATTGGAAAATTAATTTGTTTTCTTTGAAGGAATCATTTTGCAACTTATGAGTTGTCTTTTGGATTCTGAGGTTTTAGTTGTACCTGAGTCAAAAAAAGAGAAATATGAAAATCTGGACTGTAATTACGCACCCATATTGTTCCAAATTAAAGGAAAATAAATTCCTATAATGGCATACTTTACTGCCATCACATTATACAAAAACGGACACCAGAGTGTGTTCTTTTATCTGCAAAAACAGATGGATCAACAAGAGAAATACTATTTTTGACAAGCTACTGCAGTGGTCCATAACAGTGTGCCTGATAAGAGGCAAAGGGTCATCTCTCAAGGCAAGAACAGTCTCCAGCATGGGATAAAAATAGAAAAAAAAATTTACATACTTGGATCTGACAAGATTGAGTCGGTTTTCGGCAGAAATTGGTCACAGCGGACTCCTTGGTAGCCCTCTTTGCACCTGAGGAAAAGGGGATAAATGACACACATACGCATGCGATAGTAAAAGGTTAATTTTAAGAGGGCAAATCAACTGAAATTCTCCCTGCAGTCCTGCAAGGTCCTTCAATATTTCCAAGTATTTGAACTATTATGAAAGCAAGATCATTATGGTAATAAAATGGGACTACATAACACCATTTGTACTTCAGGAAATTCCCCTTGATCCTTTTTGAGTATTTTAGTAATTACCAAAAGAAGCATAACCTTTTCCTAAAATATCAATTCAGATAAATAATTAAACAAAAATATTCTATAAATAAAAATCTTCTAAAAAACAGATAAATTTGGCAAAAAATAAACTCATTAGGTAAGACATAGCTTTATAAAACCATTGAACTTGCAGCTCATTCATCTTCAGCTGTTCAAGTAAGTAGAGAACACTTATCTAGCCACTAACTTTAAGACTAGTTTCTGCTTTGCTTAAAGGATAACATGTTTAGGGATGTATGGGCAATGTTAGGTATCGCTTTTAAGTGAATTATCCTAGATGCCTGTGGAGTTGGATTTTCAAGCACATAACCTAGAAAGCCCTTACAGTTTGGTCTTGACTGTGCTTCTAATACTATTATTTCTGCTGAAACTTTGGAAATTCCTCCTACTGCATTTGCACTGTTCTCCAACAGTACTCTTTCATTCACCTAAGTGTGTCAAAATCAGCCTTTAATTATTTATTTGCTAAAGCAGTTTTGCAGAGAAAAGTGATGGACGCTTTAATTATAAATGATAGCAACAAGTGCTCTGCATCTCCCAAAGCTCTTGCACATCATACAAACAATATGCTCGTCTCGGTGCTGGCACCTTCACTAACATTGGCAACTTTAGGAATAATGTCAGAAGCAGAAGTAGCCTGGCTCCTTTGCAACATTTCTACTCAGCCTTGCTCTAAAAGTTGTCTTTTAAAATGGTTTGGGGTTAACAGAGGAATGCTTCAGTGAAAAACGCACCTCACCTGTTTAGATTCTGGGATTAGAAAGCAGATTTGGGAAAAAAAAAATACAAGCTATAAATACTCAGATTCAGTACAAATGAGTACAGTAAGAAGAAAACATAGGCATTATTTTAGATGCTCTTTAGGTCTCCCTTCCTGAAGGATATAGTGCCACTTGCCCCTCTACAGGACAACGCGGAGGGAGAGCCCCTGCGTTCCCGGGTGAGCGGCGCTGGGGCACGAGCCGCGCGCCCCACTGAATGGATGGCCCCACTGAGGCAGAGCCACCAGGGCCATCGGCTGCAGCTGGAGGGTCCAGGCCCGGCGAACTGCTCGTGCCAGAACTGAGGGAGAAAAACGCGGCTCCTCCGAGCTGCTGGGGCAGGCAGTTATGCGGGGCGGAGAGTTCTCCTCCAACCCCAACAGCTGGGTCAGGGACCAGGCCGAACATCAGCCTTTTAGTTTAGGGAAGTATTTTTCATATCTGGTAATAATGCAAAAAAGCTCTCAAGGCATTTTCGTCCTCAATGTAATGTTGTTTAGAAAGGTTATATTTTATGAGCAACAAATGCAGAAGATGCCTACAAGGTTGGCGGCCATGAAAACAACCTGAGAGTCCTGTAACAGACACAGTATCATTCAAGCACAAGACACTTTATTAGAGACATTTTCATATCTTTGATTTCTTGACTGTATAATACCAAAGGGCTGGAGGAGAATTGAAACACAGAGTCCTCCTGACTTGGAAAACATTCCTTGTATAACACAGCATCCCTGGTACCCGACCAAACTCCACACTACCACGACTACAGAGCTCATTCGGAAGATAATGACGGGGATGGGTTTGTACTTGCACAACGTATGGGCTATCACACATAACTATTTTGATCCTGGCTCTACGACGTCCGTAACTGCTGCTTGTCTCCAGCAGTGTGAAGCTGCACACAGTCATCACCCAGCCAACCCACCTGAAGGAGCAGTCAGGGAAACCTTGAGAAATATTCTGATAGAAGTCAAATGTTTGAGCAAGAGTTTAATAAACACGGCTTTAAAAAGGAAAAACAAAATGGAACTAAGATATTGTCTGCATGTGTCATCTCAATGAGACACTTAAGCACACTGAGCTACCTTCCCATATGAGGAATCACTTTGGTGCCTTCTGAAGCACTTGCACTATATATGGGTAGACTTGGGCACATACTGAAGTGAGGAAAGGCTCTAAAAATAGCATTAACTAAAACGGCACCTTCACTGGAAAGTAAATAAGGGAATGGAATCATCTCTTTTGCATTCAGGTTTTCACCAAAATAACTGCATTTGACTAGACTCTATACCAAAAATACAACAGAACAGGATGAATGGAAGGATTTAAAGATCTTATGATCAAATACTAGGAAAAACAGACTCACAAGTGAAGCCAATCTGCAACTACTGAAAAACTACATGCTAAATAACACCTGCTAAACTCAGACCAGGATCATTTTAGCATTTTTCACTTGGTAATGTACTTTCTCCAAGATCCTCTCTCTGAGGTCATTGAAGGCAAACTGCATTGTGCACTAGTTTACAGAGTCAGTTACAACATTGTTTGCGTGAAAACTCATTTCTCATTCCATGTGGTAAGTACTTTTTTTTTTTTCTCTGTATTCAAATCTTGTGGAATGGATGGAAGGCTTTCCCTGACTGCTTAAGGAAAATTTCAAATATGAGTGCATCAAAATTTCTATGTACAGTACTGCAAATACCTGCATTTAAAATGGGATGCACCAGAAGCAAGCAAAGTGAACACAAGCTGTGGTGAATGAGAATTGTATGTTGTGCTAGGGGAAGATAAAGAACAAAATATATCTAAAGACAGCAGGGGAAAGAAAGGATATTACAAAGAACCCACTTAGAAGAGTTTGGGAAGAACACAGAGCATTTAAGACTAAGAAACCAGTTCCATTGGTCCAGTAGTTTCTACTTTCCCCAACTACATCTGCAGACAGAGCTGCACATACCTATTTCACTAAACTGTTTTAGTTCTCAAGGGATAGCAGTGCTTAGAAAGCAGAGAGAAGGGGCACTAACAGTCCAGTGAGAAAATTATATTGGAGTGAGTCCCAAGCATTATACCACTCATTCCCCTCAAACAGTACACATGGATTTAAAATGGGAATAATTCCTTTTCCACCCAAAATTCTGGTGATACTACCTTTGCCTATGTGAAAAAAACACGCAGAAAAGAGATTCTCTGCGTGAAGTCCATAATTTAATAAGCATGAGATATGTAAGATGCTCTGAAATTGAAATTTTGAAAAAGGCATTTGGGGAACTTCAATGACTGGCTATACCAGAAGACAGTATTTAATACTATACATGAAAATGAAGAATCAGAGACTTGAAACGATGTCTTCTATATCCAATAAATGCCATGATCAGTGAATGATAGTCTTTTCTAGGAGGGTCCGTTCTTGCATTTTTTCTTGAAAAAAATTAGCGATAGTCCCTTTCATTACAAAACAAATCAGGGAAAAATGACAAAAATGAAAGCATCAGCAAGATGGGAAAAAGAAGTACTTTGAACACAGCTCTAATGATGCCTCAGTGAATGAAACAATCATGTGTCATCCTAGTGAAAGTCAGTACTGTTAACAGGTGGTGTTTACACCCAACAGTGTTCACAGGGAAATACAAAAGTATCGTTTTATATCCAAATTGCATAATTGTGGCTGCAGACTTTCAAGGCAGTGCAGGTGACAAGCTATTTACTGAGCAGGGCTCGGAGGGATGACTCTCTGCCAATCCCTTTCAGCAATATCACAATGCAAAGACTTTTTCAAGATGAGAAGGATTTTACCATACTGTTCCACAGAGGGTTTGTGCAACAACCCACGAGCAGGGGTTGCTTAACGGTGCCAGCGCAGGCGGGCACTGCGGCCGCGCGGAGGAGGCAGGGGAGGGAGGGCCAGAGCCCCCAGGACAAACCAGGGACAGGAGCACACGGCGGCCACACAGGAAACTGGCCCGCACCCACCTGCTTAGTCTTGCAATACACATAACTAAATAAAGCTCAATCCCCTCCAAAAACAGCAGACTTGAAAACTAAATTATGACAGTGCAGAGTTTTTCTTCGGTGGTTGCTATCAGAGATACGACACATCTACCTCACCACAGTCCAATACACTATCAGAACCGCTTTTAAAACATGCTTCTTTCTAGCAGGCTTCATCCTGTCTCCTTCAACCCAGGAAGACAAATCGTTGCCATTTTGAATGCAATTTTTAAAGTGCACCGGTGGGATCTTCCACACGGATTCACTCACTAATCCAGGCTTCAGGTCTCACTTGTGGTCGTTTCCCTCAAGTCCCGTAACACAAGGGTATATGGTCATGTGCAACCACAAAAATTCTGCATCTGCTGCTACTCTGTATCACGTAGCAAAGTAATTGAGGAGCAAACCACCCAGTTACCAAGTACTGACAGACAGCACCAGCAACGAAAGAGGCATGAACAGGGAGTTGAGAGTACCCATGATTACCAGGTCTGTCCTTAAACACAACCAGCTAAAGGCTTTAAGCACCAGGAAACTAAACCGATACTGTGTATACCAGAGCAGTGGTTAAATGGTATTTTTAGGTAGGTGGAGAATCTATTCAAAACTCTTGACTGTTACCCTGCTAACATAAGTAACAGAGCTCTTCCAAGGCAACAGATTTCAGAAAGATGCTCTCTATGTTTCACAGTCCTCAATCTCAGGAATTACTCCAACGAGCCATTTGCAATACAGGTAAAAACAACAACAAAACAGCCTCTTCTGGGTTTTTTAGACAACCTTCTTCTAGTATTTCTAAACAGTAGCACAAAGACCTGCCACAGTTAGCTCCCTTTCAATCCTATTTTCCACTGTCAAATGAGATCTCAGGAGATCTGGCTGCTTCTAAATACAAACTTGATTTTTTCCCTATTTTATTCTGTTATTTTTCTTTTTGAAAATGCATTGCAAACGCATCATTAACTTAGTGTGTATCTTATGTTACTAAATAGTGAGATTTCATTTTAAGTGCAAGTAAAAAAAAAAAAAAAGTGGATTTGTTTGCATAACCTTCTCACGACAAAAAAAGATTAATACCACCGCATTTAGGAATTCTTTATTACATGTCTAGCATATCTAACAAATTCATACTGATTTTACAAAAAACATCTTGTAGCAAATACAAATGCCAGTTTCTAACATTGCATTAGTCTATGATTACAAACTATTTACTTAAAATCCTGCTATACCTGGCTAAGTGGGGAATACAATCAAATTTTCATTAAAATTTCATTTCACCTGAAAAATATACTTTAATAAAGTATTAATTAATTAATAACCATTTAAATGCTCTTGAGAACATGTGCAAGTATATTCATTAATTCTTCAACACTTCTAAGGACAGAGAGTTCACATTCAAGCCAATAGAAACTCACCAATTTCAAAGACCTCTTATTTGGGCTAAGAAAACTAATGAAACTGTCAAGTTCTCCCGCGGAGGAGAATAAAAAGAAGACACCCTAATGCTCATTTTAATCTACAGTATAGTAGATGTTAAAATGGAAACAATTATCTGCTAATTAAAAAAAAAATAGACTGAAACTGAAGGCAGTTTCTAAAATTTTAGCCCAACTAATCCTTCATTTCTAACCCAAAATACATGAATTGAATCCTGCTATTTTCAGATAATAAACTTGCCTCCCCACCTTTTTTTTTTTTTTTTTTTTTTCTTTTTACAGTGATGGCAAAAACTTCCCAGGGTAGCAAGTAAAATGGGAGAAGGATGCTCGCTTATTTTTGCATTTGGTCTCTACTCAATGTGCAACGCTGTCTGTCTGGATGATAATTTAGATGTATGAAAAAGTTTCCTTTTAAGAATTCTATCAGTCGCAGGAGAGGTGGCTTACCCAGCAACAGTATCAAAGGAAGAGTTTTTATTTAATGGCTCTTTCTGCAGGCCACCCCACTGATGATTTGCTACTAAATGGGTTTTCCATTTGCAGCATGCATTGAAGATGCCCTTTTCTTTCACACACAAACTCACTTTCCTGCTAAGACATCATAAACTTCATATGCAGCAACATAAATTGCCTTCTTGGAAATGTTTGTCCGGAACTTAGTAAAATCTCCACCACAGAGGTGCAACTTAATGAATAATACAGGTTTTGTGTCACGGTTTAGGCATTTTGTATTTTTTTTTGAAGGCTTTGCAATCTATTTTGTGACTGACATAAGGAATGCATCTGGCTTTCTCACTCTCTTCTAAAGGAAATAAGGTTGACTATTGTGTAAAGAAATAATACAATTTTTACAGAATGGACACAATCAGCTTAAAAAAAAAATCATCCTTCTTTCAATTTTCTTTTAAAATCTTGAAATTGTTAAAAGTAACTAGAGGAAATAACCCCAAAGGCAGAAGATTAAATTGAAAAAGCAGCAAGTAAAGGCAGAGGAAAGATTTTTCTGTATAATTTACCCTGGACCCAGGCTATCTGAAACACTCCAACACCAACAGACTGAACGGAGTCACGCGTTTCTCTCCCCCTCATCACACTTGCTCTCGGGGCACCTCGGCATTGGAGCCGCGGCATTTTTTCCCCAGGGTGCAAACTGTCAGTGCATGTCCTGGAAACAAGGACGCGCCGGTACACTGCCCTTGCAGGTGTCAGAGATTAAAGGTCAGACCCACTAAAACCCGGGCCATTGCCTAGATGTGACTTTCAACCACTCTGGGGACTCCATTCTGCCAGGGTTGTTTAACCTATGGGAAGCTAAACGGGGAAACTTTAGCAAAAACTGCATTCTCTAAACCCTCTGTAGGAACCACTGAACTAAGTAAGGCTTTAGGGACTCAGAAAGGAACTATGTGGATTTCATCTAAATGTCATGTCCCAAGTTGTGAGGAAACTCCTAAATAATGAGGAAGTTTTGCTAAAGCCACTCCAGGATTCCAAACTTATGGCAGCACCTCAACTACTGCTTTCTTTCCCTCACAGTAGGGCTGGTTTTCAGTTTGAAGGTGTTCCCCTTAAAAAATGTTTCATATACTTACCAGTACAGATATTCCAGGCATAACTAGTAGTTAGTCTAAAGTATTCATTTAAAACTCAGGTTGGATTTTGTATTTGGAGATAAATTTACAGCATAGCCACATGCAGAGGTCAACATTTCAAACTAATATACAGGCCTTAAACTAGTCATATGGATGAGAATTATCTTCATCAGCTGACAAATCATCAAATTAAATCCTCAAAAAAAACCTCGCCACCTTTTCCCTACGCTTTCTGGTAGGTCACCTGGAGAGAACACTTCTAACATACACAACACTTAATCTGAAGTGACAAATCAGCAAATCAGTGTAGATTTGTTTCAGATTCAAGATTGAAAAAATCTGCCCTCATCATTTTATTGCAGTAAATGTTTCTGAATTTGAGGACGGTACAGTTGCAAGTCATCAAAAGATATCTAGAATTAACTGATGTTTCAAATGTTGCTAAGTGTTAGTCACATATATAGAAGGCACAGAGATCTACTTACATTGTTACTGGGATGAATTACTTGGTTTCCAAATATGACTTCCTCTCCTATCCTCTCTGCTACATTTTCCATTGCACATTTTAATAATGAAATATCCAGTGGAAATCTGTGTAATTATATGAATCTTTAAAACCAGGCAGATGCTCAACTCCGGTGCTGAAGGGGCGCTTAGTCGTGTGAGCCTTCACCCAGGAGGAACTAGTCCAGGGCTGCTACCACATCTAGTATGTGCATCAAAACATGTTACATACTTTTAAAGCTACATGAACGATTATATTTTTGTTATGGTTGAACTAAGATGAACTCCATGGTTTCAAGATATGATTTCTTCTCCTCTTCCTCTTTATGACAATGTCTAGCATACATTTTAACAATTAAATTTTTGTTTTTTCAAGCCCTTTCTTTCCTTTCTGCAGGAAAATGCCCTTCCAGCAAGTGTGCACTGCAATGATTAGACATCCCAGGATCATGTGGCCTGTTCAGCAACTTCTCTTTCCATTCTTGGCTCCATAATACAGAACATTTATCTATGGTGTTAGAGAAGTAAAGCCAAACAACATAGAACCAGTTACTCTGCTGCAAAAATCAAAGCTGGAAATACAAATACACCACAGAAGTATGGACAAGCAGTTAACTCCTGAAATACTGTGATGGACAAGAAAGGTAAAAGAGCAAAAATGCAACACGTTCTTCTGAAATCAAAACTAGAATTAAAAAAAAAAACTTCATCTCTTATTTTTCATAATAAAATTGGTTTGGGAACCAACCTGGATTACTAGTAAAATAATTAAGACTCTGTAGTCTGTGTTGACAAGAACAAGGTCATGCTCACTTTCTGGTAGGCCAGTTTAAATCATCTTATTCTTATTGCACTATTGAAATAAGAAATCACTTCTGGTCAACAACAGACTCCAACCCACAAAGCACAACAGCATTAAGAACTACTAACTGTCTTGGCATATCTAATAAACACGATGTTTAACCAACTAACTGAGCAATCATTTCTCTGCTACTCCAAACATAGCCAACCACAAAAACTGAAAAGTTTGATTATTTTTTTTTCACAATATACTTCTGCTGTGTGATAAATGATTTACTAGGGATGATAAATGAATAGAGTCTTTCATTATGCATGGCATTCATTAGCTATGAGAAAGCTTTTGAAAAAATGGAAAGTGATTTCATACCATATTCAAAGCCTCATGCTTTGGCACAGATGAAAGCCTCATTCAGCGCTTGAAAAACAAACGAAAACGAGACCTTTGCTTTACATTACACAGACTCAAGACTGCCATATTCACAAAAAAAACCCTTCAAAACTCTTCTTGAAAGCATCTTTCAAAAACGGGACCTTACGTTAAAAAAAAATTAAAAACAATAAAGAAAAGAGTAAAGAAGCTGAACTTGTAGACACTGTCACAGCATTCAGTAGGAAGCTGCCTCATCTTCACGTGGCCATTTGCTAAAGGCAGGGATGAGGAGAGCGTGCAAGCCCGGCTCTGCATGGTTTTTTTTACCCTGTTTTCTCTCCACAGACACTGTACTATATGCTTAAGACTAAAGTCTCTTGGCTTCTAGATATTTAGCAAAGGCAAAAGCTTTGGACTTTAGCTGAAAACTTCCAAACATGTTTTGTGCTTTGTTTTCTGGAGTATTCCCCCATAGCAATAGAGGGAAAGACACTCAGAAAAAAATGCTATTCCTGAGGTATTTCAAGCCTAGCTAGAAGAGCAAAAGGTTCTTTAATTATCATGAAAAAAAAAATCATGCAAGATTTGCAGCAGGCCAGCCATGCACACTCAGAAACATCTGTTAGGTTTCAGAGACATTTTCTGGGAAAATTTTAAAATGTGTGTAGAAACTCGCAATGCCTGTCCGGTTACAATATTTATATGGGAGAATGCTTGCCACACACTTCTCTCCCAAGCACTCAGGGCCACGTCAAACCAAAGCTTACCACGGGACTGAGGGCCTCCACCCGATGCTCAAAACCCCCAAACATTTTGGGGAGATATTTGTTCTACTCCACGTCACTGGTACAATACAAAGAATTCACATGCAGAGAAATCTAGAGAGCTGAGCACAAAGGAATGAATTAAGCATTCAAGACAAATTTGAGTCTACTGACTTGTATCCATGACTTATGGTAAGCAGTCTTAGATATTTTTTTGATCCTATGCACATCAAATAAACAAAATGATTTCAGATCTAACATGGGATTAACATGTGGAGAACCAGAGGGGTTTAATACTATGTGAATTTACATGGGAATGCTTGAAAAAGATACCATAGATTTAAGGACTGATATATGTATTTTTGAGACTTACTTTAGCAGCTAAGATGACAAACAAGTCTTGTGACCTTGCAGAGATGACTCAAACCCTAGCCTGCCCACACTACCAGCCGTCAGCAAGACCAACTCTTCCCAGTCCTGGTCCTTACTGGAGCCCTGATGGCAGCAGCTCTCAAGCTTATCTCCACCCTGGCATTCCCTCTGCTCCCAACTTGCTGAGAAAATGGAGCCTCGTGGCCAGTCTCACCTTGATTTGGGAGAAACATTTCAGAGGAGTCCCACCGTAGGGCTCCTTACTGGCAAAGAACCTGAATTAGGACCTGGCCCTTGAATCGGGCTGCCTGTAACACAGACATTTGCTCGCTGGGCCTTAGGACGGGCACGAGCACTCACAGAGGCCATACTCAACACACTCCCACAGTAACCATACTGGTGGTGGCTCTTCTCACCTGACATGCATGCAGTTTGGTTTGCAGGGGATGTCTGCCCTCTAGCCCCCTCAGACTCGCATTCAGCCCAGCTTCCCATAAATTTTAATTTCGGGTGGGAGTCGGTACCTTGTTTGGAAAGAATAAACTAAAGCTGCTCGGGAGGTCCCAGTTAAAATGCCTTTAGCTACTGACAGATGGTCTACACAAATGATGCCCTCTCACTTTATGGCGTGAAATAAAAATGCCTCTGCTACTGTTTTTTATATAATCGCACGTAATTTCACTTTACATACACGAACAATTTTACGTGCAAGTAATTGCCTAACAGAAACCAAATAGAGAAACATTTTCGAGGTAATCTTATTTAATATATTAAGCATAACTAAGAAACTAGAAAATGAAGGGTGTTAAAATTCAAACATTTTATTGATGTATTTAAAGTTATTCACTAAAATATGTAGTCAACCTTTGAAGTTACCAGCAGAACTAGAATTAGTAGCCAGTCCTGGATAGAACTATTTTCTAGAAGGCGACAAATATATACATGGTAGTTATGCTGCAGCATTATTCATAACATACATTAAGTGTAAAACTAGCAGCTAATGCTATCCTGCACATGGAAAAACTGCTTCCCAGCTAGCTGAAAGTGTTGGCACCAGGTGCCTAGACCTCGGGATTTAACCTGGGCAGGACACGGGAAGCTGAAGCCTTCTTTGCATTCCGGCAGCTGCTGGAGCTCGCAGCCCACCACAACTTGTAACTTGCAATGAAGACTCAGGCCCAAAGTCCTAAGCTTTTGATTTTGCTCCGCTCTCTCCTGTTATTTCTGAGGCAAAAAACCAAAACTAACCCATATGCAGAAGCAGCACAAAAACTGCCACAGGAAAAGAACATAGTTACATCATCATATACCCAAAATATAACGCAGGGGCACTTGCAGAGGAGGAATATGGTAAGATCCTTGCTGTACCAAATAAGTAGAAAAATTAATGGATTAAATAAGCAGAAAAAATAATGGAGGAAACAAAATGCCCCATGTAAAGAAACATTTTTTTTTTTTCAAAAGGTTTTATTAGATTGAGGAATAAAACTTCCAGCCAAGGTTTTATAGTGGCGCAAAGAGGGAAGCACTCCTCATTAATTTCTTTCTCATGGCTTAAAAGAATGTGCATCCTTCCAAAGCACTGGCTCTAGCTTTGTCTACAAGTTAGGGCCTTTTTTTTTTTTTTCCCCAAATTGGTTCAAGAATCTTTTTATTTTTATTATTTCATTACTACTTAACACTGTCAGGTACTTCACCACCACGTATCAGTTATGGGGTTTTTGTTTGCGCGAAATTATTTTTATGCAATAATATATCTGAAATCATTATTTATACAGGATAGTATTTCTGGGCTTCTTAAATGTAGATTTCCTTCAGAGTAAAGAACTGATCCATACCAAAGCTGAAGGATGCCATGACTCCAAAGGAATGAGGATAACATTTGTTCAGCCTGCATTTAAAAATAACAATCCCGTTACCTCAGACAACCTTAACACAAAAATCACTGAATCACTTGAAGACATGCTGAGGAACACAAGCTATGCAGTATTTTGAGAGGATATATTACTTTATATATATATATATATATATAATAAGTATTGTTAAAACGAAAAGCATTTCTAACAGCGGTAGCAAGTATTTTTCAAAAGTTTGCAGCAGAGAGCAAAAATTGTATTTATTTCTGATTGCAATATTTCTACGGCTCTTTTTAATAGATGACCTCTAAGCAGATGAGATAAACCAAACAGAGGTATGTAAGATGCAAGCCATGTTGTTCTATGTCCGTTTTATCGCCTGCCCAACACACGGAGTTGCTCTCTGCCTGATGGAGTCCTCAGCACCAGCTACCCCAGAACCCGAAACCGGAGAGGTTTCGTGGCTGCTGTCTGGGCACGTTAGCTCGCCGGCTGCCCTGCAGCTTATGTACGGAGAGGAAGAGAAATGGAGCTCAGAGACAAGGAAGCTCCCAAGAACCGTGTCAATATTTACACTGGTTTAGCACTGCTGAGGGGATTACGTTTTCCTAGGAGCTCAGCCCTGCCAAGTGCCAAATTCTTACCATGACATACATGAAGTGCTTAACTTCAAGTAAACAAATAGGAGCTACGTGAAAAGTAATCAAGCACTGCAGAAAGCACCGCTCACAGATGACCTGCTATCTTATGATTTAAAGCTGACACTTCTCAATCTACTGGCAATACTGTTAGAAAAAGTAAGTAGTTGCACCAAAATTGACCCTTTGTGGGCCCCTTCTCCAAACCCAACAAAACCCAGCTCTTTTCAGAAGCACAGTATTGCTCATGTTTGTCAGCTCCAACAGGCAGCACGGATCTGCTTGCTGCCATAGAATGGTACAGCAGCAGACAAGAGTAGCAGCAGAGACTCCTGCTCACGTCTTACCTGAGCTGGGGAGGATTTGTCAGAGTTGTGCTTCGTGAGGCAGCAACCGTCTCATTAGAAATATCCGAGTGAGCTAGTTCACGGTTACCTTGGACAATACGATGTGCTACTCTTTGTTATAAGCTATTCTAAATAATTCATTGCCAGCCTTGATGTTTTCACACTCACCTTCTTACCTGTAGCACTCCTCCCTTCACGATAAATAATAGTATTCTTATAAAAATTGATTATTCAGAAGTTGGATCAATCCTCCAGTGAAATACCTTTACTCCAATTTCACACAACGAATATAAATCTAGCCACACACCAACCATGACAGGATTCATTATTCTACAAACTCCTTGTCATTATAAGTTAATGAAGTTGATGATTTCTTTTTCACTTTTAAGTATTTAGTAAGTTCCTTCGAACATCAACACACAGATCAGAAAATCCCCAAAGCACTGACTTGCTTCTTCCAATACTACTAAATAACCTTTTCCTTTTTTGGCCATCTTCACAGCCTTGCCAGCATATTTAGCAATAAGATGCTCATGACTATATGAATTTTCAAATTAACTGTGTTCCAAAAAAAAAAAAAAATCTCCCACCATGTTTGTTTATTGTCCAAATGTCTTGGCTCTTTCTGTATTTGCATCTCACCCCACTTAATTCACCATTTCTAATATATCAGGTATACATGGTAAATCTGATTTAATTCTGCCCTATTAAAGATTATTTAAAATATATTTCAAATATACAAGACAAATCTTATGTTCTGAAGCACGGAGAAAGAATAATATTCATTTTAAAATGCTACCCCATTGCTACAGAAAAAGATCTGGTAATATAGTAATGCCTTATTATGTCTATCGGAGCATCTAAGTAAATAGAGTTCTCCAGCTTCAGAATTGCATTACTTGGGGAGAAAGAGAACTTTCTCTCAAAACATCTGCCTTTGAATATTCAAAGGAAACTGAAAAGATAATCAGTTTAAAGCAAGTAAGGGAATTAATGTTCTTTTACCTTAAAGAATCTTCGAATTCACCTCACAGGAGCTTCAGTTCAAGATTCAGAGAGATGCACCAATTGCACTCAAATCTGATCTTTGTACTGCACAATCATTCACACGGGATCACTCACACGGGATTTTCACTAAAATGGCTTCAGTCAAATTGACAAAAAACAAAAACAACAGTACTCCAATGTAGTAGAGGTTGATAGAGTAGCATGAACAACTTAAAGCTTGCACAAAGTTTAACCACTTCAAATTTTATAAATATCACTAAGGAAATAGCCTATTGCTGTTTTCCCTTAATGTACTTTGTTTCTAACAGTCCTCTAGAGACAGATTAAAAAAAAGAAGGAAAAAAAAAAAAAAAAAAAGAAAAGAAGAAAAAACCCAAACCAGATACATGGGGGAAAGTCAAGCTAAACCTGAGCCAGGCACTTCCAGCCACTGACACTGATACTCAACGGGACAGCACAACCTCAGCAACTTCCTGCACTCCAATTCCCTTATGTGCTTTGCATTTATTCTTCCCTCAGCCAGTCTACCCAGGTGTTTAAGCAATCTCTACATGACCTAACATTTGCCTAATTCCATTTTAGAAGGACAATATTGCCCCTAAAGCATTCTGTACTACTTATTGATATAGCCACAAAAATTGCCATCTGGTGGTAGGATTTCAGTTAATTAAAATCTGTATTTCAAGATTTCTGGCCATCTGATAAAACTCCCTTTCTTACTGCAGAGAGGAAATAGGCCCAACAGAGCAGCACGTACTGACAAGTAAGAGGCCTCTTGCAGGAAAGCAGCTCTTCACCCTGCAGCAATCCTGCCGAGCGCTCCAGCAAGACTTTTTGGCACATCAAGAGTTAAAGTCTTGTAGCTAACTTAAGTTAATGTAAAGTCTGTAGTTAAGAGAGTCAGTCTCTCTAGGTGGAATGCAGACTAACAACCCAGGGAATGCAGACCCGGGGAGTCCCACACCTTTAACAGGAACATCCCGACTCCTCTATCCTCTGGAGTGGACCAGTTTTCTGAAAGATGTGGGAGATCTGAAGGACCAGGCTAGCTGAGCCTGGCAAAGCTAGAGAAAGAAGAGGGATGTAATGAAATCCTATGCACAGGTTCTTGCCGCTCTTCTGTCTCTGCTGTAATATTACAGCCTCAGAGATTATCCCACACCCCAGAATGAATTAATTCCATAATTATAAAAACATATTACAGATTTATTCTCTCCCAAGTAGCTAGAACCTAATAAAAATGCAAAAATTTAGGATGGATTCAACAGAACTGGAAGCCCATGCTAATATCTTCCCCTACAGCACATATACTGTCTTATGTGTCAAAAGCTCTTGCTAACTGCATTAGATTTCCTTATGTGTGCTGCAAGGTGGATCAGGCTCCTTTCCTACTGCATGCATGTTCATAAGCAAACAAACAAGCTTAAATGGTTAACTATAACTGTAGAAAGAACAAAGCCTCATGTTCGATTTTTCTTTTTTTAATACACGTCCTTTTTCATATTTCTGTTTATTTGCTTGCTTATGCAACAATTTTAAATCCCAGCTGACAGTCATTTCACAACTATTAATAAAAAAATATGAACTATGTTGCTGTCTACCATTTCATCTCCCCCTGCATTTGCCTGATTTTCTGCAGTTTATTCACCTCTCTTGTAAACACAGACCTGTGGCACTTTAATATACTTGCAGATGCTCTAGCAGAAGAGGATGGCTATTTTAAAACTCCAAGCAGATACAAGATTGCACAACATTACTAAGAATAATGTTTGTTATATTTGTTATAACATTATATATTATAATATACATTATATATATTATATTATTATGCATATTATGATACTATATATTATATTTGCTATAATTTGTTATAACAAATAACAATACAAATAAAAGCCAGTCTCTGCCAGTCACGGGGAGAACCTTTGTTCCTCAATACAAGGGCATTATATTAATTCATAGCCTCCTTCCTTTATAGGGAGGTGACTGATATTAGTAATGAGGCTTAAGAAAGTTCAAAGGTTAAATCTAGCGCTTAAGTGGACTATAGCACCTAGCTGTTTCCTCGCATAGTTCTGAATTTTATCTCAGAATAACAGAAAATAATTTATGAACACAATATTGTGTGTTTTTTTTCTTACATTGTATTAAACTTGCTCAAAGATTACAAGGAACATTCTGTTTTACATTTTCTGTCCTATCAGTTCTCGGCAACCTTTTTCTTCATGGATAAAAAGAGCTTTTTTGAATTTGTATCATCAGATTTTTATCAACAAGTTTATACTGAGAAGAACTTAGAGACAGATGCAATGTCATTATACATACAAAGATAGCAAGAATATTCATCCTTAAAACATAGGGGCGCAATAAAGCCCTGCAGTGTGATATTTAGAGGCTGCCTGCAAAGCATCATATAGCCAACAGGATTGACTTGTAAAACAGTTATTCTTTAAAAACTAAACAAACAAACAAAAATGATAATAATGCCTGAGCATGCTCATGTGCTGGCCTTTTTATGGGCTAAGGGCAACCTGGGCCAGCTGCAGATGATGTAGCAGCTTGAATGCCATATCTGCCTAGTTCAGTGATTTCCTTCAGCTTTGGGTTCTGTGACAAAGCACTCCCAACACCTACCGTAAGTAACTATACACTGATAGGCAGCGGGAAAGCAAGCTAACTATAGAAGAGACAAAGATTTCCATGTAGAGCATAAGGTCTTAATATCGATATAATTCCCAGACAAATTCAGGGGCCTTGGTACAAAACCATGTACCTACCATGCATACCATTCACTGAGGAAAACACCTGTAGATATGCCCTAAATTCTACCATTAAGGAGAGACAGAAAGTGAAATGTTTCAGACCTGTCTCCAGGCATTTGTGAATTACTATTCGCTTGCTATTTTCAAAACATACTTGTGCTTTATGAAAAGAATATAGCTGACTGGGTAAAATTTGATTTCTCTATATATCACTCCCACTCTGTTGCAGTTTTCAGGTACAGATTTGCAAAGGGAATGCAAATTCATCTAGAAACAAGGAGAATGTTTGCAGAGGAGAACGCATCTTTTTCAATATCTCCCCAGAATTTCATTGGAGATCCAAGTCCTTTAAGCCTGCCTGGGATTACAGCAGGGCTTTGCACGCCTCGGTACGAAGAGAGATATGTGATACTTGTAATAGACAGTTGAACAGATAATATTAAATTGGTATTTTTCCTAGGCAGAAAGAAACACCTTTCCCACAAGCATTTCTAGTTAAATATACAACTACCTGTCATACATATATATATTTTTTCAAAATCACAAAGACTGCAGGAGAAAAAAAAATCTTGTGAAAAATGCCAGCATAACTCTCGCTTGCAAGTACTCAAAATGGCTGTAAATGATTCAAAGACATTTTCTGCTCCTTTACTGTAAAGGGATAGGAATAGGCTGATGAGAGCTAATCATTGCTTACTTAAGAAATTAAATCATTACATTTGGCACAGAGAGTTTTAAATCGAGTATGCTCATACTCCTCTGACAAAAAAATCAGATATTTGTGCTTGCTATCAAATACTGAGAATTTCATGTCTAACTTTGACTACCCTAAGGACCCCTCCCAGAACAGTTGGTTCATTTTTTTTTCCAAAAGACTCTTTTCCATAAGCTTCCAGAAGCATAGAAGAAAGCCCAGCTTTCACGTAACAAAATTCCTATCCTCTTGGATTGATTAGGTTTTAGCATCTTTGAAAAGTGAGGCTGATAACAAGCTAATGATGAGTTCCAAATAATTATTCATTCCCAAACAGAAGTACACAAATAACTTCTCTTCCTTCACTGATAACACATAGACCCACAAAACTGCAAATCAGCCAAAACACCAATATTTTAAATCGGAAATAAACCCATATTTGCAGTGATCAATTGAATGCAAATATTTGACCCGTTTGCATCTCCAGGGAATATCACTTAGAAGTCCCAGTCATCTGTAGTTCTGTTTTGATGGCTATTGCTCAACTTCAGCCGTTTTAGCATGAAGCACTGACTAAGTAATTACTTGCATACATGGTAAATTCAGTGATACAACACGTATTTCAGCTATACATAGTGACATTTTTTATCTCTCTCAGACCGAATATTAGCCCTAACTTCAGGAGTATGTTTTTGTCATTTTGACTTTTAATTCTGTGAATGAGTCGCCTGCTCATGGAAACAAAACACAAATTACTGCACAGCCAAATTCTGCTTTCAAAGGGAAAATTCCTGCTAAAAGGAATGTCATCTCAAAGCAGCTCATGCCAGTGTACTCTCAGCAACACAGCTTTTTGATATAACATCATTCTTCCAAGAGTACAAGTTATGTTTTTCCACTTGTAAAACCATGTAGCCCAAATGCCTCTAAGCCAAATCCTTTCTCTCTCCCCTAATCAGCAGGAGGAAGCAGTAGTTAGTGGGAGTTCTACAGATTCAGCTGGAAATGAGAATGAAAGTCGTTGTTCCAAGTCTTTCATGTACTTGGATGCTCAGGAGAACCCATGAAAGATCAACCCGGACAAAAGTTGGTTATAGGGAATTCCAGGGGCTGGAATTTTATTTTATGTATTTTTTTATTTTAATAATAAAATAGTAACAGGAGTAGTAGTAGTAATTTTATTTTATTTTAATAATAAAATACTACTGCTAAGTCAAGGAAAATGTAAGATGGTAAAGTATATAAAACCTATTTGACATTACAAATATAAATATTTTATATCAAGGGAAAGGCAGGAAAGAGGGGAAAAAAAGGTACTAAAATTTTAGCTGAGGCATTTTTACCTCATTTCTAGTAGCCGCAGCGGTGAGGCTACACTTGCATATGTACTTTAGGAAAAGTTACAGCTGCTTTCTGCCTTCATGCTCGTTATACCTATAGTAAGAATTCTGTGAGAAAACTATTCACTCAGAAAGGTTGCATACAACTGCTAGGATATGTGGACTGCATTATGTGTAACACAAGACACAATTTTGCATATGAAGATGTGTAAAATGAGAAAAGTTTTACTTATCAGAATGCTAATATGGTAAACTAAAATTTAGCCACTGTAAATGGTCAGACTATGCCAACAGTAGATTGGTACTGGCCAATATCAATTGAGCAAGTTCGGTTTCTTGGGAAAATCTCTAATCTAGTCTAACACATACCAATGGCAACAGACACAGGTCTATGCCGATGTATGTTAGGAAAGCACATCTTGTTGCTCCAGGGCAGATATATTTCCACCTTGGAATAACTACCAGTATGTCAGTGCACAGCTGTAAGGCATCAGAAGGATGCATTTGCTACTTTAAAATATTTAAGGCTGTAGATTATGCACTACTGTATCTTCACCCCTCACAAGTTATTCATCACCTACCATTACACACACAGTTCACAGAGCATAAGCGAGTAGAGGTGAGAAACAGAGCAGGAATGGCCAGAAAGTCTTAATTACCTAGCTCCCGATTGCCACTTGAAACATAAATTGTACTGCTGGTTACAAAGAGATGTCAATGCTTGCTAGTAATAATCTGCACCAAATTAGTTAACACCCTTTGCCCAGTGCTGAGCTATACAAAGATATTTTTCTAAATCTCCCAACAATCACAAATCACTGCACCTGAATCACAGCCAGCCTTAAAAAGACAGAATCGGTGAATTGAAAGATGTATTTCATCACAGTCACAAAGTGCAGTAATCATGGAAAGAGTAGATCTTACACTCTAAGCAACAATGTCCTAACCTGGAAGTGAATATCTTAATTTTTTGTCCACATACTTCATCAGAAAAACACAAATGTTCTCAAATGAAATGAGCATGCAAACTTCTTGGCATTTCGATGACATTAACTTACAATGGAAAGCTTCATTTTCTTGCCAGAAAGATCCTATACCCTGACAGGGTAATCCTTTTCATTATTACAGATCTACTTAATAAAAGTTATCGTATATCTGGATTTCTGCAAAATATTTTATGCAACTGAACCTGGCATACTGATTAAGACTTTCATTATGCAGATGCAACTGCTTGTGGGTTAGATTAATCAAGACACACACTCAGACTCCACTGTAAAATTACTCACGTTGAGCAGGTAAGAGCCTTTATTTGCTCAACTTTCTGTGGGGGAAGGAGGAGCTGGTGGAAAGGGTTACTGAGACATCAAATGCACATAATATGCTAAAGGTCTTGGTGGAAGCTGAGCATGTCAGAAGTGGGAGGTACCCGAGAAGGGGCCTGGAAGGGGCCTGGAAAGCATCGAGAAATCCTGTGGATGTGGGATGTGGGCAGCTGCACGTTTTCTGTGTCTCCTGTTTGAAGGGACAGTCTTTGGCCTCTAGTGTTGCAGATCCCTTATGCCAATGGTTCTTTTAATGGAAGTTTTTCTAACGTACCTTTTAAAAAACATGTCGAATTTTTAAGCACTTAAACAATTCATGTATCTCCACTGACCGTAGACCAAGAAACTAAACTGAAATTTATTTGAAAATATCTTAACTTTAACAAGTATTGCTTCACCTTCTCTTGTAACGTAGATTAAACTCCACATACATATGCCAAAAAACACTGTGCAAGTCAGACACTTTCTCTTGCTTAATTTCAAATGCAGAATGGAGTTGCTACTTCAGGGTCAACATTATAGTAAAATCTTTTAGCTGCTATAAAAGGCAGCTTTTTTTCCTTGACTTACTTTGTAGGAAGAAATAACAACATGATTCATACAGAAATATTTTGTTTTCAAAATTACTCTTCAGGTGTTGAGATCAGTAATGAATTTGAGGAGGCTGACTGCAAAATGATTGGGTAGGATTCGAGGAAGCTGAGAGAACTGAGTATGTTTATCCTCTGTGTTTTCGAAAATAACTTCATATAATTAGACAGTCAAGTTTTGTATTTATTATTCATTCTGAAATACTAGGCAAGCTTAGATAGATACTGCTTAGATAGATGTCTTATTCCTACTGAAGTAGAACAACAACAAAAAACAAGTCTTAATCTATTCCAATGCCTATGCATAAGACCCTTGGTCTACTGGAAAATACGTTTATTCTTTTCATGGTGTTGAGGAAAAATTAGTCATTTCCCATTTAGTAAAAAACAAAATAAAATCCCTTTCTTCCCCCCTTCATTCTAACTGTCCTATCCATCTTCAGTAACAGATTTACCACTGTTTCTTCCCTAGAAGACATAATGCAAAGTTCAGGTAACATTAATCCAAACTTATCCATGTACTAACATCAGCAAGCTAGTGCCTCCTCAGCCTGCTAGCGAAAGTGCCCACTTGCTGCACAGTTCCTTCCCTGTGGATTAACAGGCAGAAATTGCTGGAAAACAATCATCTTTGATTGATGATCACACTTCAAGGACTGTAAGGAAAATAAGCACAAAGGACTATATTTAAAGTTTTATTTCTTCTCTATTTCCTTAGATAAGAATTATAAACAAACAAAATCTGTCCCTAATTACCTTGAAGTGCAGCTGGTTCCAGAACACAGGAAATCTGACAATGAAATAAAGTCAAATATAATACTGAGAAATGTCAAGAGTATGAGTCAAAGAATTAAAAAAAAACCCCTAATCAGTCAATAAGATACTTATCCAACCACTGCTAATCTTCTATGTCATTGATGGCTGAAAACATATCTAAATACTGTGAAAGCAATCTCAAAGCTATAAAATAAACTGCTTTCCTGTGTGAATAAATTCAAACAGCAGACTAATGTAAGATGACTTGATGATCCTTAGCCATACGATTATTTTCTATGGTTTTGGTAAAATCAGCTTTGTGAAAACACGAAAGGTATATTTTAAAGAGAAGGTCAACATTCACGTGCCAGCTTCCTGATAGATTATTTCAGCTTTTTCATCAAATGGCAAAAAGATTGCTTCTGTGGCATTTTAATATCAGAGGAGGGAAAAACTGGAATAAGCAGCTGCAGTGGGGAGGGTGGAAGTGAGAGAGAGATGGAGAGGTTTTGCAGTAAATGCATAGCAGGGAACACAAACCTCAGTAGAGAATCACACTCAGTAACAAGAGAGCACAGTTACCCTCCCTAAGCACACACCTGCAAATGCTGAATCCTTACACGGTAAACTTAAGGATAGGATCAACAACAACAAAAAAATCCATGCAAATGGCTCCACTTATTTTCTCACAAGAGCACAAAACAGTGTTTATATAAGGCCTGCAAAGGTTGATTAATGGTTTCTCACCTTGTCCTCTCTTCTAATCCCATAATCTGAGTATGTTACACTCATCAGGCAATACTGTAGTTCCACTTGGTACCTTTCTTATTTTTAGCTCAAGCTAACAGGGGGCTCAACATTTTACATTGTGCTGTATAACCACTTCCCAGGGTTTTAATATTATTTGAAATCTGGTTTTGCATCACACCAGGATTGTTACCCTTTTCTTTCTTTCTAAGACAATATTCAAGGACATATTTTTAACACTACTACTAATTGCCCAAATACCCCTATTCTCTTTCTCTCTTTTTAAAAAAATATTCTTATTTATTAAATTCAGAATTTTCAAAAAAGAAAAAAAAAAAGTTCTCATAAAATAATTGCTTTCAATAAGACCTTTCACATTTTTAGTGCTACCTCTATTTTAAAAATAGCCTAGCTACCAAACTCTTGAAAAAATGCCAATAAAACTTCTATGAAAAGCATCCCTTAGTAATGAGCTCTCTCTCAAGATGGTAAAAACTCATCTATGGCTGATAACTCCTTCTCACACAAGCAAAAGTCGGTCCAGGAGTTCCAAAAGTAAACATATTTTTTCAATATGAAAGCAAAATCTGGTGGCATTCAAACAAAACTGACCATAAAGGAGAGCAAAATTGTGTATTTTTATATATACTTTCACTTATGTCCTGATCCCGACCACCACTCGTCTCAACAGGCCTGGAGCCATTTACCAGACAGAGCCTTCTCTTACCGGCCGTGGGGCTGCAGAAAAGAAAATACAACTTGCTTTTCCAAATTAGGATATTCCTGATTTATTACATTTTCTCCATCTTGACTGAAAACCAGCTTTAATTTTTAATTTTGCAATCTGCATTGCCTTTCATTGTTACCAACTTTATTTAGTTCCTCCAGAACTCCCGCTAACAAAACCAAGTCCATCCATCCACCCCAGAAGAAACAAATTGCTAGTTGTACAAAAATGTAATATGTAAGACATTACATAGAGAGAACACAGGCCCTTGCTTCACTTGGCCAGATTCTGAATGAAATATTGTAAAACTGATTTCTTCTAGTGCAACCATACATGATTAAGACCCTGAAACAATGCCAAAAAAATTAGTAATTTTTCTCAGTGAAAGATTTCATTAAAATTTCAGCCTTGACCTCTCTGGTGTTAAATGAATAATGAAATGATCATTTTAACACTCTAAGGCAAAGCAAATGAAAAAGAAATAAAGCAACTCTAACTAGGTCAGCCCTCCCTTATCAGCTGGGTTCAGGAAAAGCAACAGACCATATGTTTCAAATCACTAAATCTGCCTTCAAGTTTCTGATGCATGTGTGTCTGTGCATCCATTTCTGTCACTGGCAACTTTTTTTTATGGCTTGGAATTTGCTTGCTGGCAGCCAGCTGGTAACAATTCCAGTGCAAACTGGTAGGTGTACTGCAGTTTGGACACAGATTCACAATTCATTGAGAGGAAGGCCTAAAATAAATCTAGAAACTGTAAAATACAAATTTAACTGCTTCTGTTTTTTTCCCAGAAATTATTTCACTCAAGAACAAACAATTCATCAAGAAATACTAGAAATACAAACTATGTGCACAGGCTTTGTCACTGCAATCCCTGCCTTCTGCGCCAGCACCAATTAACCATGGTTCTCTAAAGACAGCATGGGCATATGGAGGAGAGAGTGCTCTTTTTCTTCTTCACCCACCTTGCCCAACTGGAAGGAAGAAATCCTGCTTGGCTCCCTTGAATTGCACTCAAAGCAAGGCTCCTCTTCCTCACCTTCCCTCCACCCTTCACCTGAGACAGCTGATCAACCATCTCATGTGGTCACTAGAAAGCTCAACCCCAGTTTAATGCTATAAAGTTTCAAAGTTTAAGACTGAGATGCTTTTAAAAAAGTTCTGAACATCTACACTCACAACCAAAACTATTTAGAACATATTCATTACTCCAATAAGTTTCTCTGCCAAAAAAAATTCATTTTGAGTCACCATTACTCTTTTTCTCCTGTTTTTCTAAGCACAGGAAAGCATTATCCAAAACACACTATGCTCTGCTGACCAAGAAAACAGGAGATGTGAAGCCATGCAGAAAAGTGAGATTTCCTAAATTTCAGCACCACACTAGACAAGTAAACATTTTATTTAGAAATATTTTCAGGCGATCTTGATGTGTTTGCCAAAAAGCCTGCAACGAGAGATAAAATGCTTCATAACAACCAAGAGACTTCATAGTCCTCTCACTGAGCATGGGTTCTGCTCCATGCTGCCGGGACAGGGATGCGAGGCAGAGCGGCGTGTTGGACCTGTCACCATGATATACTGTCAGATATGACAGCATCTGGTGAAACACTGAGAGGAAAATGTTGTTTGTGGTTCTATTTCCCAAACCCTAGAACTGCAGAAATAATTAACCTCTGTTGCACAACTGCTACGTGCACATTCGTCCCCAGCTACAAATTTTGGCTGCCGCAGAAACCCCATAGAGTCCAAGTCCCGAAACTCAACAGTGGCACCTAGTGGGTAACCATTTATCACATCTGAGTACTTCCTATACACTATTTTTTTTTGTTGACTACTAAGATACCCTCCTGGAAGAAGTTATGTCTAAACTCATTAAGACCTCCTCAAGCGCCTCCTACTCGTAACTAGAATCAATGTATTGGGATAGAATCCAAAAAGAAAAAGAGAAACACTATACAAAATAGTAGCTGTGGGGAAGTAACCAAGAATTAGAGTCTTTCTGATATAACCTTGTATAGCATTAGGGTTCTCCCTGCAAAACTAGCACTCACTAACTTCTGATAGCTGACAGGTTAGTACTACTCAGGGAAGTTCTCAATACTCTCGTTTTACATATTTTAAAAAAATAACAAACAAAAACCTCTAGGTCCAAAATCAACAAAATATTTAATATTCCATTAAGAAGCTTATGTGAGACTCAGGAACTTAAATATTACATGGAACCAGAGCCCTGGCACAGCAGCCACCTGCGCACTGAGAGGAAGCTTCTTGTGATGTGCAACTCCAGCTTCAAGTCTGTGGCCCCCTACCACTTGAAATGATTCCATCTGCAGCCATGTCCTCATAATTATGTATTAATATCAAAAAAAGAATAATCAGTGATTTCTCTACCCTCACCCCCACTGATAACTAAGGCTTCCTTCTCTCCTGAAAACATCTTCGAAAAGGGCACGTCAGTCTTCTTCCATTTGAGTGGAACATCTAATCTCATTAGAAAATAACAATTTATTTTCAGAGGTAATAAACATTACAGTGTACAGAAGACCACTGCACCTTAATTTTAGAGAATCAGGGCAAGTTTACTCACGTTTTATTTAGGCATCTCAAAACATCACTCAATATTATTTTTTTTTTAATTTGAACCTATCTAGCTAGCAGAATAGGAAATCATCAGCACTTTAGATAATCATTTTTGAAAGTACTGTCTTCAGGTTTCTACAGTTCTAAAAAGCCCCACATTTCATATATTAACACACACATTATACATGTATTTCTCTGCTGACCACCACCTTTGTGATTAATTTAGAACTTGAAAGAACCTGACAGGCTTGAATGTCTGATAATTGTGCATTATATCCCAAGTATTCATGTAATGTAAAATTTTTAAGAGGATCACATCAGCTTACAATACAGAATCCAATCACTATAAAGGGCAGATACTTAGAATGAAAAAAGCGTACTTTTTCATAAAACACTCTTTATTTTCAAGAAAACTATTACCACAGTGACTGTTTCTCTACTGTACTCACCAAAACACTTTCTACTGGAGAACTGCATTGTGATTTACCATTAATTTTTAAGCTCTATTTTCTTACAGGCTTTTGAAACAAAGGTAAAAAATGCAGAACTATTGCAGAGGTCATTTTTTTACCCAGCAAATAAATCTGGTTCTGTAAGAAAAGTTCTTTTTGTGTTTTAAACTTCCACGAAAGTTAGCAACATAAGCATTTATGTTGTAGCTCAGTTTTGTTTTATTTTTGTTTTCCTCTCTGCAAACTGTCTTTATTGATTCAAGTGAAATTTTTCAGAAGGGAACTGTTCAATCTTTCAAGGTTTCCCATTTCTCACTGTGTTATTAGACTTTTCAAAGAATCATAAAGAACAGAAAGTTTTCCATACATGGCACTGCTGAACTAAGGAGGCTTCATACCTCACCTACAGTCTGTGATTCCTCCTGTGGGATGTGGGATACTGCAAAGCACCTAGGACCAAAGCTCTGTCCTAGGGACTGGGCTCCATTTTAATGGTGGTAAAGGAATTTGGCAGGTGAGAGGCAATCTGTGCCAAGGAGACACACTCTCCTCTTAATAACATGTGTGTAAATGCTTGTTTTGACTAAAATATTTTTTAACTGATATAAAAAAAATTAATGAAATGATTTAAAATTTTTCAGAGCAACAGATTTTTTCCTCTCTTTTTTTGAAATCAGTATAAGTCTGAAAGAATTGATATTCTTTTGCAGAATGTCACATACAAAGGCTGAAACTTGTACAAATTAATTACAGTCATCTAAAACTCTGGCCTCAGATTCACAGCAGACAGACTCCTCCATAACAGAAGAGGAAAGGACATTGCCAACTAAGATTCACTTACCCAAAGGTTTTGAAAATTAGCAAAAAAATGTGTCTGTCTACTGCGCACAGCTCAGAAGAGCAACTGAAACCCAGCGATGAAGCTTTAGGCAGCCCAGCTCTGGCCCCAGCCCCCAAGTGACCCAACAGCTGGTTTCCAAAAGCCGGTAAAAGCAGTTGTTTGCTATGATACTGATGAAAAGTGCAGATCTTCCAAAGTACTAAATATTTTCCCTAGGACAAAGGACACTACTATCACCTTTCCAGGATGAAATGACCCTTCTTGGGACCCTAGCTGGGTCTCTAAAGTAGAACTTAAGAACTGACTTGAAAGATTTTGTTAGGCAACTGCCATTTACCAGGTATCTCTGAAAGGCCTAGTCCTAAACAATGCATTAGGCACCCCTTAGACATTAAGGCATTCACAAAAATCCATACAGATTCAGGATTTTCCTAAACGATGAACACTGACACTGCTAACCCACCTCAATCAACAAATTTATTGTGGCTGTCCCCTTCATATAAGTATTGGTGAAGAAATCCTCTGTCTGTTACAGCAGAAATGACTTGTCTCCCCAAAACACCTTGCACATCTGTAACAATTTATGCCTATATTAAGGGCTCACTGTTGTAAATTACCCCCACACAATGCTGCTTTTATATCTGCACATATTTATTTCAGAACAAGACCCAACATAATTATTCAAAATGCGTAGAGAAATCCAGGGTGCCTTGATAAGACTCCCAAATGCACGCTGTAGTAAGTGGGACATGTCTTCTATTAAAGTACTCCTTTCCAATTAAGAATCAAACACCGAATTTAGTAAGCTTCCATGGAGTTACAAAGTACAAATAAGAGAGCTGCTTTCTATTATGCTGATCAGTAGATGGGTATGGCCTAATCTGCTTGTTAGAAGGAAAATACCTTGCCAAAATTAACAGATCTAATACCTTAATCTGTTGTATCACAAGTGCTATCTTCTTATTAGTGAGCAAATTATGGAGAAAACCAGGCAGAGAACCTCACACAATTATGTGCTTAGCAAAACCACGCAGCGCCTTCCTGTGTCTGCAATTAGCTATGAATTACTGAGACCTCCAATACCAACAGCTTGCTCCATTAAATTCTCATTTTGTTTCTATTCTGGTTTCATTGTATCTCAGAATGACTTGAGAAAATGATCTGGCCCATTCTTTCTTGTATTTCATTTTCTATAGTGCAGTTTCACTTGAAATAGATTTAATTCTACTGGATAAAAGACACCCGGGGGCTTAAATATCATCAGTAGATTGGAGAGAGTATAAAACTCAGGCTCCTAAATTCCCTAAGAAAATTACATCCAAAGTGTTAAACAAACAAACAAACATTTTTGTATGGTGAATGGGAAAGCACAGAGGTGTCCTGGATGTTGTGGCAATATCGTAGCCTGACTTCTCTGGCCCCTGCCCAGCTATGACTCCTTCCTGCACTTTGCCCACTGCCCAAGGGCCAAGTTCAGTGCTCAGGGCCTCTCCAAGAGAGGCTGGGGAAGCGGAGTCGCACAAGGCTCTGACCCCAGCTCGGCACACAAAGAACAGCGAGCCCTCCACCTTGAAACGCCAGCGTGGTGCTTCCCTGAGCACCAAAATCACTTGGCAGAAGTGAAACTCTTAATGGCTCCAATGATGTAACTTCATCTGTAGGAACTGTTGATTCAATCTGACAGAAACGTTTCACACATTTGTATTCATATCATATTCACAGCAGTTCCAAAGGAGCTATTTAATGTCAATTAAGTGCTATTATAGTGTCAAAGGGAGTTCATTTCAGACGTATTTTATTCTTCCTTTAATATTTTGTTGCAGTACTTCTACACTTTTATTTCAATAATGGTGCAGCAAAGTTAACTGACTACAAACGAAGTAATGAATAATTTCCTTTTGTTCCCAAAGCAAGTTATTTTGGCACTTGCCTGTCTGTCTGTCCACTCTAAAACACTTTCCCCTCTCTATCTTCTCCATTGTTGAACAGAGCACGAGTGCACAAAAATGCAATTGCTTATGGAGCTACTGTCTGAGCAGGCCCTCCTTCTTCCTCCTCGATACATTCCTAATGGCAATCCTCCTTCTTCCGCACTTCCCTACTGAGGATAAACACATTCCCTTCCATCCTTTTCTCCATCAGTGCTTCATTCTTCTGCTCTTCAGATGGTTTTAGGTGCTCTCTCTCTCACAATATGTATTTCTCCGGTATTCTCGTACCAGCATCTCGCTCTGTCTTTAATTAGCTAGAGATAACAGTAATCCCTCTTTCCTCCCCTTCTCACACCCAGACTCTCACACAGACCTAACCTATTTCCCCTATGGTGAAAGACCATTCAGTTTACACTCCCCCCTCCTCCTCTTTTCCTTTTGGAAGTAGCAATAATGTTACAACAAGCTTTCAAAACATAAACTTTTCAAGATCCCCTTTAAGCCTCTGCTTATATGGACCACATTACCCTAACTCTACTACAGTGTTTAAAACTGGTAGAGATACATAGTAAAGAATATAGTATTGCTGCTGTCACGAAGCTCCCTGTCAAGCTCTTGGTAATGTTTTTCAGACTCTTTTCTCTCAGTATCTTCAGCATGTCACAGTAAAAATATTACAGAAGTCTCTTTCGTGCAACCCTCTCTGATTAAAACACATTCTGCATGTCTAAAGAAACATTCACACCAATTTATCATTGACTTTTAATTTTGAATCCAAAAAGCCTGTCTGTGCACTAAATTCAGGTTTCTGATATAAAGAATACATGCTATGTTCATTTTAAATTATTACTACTTGCTGCAGTGGTAATATTTTATTGTAAAACATGAAGATCTGCAAATTTCTCAGATCAACACAGCTTGGAAGGGTAGAAGGAAAATGAAAAACAAACACATCAAGACTTACAGTAAGGGTTTCAGCATCTGCTAATCTGCTTGGTTTCCCATGGCATCTTTAATTACATGACTGTAAATCACTCATGCATATCCTTGCCTCCTAATTATAGGCCCCGCTTTTATGAATGTCTCTCGAACTCACAACCAACAGGTCACCCTACAGATTCACTGCAAAGAGAGTCACCCTTGGAGCAAGAATTTCCTGTAGCTCACAGCTATTTTAGCCATATAATTTGACAGCAATGCTAATGAAAGAATACTTCTATTTTTCTTCTCTCAAATTACAATTTACAAATCAAATTACAAAGCAAGTACACATTCAGAAAGATTGAAAAGCAATACGTTTATGCACAGGAAAATTCCAAACTGAAGCAAACAACAACACAGAAATGAAACGGTGGTACTCTACCACAACAGGCAGACACAGGGCTCAAGGGCACTTCAGATGCCCATGTCATTTATGTGAGATGCAAAACCCTTATGTTTCCATGGCATTGATCCAGCCTTTTTATACTTCGATTAATCCATAACTGGCCCTCATTCGGATAACTTTAGCTGCATTTTCCTTTAAAGAAAGTTTAAAGCAAGCATTAAAACAAGTTGTTCCACCATCACAGAAAGAATCGGAATGTCTAAGGAAGAACCTTGCAGTCATCAGTAGAAATCCCTATTCTGATGCTTTCCATTTTGTATACACATCAGAAGTAAAGACTGCTACCTGGGGTACATATATCCCACTGACAAAGTGTGTTTCTTGCATTTTTTTTTTTTTTTTTAAAAAACTCAAGGCTCCTGTTCCAGTCTATCTTGAAATAAGGAGGAGTAACAGGACCAACGATAGCGTCAATTGGATTATTGTGTCTCTGGAGCATTAACACTTCTGGTCCCACTTTACTGGACCTATGAAAATGAAGCATGATACAAGGTTCAAACCCTATGGTCATCTCAGCTTTAAGTAATCTAGATACAGATCTCCACTGTATACAATATATACTGTATAAAATATATACTGTATAACTGAAACCTCCTCCCTGAAGTTTCTTTTTTAGTCTTTTCCAACTCTACCCTCTCAAGGGCCGACAACTCTGGATCAATCAGTTTATATTAAGCTGCAGGAGATGAGTCAGGCACTTAGACACAAGCAAGCGCTCTGGGCGCAGATAAGCACCGAAGTTGGAGGAAATTAAAGAGAATTGGTTTCCTCCCTTTCACAAGACTTTAGCTGCATCCATTTTGAAGGGTGGAGTCCAGTGATGAAATGGAGAGGTGCATCATTACAGCAAAGACATTAATTTTTTTATTCGTAAAAAATTTCAAGAGAAAAATACTGTCCAATCCGTTTTGGATGCTAAACCACTTAGGTGGTTCTGCTCTGCCACAGACTGAGCCAGTTAGGTTCAGACTGGAAAGATAACCCCAGGATGCCGGGCTGGAAGGAATACTGCAGGGTGCTGGATGCATTTCTCTGGAGGTGGAAAAGTCCAAAAGGCCCCAGGAGTGGTGAGGGATTTCATTGGCTCAGTCACACAGAGGTGTCACACAGAGGCATGAGAGACCCTGACTAAAGCCATGAGAGTAGGCAACTACATTTTGGGTTTTCCTGTGGGTGGATTCTGATTTCAGGGAGCTGTCTAAACAAAGAGAAACTAAGGCTATCAAAAATGCTGAGCCGGTGGCTGCTCTGTTCCCTTGCTATGTGGATCTAAATGTCACCCTGGCTCCTCATGCATTTTTGCAGGAAGAAAGCATTCCCAGGGCCCTGAGAGCATCCCCAGGCACTGACTAGAGCCAAGGGCCCCACATCAGCACTGAGGGGGTTGGAGGACATCAGGCTAAAGCACTTTCCTGTCCATAGAGATGGAATTGCAGCAGCACAACTGGATCGTGCACATACTGCGTAGTCCTAGAGGGCTCTTGCCGATGCATTCCTCAATTTGCCAGTGCATGTAAGAGGAAAAAACACCAGCAAGAGAAAATGAATAATAGATTAATCAAATAGAGCTTTTATGGGACAGATAATTAACAAGATTTTAAGAATCTAGAATATCTAACCTCATCTTCAAATCAATGACATCTGGACTCACGGATTTCCAAATCCTGATACAACGACTACAGACTACCAATTTTTAAAGAACCCTTAATTTTGAATCTCACATGATCTAGCACACACATCACAGACTGGCTGGCTGAGGTTGGAAGGGACCTCTAGAGATCATCTAGTCCAACACATAGGCAGGAAGATTTTTTGGCTTCTTTTTGGAGTCATTGATATTTAGTGCATTCAGTGAAATTGATTTAATTCCTCACTGCTTATTTGGTCATTCTCTATTATTTAAAATAAAACAAAAAGTGATAGGCTTATTGACCCCAATTCCAAAAGTGCAGAAATCTGACCATAGACTTGGATCAGGAGCTAGATTTAGTAGGTTATTCAAGAACAGATCTCATCTCCCTTGTCTAGGATTTCCTTCATAAAACATAATAAGATTTTTGTTTGTTTGTTTTCCAATTATTTAAACAAAGTCTTGCCAATATAAAGTATTACACCTTTTCTCTTTGGGGGAAAAAACAAAATAAAACAAAAAAACAACCAAAACTGAATAAACAAATAATAGAAAGGTCATTACCAGACTGAACAGTATTAGAGATGGTACAAAGCAGAATACAATCCAAAACAAAGCTTTTTATAGTTCCTTTTCGGCACAAAGAACAAGACCTTCTGTTGTAAATTATCTACTCTAACATCAGAACAATGATCTAAACGTACAAAGAAGTCTCCTCATTTTTTTTTTTTTTAATGAAACATGGTGCTAAAACCCTTGTTCTTTACACTCCATTTTATAGAGAAAAGGTTCTAAGGGTGCCATAAGCCACACGGGTAACCGTAGGGTTACTCCACACACAAGGGATCCCATTGCATTTTTTTTTTTAAGATAAATCTTTAATTTTGAATTAAAAAATCAACTATTTTAGCCATCTGTCTCTAAGGCTTTCCTACAACTACAACATACTTAATTATCTTTCAGGAGAAGTGCTTGTATTAACTCCTCAAAAGTCATAAAGGCAGAGCTAAGCGTTTTGAGACTCCTATTTCAATCCTGAAAAAGCTCATAAATCTTATCATTTCATCCAAATATCTATGTTTTCTCTTCCATCGTAAGGTCACTGCAGTGCAATAAAGCAAATAGCTTTTAATAGCACAAGGGGAAGTATGAAAGGCAAAGCTTGCAAAATTGCAAGAGACAAATGAGCCAAGGCACTGTAAAAGAAAGAAAGTCTTCTGGTAGCACCAGAGAGGGGGAGAAGTTTGTGCAAGTCTTTTCCCAAGAGTCCTGCAGAGCTGCTCAGATTGTATAGAGAGATCCTGTGCCGAGGATTCCTAATCTTCACGATCATCATTATTAAATGAAGTGAGAACACTCATCTGGAGTCCTCTCTCCAAAGAGGTTTCAAGTGGTCTATTTCTTCCTCAGATACCAATTATAAAATGAGACTTCCATTTCTTTGCAGAGCAAGATTGCTGGAGCCTTCAGACCGGGTACTTCAAGAGCTCTAGTGAATAGATTTACTTTTGAGTGGTAAGAGGGATGAGAGAGGTCAAGTATGTTCAACGTAAGATATTTTAAAATCATAAAATAAGAAACAGCTCAGAAATGATAGGGGAATTCATATTAATATTAATAAAACCACTGCCTCCTCACCATCTATAGTAGAATCTTTTAGACATTAATGGTATTTTGCCAGTAACACCCATTAGCATGATCATTTTCTATTACATAAATGAAAAATATGTTACATTGTAGGTTACAAATGCATGTATGTAAGAACAGTAACCTGCAATCCTTAGACAATATTGGCATTAAATCTAGTAGCTTCCCTGCCCTGCTCCCCCCACCCGCTGCCGCGCCTCCCCAAAAAAAAAACACTTCAAAGCTTTGAACTACTTGTTACTTAGCTTAGAACATCCTACCTGTGAGCAGCCTCCCGTAGGCTTCTCTTCACTCATAATAGACAAAGTCTCAAAATAAAAAGTCTCGATGTCAGTGATGCTAAGGCTAGATCAGGATACTGCCCTTAGCACAAGAGGCAGGTGCTGATGACAACTCCTGGGGTTTGCTTTCCAGCCAACTATATGTTCACTTCATCATGGTGCATCTTGGAACATACTTCCCTTGTTTGGTCAAGAAAAGCAGGCAGATCATCCTTAGCAAAGACAAGGTATTGAGACACTAGCTCTCCCCAGTTCTTCACTGGGCTAGCAATTCAGACCAAGAGCATTTAAATTGCATTTGTAATGGAACAAACAAAACAAACTAAGCTGACTGATCCCACAGGTATCCTCCTTCCCCGCAGCATAGCTCCCTGGAGCTCCACTAGAAATGCTTACAGCAGTATCTCGGCCAGCAGGAAAACTCTGCTAAACTTGAAGAAAGCTGAACATTTCCCCCTGACAGGAAAGTAGGTTTGGATAAGCAAATCAGTTTTGAGCATTCAGTACATGTAAGATGCACTAATATTATTTTTAGCATGGAAATAAAACAGTCATGTTAGTACTGAATATAAATAGGACAATATTTATTTCCCCCATACAAATGTATACGACACTGACATTGCTCGTTACCTACACATGGTAAGGATGGGTGACTATTGTCTGCATCTGACTATAAACCGGGCCTTCATCAGCGGCAGATTACAGTTTATTTTGGCAAAAGCAGTGTTTCTGTCCATCAGCACCTGCACCAAGACAACCACTGCTCCGGGTGACATGAAGGATTACAACGACATGAGTGGACTAATGGAAAGAAATGATGCTTCATTACCCCATTAAAATACACTCCCAACTTGGCCAACAGGGACCCTAATCCAAATTCATTCTCTTAAAAGAAAAATCTTCAGATACCTTTTTATGACAGTTTTTACTTGCAACTCCTAACAAAACCTACCAACTGTAATAAACACAAATGATGTCCTTTTGCTTTGAGTTAGTTCCTGTATCACAGGCAGACAGTCAAATGCAGCTCTGGATAACTGCATAGCTGTGATCATGTCGCATAAGATAAGAACAAACACTAAGATGAACAAGGAGCGATAAAACCTCTCAAGCCCTTTTTGATAAATTCTTATTCCTCTCATTGTATAACAAGAAGGCAAAAGTGCTGAGGTGTGTTTTAAGATGCTACAAGGGACCGCAACGCTTGGAAAGGCTATTATTCAGTCAAGCTCTGACCAACAGATTCAAGCTATTGATTTTTTCACAGAATCCACAAGATCAGCCTAGAACACAAACTGCTGACACAACCTGATTCTTACTCCCACTTCCACTGAGGTGTAAGAGGTATGAGAACTAACATATTAAATAGAGAAGATCCAGAATTCTGCAGCACTACCGGACAAGATTTGCCTAGATGGGAGGGGAAAAGTTTCACAGTATTTTACTGGTAGCATCAGCTGCCGCACTGTCTCCTTTTCCTCATGTGTGCTTATTCCTTGATGTGCAGGACTCTAGGTACAAGCTCTCATAACTTTTAGATTAGGAAAGCTTAATACTGAAATAATAGATTCTGAACACTCATGTGGAGAATATAAACCCTACACTTCTCTTATTCTAAGTATTCTACATGAGCAAAGTTGTATTTTGCAGACTCATAACAGAATTATCAAGCTATCCAAGCACTTGCAGAAGCATTTGCCCCTGAGTTCTTGCCTATTTCCTATGAGTCTTACTGACTAGCTAGTAAATAAAAGCTAATTTTTATTTACCTCTAAAAACAGGAGTTCACATCATGCCATAAATACCTCATTTTTTCATATTTCAACCTACATAAAAAAAAATTCCCATCAAAAGCATGAAATGCACTGCGTGAGATCAAGTTTACATCTGTTAAAACTGCCAGAAGCAGTTAGAAATAAGCACATTTTTCTGCATATTCTGCGATGGCAAATCCACATTAACTGGAGATCAAACTAGGTTTTGCATGTGATATCAAAAGCTGTTTTCTGCCACGATCACAAGGAAAAGGCTGGATTAGGATCTTGTACTGCCTACCTGCAAGGAAATCTCTGCCCTAACTAAATTCAGTGGTTTACAAAAAGCCTCAGGAAGCAGTTTTTTGAATTCTTCTGTGTCTTCTCTACCACCGAATGGGAAGCCAGCGAGGTGGGAGCAGGCGGGAGCAGCGGCCACCACGGCGGCCGCCGGGAGAGGCTGCGCGAGGGCCGCGCGTCCCTGCCCCGCGCGTCCCTGCCCCGCGCGTCCCTGCCCCGCGCGTCCCTGCCCCGCGCGTCCCTGCCCCGCGCAGTCCCCCAGGCAGCCCCTGGGCAGCACCTCGGCTTCTCCCAGGAGCACGACACAAACGGCGTCAACATCAAACTCTAGTTTCACACCCCAGCGTCTGTTTTTTCTCTGGTTTTCTACTTTGCCTCAGATGTAACCTCTAAAAACATCAGCTTCTATGAGTATTTTAATACCCCCAGAAGGATCGACAGCTCAAGTGCTATCACCTGATTGATACTTGATTAAACAATTGTTTCTAATGTTTCTTCAATTAGAGAAAACATGGACATCATACTGTAAATATCAAGTATTTATGATCTCTTGCTCCAACTGAAACAACCAATGACATTAAGCCAAGTTAAAAAAAAAAAAAAAAAAAGTAAAAAAGTATTTTTGTGTATTCTCTCCTTTCTATTCAATTCTTTATCCCATCACTTTTTTATCCAAAAAACACACAATGAAATAAAGAGTTACAAGAAGGGCTTTTATATTCTGAAGCAATGACAGGAACTTCCATACTAACAGGTACCTTTCAAATGAAAAGAGAAGGAGAAATTACTGTCTTGATAGAACAATGATTTGATGACAAATACGAGATTATGATTAAATCTCCAGAATAGCAAGAAGGTGATAATATCTAATATTGTGCACCAATGAGACACAGAGAAATAGGTTTATAGAAATTATAACAAAATAGTAAGTCTGTTATTTAAGAAACATACCAACAGTTTTTACGTTCCATAACTTCAAATGAGAAAGATTGATCTCCTCACTTCCATTGCTTGAACTTGTCACATACTGAGATTTTAACTTAGTATTGCACCTGTTATTTCCTGATTTAAAAAACAGATACTAGATACTACATTTTACCACAGTCGACACACTTCTAATATTAAGTTGTCCTTCATATTCTGAAGAGTCTGAATTTTTCTTAATCTCTGTGACAACCCTGATCCCATTTGTTACATTGCACATTAAGGGACATTTTCCACTCCTAAATATAAAATAAAACTTCAAATGAACATTGCTGTATTTTGATTTTTTTTGTTGCTGTCTGATAGTCAAAATGTCAAGTTAACTGTTTTCATTGTAAAAAAAAAAAAAGAAAACTGAATTATTAAATAACAGCCATATTGCTCATTTATTTATTCATTTCTAAATCAGTTGTGAAATTTCCATTTCTGCATGCACAGAAAGACAGTCCAATGACTCAGGCTGGCCACACTCCTCCCCGTGCAGCCCAGGACACGGCTGGCCCTCTTGGCCACGCGGCGCTCTGACAGCACATGTCTAATGTCCACCAGGACCTCCAGGTTGCTCTCTGCAAAGTGGGTTTCAAGCTGGTCAGCCCCAGCAGGCACTGGCGCATGGGGTAACTCCTTCCCATTCCCAGGCGATGGCCCTGGCATTGCCCTTTGCTGCCCCTCATGCAGACCCCCAGCTCTGCAGCGGCTGGGGACGAGCTGAGGCTGCGGTCACCCACAGCACCCAGGCCGTTATGAAGGTGCTCAACAACTGGCCCCAGTACTAGCCCATGCAACACCATTAACTCCCAGCCACCAGGAGGATTTCACACCACTGACCACAATCCTCTGAGCCCATTTTCGGGCCATCTCACTAATCACTTTTCCAGCCCGTACTTCATCAGCTAGTCAGTGCGGATGCTAAAGGGGCCTATCAGACACCTTACTGAAGTCCAGGTAGGTGACATCCACCGCCCTGCCCTCATCTACACAGCCAGCCACCTCGTCCTAGATGGCCATCAGGCTGGTTAAGCACGATTTCCCCTCTGTGAATCCATGCTGACTACTCCCGATCACCTTTCTGGCCTATGAACATTCAATACACTCTTGTTTTTACTCTATATAGGTCAGACTGAAACACTGAATCATTATTCAGCAGAAAGTGTTCTGGGCACTTTAGTCAGAGGTCTCAGAAACACGCTATTTTTGTCTTCCCTTCCTATCCCACAGGCCTATGAAATTAAAAGCATTAAACTCCATTTTTTACATGAAGGAGCAGAAAAATAAGGCTTGTTCTAAGTGCTAGAATACGTGCAGAAGTTGAGAAGGGATTTAAACAAAATAGGTCTTGTCTGCTGACAAGAACATAGATGACATTGTCAGAAGCAAGCATTATCACAAAATTTCCATCCCTCCTCCTCTTACATGGGCAAACACTTGGTTTTGTACTAAGCTGGTAACATATACTTAGTTATTTGAAGAAACACAAAGCTATTGCTTGTATTTTACAATCTTACCACATTAAGAAAGAAAATCCTGCTAATTACATTTACAGAAACAGGGATGAACTAGAAGAGGCAGTGCATTAAAAATAACTGTGAGGTATGATCATTTTTTACAAAAACAGAACATAAAGAATGAGCTTATGAAATGCCCATTTTAAACCTACTTTCATGGAAATATCATAGCAAAAATGTATTGCAAAAGTGATAGAAAATGAGATGCTTGGTTTTCAAGAAAATGTTTCTTGAGAGATGGGGAGATGACACCACTCATCTGGTCAGGTATTCTAAGGTCTAAACAAGAGAAAATTACAGAGAAGGGAAGAAATGTAGTCCCAAACTCAGTATTTGTAACACAGTCATCTGTAATGACAGCTCAAGAATTAAAGCCGTCTTCCATAAGGAACAAAAATAATTTCAGCAATTTAAATGCAAATGGATTGCACTTCTACAGGAAAGATTTTTTGCAAGCAATTCTTTTTCAAGCAACTGCTGACCTATTCTCATGGGCTTAGTGAAAATATTTCTTTTACATCACACAAGCCAATGCACACACTATCCATCCTAATAAAAAGTGGCACCATTGCGCATGTCCTCCAAATTAATTTGAGGAAACTTTCTTTAATGTCTGTTAGGATATGAAATTATTGATTGAGAACAAGAATAAAAACAAGAAGCAAAGACAGCAGTGGGAAGAAACTGCTGTTTTCTAAATCTGAATAATGTAAAATAATGAGGTCTACCACTTTTTGTTCTTCAACATGTTGAATTAGCACTTGTAGGAATTTGTTAATAGTTGCTCGATGTGGCTTTTTTCATTTAAATTGATGTTTTCTACCATTCAATTCCAGCAAAGGAGTTTGCTCTCATTAAAAATGCCCATTCTCTAGTGCAATAGTTAAATACCAGTAGTATTGGACTTGGTTCAGTATTCATTTTCCAGATACTTCTCACTCTCATTTATTGAGCAAGAAAGCTGTGACAGAGTTTTGAGAGTTACTTTCTCTGAGTGATAAACTGAGCAGCTCTTTCACACTCCTGTTGCAGATGAACATTCTCAATAAGCTTCACCTCCAAAAACGTTATTCCAGATATCAGTTTGGACAGAATATAGTATTCTTTCAGGCAGGTTGTACAGCAGCCATGGACATAGGAGTATTCCAGCGTTTTCCTATATTGCCTTTCCCAAATTCCTGGACAATTCACAAAGTGGGTCACATTACTCATTGTAAAATCCACCATAAATTTAGGCAAGCTTTTACAAAGATGAGCTGGCCCCAGTAGCTGCAGATAAATTCAGTACTCAAAACTGTTTGTTTTACTTTAACAAAATTTTATCACCTGGTAAAAACTGTCAGCAGTTTTTTTTAGCAATGTCTGGGAAATTGTCAATACTCAAATACTCATCAGCTGTAGTTCCTGATTAGTCATGGGGCACAATTTTTACTAACTGAAATGATTCATAAAATGCCAGATGCCACAAGATGCAAAGAATTCCATACAAGTGCAGTGATTGTCTTCCTCCCATATAAGTCTACTTATATACAGATAATATACAGTTCTTTAGCATTCAATCATTTTGTAAACATTAATCCAATACAAAAACTCATGTGAATGTTTCATGCTAATAAATTTTCACGAGTGTTATTAAATTACAATATGTGTTTGCAAACAAAAATTATACACGGTTATAATTACAACACAGCCCTGCCACTATCACCACACATAAGGTAAATTTCTTTGTATTTGTACAATGCTCTATTGACCTACAGCACTATCAGAAGCAGAGGCACTTACATTGCTGTAACTGTTAGCACAACCTTCCCTCCTGCCCTGCTCAAAGCAGCAGCTTCCTACCCACCCGTTCCCTTCTCCAAACGTTCACTCGACTGCATGAGACCATACTAATGAAAGTGGCAAAAGCAAAGCTCTAAGTAGAGCCAGAGCAAAGCCAAATTTAAAAGTACATAGATTTAGTCTCAAGATCTGAAAAGGCCAATGCACACACATACCAACATGAACAGTCAGGTTGACTTTAAAGAAGGAAGCTATAAATACATGCATGCATCTTTGAAAAACAAGGAATTTGCTGCATAACTGGATCTGAAGTTAAGGAAATGTGCTTACGGCAATAGCAAGAACCTCAATGAAATAATCTTCTGTTTTAAAGTAACATAAAAGAAATCAGATTACTGCTCAGATCAAGCCTGCTAATGGGCTGCATATGGGAATAAGAAACACTGGAATCAGGAAACACCAGGATCAGGAAACACCAGTATAAAATTGTAGCCGATTGACATCTTCTATCAGGCTTTTTTTTTTTTTTTTTTTTTTTTAAAGTATCAATATTTTAAACAGTATTTATCCAACAGATAATTTTATAGATGAGTAAAATAAATGACTCAAAATGAGCTATTTATATTCTTACTAGAGTAGTGGTGCTCTGATTCACCTGCTAAGAGCAAAACTCTGGTACCTTCCTAAATTACTGGAGCACACCCCATAATCTACTTTCCAGTCTTCACAGTGCCATTTAACAACACATATAAGAAAAGTTATCAATCATTAAAGTTATGAATTAGTCCCGAGTTGAGTGCAAAGTTGATCACAAATTCCTCAGCACGTTCTTGCAGGAATGGTTAATCGTTTTTTGCCTCTAACGGTTTTAACAAATAATTTCAACATCTGTTTCTAATTTTCGCATGAAGAGCACATAAGCCTAACACCTGCATTTTCTGAGTTCAAATCGCACAGGGCACGTGGTGGGACTCCCAACCTCCCCCTGGGATTGCAGGACTCTGGGAGCAATCACCATGTTCCCACATGCAAATCCGTGTCCCGTCTCACAGAGCAGCTTTCCACAGGCACGTGGCTGTGTCTGGGCACAGCTGTATGGGCTGCATGCAGCACATGGTGTGAATGGAACCGATACATAAGAAATACCCTGTCACTTCATGCCTGTACCTACACATTTTGTATTTAGCCTATTCCTGACATCCTGACGGGGAGGAAAATAGCCAGTTATCTCCCTCAGAAATGTCATAAGACTGAATTGTGTAAACAGGAGAAAAACTTACTCTTCAATTTAACAGAAAAAGACATAAGACAAGGCAGTTGGGAGTGCAGAATAATCTTCATACACGGAGGAAAAGAGGCACACATTTTTAACTGAGAAGAATTTTAACCTCTAGGTTTTCCATTCATTGAAAATTTCAATAAAAATTGGATGCTTTCAGAATCAACAACCTAGATAGCAGAGACACATCACTCTTTCCAGCAGGAATGCTTTGCCCACGCTGCACGCAAAAAGAGCTGGAGCAGAGGTTTAAGTGCAGCCAAGAGCCCACCCGCGCGCTCAAAGCCTGCCGCGGTGCTGGGCTCAGTGCAATGGCTGCCCTGCTCTCGGGAATGGGCAAGGTAAGGTCAGAAATGTGTAATGTTCATAAGAAGCTTACAAAACACTCCAAGGTGTTTTGGAACCAGAAGTACTACATGAATTTGACTTAATTCCAATATCATCTTTCTGTAATTTCAATCCTATTTTCAAGCACACTACTTAGAAATTGTTTTTGAAGACAGAATTTAAAATAGCACAATCTTGTATCAAATTATATACTTTTGAAGTTAACGGCAAGTTCAGAAATTACAAGGGAATCCAGTTAGTACTCCACATACTTTTTTATATATATAGATATATACACACATACATAGAAGGTTCTCATTTGTTTTTTTATATTTTACCTAACTTTCCCTGTATCAGACAAACAAATATTCAGACATTCCTTCGCCTATGCTATAGAAAAGAAGCTCATCTATTCCAAGAAAATCTCTCGGATTTCTTGATACACTCCCTGATTTATTTGCCCACACACATAAACTAACCAGTCCATGCAGAGAGACACCAAGTATAGAACGGGACTGTAACCACAAAAAATAGTTGGGCATATCACAAGGTCACATTGCTGTCATTCTAGCCTTTAAAAAAATATTTTGGGCAGAGTCATTTTGGTACTCTCCAGTGAGGCATATAAATGACAGTTTGGATTCCTTCCGGAAATATATTATTATTAAGTCACAGAATCACAGAATGCTTAAGGTTGGAAGGGACCTCTAGAGATCATCTAGTCCAACCCCCCTGCTCAAGCAGGGACACCTACAGCGTGTGGCACAGGGTGGCATCAGCAATAAGAAACTTGATTTGCTTCCTTCTGAAAAGCCAAAGCAACTGGCACTGCTTGGAGCTCCGGTGTGGCTTGCTGCGTCACCTGTGGAACTGAGCAAATACTAAAATATGGGTGCAATAAAGGAGCAAGCAAGGTGATTTGGGTATATCCTCATCACCTGTAATTATAGGAAAGGAAAGAGCAGAAACACCATACCCAGAAAAATACAGGAATGACTGTAGAAAGGCTAAGGTGAACTTTAGGATACACCATAGTCATATAATACCAGTGAAAAGAAAATATGCTCCTTCAGAATTCCCTTGTTTGATGGATAAAATTATAGGGTATAGCTTTCTATTCTTAGAGGGGTGCTATATATGAATCACCTAAAAGAAACTTAGATAGCTCATAACAACAGTAGTTTCTGAACTCTGTGTTCACAGAATTGACTCAATTTAGCCACCTGCAGTTGCTACATAAAAGTTTAAACAACAAAAGCACAATACTGTACTTCTAAATAACTCATCCATTGCATTATTTTGAATTTTTCCCCCTCCAAATGAAGCACAGAACAACAACAAATATTTCAGTAGCTAAGAAAGCTGATAATCAGGTCACCAATGAACCACTAAGATCAGAAGCAGTGATTAAGGAGTTTAGAAAAATTTCTATGCAAAAATCTGGGTCATGACAAGCAAAAGAAAGGGAGTAAAACCTCAAGACTTGCATAGCAGTGGGCAGGGAAGGTAAAAAGAATATGGACAACCCACTATGTGTTTTGAAGTCAATAGCTACTTGAAAATTGCTACCATACATAACATTACAGTATTAGCACAAAGAAGGTTTTTTAACAGAAGTTCTCAATAGGTTTATACTTTTTAAGAGCATTCATTTCCTTTTACGGTAACTGTGAATGTATCTATTTTCCTTCCACACTCACAAAATTAAAACTTGACATGGTACTTTATTTTGCTAAATGAATTTATCAAAACTGTCAGGATAAGCATTTAAAAAAAGCTTGTGTGAACAATAGCTGTAGTAAAATGATTGCATCAGTATTGGAAGTACTGCCAGGATCTCCTGTTAATATGCTTTACTTGGCCACATACATCTCAGCTTTGCAACATAATCTATAAATAAATCATTAAAAATATTAAATCCATTAGTTATTTCACTTGATCTTTAAAAGTCACAAAAAAAGGAAATAAAATGTAGAGCAAGTTGGGCATACAGAAGGAGGAGAATAAAACCTGCAAAGTTGCAGTAAAATTCTAAGGAAACTCAGAGGCCCACCACAAAAAGGATTATTTATCATTGTCTTGATAAGAAATCAGTAAAAGCAAACAAAAAGTGGGAAGGGGCAGGATTCCTGCAGGAAGAATAGCCTAAGTCATGCTCCAAAACTGGCAGCACAGTTTTTTTTAATGTTTGCCTTTTAACGTTTGCCTTCTACGCCTGAAGAATACATTTTTCTTACTATTTTCTTCACCTACTACTGTCAAGTGCTATAGAACTGGAAACATCCCTTTCTGAGCAAGAACACACATCCTGGAAGCAGCTTGCAAAGGAAAATCAGCAGAGAATCACAGAAGTAATCATGGCGACAAAGCTACTAAAACAAGAGACAAACACATGAAATATTATTATTGCAAAGCTTATAGTAAAAACAGAACATTTTCTTTGCCTTACACACTAGGTCCTCTAGCAGCCATGGAGCTGAGTCACATGTGTTTGCAAAAGTTTTTGATGGGCATGTGTCTGCGGAGCCAAAGGGAAATGAGGAGAGGAGGACAACTGCATTCAGAGACTATCCCAGGGTCAGCCCTGCGAAAAGCAGCATGCATGAACTGCTCTGCTCTGGGGACATCCTGCTCTGCAAACAAGAACTGCCAGTGGATGTGGTGTTCAGATGACTCCTTGCTCCCTGCCCCTCTGCTCTCTTCCCCAGAGCCACGTGCACGCACAGCTGCAGCAGCTGAGCTGGTGTACCTGCTTCCACGGCCCCCACGCCAGACTCACTGCAACGCTCCTGAAGGAGCATTTTGTTCACACAGGTAAGCTGAGAAACTCAAACTGCTTCATACGCAAATTTTAATTCTCTGGTCTCAGCAGGAAAAAGACAGAAGAACATAATAATGCTCTTAAGCAATGTGATAACCATTAATATGGAGGCACTATTTGTGCTTCTCACAGTACTAACTGCAGCTCTTGGGTACCCACTTTTCTTACAACACAATTATTCATCCTCCTCAAATCATGCAGCAATGGCCATGATTCATTCTTCTACCTCCTTCCCCTTTTTTGATTTTACATAATGGTTATAGGAATAGTTATACAGGTTACAGGAATACAACAACACTAGAATCAAAAGCAGGGAATGTAAGGGATTTCACACAGCTTTCCACGGGGCTGTATACCACCCATCCTAAGTTCTAAGGAGCCATCAAGAAGTACAGAGCATGGCAGGATGTCAGGTTACTCTGTGATCCAGTCTTAGTGGTTCCCTGAACAAATTCTCCTACATATGCAGCTCCCAACAAATAGGACAACACAGTCTGAGCTTTCACAGAAGCAATAACATTAATCCAAGCACTTGACTTAATCCACCTTCCTCCGTGAGCAGGAAATTTTAAACTTGGTCACACAAAATTTGTCTATGGACCAGTTGTTAAAATACATTCTTAAGTAACATAATTCTAAGAGGAATCCTCGTCCAGAGGTATCCAAGTTGTTTAGGAATATCCTAGCTAACACAATGACAAATAATAATACATGTTCTCGAAAGAGTTGAGTATTTCAACTCAAAACAGCTTGTTAACTTCTTGCAAAATTTCAGAAAAAGTCAAAGTATAACATGGTAAAAATTCTTTTATTTAAATTAATCAGTATTGGAGGAGACTTCTGGCATTTAACTTTTCAATGTAAAAACATATTTTCTTTCCTACCCTTTCAATAGAATCACAGAATTCTTAAGGTTGGAAGGGACCATCTAATCCAACCCCTCTGCACACTCAGGGTCACCTAGAGCACGTGGCACAGGACTGCGTCCAAGCGGGTTTGGAAGATCTCCAGAGAAGGAGACTCCACAACCTCTCTGGGCAGCCTGTTCCAGTGCTCTGTCACCCTCACTGTCAAGAAATTTTTCCTTAAGTTCCTGTGGAACTTTGGATGCTTCAGTTTCCAGCTGTTTCCTCTAGTTCTGACTAGTTCCTCTAGTTTCCGAAAAGAGGCCAGCACCATCCTCCTCACTGCCTCTCCTGAGGTACTTACAAACACTGCTCAGGTCCCCTCTCAGCCTTCTCTTCTCCAGGCTGAACAGGCCCAGCTCCCTCAGCCTCTCCTCATAGGGCAGATGTTCCAGGCCCCTGATCATCCTTGTGGCCCTGTGCTGGACTCTCTCCAGCAGCTCCACATCCCTCTTGTACTGTGGAGCCCAGAACTGGACACAATACTCCAGATGCGGCCTCACCAGGGCTGAGTAGAGGGGCAGGATCACCTCCCTCGACCTGCTGGAAACGCTCTTCTTAACGCACCCCAGGATCCCATGGGCCTTCTTGGCCACGAGGGCACACTGCTGCCTCATGGTCAACTTGTCGTCCACCATGACACCCAGGCCCCGCTCTGCAGAGCTGCTCTCCAGAAGGTCAGTCCCCAGCCTGTACTGGTGTCTGGGGTTATTCCTCCCCAGGTGCAGGACCTTGCACTTGGCCTTGTTGAATTGCATGAGGTTTTTCACCGCCCAGTTGTCCAGTCTGTCCAGGTCCCTCTGGATGGCAGCGCAGCCCTCTGGGGTATCGGCTACTCCTCCCAGTTTTGTGTCATCAGCAAACCTGCTGAGGGAGCACTCTGGGCCTTCATGCAGGTCATTGATGAATAAATTGAACAGGACTGGACCAAGGACTGACCCCTGGGGGACCCCGCTAGCCACAGGCCTCCAACTAGACTCTGCACCGCTGATCACCACTCTCTGGGCCCTGCCATCCAGCCAGTTCCTAATCCACCTCACTGTCCACTCATCTATCCCACACTTCCGGAGCTTGCCCAGGAGGATGTTGTGAGGGACGGTGTCAAAAGCCTTGGTGAAGTCGAGATAGACGACATCCACCGCTCTCCCCTCGTCTATCCAGCCGGTCATTCCATCATAGAAGGCTATCAGGTTAGTCAAGCAAGATTTCCCCTTGGTGAATCCATGCTGACTACTCTTGAGCACCACCTTGTCCTCCACGTGCCTGGAGACAACGGCCAGTATGAGCCGTTCCATCACTTTTCCGGGGACGGAGGTGAGGCTGACTGGCCTGTAGTTGCCTGGGTCCTCCTTCTTGCCTTTTTTGAAGACTGGCGTGACATTGGCCTTCTTCCAGTCTTCCGGCACCTCCCCCGTTCTCCAGGATCTTTCAAAGATGATGGAGAGCGGCTTAGCTATGGCATCTGCCAGCTCCTGCAGCACCCTGGGGTGCATCCCATCAGGGCCCATGGATTTGTGGGTATCGAGGTTCCTTAGGTGCTCTCTGACCCAATCTTCCTCTACCCAGGGCAAGTCTTCCTCTCTCCAGGCTTCTTCTCTTGTCCCTAGGGCCTGGGGCTCTAATGGGCTGCCCTTGGTAAACACCGAAGCAAAGAAGGCATTGAGCAACTCTGCTTTTTCTGTGTTATTTGTAACCAGGGTGCCCATCCCGTCCGCCAGCGGACCCACGTTTTCCCTGATCTTCCTTTTGCTGTTAATATATTTGAAGAAGTTTTTCTTGTTATTTTTAACATTCCTTGCCAGATTGTGTTCCAACTGTGCCTTAGCTTTCCTTGTTGCATCTCTGCATTCCCTGACTATGTTCCTGTATTTCTCCCAGGGGGCCTGTCCTTTTTTTCCACATTCTGTATACCGCCGCCTTCTGCTTGAGCATTGCCACAAGCTCCTTGCTCATCCACGCAGGTCGCCTGCCCCCTCTGCCTGACTTCTTACACACAGGGATGCCCTGTTGCTGGGCGTGGAGGAAGTGCCGCTTGAAAACTAACCAGCTCCCTTGGGCCTCCTTTCCTTCTAGAGGTCTAGTCCATGGGATTCTACCGAGGAGGTCTCTGAAGAGGCTAAAGTTGGTCCTCCTGAAGTCCATTGTTGCAAGGCTACTTGCAGCCCTGCCTCCTCCTCGTTGGATCCTGAACTCCCCCTACTCATGGTCACTGCAGCCGAGGCTACTCCCCACCTTCACATCTCCTACAAGTCCCTCCCTATTTGATAGCACGAGGTCCAGTAGCCCGCCTCTCCTCACTGGCTCCTCCACAACCTGTGTCAAAAAGTTATCATCAACGCACTGCAGGAACCTCCAGGACTGTTTGTGCCTGGCTGTGTTGTCCTTCCAGTTGATGTCGGGGTAGTCGAAGTCCCCCATGAGAACCAGGGCCTGTGACCCTGAGGCAACATCCAGCTGCCTATAGAAGGCCTCATCAACTTCCTCATCCTGGTCAGGTGGCCTGTAGCAGACACCCACCACAGTGTCTCCCACATTAGCCTGCCCTTTAACCCTTACCCACAAGCTCTCAACTCTCTCAACCCCCAGGTTGAGCTCCACGGATTCCAGTTGCTCTCTCACATAAAGAGCAACTCCATCACCTCTCCTTCCCAGCCTGTCCTTCCTAAAGAGCACACAGCCTTCCACGGCAGTGCTCCAGTCGTGCGAGCTATCCCACCACGTCTCTGTGATTCCAATGAGATCATGACGCTGGGACCGCACACAGATCTCCAGTTCATCCTGCTTATTCCCCATGCTTCGCGCATTGGTGTACAGGCATTTCAGGGAAGTAAGTGTGCCTGCAGGCTTCCCAGGAGGGGAATTCTCATCATTTGCGTAACTTCCTAAATAAAGAGCCTCCTTCTGAAGCTATCCTATTTTATTTGCATTTTGCTATGCAATGGAAAACAATTCTTGTTTTGATGTCCTAGAATCATGATAAATCAAGGTTTCTATGGCTTTGTGGCTCAAAATTAGAAAAACTTGCTACAGAATCTAGCATGCACAACAGAATAACAGAGATGACTACAACATGCTTCATGATTATAAAATAGGTAAAAATGCACAAGGCCTTCAGAGCGGTGAGGACACGGAGAGCACGGCAGGCTGCGACACCAAGCACTGCTGTCAGACTGCGCATTGCTCCAGACGGAGCAAACAAAATAATAAAAGACAAGCAGGAAGCAAGCCACAAAAAAGAACGGCAGGGAAAGAAAATACTACTTATTTTTAAAATAGCTCATTTTGACCACACTAAAATACCGTCTACAGCGCGAAACAGCAGTTTCAGCAGTTTACTGAGCCTCGTTTCAGGTGCCTCAGTACAGTGGACATTGACAGAGCCCTAAAAAGACAAAAGGCTCAGGGGAAATTGCATTCCTCAACTATGTAAAAGGAGAGTAAAAATAAAGAGGGAGCCTGTATCTTCTCAGAGGGGCAGGACATGAGATAACGGGCCAGTGGGAACAGGGAAAATTGCAGTGAGATATCAGCACATTTACTGTGCTCCGCATGAGGCTGGTCCAGCCCCTGCAGAGGCTGCCCAGAGAGGCCATGGAATCTGCCTGGCCTTAAGTGATCTCATCTAATTTGAGCCCCTTTCTGCTAGCGTTGGACTAGAGGATTTCCAAAGATCCTTCCAAATTCGATTCTTCTTTTATAAAGAAAAAAATAATAATACAGAAAAAGACAGCAAAGTGAAGTAATTTATAATTTTGCAGAGGACTAATAGCTACTTCTAAAGCTACCATATCCTTCCTGTATCTAACAAACTTTTAGCCATTCAGACACAACTTATTTTAAAGCAGTCTGCCACCCTCAGCAGAACAAAATCAGGTACGCAGATAACCAGTGTATGCTGCTAATTGCAATAAACACTCAATGACCAACACAACTAGACAATAAACTAAGCAGCATGAAAGCTGCTCTCTTGTTACACTTCGCAAGGAAAATGCTGTCAGCTTTCTCAGAGAGATAGCTAATGTACAGTCCAAAATTAATTTTGGCTATTTAGAAAGGGAAATGTGATGAATGAATCAATTGCAGAGTCTCGGGGGGCTGATCTTATGAACTATGATGATGACACCATTTAGCCAAAGTCAAGCGCCTGTTCCCATCTAGTTTGTTTGTTATATCTAGGCACTAGAATCCTGCAAATCTAATTTGGAAAGCCAATGAACCACAGCATCACCTATCATCTGCTCCACTAAATCGTGCATTGTGTATTTTGCAGTGAATACCTTCTAACTGAATGAGCAAGAACCCTCTGACAGAACTGCGCATCCGTTAGCCTCATGCATAGGGAATAACGCGTCTTCAGCACAGCAGCAGTTGCAAGAGAATCTCTTCGAAGATAAAACAAGAAAAAGAGAGAAGGAAGAATTCCGTGCAGACATTAATAAAGCAAAATAGAGTTACGCTAGCTTGCTTTTAAGTAAAAATACTTCAAGATGAAACTTCTTCACTTTTATTAGCTTTTCTATGCTTTTCATTTGAAAATTTCATAGGAAAAGTAGAAATGTACATACATTTATTTAACATACAGCTCTTACATGCATTTTCAAAAACACTTCAATTATCTAAAGGATTTGGCCAAAGAAAATACAATTTCTCATGTGTGAAAGCAGAAGCTGGCTCACATATTCCTAATATTTTGAAAAGAATTATTTGTATATAGGATGGCAAAATACCTGGAATGGAATTATGGAATTCTTCATAAAAAAAATCCGAACTTTAGCACTATCCTTCCCCTCCTTATTCTATGGAATTTCATCTTTACATTAAAAAAAAAAGGGGGGGGGGGAAACAACATCAAAACATACTCTCAGGAGGCACATATTTAAACAGTGACCACAACAGTCAAGCTTACAGATACCAAAATGCTTTACACAGGATATCTTTTCATTCTGTCTTATTGCATATTTACAGAATTTAAAAGGATATTTTAGCTATTATAAGGAATATAAAGCAGCTTCTAGCTGCTGCTAGCTTTGAGAGCTTGTCTAAATGTAAATGTAAATGTAATGGTGCAAAACTATTACTTTTCTCAGACATTCAAGAACATTTGACAAACTACCCTAAATGCCAAATCAATCATCTGTATTATTAATGTCATGTGTGATGTCTTTGAAAACGAAACGTATCAAAAAGTCTAAATTACTCTGTTTTACTGTTCATAACTTTTATTATGTGTGATATGGTTCAAAGCTATTTCCAGGTATGAAAGTAAAGCTACTTCAGGAAATCAATACATCAAAAAGTCTTTATATCCACAGTTTTTAGAGTCAGTATGAATCATGCCTTATAATACATATAATAAAAAGTTGTAACAGTAAAGCAGGTAAATTAATACTACTTAGTCCTGCAGCCTTTGACTGCTAATTCACCCTGAGTTTATTCAAGTACCCAAGACTCAGCAAATACTGATTAACATGCAAAAATGAAAACTCTTCTCCACATGAAACATGCATTCACTCAGTACAGTGAATACAGGTGTGAAACAGACTTCTTCCAGTGACTGGGTTGCCCACTTCAGTATATATAGGTAAAGTTTCAAATACTAGAAACAGTTATTAAAATACAATCATAATTAATGTAAACTAACAATAAAATGTAATTTATCAGCTTTTTTTTTTTTTTTTTTTTAAATCTGAAGCATGATCAGAATATTCAAAGCAATTCTTATATAAAAGCTCTGATAAATGAGAAGCAGAACTGGACAACAGAGTACTTCATTAAATATGCTTATATCTATAGCATGGCTTCCCAGAAAACATACTTGTTTCAGAAATACTGAGCAAAAAATTGCAGCTACAGCTGTGCTGATTTAATAGTCATCTGACAAAAGCAATCCTACCTTCCCAACACAAGAGGGGTAAACTGCCCAGCACAATTCTTTGTAAACTGTGAAAAGTCCATCAAACTGCTAAATGCAGTTGCAAGTCTGAGCTCTTTGCATGTGACCCCTTAAGGGAGCCTGGCAGACCCCAGGTGGCTTGTAGGCAAGTGCTCCTCCTGCTCTAGCACCCTATGATAATCTGTATATAGCACATCACCCCTCTTTCCTAACTCCAGGACTCCATCCACCAGGAGCAGAACACGCGCAAGACGCTGGCAGAAGTGGAGGAGGAAGCCAGCTGCCAAACGCCAGCAGCAGTGACCTCTCCATCTGCCTGGCTGAGGACCACAGCTGGTGCCCAGCCAGATGGTGCTAAGAAGAGGCAATGAAACTGTTCTACCTTCAATCTGCTCACATATCCCAGGCCTTCTTCACCACCAGCTGTACCAAATGTACTTAATTTTTATCTGGACTATCTACTTAGAAATTAGAAAGAGCTTTGGGAGCCAGAACCAAATCTGCCCTCCTCAATTAAAATAAATAACATCTCTATATTTTTAGAACAAGCGCTGAACAATTCTACTGATGAGAGACTGGAAAAACAGGGTATGTCTTTCACAGGACTCTTCACATAAATTCTCTGTGATTTTTCAGCTCCATTCTTGAGGTGTGTTATATGTTCAAGTTACCCTTGAAATAATTATGTTGCTCAGAGACAGGAAGCTTGCTCAGAAAGTATTGCCAATGTTTTTCCCATTAATAGCTGATAAACTTTCCCTAATTTCTACATAAGTATCTGAGTGGTTTGGATTTAGTAACCAAAATAACTTTCCCTCACTCATTTTATGCTCATTATTTATTTTTGGAAGACTATTGTTTTATAATTACTAACTTTAATATAATAATTTAACATATCCAATACCTTAATTTCCAGCACACTGATCCTTACATGTTTTCTCTCTTGTTCCAAACAGAAATTGTCAAGAGAGATTTTCAGAGATTGTCAATCTATCTCATTGTCAAGAATGAGCAGACACTCAACTGTTAAAAGGATGAAACATATTGAAAGCAAAAACTGCCACATTTATCTGAGAAGAATTTCATGAAGATCTAGGAGAAGAAAGTGAACAAGATCATCTACTCCTTATATAGTAAAAGCCCATGGACAATTTAAGGTAGGACATACAGTGAGAGTTGCTACTATTAAGTCTACAATTATCCTACGGGAGCCTCTTCTACAGACAATAAAAGAAAAATCTAAAGGTATTGCAGAAGACTTCTTTCACAATTCAGGGGATTAGAAAATTATAAATGTAGTAAATCAAACAAAAAATGGCTTGTCAGATTATTTATCTCTGTAAAGTAAGATTTTCAAAGAAATATGGCTATAGATAACCGGATTGGATTTTCCATGCAGAGATGATGAGATCTTTTGGGGGTTATCTTAAATCACTAAACAACCTCTGGCGTTTCTTTTTGAGTAGATAAACTATCCTGTCTTCCTGAACTATCCTACACTCTCGAAGAGATGCAAATTAAAACACTATAACTGATGATAAACGTGACACATTTCTCAAAATGAATTAAAACTGACTCAGATAATAGTCGAGGCAGAAGTACATGGCACTTTAAAAGACAAGACTAAAATCTGAATTATAACACATGAACTACAAGGGCCTGCTCAAAAGATATAAAGCTGCCTAGCACAATCTGTTGTTGTGTTACAGTAACATGAAGAAAAACCTGAACAGCACATACAGAGCAGACAGCAGAACTAAGAAAACAGGCATTTTTTCCCCAGAAGAATGAGTATTGTTTTCTAGAGAGAATGGGTTTGGCTTCAGACTCTATAGCTAGGATAGAGATGAAAGAAAGTAAGTATGATTTCTGGGGGCGGAAGGAGGCGGTGGATGGGAAGGTCAGCGATGACTGTAGACATGTCAGAAAGCATGACAGCTCCCCAAAGGTGTGATTCATGCTGAAATGACTTGCCAGGAAGTTGAGTCGCTTTCTAGAGGTTTGATTTCTTTATTTTTATTTTTTGAAATGGCTCTTCTTTCCTAAATATGACAATATTTTCTGAATATGACACTCTTTCCCGGAAGGTAATGCAAATGCAAGCTTTTATAAAGACAATTTGATTAATAAATGTAAGCAGGGTTAAACTACTTATGCTTAGAGTGATAAAATGCTACTCTTCTATTCACAGGCTAGAATAACATAAGAATTCTGAGAGATAATTATTATAACCAAGGTGGAGTTTTATCTGAAAGAGTGCATCAAATGTGTGAAAAAAATCACTCATACTTCCTATCAGAAAAATGGTAAATATTTAATTAAATTTTAGGGGAACTGGAATGATTATTAAAGCATTTGAAATTCTGGATGTTGCCCTGTAGGATACACAATCTTATACCCACCAGTGTACCAAAAAAACTACTGCACAAAGCAGACAGGACCTTGCATGCAACCAGAGTAAATGACAAACAAAAATCTGATCTTTTTTTCCAAACACAGTCACCCAGGGCTGTTAACCCTCACTTTGTTCACCAAGCTGATTTCTGATCCCTTTCATGACACAGCAAACACAGTAACAGGGGAATGAATTCTTTTATCTAAGGACAAATAGCTTGTGGGGCTTTGCAAATGATAGCACAGGTCAGGAGAGACAGACAGCAATTTAAAATAAAAATAAAAAATAAAAGTTTCCTAGGCACATGATGAAACCAAATAATTTAACTGACGGAATTCATTTCTAATATGCAAAATCTATGCTTAACCCAAACCATATCCATACTCTTTTGTAAGGTATTCGTACTTAATTTTCTTACGAGAAAACACTTAACAGGAACAAAACATTGCTGTGACTGTTAAACAAAGTTTCAGAAGCTCTTCTGTAAGTTATACTAAATTGCATGCAACCCAAGACTGGTGTGAAGTTAGAGCAAAATTTTGTTCACACATGAAAAAATTGACTATAATATTTCACTAAGCATTAAAAACGTATCTTGTCATTCCTTCCCACATGAAGTAACTTAATATAAATGCAGATTCTGACACTCTGCTTTTTTTCCCCTGTTCTTCCAAGGGAGAAAAAGAACACACCTGCAGAAAAATGAATTTTAATCCATCTCCTTTATGTGGCAGAAGAATTTTCTTATCAAACTACATTTTCATTTTACCTCAGGGTAACCTTTCATAGGGCCCAAGTTCTGGGTATCAGTGGCGCAGATATTCATTCTATATTTCCTGAAGGGCCTCCAGAGTTAACACTACTGACACAAGCTTTTGCAAAAGGAAAATCTCAAAAGCTGATAACCAAGCCAAGAATTGTTTCTGTTTATCACCTTGAGCACAGAAACCCTTGGCGTTTACCTTTCAATCCTAAGCAGTTCTTTTCCTACTATAAGGACTTTATTTTGCTTTCAAGCAAAGATTACGCCAGATTAAACTGGATGCAAAAACGACAGAATAGCATGTATATATACATGTTAATTTAATGAAAGCAACTTCACAAGATGACACATTCAACAGCTTAGCAGGATTTTGGTTAAGTGAAATTTGCGTTGTTTCCCAACTATAAAATTGAGTATTAAATTTCACTTATACTCAGAGACTTCATTTTGCAGTGGGTGGGATACACGCCTCTTCTCCCGAAGACGGACTACTGACAAAAGGGAAAGAACTTCTCTTAGGCAAGAAAAGGATAAATAGGAAAGATTACACATGGAAAATGTTCCAGAAAATCCATGTTTATACACCTTTACTGAAGTGTTAGAAAGAAGCGAAATTAAAGACTACCTTCACTAAGCCAGAGAAGGCTGAGTTTTTACAGTTGGGGTGGCTTAGCACTGGAACAGGCCACCCAGAGCAAACTGCACTCTCCATAAGTCGCTAAACCTCCACGGGGCAAGATGCCGAGAAGCTTCAGTTGAGCTGCCGCGAGCCCTCCGCTTGCAAGAGGCTGGGCTAGACGAGCCGTGCAGGTCCCACGCGCTCCCTCCCCTCGCCCGCTCCCACAAGCCAGCCCCTCCAAAGCGCCAGCACTTCTGCCTCCTGCTGCCTTAAGACCAGCAGCCGACTCACTGATCGCTGTGTATCACCTCTTATATAAAAGAAAAGCTATCATGTTAATTCGGGCGCTCAATAAACGTGCTGTTCGTGATCACAGCTGAAAAGCCTGGGTTAAACGACTGCTATAAGCCCAGGAGACAATATGGCAGAACTAAGGAAGAAATCCAGTTTCAGAACGAAGTATCCACCTAACATCTTTCTTCCCCAACTCTCTGTACTCCACCCGGTTTTTCAATCAACACTGACTCATCCTCCCTGTACTTCCTCTCCAGGAACAGTGAGTCTTGGTAGAAAATGTAAAGCTTTTATTAGACTGTACACATACTATATATACACACACACATCTATAATGTACATAAAAACAAACCCTGATGAACAAATGGATCTTTTTAGTCTTGCCTCCTAAAAGAAATGTTCTCACCAAATAAGTATTCCAAAAGCAGTGAAGAATTTACACTAAAAAAAGATTCTGCCTCAGTGAAAGTGATTGGTGAAAGCATTTCCAACAAGCTCTCTCAAGCACAAGCATTAAAAAAGTTTGAATATAATTCCAGTAAATATCTATATTTCAGTGCTTTATTTTAAAAGATAGTTATATTCTAAAATGCATTCTATTCAGAAAAAAAGGTATGTTTTATATGTCCTAGAACTACTTTTTAACCACAGATCATCTAAATGCCAGTAGTGTTGCTCTCACAGAACTAGCTATATTTAAATAAACCAACTTAATCTGTTAGCCGATTTGTGAGCTGTGGTAAATACTTACAAAAGCATTTTAAAATATATAAGGTAAAAGGGTAGATATATTTCAGAATTCTATTATTCTGATTTTTGTACTCAATTTTATTAATAAAATATATATATTTTTTAAAAAGAGTACATTACTGGGTATGTAATTCCTTATCCATGAGCAGAACCCATGGATCTAGTTCTACTCATGCATGTTTTTTCTTTATTTAAAAGCAAAAGGAATTTGCCAGAAGCTAGTCAGCAAATAGACTAAACAGTGTTTTTCCTCCACATCTGGAAGGCTTCTGCAAAACGAAACCCACTACTACAAGCAGTGTTAACAGCCCCCAAGAAACTATAGTACCAGGTTTTATTCACTTTCCTTAATAAGCAAAGATGTGCTAAAAATCTAATGAGGAAGACTACTGCAAAAAGAAGTGATATTTCACTAGAAGGATCAAGAAAAGGTCAGCCCAGAAACGCAGTGGATCCCGGCTTTGCCGGCTAACATACGACCACAAGGGCACAAAGGGCAACCCTCAGGATGGACACCCTGTCGCTGGCAGGCCGAGGGCCCAGCCTGGTTTTCGCGCGGCAGCCGCAGCCCGCGCTCCATCTCTCACCAAGGGCTGCGGCGGCTGCTCCACGCTTCACGCTGCCAGTGTCAGCTCATCCTCTCAGGCTCTAGATCCCTTCTTCAGAGGGGCAAAGGGACAACATGCAAACGCCCAGACGAGTTACCCGGCTGATTCCAGGTACGAGGACGACTGTGCTCGTCAGCACCGAACTTGAGCACAGCAGCTTTTAGAACGTCAAATATCCCCCTGAACCCAATTCTGTAGAAGAATTTATTTCTGCATACGGAACTTATGCCTTCTTTTACAAGCTCCAGCCCCAAAACTCTGGTACTTATCAAATATGCCCCAGACCAGGATGGCCTCCCATTTCTTTTCCAAACATAGACCACCATGAAACCCTCTCTATGACATTATCCCCTCTGCTGCACTTAATGGAAACTACCTCAAACACTAAATGTAGTCACAATTCCACTGTAAGGATAGACTACCCTCCAACTAGGGAAAACGTCCAGTTACACACACTCAATTTCTAAAAGCATCAGACAAAATAGAATTTACAATAGAAAACAGAAATTGAATTCACTGCAGTTCTAATAGGATCAGACATTTATTTGCTTTCAAATGCATAATATCAGTAAGTCCAACTCAACGCAGGAGATGCCAGGCAGGTAAGTCCCACAGACCAAGAGGCAAGGCAGTGCTGACTCTTGCTGCTGAAGCTGCGTGTTGATCCCTCCCCAAAATAATCTGTGTGTGCTCAGCAGTTAATCCAGTGTGCCAAGGGCTACAAGGGAAAAAAAAAAAGGTTTTTTTGTGATGGGGATTACTGGAATTAAAACAGAAACCTTTTATTCATGAAGTGGATAAGCGCTGAAATCATAACAGAAACCTTCAAGGCTGAGACCTAATAATACTTCCAGAAGGAGCCCTTATCTGTCTGCAGTGGGAAATAAGTCTAAATTAAAATGCAATTCTACAATTTATGCAGCTCAGACTCGGCACCAAAGAGAACGGATTCGTCCTTTTATCAGCAGTAACACTGAACAACGCCATGGGATAAAAGCCTTAATATCCCCTCTGCGGCCCGAAGCCTCGTATGCCAGGCTGACGGACGAGGCACCAGCTCCCATTTAAGCAGCTCCCCTCACCCTTGAAGGAGAGGGCGGCTCTTGTAGCGGGTGTTCTCCGGCTTCAACACCATTTGTACATGGCTGGAAATACAGGGAACCTGACCTGAATTTTCTCACTAAGAGAGGCAGACGTATAACCAGCAGGGCCAAATTACCAGGCAGCGAAAGATACAGTACTGCATAAACCCATAAAAACTGGCACAAAGCCCAGAACCACAGTGACAAAATGATAGTTTTAGGTCTAAAACCTCAGAAGACTACACCATGGCTTTGCTGCAAACAGCAGTAGGAAACAAACTGTTCTGTATCTTTGACACTATATGCCAGAGGAAGCTGGCAACACCGTTACAAATACAGGTATTTATAGCAATTTATTGAAGTTTGCCTGTCATTATTTCACGGACTTTGCTTCATGAGCTCTCCTACACTTTCTTACAATAATCAGGTTTGAGCTCAGCCCCAGATAACTTAGTCTCCCTTCTCGCACACAGTATGTATTGTGCTGGCTGCGAGTGATCCAGAGGCAGCTGCAGACTGCAAACTACAGCAAGGTCACTAAAAAGACTTGTTCATTAAAATGAAAATTCTCCTAGTTTTGGAATATTACTCCCTTTATAGTTAAGGGTAAGCTTCAAAGAGTATTGCTCCAGTTTTGTTTATCAATTTGTTATGAAAATTCATAGCAAATTTAAAAGGAAATTGATAATAAAAATAGAAAGAATGCATTTTAATAGTTTGCAAACTATTCCCTCAATTTTTTGATTAATTTCACCAGTAGTTATTTGACCTTCTCAAATACTTCCCTGCAAAGGACTTAACTACTTAACTACCTTAACCTAAGGTAGTTAACTACCTTAACTACCTTTTTTTTTCTTTTTTTAATTCCCTTTTTTTTTTTTTTTTTGGTTTTGTTTGCCTAGCAAGGAGAAAGAGCTGATGAATTCTATGTGCTACAATTATCATATAGTATGGCCTTGGCAGAAATCAGCTCTGATGGTTTATTCTTGTGTACAAAGACACCATGATCAGTTTGAAAAATGAGCATGTGAAGCTCTCTCAAGGACCTTATTCCTGATGGAGGAAAGAGGTTAGCTCTGAAGCATACGATCCCATTACGTCTTGAGTTCTACAATATGAAACCTGAAAGTGAAGCCGCATGTATCTTTGTCATTTGGCCTCAAGTTTTCTTATAAAGTCAGGAAGAGACATGCTGAACTGCTCAGTGAGTTTGATTGATTTATTCTATTTGGACAGATTTGTGCCTAAAAAAAAAAAAAGCCTAACCACTAGCTCCTCAGCTGGAGAAAATTGCTGCAAAAATCAGGCAAGAGCTACTTAATTTTCTTTCTGAGCTCAGCCAAATCTCTTCATGGACAAACTGCAAATATCTATACTCTTCACTGTCAGTTAAGGCATGATCTGCAAGTGTCCAGCTTAGTTTTAAAGATTTAACTTTGCAGCATGCTGTGTAATTAAGATCCTTTGTTTTTTGTGGGTATATTCTGCATTATTGGCATTTTTTATTCCACACACAATTATAAATGCTCCATGTAGATATGCTCAGTGTTAACTCTGATCTCTGCAAAAAAGGCCCAAGTTCAGCTTTATGGTGTAATAAACTATGTTTGACTGAATAAAGGCCAAAGGTCACATGCATTTTTATGTTAAGTTGTGTTTGTGTTAACCTTTCCTACACGACAAATGCATTAAAGCTTCTATCCATACGCACAAATAAAACTATTGCAGTTTATATTTATAAAATGAGAATAGTTCTATTTACTACCTCTTTTAGAGGTGAATTCTCCTTGTCAGTAATTTTAATTCAAGTAATTGCATCCTTAGGCACCTAAAAGCAGGTATCTGCTGGAAATTGAGGTTCTCTTCCAACCAGGTGGAGCTGCAAGGTGTAGTGATCAGCTGAGACCATTCTGAGGAAAACTGGTTTATGGAATCTGAACCTTTCTCTATCAGCAATGTAGGTTTGTCCCCAGCCTTGGCACTCAAAGTGAGGTGCAGTACACAAAGTGAAAGCTTTCCAGAGCACGTGTTTCTCAACCAAAGATTACAAATGCGTTTACAAAAATCCCTGGAAGACCCAATGTATTTCAACATCCTATGCCACGTGCTCTAGGTGACCCTGCGTGTGCAGGGGGGTTGGACTACATGACTTCTAGAGGTCCCTTCCAACCTTAAGCATTCTGTGATCTGTTGTTAGGAGGCACTGCAAGTACTTAACCTTCTTTCTTCATTTATTCCAGTATGCATCAGAAAGATTCTTTGGAAGAAAACAAAGCAGGAAAATTGCTTGCTTCATTCAGAAATTTCAACATCTGTTTGCCCTAGGAAACATTACAAAGCCTCTTCATTCTTTTATCTTGTAAATTAAAGGATCCAATTTGTTATCTAGTATATTTTTCTTAGTTCTTCAGTGACATTTGTTTCTCTATTCTTGGATTAGGTTTCATGAATTACATTCAGTTTTTCTGAATAGGTTAGTCTTTAAACCAACATCCTTTTATCTTTTCTCTGTGCCATCTAAGTAACTGATCCAAGAAATGAACATTAAACACCTGTAACTGAATGTAAATGTTCTATCACAGTTACTTTCCAAATTGCTCTAAAATCCCTGTAAAGTAACAGAAAGATTTTATATTAACAGTAATTTTGGAACTTTATAAGGGACTATGAAAAAAGATTAACTAAAATGCATCCACTTTTTCAGATGCAGAATCACAGCGACAGACCTGGGTGCATCAAAATATGAATCTGCCAGGACAATTTTGTTCTCAGCCCATCAGTCATCTTGCAATGCCGCATGGAAGTTGCTTATGCCACTGTTTTACTTACATCTCTCATAAAAATAATAATAAAAAAGGGTAACCAAATACAATTCATGACTTTCATTAGAAAACAGAACTAGATCAAAAACATTTCTGAAGTTCCTTACTAAATTTGCCAGGTATAAGAGAGATTTATTGAAATTATTCCCTGAAATATATGATCATTTGCAGCAACAACAAATAATTGCAGTTACTTTTCTCTAAAGCCAGTACCTCAATAAACACTTAAGAAAGACCCAAGAAATGAAACATTTCAATTTTAAAGACAATATGGAATAAGAAAGGCAAGTAATTTTTTTTTTACAAGCATGTACTCCAGACTCCAGCCTTTATTTCTCTCTGCAGCTCCCCAGCTACGCAGACATGCTCAGTGTCCCAGTGGCTAAAGCGTTAGGCCCAGCGGGACTGCTTATGGTTTCATTGCTCATTTCAGGTAAGTGCAGGCAAAAATGACCTCCAAAATGCCCCACAAAGATCACAGCATTGAATTCCACCCTGTGGATGCAAGGTGGGGCTATACTCCAACCACATTTAAAGAAAAAGCATTTAGATAAAAACAGAAGACAGAAGAATTTTAAACTAACACAGTTAGCAAATCTGTAATATGGACCCAGCTTGGCAGGAAAACACCCACATGTCGCGGAAAACTTAACTGCTGAGCATGGTCTGTCTAGCCCAGTAAGTATCCTGGCCAATAACAGATGCCTGGAAAAGATTATCAAAACACTTCCCAAGCCAGAGAGATTGTTTTTGTATTTAATACTTCACCAATAGATTTTTCTCCTATGCATTTGTACAGAGGTATTCTGAGGCCATGTAAAATTTTAGTGCCACAGCATTAAGCAGCACAGAGTTTGATAACTGCACGCCTGGGATTAGCTTAAACAAACACGCAGCTACACAGCAGCTGCAGCTCTCACGCACCGTGACTGTCCCTTGCAGGGCCCTGGCTGACCTCAGAGCAACTTAAATGTTGCTGTAGCTTGGACCAGTTGAGGGGATCCCTCCCCGTTACTTGAGCTCTCTAAATCTTGATGCTGAAAGCATTTACAAAAGCTTCACAGCATTCAAAAACCTGAAACGATATGACAGTAAGTGACAGAGGACCATTATGATCCTCTGCATTCTACTACAGCTGGTATTTTTGCTTTTATAAATATTTGAATCTTTGTATTTCCCAGACTGAGAATTTGCTCAAGGAACAGCATCATCACACTTCTACAATGTCTGAAAGTGTAGAGATGAAGTACAAAATGAATCTGAAAATATTTATTTGTACAGAACAGGAAAGTCAGAGTTCAGACATTAAATCACCTGATACCTAGAAGGCAAACTGAAGAGGCCACTCAGACACGCTAATTGAATGTAACTTATAAATTGTTCAGATTTTGGAAGCGTTTTATATTCCAAGACCACAAAAGCTAGAATAGACCATAGTCTGTTAGAGAACAAAGAAAACGTGTACCAGTGAGCGGAACTCCTGCTGTGCCCTGACCATACTTCAGTAGAGAGTTATAAATTTCTTCCCAAACTTCTGTAGTGGATTTGTTCCAGGGCTTTCTGTATCTACGGAAAAAGATTCAATGCAGAAGTCTAAGCTAATTCAAAACCTCTTACCTGACCATTGAAATCTCTATCTGAATACTGGTTGTTATTTTAAACCTATGAATTTGAAAGATCTTAGGATGATCGGTATATATAAATACCTCAAGGGAGGCAGTGAGGAGGATGGTGCTGGCCTCTTTTCACTGGTGGCCACCAACAGAGCTAGAGAAAATGGCTGGAAACCGAAACACCAAAAGTTCCAGAGGAACTTAAGGAAAAAATTTCTTACCAGTGAGGGTGACAGAGCCCTGGAACAGGCTGCCCAGAGAGGTTGTGGAGTCTCCTTCTCTGGAGATCTTCCAAACCCGCCTGGACGCAGTCCTGTGCCACGTGCTCTAAGTGAACCTGCGTGTGCAGGGGGGTTGGACTGGATGATCTCTAGAGGTCCCTTCCGACCTTAAGCATTCTATGATTCTATGCTAAACGGGGACTTTTTTTTTTGCTCATTAGCACCCCAAAATAATTTGGAAGTTTAAAACTAAAATTCTGAATTTTATCAGGCAAAGACAAAATCCCCAAAGTTAAATTACTAAAGTACAATAGAGTTCACTGCCTTTTACTGTTCCGATTGCCACTAGCTTTAATCAAAACACAGCTACAATGATCAGTTAACTCAGGTGCTTCATGATTCAAAACAAAACTCTGCTTTCCTGAGTACAAGGCCATCTACTGCAAGGGGCAATTTGAAGCAGGAACTTTTGGTAAAAATTGTCCTTGAACATATTTAAGTCTATGCCCTCTAGCAAAATTCTCCAAGCTCCTCAATTTCCCTTTCCCCCTTATTAGTATTCTTTTGGGTCATGATTTGACAGTTCTTCAGGATTAGACCAGAAACATTTTGCAAATGCTGATCAGACCTGCAACCTTCAAACCAAAAAGAAACAAATCCAGTATCATCCTGTAAATGGTGAAACTAGCTCTCAAAAAGCTTTCTAAGATAATCATTCAGAAAGCTTCCTCGCTTTGGGGCTGGGTACCTGGATTCCTGATCAGGATCAGAAACGTTATTAACTACATGGACCTAATACATCAGAGTATTGGTCTTGAGAACAATTATTACAGATTTCCGGATTACGCAGTATTTAGTTATGTCCCCGCAAAGAACATCTGTGTGCAGGTCATGTTTTACTGCTTCAGAAATATCCGCTCTCTGTATTGATTGAAAATTAAAGTGGTAATTTATGTCCTGCACTTTCATATTGGACCACTGCAATGTTTTATTTTATTGACTTTTTGGATTTTTTTTTTTTTGCATACATTTAAAAGCTTATACAAAACACAGACCTCAAGGTCATTCCAAACAAGCCATTCCCTATTCTATTTCTTCCACCCTCCTCACAACACCAAACCTTTAGCTTGCAATTAAATCTTGTAGATTCGAAGTTAACATTTGTCTTTGCACTCTGTTGCATGCCCTATTTTTTTCATATGCAAGGGCCTAGCAGAGCTTATTTCAGTGGATTTCCCTATTGATTGAGGGCTGTGCTCTTTTTCTGCTCAGCTTTTAGCTGCTGTCAACCTTCTATGTCAGATCAACAACTTGTTACAACAACAGTGACAAACTTTCAGCTTTTAACTCCGGTCTCACAGCTCATTTACTTCATCTAACATAGCAAATCAAGTAATTAAATTTAATTTTGTTTAAGAACAGCATGAAATACTGTACCTGGCATGAAAAATCTCTCAAAAGTACACTTTGATAGTCCGATAATTGACAAGGCTTTGATTCTTCTGAGCATGTATTGATTTTGGACTCAAAAGGAGATTAAATGATGGACCTTTTAATAGCATGAAGGGTGCTCCCAGGGCCCACTCTTGGCAAACGGCCTGGAGAAAAACACCTATCAAGTTAAAACGGGAGTGTAAAACACACATGTGGTTCAAAAACACAAAACTGTGGGATGTCTGCCCCAAACTGATCATATTAAAGAGGCTACCATGAGACTTTGGCTCAAAGGTAAAGACTTCCATCAGCTGCTGATCTGCCCTGTAAATAGTGACGGCAATGAATATACTGAAATACTAACGGCAGCAAACATCATGCATATTCTGCACTTCATAATTCTTACCCTTTTTAAAACAACCTATGCACAACCACCTATATACAAACATTTTTAACGCTTTAATGTTTTAAATCCCCTCCATCAGGGCAGCAGGTGAAGCTGCCTCCCTGACTACTTGGGAGTCACCCGTTCAAAACTGCAAAAAAAAAGTTTTTAACCACTTCATACAGAAAATCAAAGTGGAAGTAAAGAGAATGTGACTTTGGAGCTGAAACAAGAATGCTTAGAGTATTACTGGAACCAACCAGCACTGATGTGCACTAAGACGTGCACACCTCAAGGAAGAAATTTTGCATGGACACATCTCAAAATTTTAAAGAAAGGAAGTTTTGAAGAGTAACAGTAAAATAAGCCATTTCCCTGTTTATGATTGCTTCTGTGACCAGATCCAGACATTCACAGACAAGTGAAATAGCAGAAAATTGATATACAGGTTGTTATACACCACAATCCACTTAGGCATAAAATATGTTTTTCTTGCCTGTTTATATCTAAAACAACAAAATGTCAAAAGCAAAGGACTCAATTCCAGCAAAAGCTGACAACAGGTAACATGTATAGTAAAACTATCTAAAAAAACTGAAGTCAAGAGACAATGCAGGCTTCATTCAAAAAGATTTACCTCCGACTTTGCTGGATTCAGTACTTTGGTTTGTAATGCAAAGAAAAGGAAAAGAATAGACACGCAAACAGGCTAAAAGAACAAATCCCAAAATACCAGTGTCTGAAATGAAACAGGAGGTAAAAATTGAAGAGACATAATCATGTAAACTTTTCATTATAGAAAAAGCCACTTCTAGTTACTTATTCAGGTACTGCTGCCATTAAATTTTATTTAAGATACAGATCAGACTGAGGTTAAGTAACCTCAGAGAAAACTCAGGTTAACTGCAGCCATGGGCCGTGCAGTGTGCTCATACCTCGGATCACAAGACAGCAGAAATAGTAAGCAAACGCCCACCAGGAGGTTCCAGATTTACTGAAGTCTAAATACCAAGATAGGAAGCAAAACAAAGGCAAAATGACTATCCAAAATCACATTTGTGTCCCTATTCAAAAATAGAACATAAATTGTAAATTATATTTTTTCACTAAACAATTAATATAATCCCTATATAAGTACTATCTAAGTCAGACTAACTACTAATCTTTTTAATGTTAACTTTCTCACGCTTAGAGAGTTTCTGATGTGAAATATCAGAACATAATAAACAAAACAAACAAACAAAAGGGAAAAAATATTCCTGCATATTACAGGTTATTTTCCTGGAAACTCGAACTCCAAATTACTGCTCTAAATCTGCCTGGTGGTAAAACACTTAACACTGACTCACACTCCATTTTCATGAACAGCAATGTTTACCTTCCTCACTCCATGATTCTGGAAATATTTGTGCTATTGCTGTTATTCCATGCCTGGAAAAACACCTCGCTGTAAGCCTCAAAAGTCTTTGTGTCCTCAAAGTTGGATATATTTCCAGAAAGTCACAAACATTGTACTGCTCTGTAAAATTCTGTTAGCCATAATAGGATGCTGCCTGCCAAAAGCCTTAAGTTTGCAGTGCACAGCCTTGCAGGGTACATCAGCCAAACCCCTACCTCAGCACAGAGGGAAGAGAGAGGAACCCCTTACCTTCTTTCTTGGCATTTACTACGATATACATTCATACAACATCTAATTTTATTTTTAAAGAGCAATAAAAGAACATCTTAATAACACAGAATATAATAACATTATTTCCCTTGAAGGGAGGCTAGAAAATGAAAGGTCTTAAAACAAGTGTAAGTTACACAAAGCTACATGAAAAAGTTTAGGATGTTCAAGTGAAGACACTAGATCAGATTGGTCATTACTAAGAAAATTAGATTAAAATGTGGTAATCTGGGTATACCTGTCACCAGTTAAAGAGCACCATCAGCATACAGCTCAGTTCAGCTGGTAACAACAACAGGAAAAGAGCAAACACCCCTAGGGAAACATTTTCATACATGTCTCCAGGGCCACATAGTGAGCGTCATCTTTAAGACAGCGCAGTAACACATGTTCTGTGACACAGCATAGAAGCAAGAAGCATTTAGAATGAAAGCTGTCAGTCTGGTATGCAGGGACTCCTTCCCCTTGAGACCCTGGGGAGGGAGGCTACGGCTCTAAGGACACACTGCCAGCATCTACTTGGGAAAGGGATTTAACTGAACAAACCATTAAAGGATTAAGAGCTCTACCTGTGCTGCAATGAGCCTGAGATTAATCCTAGGCGTGTATGATAATACAGGAGACAGGCAAGCCACAAACCTTTAAATGGGAAGAGAGGGCTCTGGACTACAGAGATCTGTGAATTCTGCCTCACCAAACATGTGGTGCAATTTCTTGAAGACAGGTAAAATATATAAACTTCTTATCTTGAAAGCTATTAAAATATTGCTGGCCATAGCTCTAAGTACAGCAGTGTTTTTCTTACTACTTAAACCACAGAATCTGAGATAATTCAACAATGCACTCTGAATAAATACAAGAATTCTATTTCCCTTCTTATGCAGCATTTTTCCCTCAATTTATGTTTACACATACGCACAAACAAAAAGGAAAAACAACTGAACCACACAAGTAGAGAAAATATGACAGTCCCCTGGAGAAGAGCATAAATATTCTGCTGACCAAAATTCGACTCATAGAAAGCTTTACTAGAAACCTAATCTATGCAGATTTTATAGTTATCAATCATGCATAACAAATGACAGTCTTTAACTTTGCACTTCATTTAACATTCATAAAGGTTGTTTTTGAGGAACATGTCACATATGTCACTATCACCTCTTCCACTCTCTCTTACTCAGGGATATTCTACTGTGCAATGCTTGCGAAAATGAGGTGGTAACGAAGCTCTCCCTGCTGCAGAGACCATGCGCACCAAGCACCCTCCTTGCAATAGCCTCCCTGCCACATGCAGGAGGGCTCAGGGTCTTCCAGGAGTGGGCGTTCAAACACAGCTATTATCAGAACAGAAGAATTCTCTCTGAAAGGCGGCACCTTTGCTTCTTGCTTGGAAGTTTTTTCTTGCAACTATATAAAGGAATCATATCCAGTTCTACCTGTCACTGCTCTTTAAAGACACCTTCTTAAATACTGTTTTAACCCACTTACACAGCTGTTTTGCATTCACCAATACATTTCCTTAACCATTTATTCTTCAAAATCAAGGGGAAATTATTAAAAAAACAACCAAATGCACCAGATTAGCTTTTGTATTTCACAACGCTGCAAACAATTTCTATAGAAAGTACATTCCTTTAGTAGTGTTAGCACATTTTAGTTCCTTGAAGAATTTCCATATTACTGCTGTCCTTATTGAAGTCAAGGCTCTTAACTTTGCTGGTATATGTACCTTGTAAGTGTATTTCCTCTGAGTTCTGAAACACGCGATAGTCACATTGCCACACATGGGAAGCACGGGGTTTTCTTTTGCGCATTAGGGTCCCCTAACAAGGGCTTTTATACTCTGCAGCTATCTCCAGAACCTGAGCACTAAATGAGACTTTTGTTGTTTGCTTAACAATACTTGTAAACACTTTCATGCATGCATTCAATGTTTGCATAAACGCTAAAAAGCTGCTTATGTAAGAAGTGCAAGAGTATACGTGGTTCTTCATACTTTTGAAAACCCTCTTGACTTACTTCCATCAAGCATCCATTTCATAAAGGGCAGCAAGGATACATGCAACAACTCACAGATTATTTTCATTTTGGATTCCGAAAAAAACAAGACAATCCCAGAGGACTGAATGTGAAACATTAGCACCACTACTTAGATTAAGCTTGGTCTTTACCTCTGGAACAGGCTGAAACAGTGCGACTCCAAGCAACGCTTGGCGTATTTACCACATGTGAATCCCCTGGCGGTGGGTTCCTATCTTTTTTTCCAGACAAACACATTTTTTCCAAGTCACATATTACATACACAGAGGATTAACCATAAGATTTTACATATGATGAATTTCCCAAAGAATTCTTTGCACTGACTTTTCTCACCTTAAAACAATCAAGTATCAGTAATCAACAGCCCTGCGTTTACTCAGATGCATTCTCTACACTAGCTGCCAAGCTGCATAAACTGAAACACTAACTTCACATGTTATGCAGTGAGTGGAATAACTTAATTAGCTTACAAATTTTTATAAAAAATGAAGTTGCGCTAGCTTGCAATGCAGAAAATGATGCATCTTACTATGCATACCGTGCTTAGATCCCTTCTCGGCTGAATCTAATAGCATATTATATAACATTAACAGTGGGCAGCCTCACTTGGCCTTTTGGCCTCTTTTAGAGGGTGTCATTCAGACATATTTGCCTTTTTTTCTCTGCAGCAAGATAGCCCTCTTCACGTGTCTGGAAGGCAGTCTCAGCTATGTCTGCAATCCATTTATTTGGGAATAGCAGCAGATTTCAAAATAAAACAGTGATTTATTCTTGTGCCTAAGAACAATCCATTACTAGGCTTACTTTTCTCAGAAATAGCATACTAATTTGAAGGCATTTTAGAAGAGATTTATATTCCTTGCCATTCTGCCATGAAGCTTTTTTATAAGTTGCACATAAATCCTCTGTTTGTAAACAGCAAACAACCAAGTTACTGCACAAAATGTATGATAGTAATAATATATGTCTTCAAGTGCCTGCCCTTTTCCAAGCCCCTCACACTTTTTACTTTTCTACAGGACAGATTAATAAGCTAAAAGCAGCTATCTTTCTTAATTACGTGGCTTGCTTCTTAGGAAGGTTTCTTATTCTGTAAATTCACACTGGCAAAAGGTTCACAGTACAGAAGCCAGAAGAACAGATGCTACAGTAGATGTACGAGGACATTAGTGAGGGGGAACACAACCCACAAGGCCATGCTTAGCCCTGGCCATAACACAGGTTTCCTGTGCTCTGGAAGAGGCCAATCAGAATCAACACGTCAAGGATGTCAAAACCTTTCGGAGGGGAAAAGGTGAACAAAAGAGCAACCACGAGCTTCACACAGCTGTTCAGAAAAACAAAACAAAACAAAACAACCACCTGTCAGTGAAGAGGAGTTCTGAATAAATCAATTAGGTTCAGGGAAACCCAACAGTTTTTGGCAAAACTCTGCTTTGTCCATCAGGGAACCCTGGCCCCAGAAGACCTCACATTCTAAAGCTTGAGAATACAGAGTGAAAGTCTCAGCTCACTCCAGCTGTAGCAGTAGTTAAATATTTGATTTTTATTATATTATTTCACTCTCAGCTCTATAGAAAACCATGAGAAACAGCTTATCTGACAAAATTGTCAAAATGGTAAATTGAGATATTTTGATCCATCTTTTTGTTTTCTGTCAATCCACAATAGATGAAATGCTTTTACTAGCTAATGCGGTGCAGAAGAGATCTTCCTGCCCATTAGGCCAAAATAGAATTTCAAAAATCTACATTTCAAGAGTTCTCCTCTAAAAATACATTTTAAAAGCACATAAAAACTCACTGGCCAATCTCAAGGAATTTGTTTCGTTTTTGAAGTATTTGTGTCATCTTTAAATGACTAGCTTATCTCTTTATCATAGCACATATAAGCTGGTGTGTTTTTGTTTTGTTTTTAAACATGTACCTTCAATCCAAATGCCTCATTTTTTTGTAACACTACAGAATTCACCTGCACTTACCTTCCTGTTCCTGTTTATGGTAGTGAGGAGGGTTTTGTTTGCAGAATGATGGATGAGTGAACAGAAATGCTTTTGTTTGTTCTTACCCAGATTAACTAGAGCACTTGCAGATTAAAATTTATTATTTGTTAGTAATTTCACATAGTTGGCATTTACTTTTATTTCAGTCAGTCAATTAATTGTCAGAGGTATTTATTTCTTATACTAGTAAAATATCTTTCAAGGTAGTCCTCTGGGAGATTGTCTGCAGAAAGGATTAGGTTGGAAATGCTATTGCTTTCAGTGTATTTTAGTCACTAGCAAGGATGAGAATTTTAATGAGTGAGATTTCAGATATCTGCATTATACACTTCACAAATTCCTTCTTGCCTAGGGAAGACAGGAAGAAATAATAAAAATAAAACAACCCAACATATTTCTAAGTTAATTTAAAACGAGGATTTGATGGCAGAACATTTTTGCATATGTTAGCTTCCAGAGAGATGTAATATGTGCTATTGATATTTGCACCCATACTTTTAAAGATGCTCTTCTCTACAAACACTTTTATTAATTGTGAACTTTTCATTTACAGTCTTTGGAAGAAAGGGGAAAATACGTTTCTTGTAAAATGATGGAGCAGCCTTTGTTAGGTGGACCAATTTTACCACTTGTTTTTTACCTGCAATTTTCAGACTTTACTCCTTCACCTATTTAGTTCCAGGCAGTATGTACTAAATAATATCTTTCAATAACACAGTCTTCATAATAATCAGCACAGCCAAGCAGATTCTGCTGGATGTGCAATCCACATGATCGGTTTTTGGACAGAATTTGTCCTTCCTGATTTTCTGCAGGTCTAGGTTTTGGAAAGTATCACAGTCATGATGCTTTAGGCATCAAAAAACTCTATCTGAAGCCAAGCAAGAGTTCAAAAGCACTCCTGAGTAAGCAGGTGACATAACAATGCAACACAGTATTTACCTATCTATATACAGACATATATATATGTATATGCATGCATACAAACAGTGTGGAGCTACTTAATGAAATATTTCACATTTGCCTCCACTTTTCTAAAGTGAATAGCACAGCATTTCCAGCTGATGGCTGCAGCTACCCAAATATGATGTATATAATTTCCTACAGCTATGCTAATAAGCCAGTAATTTTCATAACAGATCTGCTGATTGCCCTTGACATGAGAAGTCTCCTAAATTATGGTTCAGCTTTCTTTCTCTTCTATATCCTTGTAAGTGTACATTTGGTCATCAGCTTAATACAGTGGGTTATTCTTGGTGAAATTAACCTTGTAATACTGCACTATGGATGAAAAGCCTCGTTTATTCAGTAATGATTTATTTTCAGGTTTTGCTTTGCTTGTGAAGAGTACATTAGTGCTCATTGCCACCTCCAGTATTTCCAGTGTGTACACAATAGTCTCGGCAGCTTTTTTGGAAGAGAAATGTAACAACAGCGCAAACCTCTTCAACCTCCATTCTAAGTTTTAGGTATTCAGTTATTTTCAGTTCTAAATTAGCAATCAGGAGAAAGGAACTAAAAAGAAAACAGTAGAAGTTATTAACTCAAAAATCAGAGTTTCCAAAGTTACTCTGAAAAATAAAAGTGTACACAGACAAAACCAGAACTACTACTATTTTCTGTTTTTGTTTTTAAATGCTGCATTGGGTAACATTCAGTTAAATGCTGTTATGTCAGTATTGACTATGAAGTTTTTTCATTACACGGAACAACTCAAGCACCCTCACCATTCAACTTATGTTCTTAATTTAAGAAGGCAACCCTATTCAAGGAAGAAGCTACAGCATATGGAGAATAAATGACGTTTCTCTACAGCTAAGCCATTCTATCCTTAAATAAGTTAGTGTCAAAACCATTCACGAAAATAAATATTGAAGTCACACATTTAAAATAGCACAAACAGCAAACAGTGTATCTTCTTCTACATTATATAACCACACTGGAAATCTCTGTCATTTAATCATTAAACAAGCATCCATCAAAAGCGACAGACTAAGACTGGAATTTCAAACAAACATAGTATTACAGATTAAAAAAAAAAAAAAAAAAAAACAAAAACAAACACCCACCCACACACTGTATTCTTTTGTCCAGTTGCCAATTAAGCTAAAACATCCTGTAATGTCAGGACAACTCATGCTGAGGTGGGTAAGAACAGAAAATACCACCTGAGGAGCGCTGCCGCACACTTCCTCACGCGCTCTCCTCCCAATGGCCTCCTGCAGCACAGCGCCCTTTGGCCCTTCTCTAAGGACATGTCCTGGTCCGGCTCTTGACAATTACGGGCATTTCCACTAGACGTGGAATGTAGCTCATGAAAAAAAGTTACAGAGCCAGCTGGCATCATTGTTAGCGACTGCTGGCATTCGACATGTGCTTACCTCCTTCTCTGCTCCAACAAGGGCATGATGAATTTTGTCTCCTATGAATGGTACTCGAACTGCCAGTTGAGACTTATTACTACCCTGTTTGTATTGGCAATACTGTTCATGAGGATACAGGAGAGCCCTGGCATCTCACCGAAATATTTAATAAACTGCTGTTAAAGCTCATTCAAATTTACTTTCACTTTAACAATACTTTGTGTGTATATCCTTATACACGTACAAACACAAGAATAACTGCACCACTGTCTAAGCATATTATCTACTAACACTCTTTAGACCTGAAAAGAAAAAAAAAAAAAAAAAAAAAAAAGAGATAAAGCTTTTTGCTACATCAAGGTCTCCGGTCTGCAGCTGTTCTGCATAGCAAATTCCCATTTCAGTAAATTGGTGCTCTGTTCCCAGAACAGATGCAAAAAATCAAACTCCTAATGAGAATATACAATGCAGCTTGATTCTAAGAACAAAGTATAATTTCTCGCTCAATTCCTTCATTCTGTAGTCAAATGATTCTTTTAATTGTAATGGGAATTCCATAAACCTTTCATTGTCAGGGATATTTTTTTTTTCCTAGCAAGAGGACAAGAGCCGTACATCAATGTTGTATTTTTCAATACATACATGCTCTAGCTGTTAGTTCAGAGAACGTATCTCAGCTATAGATAGGGGAAAAAAAAAAAAAAAAAAAACACCACACAACAACAACAACAACAACAACTGTGCTCCACTCACTGCAGCACTTGCCCCAAGAAAGACTGTTTTGTTAGTGAGTAGAAATATGAATCCCAGATCCAGAATTTGAAAGTCAAATTAAAAGGTTATTCTTCAAATTGGACATCAAGATAACCTGCTTCTATGTTATAAATAAAAAATTTATATTATAAATATAAATAATAATATAATAATATAATATAATATAATATAAATAATAATATAATATTATTTATTATAAATAAAAAATAAAAAATTAAAATTTAATGAAAATATGAAAATCTTTATTGCCATATACACATCTTTTAGTATTCCTCACTTCAAAATGCCAACTCAAATAGATAGGTATTTAATTCCCAGAGAACATGTCAGTGCCTGAAATTTGTAAAATCAATGCCTAAGTGTAAAACTAAACACAGGAGACAGAAGATTCACAAATGATATTCCTAGTTCCATACATAAGAACAAAGCAAGAGAAGATGTTGAAAATTTTCACTTTACCGGGAAAATTTAAAACTAAACAAGGAAGAATGTTGAGTCATGGGGAAGAGCTCCCTATCTTTACTCAGAACGTTGCAGAATGTTAATTCATCACAGTGAAAAAACAAGGATTTGGTGAAGGCAGGCCATCTGAAAGATCTTTTATATATAAGCATAAAAACCATGAAGACACATATCACAATCTAGTACAAATTCTATTACTTTACATATGTAAAATTCTACATCTGATTTTTTTTTTTTTTTAAAGCAAATTAGCAAATGACTTACCGGCAGTGTTTATGTGATCCGGTTAAGGTTTCAATCACAAAGCATTCCCCCTCATTGAGACAGTATGCAAGATCCTTGTCTTTGCATGGCTTAAAGTGCTCAGATCGCTCAGTGGAATACGTTGTAGTAACTATAGAGGAAAAAAAATAAGACAAAATGAAAGAGATGCTGTAAAGACTAAATACAGAATGTTAAAATTGGTGTCAGTATCACTGATTAAGACAATACAAGTAACTAAGAGATAGCAAAAGCAAAGGGCAAGCAAACTTCAATTTGGCGACAATGTTATTTTCAATTAACATTGCTAAAAATATCCACCAAGTCTTACATTTGGAAATATTAGCCTCCTCCCACAACTCCACTCTAAAAAAAAAAAAAAAAAGGGGGGGGGGGGTGATTATACTTTAAGAATTTGTAATTAAATGACAAGACCTGGTAATACTGACATGTCATGCTGAGCTACCATTCCTGTCTTCCAATTTCTCTCTTCAACACTTAATCAAAATAAACTGAAATTTTCAAAGAGGAAAATGAATATCTGACTGAGACCACTTGAATCCTCTTTACTAGAGCCAGAATTTCACTCAAAGTGCTTTTTTGTGTGTGTGTGTGTAGACAACTTCCATGGAGTCATTGCTCATATGAGATCTTAATTCTCAAAACCTTATTAAATTGTCACTCACTTCACTGGAACAAGAACCAGAATCTAATGTATTGATTGATACTAACACGATAGGAGAACTTTTCATTATACATTGGGCAGCCCATCACAAAACACTCCGTTTCCTACTGCAAAAGCAAAAGTCAAAGGACCGAGGTCAAGCTCATGGCATCTAGAAATCTGCACACTTGAACTGCGCACACACATTCAGCCTCTTTCTATTCATTAAAAAATACAAAACAGTATCATCTAAATTGAAAACAAAAGTTGAAAAATAAAACACACAAAAAATTAAACAATCTCAAACAGTTCTATAAGAATATCTGCATTATTAAATGTGTTTTAATGATACGATTGAGGAGATTCTCGGTCTTTCTCAAAAACAAAATGAAAAGTGACAATTTACAAAATATTTGAATTCCCCAAACTTTCAAAGTAACCAGTTTTTCATTTTTAATACATCTTGACAAAAACTGGTACTGCAAGGTTTCCCTGGCATGCAACCTAAGTGAAGGAGGATTAACAGACCTAAATTCAGAAAGTTCTCTCTCAAAATCCCATAGAGAAAATCCACAACCTAAATTGGTAAATAACAATCTTCCCCCAAAGTAAAAAATATTTTAATTCAAAGGGAAAATACTCTCCAGCTTCCTTTGCAGAGGGAGATGCCGGGTTTCCCCAGCACCTTGCTGAACAGGTGGCACAGGATCAGCTTTCAGAAACGCAACACAGAGGCACTTAGGGAAAGGGACCGGCCATACAAACACCACTAAGTTTTTGCTGATGGCAAACAAACCCTGCAAGGGATGCACCTGGGAAACCACATGAGATCTTTATAAGCATAAACAAGGGCATTCACGTCTGCTGATGTTTCAGGAAGAGCCAAGTTTCACATTACCAAAATAGCCTTAGGTAGAGGCAAAGCCCTAGTTACCTTGTGAGACCCATTGAACAGGGCTGCTTGAGCCACCACCTCAGATTTCCAACATTTCTACATACGAGCAACAGTAGCCACACTTGACATTTATAGCGCTCTAAGTAAACAAAACTTCAAAAGTAGAGGTAACATTTACAAGCCCTTAATTACAAGGGGCAAGCAAGCACGCTTGGTGGAAGGTAGTCTAGGCTGAGCGCCCGTCAGGACTGGCGCACGATGCCTGCGGCCTCGCCAGCATGTCAGCGATGATCCAAACCACAGGGTCACACCAGAAGCATGGGACATTGCTTCTCTGCTGCAGTGAGCACAGAATTAGCATGTTTCAAAGCTCTGAGCCACACATGCTCCTCGGAGGTTTTGGTCCGTTTAACCATTTCTCAGCCTCACTGAGCTCCCCTGAGCACTGCTGCCCATGAGGCAGCTGGTGCTCTGTGCCCCTCATGGCACCTTCCGGAAAGTTCTCCCCCTCAACGGGACACAGCACAGCAGCACAGGCAGCGCTGGGCACCAGGGACAGTGCTGCCACACTGCCTCAGGAGCTCCCGTGGCCATGGACAGTTCCAAGCTCACCTTAATACCATGGAGCTATTCTTTTTCCCCAGATTTTCCTGTACAAAAATCTCATCTGCTGTTTATTTTCCTGTGGAGTGCTACCTGCTTGGCCGCCATCTTCTGCATCTTCAATAATTTCATAGCCTCAGCAAACACCTCACAGATGTGGTTAGTTTTGATGCCTTCTACCAGTTATTTTCCTCACCTTCCCTTTTAGCCTGCTGTACTGCCTCTAGGCATGGTTTGTGATGCTGCATTTTCCCCAGCTGGACCTAATTTCAGTTTTTCTTACCCTGCTGGAGTTCTGTCCTTCCAAATTGAACACAAAGACTTTATATTGAGATAACAGTGATGGCAATAGCCCTTATGACAGCCTGGGAATGTACTCCTCATGGTGAAAAGTAGACAGAAATTGCTATTTTTTTTTTAAATACAGTCTCAGTGAAGATAATTTTTGAGTTATAACCTTCTCTGTACTGGCAATATTTGTGCAACCCTAGCGGGTGCATATGCACAGCAGCATTTGACTATGTCTAGCTGATCTCTGTTCTGTGAAGGTCAGATGTCTGAGCTGAACAGCTTGTATCACTCAATGTTGTGCTAGCCTTGCTGCTATTAAAGAGCCTAAACTTCTTACAAGCTCTTACTAGTATTTTACAAAGAAATTGCAGGAAAAAAAAAAAAGGCAGTTCTCAGAATTGCCACCACTTTCTTTGAAAAAGGATGCAAGACAGAAATTCTCAACTGTTAAGATTTCTTGTATTCAAGTACAGCACGTTCATTTCCACTTCAGTGCAGGCCTCTTTTCTAAAGCTACAGTTCTTTTACTTGGGCATTTCATATAGACTTCTCAAATTTACTTTCAGATTTGTCTCCCTGGGTTGCCTTCAGGACACCTGAGAAGTTCCTGATCATGAGCTCTGCATTCAAAACTGCAGGTCTCTGCTGAAATGAGGTAGGTTCTATGTAGAAAATGCAAGCTACTCTAAAATGAAAAACCCTTCAGACAATACACTTTGTCATTGCAATCTAGAAAAAGGTCATATAAAAAAGCTTTTAATGAGAGCGCTAAATTTTATGTTCACTAAAATAATGCAGTTCTCAGAGTTATGTAGTGCTTCCCTCCTGCTGTTTTACAAACATGTAACTTAAAAAATTTTATTCTTTCACTTACAGACTAAATAAGAATGGGGGAGGGGGGGGTAGAGAGAGAAAATGCCAAACTCATAGCATGATATTAATTAAGGAATAAAGAGCAAAAGAAACTTCCTCTTATTTGCAAGTACAATGTTTGTTAAAATTTTGCCTAAGATAATTTTAGTTCTGTCTTGACAGAGCCTTTGGTAACTGTAAAGTAAGTATTTAAGAGAGACTCACTTTTAACACAAGAGATCTTCCCTTGTCATGCTAATCAAACACCAGTTGGCTGTAGCTAGGGAGACTGTTGGAATAATTAAACTACAGTCATAGACTGTATGCTAAAACCTAAAGATATTATCTGTAAATTAAAACTTTTTTTTTTCCCTGAAAATAGCATCAAGATTTCTCTTTAAGCTTCTTTGAACTGTTTGCATATGGTTATGTACAATTAAAGCCTTTCCTTTTTATGAAATGAAGATAGGAAAAATGTTGCATATGTTTCAAGAGGCAGCACTGTAACAACTAGCAATGAAATTATGAATGCTGGTTATTTAAGCAGATACTCCATAGCCACTTTTTGCCAGTCAAATTTATATTTCATTTAATAACATTTAAGAAGGATGTGAATGTACTATGATGCAAAGTTATGCTACAGATATGGGACTACTTGGAGCTTTTATACTACACTTCAGATTTTAATGAACACATACCTATAACTTAGCAAAAAACTGATAAAGCAGCAGATGCATCAGACCAGCATCACTCACCCTGGCTGGCTCACCAGCCAGATCGTGGAGAGTGCTGAAACAGGGAGAAAATGCCCAAATGCGGTACCTTCATGTTTAATTTGGGGTATTATATAAGCAAGCTGTCATGCTATTAACTCACTCAAAAACATTCCCTGGAAATATTTCTGTGGTTATACCCAAGCATATACTTGAACAGATTGCTTTTGCCCTGGACCAGCAGGGCACAGACCACATCCACTACTGCATGGAAAGAACAGCTCAAATCCCAGCAATGCACAAGAAAGGAGGCAGAAGTCACCTCTTTAATAATAGCCCACTTCCCCTCCCTCTTTTCAGTGATCCCCAAAACTAAGGCTTAAAAGTGAAATGTGATCTCATTCCAGAAATAAAAATATTGCCATTTTCCTATTGGTATACCAGTTTGTTACTGCAATATGAAAGGATTTGCAAGTTATCAACAAGTTATCAACCAAAACACCATTGTGATCAGGAAACTGCTCACTTGCTTCAGACCTCACGTGTACTGAAGTTTGCATTTGTTTTCGCAACTTCATTTTCATTTCAGAACTATGCTAGCTAATCGCATTTATTAGAGCTTAAATACAGTAAGTTCTGAATACAAAATAATTTATGTACATGCAGGATGGACATGAGAGGTTGCATTCCCCTGAACAGCTCATAATAAAATCTGAGGAAGTTGCCAAAAGGAAAAACATTCAGGAAAGAGCCTTAGGAGACACAAAGGGCCAGGGCTTCTTAAAAGTTCAGCATCTAAGAGCAATATCATCAGCAACCTAGGGGACTAAGACTATAAATGGCCTTAGCATCACCGTGAAGAGCTATTTTTAAGATTGAGACGTGGCCATTGTTGCAAAATGCTTTTGACAATTGCTCACATATTTGAGGTGTCTTTTTGTAGGGCTTCTCGTTAACTGATCTGAAAGAAATTCAGAGAGGAGTTCGAGGAAGAAGTGGGGTACTCAAAACTGTGCCAAAGATGGATCTAGCATCCCCGCTAGGGCTTTGCTCTCCTTTGATCCTTAGCAGTCTGTTCCTCCCACATGAAAAGTATGCCAACATAACTGCAGAAATCAAAAGAAGTGCCAGCAACTAGATGGCACAGGATAGACACCAGGGCCACTAAAAAGGGGACACTTGTTTTGTTTACCTTGGATATGAAATTAGCTCTAGGAAATACATTCTCTGCAACACACAGGCAAACTGAAATACAGGAGAATTCATTGACTTGTAGGCCAGCACAAAAGCAATACAGCAACAATAACAAAAATCTTCTCAGTAGTGCAGAAATTGCACTGATATTCCCAATACTTACGGGATAAACAAAAGAAAAACAAACAAACAGAAACAAACTAACAACACCCCCTCCTGAAGAGTTCTGCATAGTCTAAAAGCCACTACAAGAAAGTGAGCATAAGCCACTGCAGCTGTTATGCCTGCAACCGCTGGCATGTCATGATGAAACAGTAAGTACAAATCTTCATGTACCACATCTGCAGCAGAGTGCACAGAGTGCAGCAGTGAAGGTTTGTGAAAGAAGCACTTTTTTTTGCTCAGTTTGGCCCTTGAAAAAATTAATTTGGAGCAACAATTGCTCATTATGTATAAAGAATTGGGGAGAAAAAAAAAAAGTTGCCCTAAGCAAATCAAAATTCTCTGCTTTTATTTTATATTTCTCACTGCTCAGTTCCTTTTTAATAAATTTAAGTGAACAGCTTCAGGATTTTGCGTTTCCAAATCTGATATACTTGAAAGGAAACAAGAAAGAAGTGCAACAATCTAAATAAATCAGTATTGTTACAGAAAGAGCGCCAAGTCTGCGGGCAGTAAGGATTGTGACACTAAGTAAATACATAGATAAACTCAACACTAGCCCTCCAAACCACCCCCATAGAACACAACTGCCTTTCCTCGCATCTGTGAATCACAGCATGGGGGAGCAGGAGCTTGGAAGCCTGGACCAAAAGAGAAGGAGAACGTGCAGACAGACGCCTGGGCTCTGGGCGCTAGGCTGAGCAGGTACCCCCAGCACCCGCGCTGCTACAGCTCAGAACTAGCAGAACCAACAGACCCCAGTGAAATCCAAGCCTCTTCGGCTTGGATTTGTTTACCTTGGATATGAAAAATATGCTCTGGTTTGCCCTGTAATGCCCAATTCCCATCACAAGTCATGTAAAAATTCCATATGTTAATCTAAGAGAAGTACACTAGTAATATAGTTCCAGGTCCTGCTACAATTTTTGGTATTGAGAATTTTTTTTTCTATTGTCATTTAAATTATTATTTATATTTTCTTTCAGGAGAAAGCATGAGGCTACTTCAGTTTGCCTCAGGGCTAGTATAAATCTCTGACTAACCTAAGAACAGAGAGAGGCAGACTCCACACCACTTAATCTTCCTCCCTCTTTGTGCTCGAGTCTAAAATACTTCACAGTCGGAACCTCCCACTGCAACGATGAAATCAAAGCCATTTTGTTAACAGTTCGTATCTTTTTACATGAATATCATTGTAACCGAGCAATAAACCATCATCAGCTCATTCTACAAATTCCATTCACCATCTCAAAATTAGTTACAGGCTCTACAGACTCTTACTTTTCCATGAAAATCATACAGCACGTGGTTAGGGAAATTATTAATGCAATGCACAGACACTGGTAAACTAGAGCAATAGCCTTGTGGTTTATTTTAAATTTCTTTCAATATAAAATGAAATCTTAATTAAATCACGTTCCCCCTTCTCTTGGATAAAGCAATTTTGCCCTTAACATGCATATCAAGCAATCCCTTTTATCAACATATGGGTGAGGGCAGAGAGGGAGAGAGCAAAAGTTTCTGTGGGTCTCAGGAGGTGAGTGGGAAACCTGTAGGAGGGAACAGTGAACAAGTGGGTGCTGGTCCCCAAGAAGGGCTCTGGAGCTGTCAGGAGAGCTCAGATCCTTGCCTAAACATCCCTAATCTCTCATGCCAGCCTTGATGAGGCTCCCAGACCCAATTCAGTCTCAGTTCTCCTGACCATTAAGGAGGTGGCCTGGAGGACCTGCTGCCCTCCAACTTGGCGCATGCTGTGCTTTGCTGCACCATCGCCAGATCAAACGATATTGTCAGAGCTCAGAAATCTCCAGCTAGCTCTAAGGCACGTAAACTGCCACAGGAGAGTTTTACGGAAGCAATAAAGTTGGACGTAAAAAAATGAATGACTTGTGGGTTTTTTTTTTCCTCTGCAATCTGAGCTGCTGTCCACACGTTCTTCCATAAAGTTATAGATGAATTTAAATTGTAATGATTCTAGTTCACCCTCCTGGCTTGGAGCATAACCAGCTTGCATGTTAGACCTGATTGCTCAGCCCTTCCTTGCAACAGTTTTGAAAACCTCCAAGGATCGAGGTTGCACAACCTCTTGGAGCAACCTGCTGTGCTGCCCAGTCACTCTCCCTCACTCAGGCAGGCACTGACTCGTATTAATGACTCCACAGGCATCTCCAAAGATTTTGCATTTGCATATAGGTAGAAACTAGGTGGGCTACACTGTTGTAAGAAGTGCTGCAAACCTATGACACACTCAATAGCATTAAACAGCAACAGAACAAGAGTTACCAGTAAACTAACTTAAAGCAAAGTTCTCCTGGGAGCCAGTATTTTGTGATTTATAGCTCCTACGGATCAGCTGCAAATTCTTCACAGTAGATAGAAATTAAATTACTCACTCTGGTATTTTAAAGGCTTAATAAGATACTTGCATAAACTATTCCAAAGTACAAAGGTTTAAGTAGATAAAAAATAAGTGCTATGCAAAATACAGGAAATAAACATTATGTTATACTACCAAGATATTAATTGCCAAGAGGGTATTAGTCATCTCCATTGCAAAGTTCTACTTTCAGAAGGATTATTTTAAAACTTTTGGAAAGTTATGACTTAAAACATCAAGTCTTTGCTAAGAAATTACTGATATGAAGAAATTAGAATGGGCACCGGCATAACTGTGGTCACTTGGGACCATCTGTTAATCTGAAGAATTAAATTGTCTGTACTCATAAGAACAACAAACTTAAGAGCAAACAAGTTTCCTTCTTTTTTTCTCTGCCATGTAATTTATGTAAAAAGACAATTAAGCCTTTTTCACAAACCAGCAACTTACAAAACTTTAAACGCTAAAACCTTGGCATTCTTGAGAAGATCGCATTTTTTCAAAAGCTTGGGGTTTATGTATTTAAATAAGCAACACAATGAATGCACAGGAGTCTCTCTGCACAGAAAAATATCCTACAGGATTTACAACCACAAATAAATACAAGTCAAATCATTCAGACTAAATATCACTGTCTAGTTGATCCAGGGGGCTTTTGTTCCCCAGCTATTGCTAATGCAAAGAAAGGCTAAAGCTGATAATTAAGGCCTCTTCATTAATGATAACTGCAGATTTACTGGCCACCAAGGCTTTTTTAGTCAGAGACGTGAAATAATCAGTATTTGCAAATCCTTATATATTTTCCTAGAGGAAAGTTCTCCTGGAATCAAAATGATTTGTGATTTAAAGTTTCATAGACTCATTTGCAAATCCTTAAAGTGGTACAGGAATTATTCAATAACATGTTCTAGAGATTTAATGATTCATATCCTATAATCATTGACAAAATACTGTGGGCTAAAAACAGATATACAGTGGAAAGAAAAGCATCACGCTTATTATATTAGGAAAGACAACACTATAATATAAAAGTACTACTAATGCATGTATTTTCTTGTCTTACAACATTCTGTATTCATCTGACACATTTTAGAAAGGGAACGTGGGAGAACAGAGAGAAATGCAGTTTGCTGATTACTTGCTCTATTAAGTTATTCCAGAAAGAAAACAACTAATTGAAATGATGGAATTAAGTTTTTGTTGTTGCCTTTTTTTTTTTTTAAAAAAAAAAAACTCTATGCTTGATAAGAGTGGTCATTTCTTCAACATAAAACAACAACAAAAACCCAGAACTTCTGTCTGTTTTTCCACTCCTTCAAATTCAGAAAACACAAGTCTACACTATGCATTTCTAGACTAATAAATTCCAAAACTTAATCTTCATTATGCTTAAGTTACAATAAAGATAGAAGGACAGAACGAAGTGACTACAACTTGCACATTAAAAAGGTGATATAAATGATGTTAAAATAGCATATTTGAATTCCTGAAAGTCTTAGCCACTTGTTCTAATATATCCAGAAATGCAGAAAATTTGCATATTATGTATCAGGGAAGAAAAGGAATGAAACACCTGTAACGGCTTCTCTCCCTTACAGACACATTAAGATCCACTCTTGCCCTTCCACGTGCCCTTCACTCCACTCTGCAATTAATCGGTTTAGATAATAAGCACTGAACGTAGCTATGGCAAGGATATTTCAATAAAAATACTTTGCATGAAATCTGCCTTGAAGTAAAACAAACGACCCTGGCATAATCCACATTAGCTAAAGAACATTAGATTTTACGTCTTGCAGTTGTATTCTTGCCTTATTAAGGCAACAGAAATAATTAACTCAGTATAGTTGAAATTGAAATACCTCCTACCCTCACCCATGAGAAATTTGGGCAGCATCACAAGCACTTAGTGCCCCTTGCCACCAGTTTGATGGATGCAAACTAGTCAGCTCTCCAAAGCTAAACAAAACAGCTTGGAGGTTCAACAAACCAGCACTGCTGGCAACTGAGATAGATAGTTCAAGCAAGGGGGAGGAGAGTATTTGCGAGAAGGCACTGACAACCGCATTTCCAGTTCTTGTTCAAATTAAATGTAGGCTGCGGCACAGAAATAAAATATAATTAGACATAAGTAAGACTGCAGGCTCTAGATGAAAATATTAGTACGGTAAAGAAAGGGCCAATTAAACTAGTACTTTAACTCCCGCTGCAGTGTTCATAATGTTTATAGAATTACAAGACAATGGGAACAGAAAAATAGAGAATTACCTCCAGAAGACCAAATTTATTAATATGAAATTATGAATTACGGAAATGCCACATTGACCACCTCCAGCGGTTACAGCCTAACTTCACTTTATCATATTTCAACTGAAAAATAAATCATATTTGCTAGTCTAGCAAGACATTAGAAAAAAATTACAAAAACGCCAGCTGTGATGGCTGCTCCTAGCACATGTTTCAAAGAACTAGTAATTGAGTAATAAAAGATAATAGGAAGAGTCATTCTCTTTTGACAATTTCTAATTCATCCCAACTAATATAAGTGATACACATATCCACTTCTAACAGGTACGACTTCCCTTTACCCATTAATCAGAAAACAAATGTAGTGTTTTGTGATCACCTATTGGTACTAGGCAAATTTTAATGACCTTTTGTAACTAGTATGAGTTTTTATGACTATGCCAAAGCTGCATTTTTGCAGCTGTCTCTGAACTTGTCACGTTATAAAGCTGACTCAGAGAGTGATTTTATGCCAGAAGATTTTTGGCAGCTGCAACAAATATCCTGGTAATAACCCCTCTGGAGAGTAAAACCACTAGTCTTGGAAGCATGAAAAAGGCCCTCAAACATGAAATCAGCTGATGAATCAAGGGAACTGGTTACAGAAATACTCTGGTAGTCATAGGCAGAAGTTCATGGGAAATGAACCCCACGGGTAGTCAGCTCCTCTAACAGTAGCTCCTTTCAAGTTTATGGAAGGAAATCAAAACAAGTATTTTCTCATTTCTCTCTCTTCTTTTCCAATAAATGATCAACTTTTACTTTGCTTTCCCAGCCAAGTTGTTTCTAAATTACTATCATGTACAAGTGGCCTGTTCACAATGCAGCATGAAATCTCGAACATCAAAATGCTTGTAACACTTTAAACAACAGTGGATTCAAAGAGTGGTTCTTTAGAGCCCCTTATCACCCAGCCCACCCAGGTTCAAGCTTCCCCACTCACTGAACTGAGACAAATGCCTCCCTACCAGGATTCTTTTTTTCCTAATCATTCCCTAGGAAACATGAAGGTCATTTGCTTTACGGGCCTATTACCCTTGTATTTTCTGAGACTACAATTACAACTGGTAGTTGCAGAGTTTTCTTCTTTTAAAAAAGAGATTTTTTGCATTGCTTCAATGTTCGGTTTCTTTTTAGGAACAGGAATGTAGTTATGCAGTGCAATGCGCAAATGCAGTCAGAAGCAGCAGATGTTATAGTTTGGACCTCATTAAAACCTGAGCAAAAGCTAGGAAAATGCAGAGGAAAGCAAGGCAAGCAATCAAATTCTCTGGAACACAGCATGCAAAGTTCTTGGCCTTCAATAACGTTGGACTGAATTAGCCATCTTTTATGTAAGAAAAAGCTTCATTAGTGCAAGAGTTGTTTAACAGATCCATGCCAGAATCCTTAAATGGCCATTGGCATGCAGGCAAGCATAGGATACACAACATGCAATTTTAGGGGAGGAATATTGTCAGAATTTCTTTTCTCTGAATGGCTCTCAGGGATACTGCGACAGTCTCTGAGAGGCACTGGAGGCCACGGTAAGCTAGAACAAGCTAGAACAACCTTCACATTACCCAGGTTGCACTCAGAACATGGCTAGTATCTGTTGACTGCAAAAATATATTTAAAAAGAAAAAAAAATCCTGAATGAGTAGATTCATGTTTCTCATCCCTTTTGGCACCTTTCCATTTGCCAACTAGCATATTTTCTTTCTGTTTTTTTTTCCCAGTTGAGCAAGTTTCATGGCTGTTCAGCAGTTTTACATGTTTTCACATGCTCTTGCCTTAGTACTGTAAGATATCCGTGATGGTAGTTTCTGCTAGCTAATTCTCATCCTATGGGCTGACAAGGACTTCAAAGCCAAAGTGATCAGCTAGAGTGTTCATTACCCAACCTTCCCACTCGTGCATATCCTGCAAGTAGAGTTTTGTCCAGGTGCCAACATGACAGCAAAGCAGGAGACAGCATTCAGTATCTGCAAATCTGGCCAGTGAAGATGCATCCTTAGAGGTCTATATTAAATGCAAAAGGAGTGGTACCTACCATGGAGTTATTGATAGGGCTATTAGACTTACCTATGATCATATATACGGTATGGCTGAAAGCCTCAGCACATTTTAGTGGTACATCAAAGCTCAGTCCAAAGGAAATGACTTTTGACTACCAAGATCTAAATCACACCTGAATTGACTATTTAGAAATGAAAAAATAGTGTACAGAATCACCAAAAGTCAACATGGGAGAAAAGCAGGATTTTCAGATATCCATTATAGCTAAACAAAAACTACGGTTACCGGAAGAGGCCACAGTTTTGTGTTTGCACGTTCTGGGCACCAGGGCTGCTTATAGGTTAGCATCCTTCCTTCAAGATTACCAGTATTTGGGATGTTGCAAGGTATGCTTTAAAACGCTGTAATTAACATGGCCAATTAGTGTTACTAATGATTGTTTTGGAAAATAATACATCAGTGATGGAATGGAAGAAAAATTTCAAGAGGTTCCACACACAATTCCATGTCTAGTTTGAGACAGATCTCGTTTTGATCTACTTTCTAGCTGAGCATCTACTGCCTGCAGCTGTGGGATGTTACAATATCCAGAGACTTTTCTAGGTTCACATTTCACCACAGCATTATCACGCAAACACAGCAATATGAGGATAACAGCAACAACAACAACAACAACAAACAGCTAAAAGCTTGCACATTTATGAAATTTGGCTGAAGTTCAGCCATGTTCATGACGGGGGAAAAAATAAACAAACAAATAAAAAATATCAACTTCAATCCCGTGAGGATTTGCTCTTACGTGCACAATTCTGCTACCCTGTTTTACAGTTCAAAAACTACTGATCACACCTCTATCTCAAGGTGAAGCTTTACATTTAATGATTTTTAATAAGGAAGTTTAGCAGTTGCTCCTCCCTCCAAAAAAACTTGCAGCTTCAGCGATTGTCTCCTCACTATTTCCTTTCTTTCAGCTTCAGTACTGAAAGAACAGCATATAGCACAAGGCACAACCCTTCTCTTCACAGGATTAGATAGATGCATTACCTGGGACCAAATCAGGAGGCAGTTCAAATTATGGCATTATTTCAAAAGCTGTGTACTTCCAAAATTCCCTGAAATATGGGCAGAAACCTGAAGATCTGTGATTTCATCAGCTTGCATATCTGGGACATGTTTTAAATGGTGCGACCTTTTAAGGGTTCATGGTGAGGTTTAGCATTTTGGGCTATTCTAAATAACCGGAACACAATCTAGGATAATATCTGCCCTAAAGCTAACAATGCTTAGAAGGTTCACATTATATATTCTAATTTCTGCGTTGCTGTGAGGTGTGTATTATTTGTCTAGTGTCAGGGCTATACAGATTACTTCATGAAACACAGGAAATCCAAGTTCGCTCCTGGAAGATCTGTCAAACACAACAAAGAAAAAAAAAAAAACAAAAGAACAAAAAGAAAAAAAAATTGTCCAATAGTCTTCCTCCCTTCCTCTGCCTCTGTACAAAACCAAAATAATAATCAGAAAAAAAATCAATCTTTTAAAAGGAACTTCCTTTGAGAAGTATGTTCCTGAGATAACTTTGATCAATATGTTCAATATGTATCTGAGGGGTGATTGTAGGGAGGATGAGGCCAGGTTGTTTTCCGTGGTGGCCAATGACAGGACAAGGGGTAACGTGTGTAAGTTGAAACACAGAAGTTTAATCTTCATGTGAGGAAGAACTTCTTTCCTGTGAGGGTGACAGAGCCCTGGAACAGGCTGCCCAGAGAGGTTGTGGAGTCTCCTTCTCTGGAGATCTTCCAAACTTGCTTGGACGCAGTCCTGTGCCACGTGCTCTAGGTGTCCCTGCGTGTGCAGGGGGGTTGGACTGGATGATCTCTAGAGGTCCCTTTCCAACATTCTGTGAACTTAAAGCAATAGCACTGAACTCTAGGTCCTAAAACAAATTAGGCAATTACTTTGGTAAAAAAAACCCTCTCGCAATCATTGTCGTTTATGGTTTTTAAAGAGCACACAGTGTTGTCTGTATAAATATTGTTTTGCTCTTTTGATTGCTTTCGATAAAGTAATTTTTCAAGCAGAACATTTAAATTACCACACGTGGAAAATCGTAACATCTTTTACCTATTTGGTTTGGTTTTGTGAGATTGATTGCGCATTAATTCCTATCTGTGTCCAGAAAGTTTTGATGAAATAGTTAACTATTTGTTTATTGGATATTATTGTAGGGACTGTAAGTATTTACTTGCCTTCCCCACCTTTTTTTTTTTTTGTTAAAAATAAAAAACTTGACCTAGAAACTGAAGTGAGACCAAGTCTATTAACTTTTATCTTTCAGATATTACAGATGATGTGTGGAAAAGCACTTAGCTAAAGGTCAACTGAAATATAGAAATAACTAATTTAATCAGAGCATCCAAGATAGGAAGCACAGTTTTATGTTAATAAAAAGGTTGGGTGCACAAAGGTAAGTAAAAAAACCCTTCAATGCCTATAATAAAAGCTGCAGATGTCATCTGCAAGGATAACCCAAATGATGGTGAACACTCTCTTCCTCTCCTTAGCCAGCTGACATACTGTCTTCCCCAGAGAAAACACAGACCCTAGAGCAACCTACCTTGGGAGAACATAACTAGGTCTCACAGGCAAAGTCTCCTCTCAACTCTACCACAGCAGTTCAGGGAAGTTTAGCATACAACCCAAAAAAAGGTTTCTGCTCCCATCCAATCCTGGAGATGAGTGTTGCTAAAGTTGGCTAGTCCTGATCTAGCCCTATAGCCAAGGCACAAACAACATAATTAAAAGCCACCCTGATACTCTTGGCTAGATTCTATTTTCTATTACTCTGTGGTGCAGGGCAAGTTGTTCCCTGGGCTGAAGGCAGCCTGCAGACCTCGCAGGTGCCCTCGCTCAGCGTTTACACCGTGGTGATTGCAGGGAGCCCTTAGCCAGTCAGTGCATTTCCCACTGGCCACGCAGCGGCTCGCGGGCACGACGCTCCGCGCGGCCAGAAGGTGTTTACGCGGTTCTCAGGCACGTCACGCGAGGAGCTGCTGCGGTCAAACGCAAGCTGCATGCGCGAATCGGCTTAATGCGTGTCGCCATCAACCAGTGATAAAATCACACAGGGCACAGGCATTCTCCACATATTTGTTGTTGCTGCTGCTCTCAGTGATTTTTGAAAATACGGCAAGATGGTGACTTCAATCAGCTTTTTTTTTTTTTTTTTTTTTTTTTTTTTTTTTAAATATGTAAGCTGTTTACATTACATACCTATAAGTCCTAATGACAATCAAGGTGCCAGCTGCACCACACATTTTAGTGAACAATCTCCTTTCCCTCTTCCTTAAGAGTTTTGGTCTAGAAGAGATAGAAAAGAACAGGTTCTGTGCGAGGTTCAAGGCTTCGGAGCAGGTCACTGACAGGGTGAGAAAGGCAGTCATCTCTTGTGACAACCTGTCACACGCTGTTGCTCAGTTTTGAATGCTTTGTTTGTGAAGTTAGGAGAATATCTACTGAATTGGAAAGCAATTGTGATTTCTTATTTTTAGTAAGATAATACTAAGCTTAATTGCAAAGAACTGACCTTTTTTGCTCCTTCAGCATGCACAGACTGGCATACAGATGCTTCAAATACTATCTACAGTTCAAACTGGCATCTTGTTAAAGTGGTATTGCTTTGAGTGTAGAACAGTAGGGAATTCCCTTATTTTTATGAAGCAACTATACAGTAGAGATCTTTCAACTTCATATTCTGCTAGAAAACAACTACAGCTTCTTATATTAATAGGAGAGTGTTGTTGCATAATGTTTCAAGAGAACACTGTTCCAGAAATTAAATCACTTTTTATGAAATGAAAGCATCAAACTTATCAACTGATATTTTATAAAATATGAGAAAATAGCAGTAGTCAGCAATAGAATTGGATGTCTGCAGGGAAGCAATGCTCTGTTCATACTTCTTACTTCAGCACGATAACCTTTAAATTGCTATGCAAACCCTTTGATTCCATGAATTCCCTATTTTCTTGGTTTCTTTTCAAATCCCTGCACTGCTAACACACACATTGTTTCACTAATATAAATTGGTAAAATCAGTTTTATTTATGGACTACACTCAAATTTTACAACAGTATTGGTAGCTTGCATTTTGATTATGTATTTGAATAATTTAGATATGCTATCACTTTTCCTAATGAAAACAAAGCTCAAACATGCAATGTAGAACCATAGCTTATTCCATAAACAGCAGACTCTGACCAAGGTAACATTCTTTAAAATAGGCAATGTCCAAGCATTGTTTTTTGTTTTGGAAGAGCACTAGGTATTGACTGAAGTTTGTTTCCACTGAATTCAAACCAATTTCATGAGGAAGGAACTAATAAAAGTGTTCTTCTGAAAACCAGGGCCCAAGTCTCTGTTAGTAGGTGGTTGGGTTTAGGAGGTCATGTTACATTCAGAGGTACTGCTAGGTATTTTGGTTGTGCAACACCAGGAGGAACTTTGCTAAAAGCAGGTTAAGGGCAGTAAGTCTGATATCAGGATAACTACAGTTCGTGATAAAGCCCTTAGCTTCCTCTTCATACAGCCGTAAACATAGACTCATTAGGCTACCTTTCCCTCCCTATTTCTATCTGGGGTACTGCAGAGCCAGTTAAAGTAGCCCAAAGCCAGCTTCCAACATTGCTACACTTGAGACAAAGGCACCTAATGTATGAACAGGATGGGATGGCTGGGCCATGTAACTTCATGGGATCCCAAAAACGCAGAGCTGCCCACCTGCATCTTAGAGATGTGTGAAAGCCACAGGAACGTCAGTCCCCTCCTCCACAAGTTACACTGTGCATGTTAAGTCACCTAGCCCAGGTGAGCACTCACCATACGATGAAGATAACTGTGTTTTAGGTGTCCGATTGTGAAGATTTTCTTGAATCTACTTGTTGCGAACACATATAGAACTATAACAAAATATAAGGAAGTACTTCTTTCCTCCCAACCACTTTTTCTTCACATTTCTTCTGTTTATTAACTCACAACATTGAAAGTTGACACTACAACCTACACAAACTCTCACCATCACATTAGCTTCATAAACCTAAATGAAACACATTGATTGGCTTACATTCAGCTTCATGTACTCAGAGTAGTACATTAAAAATTATATGTATTTACACACACATGTATATATAGGCCTTTAGTCTCCCCTGTTTTGCTGCTTTTACAGTGTGACTTGATCAATGTCGTGGCAGTAGTGATTTTTAATACAAAGGAGGAAGTAGGTTAGACTTTTTTTTAAATGAAAAACATTGCATCTACACCCTTAACTCATAAAAATATTTTCAAATAGATTGTACTACCATATTCAATAATGAAGTGTCATGTTTTATAAGTACAAACTCATTGAAACACTTGTAATGCTAACAGTGTAACAGATATATCACAAACCTGTAAGAAATAAATTGTCCTTTTCCAAAGAAATAACAGGCTTCACCACCAGCCAAGCAAAACGGTCAAGCACAGGTTTTAAGACCTTCTGTTGTAACTCAACTGAAGTCCTGTGTACATTATTAAGGGGGAGTAGGCGCACTCATTTAAAAAGTTTCCCTGTAACTCCTTTTCTAAGATAAAGGCAAAAACCAGAACATCCCAGGACGTAAATCTCTATAAATACAATACTAAGCAAAGAGGCACCAGGCTTCCTGAAATGTACTGTGAAACTAACCAAGAAATTGCAGAAAGGCTACATAAAGGAAGGACAGAAATTTTGGGTGACTTCCCTTCGTAATGGTTATTTGATTTTTTTTTCCCTTATTTTCTTGGGAACAGCCAAACAGGTGGAAGAGATAGAAAGGAAAACCTGCAGTTGTCAGCTGGTGCAAAAATTAGCAGCTAGGCTGCTCAGTAACAAAGGCCACTATGAAAACATCAGTGTAATTTTTCTGGTGAAGACAAGTCACCACTGAGGCAGTGAGTCAAAGCCTGCATCCAACCTTCTACACCCTGCTGGGAATTATCCGGAATTACCAGAAAAATAGGTTCTTCAGATACCATGATGATTTCCCAGTACAAGTAAAATGAAGTCGCCCATTAGCAGGGGACACATGCAAAAGAGTTCATTAGGTAATTAACATTAATGACAGGAGAAAGGAAGACAACCACAAAAACTAATGCTTAAATTAGTTCCTTTGTCTTAGCTTCTCTTCATCCAAACTTGACACCTGTACATTGAGAATTACTATCAACAGAGTTTTTGGATCATATACTGAGGCCGGTTCTTCTTTCTTTTCTTGTCTTTATCTTTGTGTGCACCAAAACTTAGACTAATCAACAACATGCAAGACCAAAGAGCTTTTTCCTAGACAAAATTCATCTAGGTTTTTTTCCACCTACAAACAGGCATTACAGAGATAAGTCCTCAGTAGTTAGAAAAGCAACTTTTAAAAAATGACCCAACTTTAAAATAGACTTCTGCCTGAAGATGTGAAGCACAGCAGCACACCCTTCAGTCCTGGGCTTTCCAGTAAACCCTTCTGGGTACTTTTGGAAAGTGAGTTCTGCTCGCGCTCTGATTTCTTAGCCAGAAGTTTCAGAGTTCACATTTCAGGAAGAAGTGTTTTATTTCACTCATGTCATTTGTTTTCTGTTTCTTGCCTAATAAAAAGTATATAAAAAGTAGTAAAATGTTTTACCAAATATATTCGCAAACTTTGCCAAGTATCTTAACGAAACTACCCCATTTTTTTCCTCTAAATTCTTTTCAGACAGAAGCTTGGGAAAATGAGGAAAGCTTTAAGATTTAAGTTGCCCAAAATGGTTAACGACAAACAAAAACACCAAACAAAACAGAAATGAAATTTTTTGCTTCATTTTGGGATGAATCAGGTGAAATGAAAGACCAAAGACAGACCTGTTATCAGTCATCATTGCTACAAATAGAGGCCTCAAGCTGATCAGAAAAAGAATTAAAAGTTCTGAGAATTTATTTGCACGACAGAGACATTTGGACAAATGTGCCCTTTGGGTCTGTTGATTTTTCCAAATGTAACAGCACCTGTTGTCTCTGAAAAAAATCTCTCCTTGATGACATTTCTGATGAAAACTACATCGGAATGGATCAGATAGTCCAGCTGGGTGAACACTTGGAATATGTGATCAGCCTTTCAAAAGTGATCCATCTTAGACTCTTCTACTCCCTTCGTCTCTGCATACTAAAGGGTAACTTTTAATATTTCCTCTCTTCTTGTACCATGTCTTTAGTTTCCCTCTTATACATGTATTTAATCAAAACTCATTCAAACTAAAAACTGGAAAAGTTTAGCAAGATACACTATAGGCTAAGAATAGGTGTGTCAAAATTATCACCTAAGTGATGTAATATATATCACAATGCACCTAAAAATCAATCCTGTGATGTTGCTAAGGCTTTAGAAAGTGTAGGCCAGCAATGGTATCCATTTCATCATAGGATTCCGTTTTTTTTTTTTTTTTTTTTTTTTTTTTTTTTTTTTTTTAAAAACTAATTCTAACATTTTAGATTGACTAACTCTGGAAAACAAATTCAGACAAGGAACCTCTTTGACCACCCCCCCTCTTTTTTTTTTTCTTTAACTCTATTGCTATCTTATTCTTTTATTGATTCACACTGCACACCACAGAAGATAAAGCTTTTAGGAATTCTATTTATGAAAAAGTCTAAAGCCGCTGCTTTTTTAAGCAAAAAAAGTACATGATTCTGTATGGCAGATTACAAGTCAGAAGAACATGACCTCCTTTTGGGTGATACCTATTGCATTTTCTTCCATTTTTCAAACTTAATCTAAAGAGTTGCCTAGTATCTTGGCTAGTATAATGGCCCTGTAGTCTCAATCTATGTTTTAAACACAGCAATACATATTTTCAGCTATTCACAGCTGTATAAACCTATTATAATGTTTCTGGTGTAAAGCTTTTCTTCAGAGCTAGAAATATGCATCATATGTCAAGCCCAAAAGTTGAAAATACTTTGTTTTGTTACTACTAAAATGTTTAAAAAGTTGGTAAAAATAAGTTTTCTTGAAACATTTCATTTGCATATAACAGATTTTGCAATAAAAATGTTGGTTGGAAGTTAGTCAACTACCTACAAACATCATGAAATGATTTGCTCTGTTTACATGGGAAAATATCACCAGTAATCAAATACAGAGGTCTGTTTTGTTCAATACATTTAGAAAGCAAAAGTGTCAGTTAAATCGCAAGCTTGTTCCCCTTCCATTCCCAAAATACTCCACCGGGATAATTAAGGCCTGTTTCAGATTTTGCTGTGAGAGGAGTATCTGAAATATACATTAAAGACCTAGATAAAAGAAATCGGAGCAAAGGTAAGTTTTGAGGAATCAGATGCCCAGGTAAGTCAGAAATACAGAAGAATCGAGGAAACTTTGGAACAAATTCTTTGAAGGCACGACTTAATGGCAGATACATATACCTTTTCATGCCCTTTTTTTTTTTTTTTTTTTTTGGTAAGCAATTAGGAAATTCATCAGAAAACTAGTTCTTCAAATTCGTATGTGAGAAATCCCCAGAAAAATCAGTTTAAGATGCTTAATTTGACAGACAGCAGAACTGTCTTGCAAGTGCAAGGCATCCTGGAGCAGGTCAGTGAAGCAGCCCTCCCCGAGGTGGCAGCCAGCCAGCCTGGAACGGGAATAACTTCAGGAAAAAGGGAGAACTAGCCTACAAGAGCTAGCCTCTTTTTTTTTTTTTTTAAGCAAAAAAAATGTTGGTCATATCTTCAAATGGTTAATCCTGTAGCTTTAAATATTAGACACAGAGTTATTTATGGCTGGGAGTTTACAGCTTGCCTCTCACTTTACTTTTCCTGCCTCTTGCCTGTCTGGATTTCACAGGTACAGGACAGAAGCAATCACCACAGCGCAGGGGAACCACTAGAGCAGCAGCAAGCACACACATGCACACCTAGAACTTCCTTTCCTCAACCAGAGAGCGGGAGAAGGGACAGCTGCCAGCGACCAAGAAAGCAAATAGTGGCTGCCCTGAAATCCAGGACAGCAGCTGGAAATCCATGTTTCTGTGACTTACAAATTAATGCTTTTGTCTTAAATAATCCCATATTCTCCTTACCTACTATAAAACTCCTATCACTACAAGCAGCAGTAGGAGGTAGGACTTCATTCCATAGATCCAAATTTCTAGCGATAGCCGTAAATACCCAACATTCAAATCAAGCAACGGACACAGAAAAAAGAACCAGAATCATATATTAAGGTCCTTAAATACTAGAAAGACCAGTAAAATTAATTCCAGCCTCGGCCAAGTATTTACAAAGGTCCAACCATGGTAGCGTTATCACTTTCAGCACATCTAGCTTTCAGCCTCTAGCTTAGAAGGGCCTGGAAGCCCTTTCTTTCTTCCTCCACTCCCCCATTTAACAGAAAAGGGAGATCTCACCCATGAAGGTGGTTTCTGGCGAGCTCAGCACAAGCCGCACACCCGTGCACTGACCCTTCAGTTCCCTGCACCGCATCCCTACCAGGGCCAAGGAAAACCTGCACAAGGAGCACACCTGTATTACACCCTGCATGCAGACACTGAAATTTATCACAAAGAGAGAAGGAAAGGCGCATGCAACTGAAGTACAGGTCAAGCAGGAAGTCAATACATTAATTCAACAACACGCCGAGGACTAACGTAAGCTCCTGTAGTGCTGGTGAGCGAACGCGGCAGCCGCCAACAGCCGCGCAGGACAGCCTGCCGCCCAAGCGGCCCCGGGGAGGGGACCTACCCTGTCTGCAGGGCACACTGCTTTCCTGGGGACAAAATCCTAAAGCTGCTTTCCCTCCTTCTTGCTAGGCCTCGGAAATGTAGCCAAAGCTGCACCTCACTGCTGCTGACTGCACATTTCAGCACCCACTGAAGTATTCTAAAAAGAATTAATAGCCATTAAACACAAGTAAGAGCTTCTAGAAAATACTAGGGATTTACTATTTTTTTTGCCCTACACCAAATCCGCAGTTAATTTTAACTCCAAAACCTCTCTGATGCCCCAAAATGCTTCACTGTGTGACTTGAGCCAGACACAGGAGTCTTCTCCATATATAGTTTAATATGGTTCAATAACCAATAATGCACACTGCAAACACTGTGCTAGACCACGGGATTTTGTGCAATTTTTGCACCAAAAAAGGGCTTTTTTTATGGAGAAGTTCCCTAAATAAGAGAACTTCACAGCATACTGTTCTTTGGTGCAGATCTCAAAAGTACTAATTTTACATTTGTTCATTAAAACCAATTGAAAGTTCTAGCCTTTTTTACTGGGAGTTGGAAGAAAAATTTATAACACCTTTCACAACTCCAGAGCACATTTCACAGTTGATCGTGTATTAAATTATGCTATGTAGAAGAGGATTGCATATTGATTCCCTCATTTGTAATGCCAAACTGACCTGCCAAGCTTAGCCTTGAATTCTTCCATCGGATTGTAACCAACATCCTCTACCAAAAGGGTAACTGATCTGGGGATTTTCTGTGTTACAAAAGCACCTAGGAGTTCCCACAGTTGCTCAGGCTTCTCTAACCGTGGCACTGAGAGGACTGCTAAACACAGTTTTCTTCCTTCTTTCCATGTAGCTTTCTGTTCCAATGTATTTATTTCTATAATCAATCTTGATCAGAAGAACAAATGCACATCTGTCTCTTTCACATGGGCATGATGGAAGGGGTTAATTAACATTAATGATATGATATTAAGCAACTGAATGCATAGCAGAAGCTATGTAAATACTTAATTTGAGGAATTATTTATAAAGTACATTTCTGCGGTAGTTAATAATTAATCCTCTCTGATTACGGAAATTACAGTAATTAGAGAAAATGAGATAGCAGTGAAACGATTAAAGCATATTTTTATTTAAAGTATACTTTTCCCCCCCACCTTCCAAATATATGATAAACTTCTCTATTTATTGAAAGCTTATTCCATCAGCTACAGTTATAGACTTAAAAAAAAAAAACACAGTACTCCTAAAATAAATTAATATTTTAATACGTTTCTAAAACTTCTGCAATTTTCTCACCAAAAATCTCATGGTAAATTTTCCACAATTTCTACAGTTCTTCATGTTCTATTTATGTTCTAGCACTCTAATCAGTGTAGTCCATGTCACTACTATCAAATGGGAAAATCTTGGCATTTTTGACTGAAACTACAACACACACACATATTTTTAATCCCTTACTATGTGCAATCTATTCAGCTGGGGCTTTACTACCAGCCTTTTCTTTTAGTTACAAATTTGATGAACATTGCAAACTTCTTCAACCCTATTAATAAATGAAAACATAAAAAAATAGTACAATTAAAATAGCATTAACCAAGTGTCAAAGATTAGTATTTTTAGCCCAGAAAACCAGCATTTTTAATACTAGTGTATTTAACAAAGAGTTTCCTCTTGCTTCTTCACCCAGTCATTTGTAAATATAAACAAATTTGTTAAAAATAGGACAATAAAACATGTAGTTAGTCCATAGTTTCTTTTAAAGTTTGAATAAATATGCTAAACAAAGTGTAAATGACAACTACAGAACACTACTACTAGCACAGCCTTTTAAGCAAAACAACTTCTTTCAGTTTTTTGATTGCCAAAATCCATTCCAGAAGACATTTAAAAGGAAGAAACCAGTGCATAGATAATACTGCTATATCAAAAAAAAGTCTCATTCTAATTAATTGGAAGAGGACACAGAAATCAATCATGATCTTTAAGAGACAGTCTGCACTTGCCTACACTGACACACAGAAAAGTTACCGAGAAACAATTCAAAATTTGAATTTGAATCAAACTACTATGGTTACAGCTGGATGCCTTGATGTCATGCCATAATCCGCATCATTTAAAGTGAAAAATAAATCCAAGTCAAATCTACTATAACGTAGAGAACGTAAGTAAAGAGTTTGAGAGAGTGAACTGGAACAGGGAACAGTCCCAAGGCAAACAGAGCAGGCTTTAAAAAAGGTGAACAACAGAGAAAAGCAGCTCCCATCTGAGCATCGCCTTTATTTGCTTACAATTACTGAATTTTAAGGTGATGGGGGGACCCAAAAGCCTAGTATAAGAAGTGGAATCAGCAAGTACATAAAAGTTTCCATGCATAATCACAGAGTCCTTAATTCAAACTGAATTACAACAATTTATTTCAAGTTAACTTTTAAAATGAATTAGCTAAATCAAATCAAATACTTGGTAAAAATTAGCATTTCACAACTTCTCCCTGCCCTCCATGAATTCAAGTATTCTACAGAGTACACTTGTCATTTTATTTAATAAAAAAATCCAAATGATTCTTCAATTTTCAAATTGCAGAATATTTGTATCTATGCCAGTGACTTCAAGATACAGGATATTCTTTATAGTTTGAGTAAATTTTACACTCTTTTCTCTAAAAATTTATGGCATGTTATATATCAAAAAAGCCATATAGAAAGAAGCTATTCAGAGGCTTTACAAAATTGCAAACTATTTTCACTGACTACATGCTGTTTAGAAAAATCTTCCACCACCAGTCCTAATTGGTAAGATCATAATACTAATAGCCAAAAATCAAAAAGAAGCAATTAGCTTCAGCTATGATTTTACAAGCTGTTAGTTCAAATACATATACAGTCTGATCATCTGTAGAAAGAGAAAAAAGTTGTAAAGAATCAAGTGATTCTTTGACAGGTTGCAAGCAAAGAGAGTGAAAAGAGAAGGGGAAAAGATCACATCAGTATTCATGTTCTTCACAGTGTGAATTAAAATAGAAGCTTTAATAAAAGCTAATACAATAATTTTACAAGTGAAGAAATGTAAGTTAATAAAGTAGAAAAATTATGGATGACATTCAAATTAAAGAACAAGGGAAAACAAACTATTAACACAAATCTCTGCGTTAATTCTGGGAACTCATTGTCAATTACATTCTTAGTTTCATACTATCTTTTTTGAGCAGCAAATCTCCAGAAACAAAGTTTGGGTCCTCACAAAGGATGCCAGGTTCGTTCGTGGTCTGTCATAGACAATTAGTTCAAGCACATCTCAAACAGAGCAGGATGCAGCCTTCTCTAAATATTATAGCACTAAAGAGAAGCATTTTTCGCACCTCTCGCATGAAAGGACTGTCTTCCTTTAGAGGGCAACAAATTATCCCTACATTTTCATAGGGTGAAAGCTCTTACTCCTCACAGTCAAACAATACAGACACTCTCCTCACAGGTCCCCGTGTCTGCTACTCTTCCACCCCAAAGGCTTTGCCACTGCTACACTGAGCAGCACAGTGATGCTGTCTCCTAACACTGGAGGAGTCTCAATCCCATTTAAAAATAAACAAATTTAAGCAAAGCAAAACAAATGGTTATAAACAGAGCATCTTAAACTGTACCGATGATAGCCAACTTGTTGCTTTTTTAATATATATTACTTACCCTCCTGTGGAGGCACAGAGGGATCTGTACTTCTTTTGCTGCTGCTCATTTTTAAAAACCTTCCAGCTACTTAACCATATAGATTGCTAGTAATTGTGCATCCTGCATTCTTTCTTTCCAATATTCTTGCACAATTCTGCTTATTCTGTGAAATCATTAATACTAAGGCTTGAGGAAAGATCAAAGGTTCAGCCATCCTCCTCCACTTTTTTTAAATTTACTTTCACTGTAATTGCTGCTGAGATGTCACCTTGAGGAGTCTGACCTCAAAGCACAGCGCAGAAGCAGCTCTGAAAAGGACATGCCAAACGATCAAAGAGGCAGACCTGCATGGAGAGAGGCTGCAGGGCACTCATTTCGTGCACTCACATTTTGCCCTGGGTGATCCGGAGTAAAGTCAAGCAGACGACAACTGAGATGAGTCCAGTGCTGCCAGTGCAGTCCCTGGAGCCGGGCAGGAGGCAGCAGGAGGGGCATTGTCTGTCGGGACAGCCCTGCCCGACTAGGGCCAGGGCTGAGGAGGACAGACGGACTCGTACCACCACACACAGACCCATCTGGGTACAACTTAGGCAATAGCAGCTAGGAACCCAAGAAAGGCCAGCGGGGGTGACTTTGTTAAACTCACAGACTGATTCAAAGACTCTTAAAATTCAAAGGTTATTTTTACTTTTGTTTTAAGCAAATGAAATTATTCTCTAAGGTGTTTATTCTCTAAGGTGGATTGCTATGATTTCCTTGCTCTTACTGTACACCAGTGGAGTTACTGCAATTCAAAATGGTTTTATTTTAATGTAACATTTCTGAAATAGAAAGTACTAGATTACATGTTTACGCCAACAGTTAAAGAAATTCTGCATCTATAAGGTTCAAACACAATATTAAAACAAAAAGAATTTCTTAGGTGAACAGCCAAGGGAAAATGCCAACTGGGGAGAAAGGCATAAATGCAGGTGTAACTGCAACTGCCAGCATGTCACTGAAATGAAATTCCAGCAAATGAATACATACATACATATATATATATATGCATGCACACACACACACATTCATTCTGTTTCAGTGATTACTTTTCTATTTTCAAGTATGTGCTAACAGAAAATATTGAAATCTGTTATCCTTATTGAATTGCAGTTCTTCCCAGACAACTCTGTTACACTGTAACAGGGGTTAAAACATAGTCAAGAACATGTCTTTCTTCCTCTTCTGTAGTTCTGTGCGCAGTGCAGTAGGATTTTCACAGATAACCACACACTTAAAAACATTTCAGACAAACATTCTCAGAAAACAGGACCCAAAACAAAGCTCGGGTGAACATGTAAACGCCTCCACCCTCAGGAAGCTCAGTGATATCTACGTTATTTCTGATAAATGACTGCCTAGATAGTTTATATTTTTAGAGGAATAAAAATGGTTGGTTTCAACACCAGCAGGCCATCTAACTCTGCGAGTCAGTCCCACTGACCCCCCAAGTCTTGCCTTCAGTCCTGCGCTCGCCCTCCACCCCGTACCGAATTTCTCCAGGCAACTGGGAGCCTCGTTTAAAGGCAGACGTTTCCCACATGAGAAGGGCTCTGCTGCCGCCCACGCACGGGTGCTGTGGCCCCCGCGGAGCCCCACACGCTTCAGTGCGGCCGCGTTAGCGCCTCGCGCGGCCTCCTCTGACAGCCGAGACGCGGGGCAGCAAAGAGCCTCGCGGGGAAGAGGGAATCTCTCTCTCCCAGCAAGGGGATGCTATGCTCGCGTCGGTGTGAAGCTGGGGGAGCCGCTGTTACATTGCCAGAGTATTACTATACGCTGTCCAGATATGCCTTTTTCCTGCATTCAGGGAGATCTGCCCACATAGACAAAGCCAACAGAGAAATGCAGTTTGGTATTTCTGAGCCACTGAAGTTATACAACTTATATTTCCAGGTTGCTTGCAAAGACTGCTTTCTACATAAACAGTGAATAATTTTACATATCGGCCATACGATAAAACTTCTGTGCTAGATCAAGTTTGACTTATAATCACCTAATGCCTTTAAACCCGTAAGTGACATAGAATATGCAATTTTGATGCAAATGCACTACTTGACTTTGAGTAAGACTGTAAAATTTCTGTCACAGTTCACTGTGCTACCTCTCCAGTACCGCTAGAAGAAATACAGCAAGCCAACAGTTCACAAATGAGAAATAAAATACCCCAAGCTTTAGGCTTTTGAAACCACATTAGAATCAGTTATTACTGCTAACATATTCCCCACACAATTTAAAATGGAGAAAGATTTCAAAAATGGAAAATATACAAGCCTGCAGCTTCAGTGGAATTAATATATTATTTAGAGAATACATTAAGCAGTGCTACCTTCCATCAAATAAGGATGTGGCACCTTGTTCTCAACCTTAATATTTTAATATTCCTTCATACATGGTGAATTAACAGGAATTACTCTGTAGATCTCTCCAGAAATCATAGAATGCTTAAGGTTGGAAGGGACCTCTAGAAATCATCCAGTCCAACCCCCCTGCACACGCAGGGTCACCTAGAGCACGTGGCACAGGACTGCGTCCAAGCGGGTTTGAAGATCTCCAGAGAAGGAGACTCCACAACCTCTCTGGGCAGCCTGTTCCAGTGCTCTGTCACCCTCACTGGTAAGAAATTTTTCCTTAAGCTCCTGTGGTACTTCCAGTGCTTCATTTTACTCTCTGCCTAGTGCCGCGCCGCCGCCCCCCCCCCCCCCCCCCCCTTATAGCTATCCAGAAGTGTCAAAAAGCTTCCTGAAGAAAAGTGTAGGAAACAGGCCAGATCCAATGGTTTATTTTGACAATTTAAAACTATTTCCTTCCCCCCCACCCCCCAGCCTTGATATAATGCAGAATGCTAACGGTCACCAAAAAGGAAGGGGATGGGAAGGGAAGAGAATATCAGAATTTTTCAAAAATGCTGATACAAGACCTTTTAAAAAAGCTTTTTAAAAGCCTCTTCATTTTCCTTCAAGTACTTTGAAGGATTTGAATATCTGAGAATCTTTAATGATTTCAATGGGAGTTATGTTCAGATCCTTATATATGAAGCACACAAAAAGACTGGATTTAGTTGTCTAAACAAATTTTGTTAGCCGTGCGCAAGTGTTTTGATCTAGCATTGCCGTTGGAAGTGTTGGTGGTTTTCTCCTTACTCCATTAGGATCTGTTCACCATCTTGATTTTTAGTTTCTGTTCCCCACATTTGGTGTCTACTTATTTTAAATCTCTGATTTCATTAGCTTTTCTTTGTTCCTTCCTTTCCTTTGCACACATCATCTAAGCAAGATACATAGAATTTTGGATTTGAGCTATGTTGTCAGTCTCAATATTCACCATTATACTATGAAAGATTTTCATGTCATTTATATTATCATTTCAATGACAAATAGAACAACTCAGCAGCTTTTATAACTTACTTTGTTCCGTATCACAGTTTACACTGTGATACTGAATGACAATTTTGTAGTAATTCTTCATGCTTAATAAATGTTACATAAGTCTGTGTCTTTATCAGCAAGTCATCACTAGAGTACAAGTACTAGCAATCAAGAGATTTACCAAAAAAAAAACAAAAACTCCCCCACAGAAATAAACATAGGAGCACAGAAACCTCAGTTCTTCCCAGGCATGCCCACTAAATTCAGATGAAGGGTCAGAACAAATAAGTGAGAGTTGCCTGGCTGCTCTTTCATTTGCAGGCAAAAATGTTTCTATGGTTGATCCTCGAGAAATTGAAAAAGTTTTCTTGAATATGAGGTTGGCAATTACAGCACTCATTGATCTGATTTGCTGGTGAATTTTTCATATTAACTTGCTTTGATTTTGTAGGAGTAGGAATACACCTTTAGAAAACACTTACATTCAGATAAACATTAAAAAGTGAGACAGCTACATTTCGCTTATTTTTAAGACATGAGCAGAACTGATAATACAGCCAGCACCGCGTGAGTAAAAGAGGCAAACACCTCTGCAGGGAATCAGTTTCTGTATTTTGACACTTGCACTGAAAGACTTGCTTACTGCCTTTCTCTGTTTCCTGACCAGGTTTTTCACTTTAACAGTAAACTACTGTCAGCCAAATTATATACCTATTCAAAAAAGCTAACCCAAATCCAATCAAAGCAAGTATATAAATCCAGATAGCCTCAAGCCCCGAATTATTCTAGGACAACATTTATGTCCAATCGTTAAGTATTAAACCAATCAAAAATTAGAAAATACGGTGTAGTGTCAGTAATTCTGGTGTCTATATAAGGTGGCAGGCAGAAAAATCAACTTGAACAGATCTCATTGAAGAAAAAGTAAGCATCGAGAAGCCATGCACATTGGTCACCTTGTTTCTTTTGCTTAGGCAAACACTGTTTTTTGGATGACCTTTCTCAAATGTCTTAAAACCTAAGTATCCAGCTATCGATACTGTGGATTGCTATGATATTGCCACTACATCATCAGGAAGGGGACAGAAAATTCGTGAAAATTCATATGAGGATAATTTTTTCATCTCAAGTTCTTTAGTTCTTGTCAAATTGGTTAGACCAAGCAGAAAACTTAATCACTGTGATCAACACCTGGATGACATCCAACTTAGCAGTGTCACTTCTCACACAGCCTGTATGGGCAACTCAACACTAGGGAAACGTCAAGAAACAGAAAGAAACTTTTTAGAAAAGTACTAAAATAAAAACAAATTTTGAAATGTATAAGTGAAGAGATCAAAAATAGTGATCTCAATGTTCAAATGTAAAATGAAATTGTGTGCACATATCCACATGTCCATCCCCTACAGGAATTTGCTTTATCTCCTCACTTCTACTAATGCAAACGAAAATTTAACTAAATTAAAATATAAATGCTCAAGTAAAAGCATTTTATTACACCTGAAGATCTAAGAAGTCTCATGGTTTGAATAATAAATCTGAATTGAATAAAAAGGGCTTAAGGCTCTGAACTTGAGAAGGTGGAATTGCTCGCTCACTGGCTCTGAGGGCACCACCAAGGGCTACTCTGAGCCAAGCTAGTTAATAAGTTTCCACCTCTAGCATCTGTTAGTGTTCTACTCAAAATACAAAAAACAGGATTTGAGGGCATCATATTACTTTTAGTGAATTACACATCACATACTAATAACTACTGTAAGTAGCCGCCAAGTAGAAAGGAGAGAGGGTTCAAGGAGAGGGAGGTGGCGAGAGTGGGAACCAAAGATAAAGGCCTTTTCCTCAAGTAAAATCAATTTTTATTGTGCAAATCACAGACGTGACTTGTACTGTACCTGGAAATAACTATTCCAGTTGCATGGTAAAACCTTCTCCCTTCCTTTTGACTCCAGAGATAGCATAATCAATAAAATATGAGGATTGATGCTCACTATGATTGTGGAATTGATTACAGACTCCCACATTGCCAGTAATAGCCTATTTCAGTTACAACAGGCTGCTTTAAATCAAGTATTGTCACATAGCACAACTTGAATTTTGCATGCAAGACCAAGCTGTATTAGCAATGCTGCACCCTTAAGCACAGAGCAGCCTTCCTCAAGCTGCTGCTGTAATTACAAATACTTCATACTGAGAACAAATCTACTTACCAACATTTTCAAAGCAGTTCTGAGTCTACAAAATAGATCACTGAATTAATTGGTCATTCAAGCACCTTATCTCATTAATCATGAGGAGAGAACCATCTCAAGATTTACAATCAAAATCAAAACTAATTTTTCCTCAAAGGCCAAAACAATTCACTTGAGTATCTTTAAAGGAAACATAAGAATGGGACAATTTATAATAGCTTTAGAAGAAACTACTGGCATTTGAAGGCTGATTGGATTTGGCTTATGTAACTGGTTCTTTCTTTTCAAACTTCTCTGCGCCAGATAATTAAGACCCAACTCTTGCTAAAGCAACACAGATTTTGTCCTGTGTGCTCTGTGGCTAGATGATATTGGCTGGCTTAAATTTTAAAGGTAGCAGCTCAATAGTCCTAAAAAGAGATTAGAAGAATTTGTTGCATCCAAAAAAGGAAAGAATGTGGGGTCCTTTAGAGGAGTCTTTCCTACTTTACAGACGAGACTGTTCTTCAAGAAAGGGAAATAGTGCACTAGTGAATTTGCCTACAACTATGCAGGGCTTGAGGAAAACTGTACAAAACACAAGACCCAAATTAATGCCATCCCTGGCTTCTGCAAATGGACTAGCATTGAACAGGAAACACGGACTACCATCAAACATCACGCTCAACTACACCTGCCTATCCAATCTTTAAAGTTTCCTAAGTCTTGGATATGATGCACTACATTCTGCAGAATTAAAGCTTTGTAGTAAAATCTGGGAAAAAGATGATGATGATACAGGAAAAGGAAAAGAATGACAGGAAAAATAAATGTTTTCTTATCTTTCTAAGTTTTTCCACACAGAATAGCTCAGGGTCCCACCTACTGCTCGAGGAAATGCAGCACTGTAATAGTTGTTTTTCACAGCTTGATCCAACATTTTTTTCTCCTAGGCATTAAAGGAGAAGGAGGAGCTCTTCAGTCCACACCCTCAGCACAGTTTCTAAATTAAGTCATCCTTCAAAAAAGGTGAAGTGTGTGGGAGAGCAGCTACTGAGTTGAGAAGCATTTGAGCTTCATGTACTTTAATGCAACTTCTACATAGGCTACATATACTTGCTGTGTATATGCTTTCTGTTCACAATAAATCACACAGTATTTGTACAGGGCCCAAAGAAGCTTCTGAAACACAGAGATTCTTGTACTGTAAACAAGTCTAGTCTTTAGTAACAGATTTCTTACATTTCAAAATAACACCACCTGTCAAGGGAAAAAAAAAAAAAAAAAAAAAAAAAGGCCTAAAAATCCAGCCATCACACTCTTAATGTAAGCAAAATTATTGTACATCAGTTTATCTTTTACAAACTTCCCCCAAGGGGGAAATAACAGTTTGGATATCATTTCTATCTCATCTGCCTTAAAATAAAATAAATGGCAAGCAGCTAATGGCAAGTTACTGTCAGGAGAGTAGAGTGGAGATGGGGCACCCATCTTCCTCCCTCCACAAAATCCTGTTGAGTATTTTGCATTGTTTTGCATTTTTAAGATATATCTTTTATTAATCATCCTCTATAAACAACTTCCAATTTCTTTATGCTCCATAACCAGATAGCTAAGGAGCCATTAAAATATTTGAGTGATATCTACTATACTGTTGCAAGATGTGGTATGACCTAATACTTACTGGTTGGTACAGAGGTGAAAATTGGTAGATTTAATATTTTGTACTACTGTCTTGAAACAGAACATACATTGCTACCCCTGCAATATTATTTAAATGGCACTGATGACTGTTTGCCCCAAAAAAGTGTCTTTAGAGTTAGTTTCACAGTCGAACCTTACTCAGAAGAAGTGTAAGCATATCCCAGATCACGTCCAAAAGGCCACAAAAAACCCTTTGTCTCGTTTTCCACAGAATTTGGAGACTTACAGTACTTAGTGCTGGTTTTACAGGACTTGTAACAAGAAAGTTTCGTATAGCTATATTCTTAATCTACACACTGCGAGAAGATTGAAGGAGAGGTGGTCTGGATAAAAATCAATTCTTTCTGCTTGCAGCCAAGTTTACTTCAGTGAATGAAAGCCAGAAATATTGACATTTCAGGCAGAAAGTTTAACAAAGAGCTGAAGAAAATAGAGACTTTCACGCTATTGAGCTGAACAGCTGAGGACAGCATGTACAGAAACAAGAAGCCATTAGTAAAAAAGGGCAGAGTGGAAGATATTCATTTTGCACCAGAAAAATATTTGCAGCCCAAGGAAATCTGTGAAGGGTGGGTTGGTTCCTTCCATGTGAAAACCAGCAGCAAGTCCCTGCAAATTAATGAAGCAAGCTGTTAAAAGACCAGAATCTGACACCATGTGTTCTGCCCGTTCTCTGAATCTGGAGAAGTTCACAGTTCATAATTCAGAAGCAGCAAATAATACTGTGTCTGAACCTGCTAGGAAACAGCCCATAGCCTCACTCATTACATTTCTTGTAAACTGCCAAGTTTTTCTCCCTCAGTTAAAAACCATCAGTCCTACTTACCTTGAACAGATGGATTCTGTCTACTACAGGGTATGCGAAACTATGGGAATAGGGTAAGCACTGAAAAGGCAGCACACTCAATGGCAAGAGTGCAAATGAAAACTCAGCATCGCTCACACTCTGCATGCAGGGAGTAATTGATAGATACAAACATCTAATCCAATATTGCTATTATCTGACATTGCAAATATTGATCTCATACATACAGCACTGAGTGGTTTTAAGTTCATAAAAACAGCAAAAAAAAAAGAATTCAAGTCTCCAGTTAGCTTATTTTTTAACTACATCAAAATTCCTTTATCATTTTATTTATCAAAAGCAATTATGAATTACAAGTAATAAAGGAAAAATGCCTTTCCCTAGAAACAAATTTACTTGATTAGACATATTCTTACTATAAGATGCAAAACATTTATGCTAGGCAACACCCAACTGAGCCTACACCTGAGCTATATGAGTGTACATTTGGCTGTTATCCTGGGCCCTGTACTGCGCACCAAGATGTCGTATGTATCATTAAAACTGCAAGGTAACATAGCCTTGACCATAAAGAACATAAGGAAGAGCTCTGCCCATCCACTCTGACAGGAAGGTGAGGGATGACACAGGCACTGAAAAGAAACAGTGACAGGTTGCAGGCTTTTCTTCCCTCCCCCCCCCGCCTTTTTTTTTTTTTTTGCACATGCTGTATGTAATTCAAGGCATAAACTGTGCCTAGCACTGAATAGATAAATAAATTCTTGGTCCACAAGGAAATGATGTTGGAAGAGAGTGAGGAGAACAGCATGAATGAGTTTAGAATTGCCTGTGCTCATCTCCCAGATGTTCTGGAATGACCCTGACCATTGCTTAAGGTTCACCACCATGCAACATGGCCAAAGGCCATTTTTTAACTGCATCACCCACATTCAGAACACGGCTTCCTTTGATTTATGTCTGCCCACTCTTTCAGCTGAGGTGATCTCTCTTCAGACACACTGTCTCTTAAGCTAAACAGCTCCAGTCTGGTACTACACAATAATAACAATTTTGATAAAACCAAGTTTTACCCGAGTGACATTCCTCGCCCCTTCCAATGCAGTGCCACACTTAGAATACGTTGTTAAGCCCATCCTTAGAAACCCACCCTAGAAGAGAGCTCAGCAGGCTTTCCCTCCCACATTAATTGTCTTCCTACGGCCATTTTTACCCCCAATCAATCCAGATTTTGTTGGGCTGCTTATCCTGTACCCAGGGCTCCACTGATGGGGCAAGGTGGTTCCAAACCACAGCAGTGCTTCCAAATCCCAGCAGGCCACATGGCTACTGGCAGGCCCAGACACAGCCCACACTATTCGAGGGATTTAGTAAAACTCAAGTTCAACAGATGTAACAGTTACTTTTAACACAGGTTGTCAAGAGGTTCACTAATTTTAAACAGACTTGAAAAGGCGAGCAGAAAGTTTCAGGAAGAGCTTGTCTAGAAGGAATATTTCTGCGGTTCACAAGCACTTGAACAGTATGGTACCAATACACCTGAAGCCAGAGTAGGAACATATTTAACTTTGAATGAAGAATAGGTGGCTTAACTGCAACTCTTTTACCATTTAACTATTTAACTCTAAAACTAAATATTTTTGTAAAAGTAAACAATATTATTGCATAATTCCTTCCTTGCAGAATTAAAAAAAAATTACGAAACTTCTCTTGCCTACACTTCTATCTCTACATGTTGACAGGCAGCTTATTTTTCATTATCACTTAAAAAGCTCTGTGCACCAACCACTAGCTACTTTCATGGCCAGACTCCAACTACAGGATCTTTCAAAGACTAACCTCTTTGAAGTTAGACTAGACTAAATTCACTAACTCTGATTGCCTGTCAGGCACTCAAGATGACTTACGTGGCTTCTCCATCTGATGGAGACAAAGGTCCAACTCCCTTAGCTAAGAGGTAGGTACTTCCACCATGCGGCAGACAACCCCATCCCAGCTATCGCCAACAACGGAAGAGGCTTCAATGCTAGAAAGAGACCACGTTTCAATGCTAGAAAGAGTTACCTCTATGGCATTTCCTTCATCAGCCTGGCACATGCTGGGTGCAAGATAATAAGGAAAATGAATCTTTTCCTCCTACCATGTTATCAGGAGACAGAAATACCTCAGTTACAAATAAGTTTTAACAGCTCCACAGATATCTTTTAAGTGACTTAACTAAACTGAACAGGATTTCTGTCCACAGGTCTTTAGATTTCCTGTAATCATTTGATAATTGAATAATTAAACTTACCAGCAGGGAATAATTCACATTTATTTTGCATTGGCAGATGCTACTGACTGTTAGAATGATGTTTGCTTATTTGTATTTTTAACTGACAAGGTATATTAATAAATGCATGAGTTTTGAAAGAGTAGATAAAAGCCTTGGAAACTGAAACCTGCCCCCTGGTACCTTCACATCCCAGTGGCACCACATTCTTCAACTGAGAGATGTGGGAAGCAAACGGGATGTTTCTAACATGCTCAATTTGCCATGCCTGGGACCAATCCTGTCCTCCATGCCTCCAGGTAAGCACAGGCCTAGAGATGCTATAAGTTCTGCTGTCCGCAAACATCTATCACTCTGAAGTTATTATTACTCATACATTACTCATTTATCACGGCATAAGCTTTGCCCACACCTCTATAAAGATAGTACACTGTGGTTTTAAGCTAATAAGAAATAAAAATATTCTGGCCAAAAGTATTGACTCTAACTAAGCTTAAAGAGAACCCAGAAAGGATTGCAATGTCTTTCCCTGTTCAGACTACCTGAATTCTCACTAATGTGGCCCAGCCAAGTCTTCCTCCATTTTCCAGAACGTTGGTTAATGCCTTCAAACCTTGCTCTGTGCAGCTGCAGTTCTGACTCCCCAACCATTCCAAATCAGAAAAGATAGTTTAAAACAGTCTCCATTCCCCATCGAAGTTTTCAACTATACCACGTCACAAGCAAAAATCATCAGAAAGCACCTATAAAGAAGAGTGCACCTACAATATTAACTGCTTCAGTTAGACTCACCTGCTCAGACAAACTGCTTATTAAGAACAGCCTCGAGTACACACAAGCCTTATTTCCACAAGTGAGCAGCTCAACAGGAGACAACTTGGGATTTCAAAAATAACTTCCTATAGCAAGTATGATCAACTATCATTTCCTGTGGCTATGCTACATTCTCTCTTTCTCCAGAAAAGAAATCATGAGTTTCTAAACTCAACATCAGATATTTACCAAATAAAATTAGTTGTGAACCAGAGGTTGAAATAAAAATGAAAATAAAAGTGTAGTGTGAGGGTTTAAAAAAGATGCTGACATTTTTGATGTCATAATTCCATCAAAATTGACCTTTTCTCCATGACAGCTTTGTTCACTCCAGTAAGTTTAGTGTCAAATGCTAGCAAACAAAAAAATGAAAAGGAAAACACACAAACATGCTGAAAAGTGAGCCTGGAGTGATGCTCTATGGCGATACACAAATTCTCTAACTGAACTGGCACCTTCTTTGCCCAGTTTTACCACCCAGCTATTGATGGATGGAGGTCCTGCACTTTGCTGAGTGTTTAGTTCTGCTGTGCTACACTGTACTTGAGTTCTTGATACCCAAGCTAGGGATTGTTTATCCACCCAAAGGGCACACCTACTTGTGAGCAGCTCAGGCCCCAGGCTCTACTTTGGGCATTTTCCTTTAATAACAGAGAAGAGAATTTGACCCTCCCACCAAAAACCAAACCAAACACCAAACTTACAATTCTGTGACATACTCAGACTTCAAAGAGGTTAACTCAAAAAGGCATTCAATTTAAGAGAGATCAGTTCAAAGAGTTGAGTTTCATTATCGGCCCATGCAAAAGGGCTTCTTGTGATCTAAGATGACACATTCTAATAGGAAAAATTGCCAGACAGAATGATGAATATTAAAATAAATGAGGAGCAGGAATGAACTGGCATTAATCTAACTTCTCTCATAAATGCACATCACAGAAATTAAAAAGATGTTGATTATACCGGGGAATTGAAAAGTTTAATGAGATAACACTAGTAGCATTTAGAAAAGAAATACGGAAAAGCAAGCAGGCAACACGATTACAGCACAACAAGCAAAAAATGTAATATTGACAAAAATGGTCCTGGAACGCAAAGATGAGGAGTGGTTGTGCTGTGCTCACTGGTTCTGTAGCTTCCCAGACATGTTTTATTTGAAGTACAGATAACCAATTATGACAGAAAAAAAAAGAAAAGAATAATTCAAAGGAGTGAAACTGCAAGCAAAATAAACTTCTCAGATTTGGCATGACAGAAATTCCAAAGCACTAGGACATGAAGATGAATGAATTCCCTGTGCCTGGGCTGCAGCAGGTGAGACAGAAGTCAGTGACTTTAGCATGGTGCTTGGTGGCATCTTGGGCAGGGCTGATACAAACGTTGCCATCACGAACAGTCAAAGAGCAAGTGTCACCATTCTGCCACAGGTGCTTACTATTATAAAATGCAGAAATAGCAGTTTATCTGTTTGTCATATATATGAAAATAAGTCAAGGTGAATGGGGCTTATAATCTACTGCCTATTTTCTGCTTTACCACAAAAGCCCATAGAAAACAGCAGCTTTCATAAACATTGCTATTCTTATGTCTTGTGCAGCACAAGTTCTTCGCCTTGGATTCAAAGTAAGCATCTGTCCCTGATGAGCCTTTGCATAAGCTTCATAAGCATGCACTTCATAAGAGTTGGTAAGAAATGGGCAGATTTCGCTGAAGGTAAACATAATTCTTCAAAAGCAGAAAGTTGAGAGCAAATTTCTAGATGCAGATCTGTATTTTTTGAGCATTCCCCAACTCTCTCAAGCAATCTAATTGTTTCCAACTATACTTCTGAGCAGGTAAGAGATACCAATTGAGCATGTTTAGCCATATATTCTTATGTTTTTCCAGATTTTTTTTCTTATATTAACAGCAATAGTATAGTATTTCATAGTCCATCTGTCCACTTCAGTTGTATACATAGGTACCGAGAACTGATAATCGTCAAAGATGCTCAGTTTTTAGCCATGAATCCAAGCTGATTAGACAGCAGCAGAAATAAATTTTGTAAACTCTAAACACAGGCCAGTCTGCCTTAGCACATATTCATGTGAGCTACTATTTCCCAGTTTCATTCCCATGAAATGAAATTAAAAAGCAACCTCTTTGGAGGGGAAAGTTGAACAGACCAAGGGACAGACTGCAATTTAAATGCCCTTGTGGTACATACTGCATACATTTCAGAGAACCCACAGGCACATTTTATGATCATTTTAAGAGACCGATGAAAAAAAAATAGCAGCATATCTCAGACTACTAGGATGATAAGACAGGTCTTTCTCCCTTTCTCATTTATGAAATGAAACTGTAAAGACCATATGCTTAATAAATGATGCTTGCATAAACACTCCCTTGTAAAACCAAAGGTAGTCGAGGCAGAAGTGAAATGCAAAAGAGTCATTCAGGTAAGAAATGTCTACACCAAAGAAGCTCCACTGAGTGGGACAATTTTTTTTGAGAATTTTTTTCTTTTCTCCTTTTTTTTTTTTTTTAAAGCTGCTGACTGTAACTTCATAAAGTAGTTCCAAGTGGCAAACGTTAATATCAAAGTACTTAAAAGTCTGCCTTAAGAAGATTACAGTGTTTGAGTAAAAGTGATACAGACCGAGGCTGATGAAAGATGAATCATCATTTTCTTTGTGCAGATCAGAAACTGAGGAACTTACGGATTAAACGTTCAGGTGATTTTAAGTTACACGTTCGTGTCAGAATTGGCAGTCTCAGTTGTAACATTCAAAGCTTTTCCCCTGCTTAGTTCAGAAAATACTGCGTAAAGGATGCATACGCATCCATGTCTGGCAATATGCAATTATTACATAGCCAAATTAAAGCTGCAGCAGTACTAGTTACACTGTACACTATAATGCAGCATAATATGTAACTATAATATATATACACTGCATACACACAGTACATGCATATCTATATGTATATATATATATAAGCAGAAGCAGCCAGGGCAAGAGCAGTTACACCACATAGCTTTTTATGGCAGCCTAAGGATCGAGTTGTGCCTGGTTCACATTTCGGCTGTCATTGTTTCACTCCTAAAGGAGAAGGTGGCCACTGAACAGCAGGTGTGAAGAGGGGCAATGGAAATAGCATGATAGCAACCACAGCAGAAGTCAGCCACACAATACACATTTTACATAAGCAAAGACATGATACCAAGGAATTTTTCCCAACTCCCTCAGCTTTTCTATTCCACACAGAGCTCTTAGCTTACTCAATCCTGAAGGGCCCCAGGGAAAGCAGACCAAAGAGGCCAGTCACCACATGTTGCCCAGAAATGCTGTGTATTTCTGCACCTCGTTCCAGCTCACATTCCTTCCTTTCAGCACCACGTGGTCAGAGTTTTTATGTGCCATTTCGCACAGTCTTCCTTCCTTATTCCATCTTCCTCTCTCTCCTCCAGACGGAGGAAAACCTATTGAAAACTTATGGCTAAAAATGAATAAAGTCCTCCCTTGGAAACTTGGAAAGCTACAGTACAGTGGAAAAGCAAGAGCAAGAGCTGATTAAGAACAGCTGACAAACTATGCATTTGTTAAATTAAAAGCAATACAACTAGAAGAGGGAAAATTTCAGATTTCACTTACTTTTAATAATAGTTTTCTTGCTGCTTACATAATGCAGCAATATTTTATACAAAAATGTCCTAGCTGTAGCCTGTTTCAAAAGAAAAAAATCAATATTTGTGAAAACAAAGCAAATAGCTGTGGTGTTTGAAATGAGGACTGATCTATGAAATTGAAATCAATGCTTCAAATCTCCAGTTCAGAATACTTAATGTTCAACTCCGTTTCAGTGCTTATGTTTGTGGCCTAGCCATTTTTACCGGGGGAAAAAAAAAAAAAAAAGTTTATTATTTCCAAAATAGTGGGTACCATAAGACCATGCATATTTAATAAGATCATTTGCAAGTATATTGCAAATATACATAAGCACTTCAGGGTCCTTTTATATCCATTTTAAACTTGGAAAATATTATTTTAAATAAAGCAAGTCTGGATGCATCTATGCAACTTGGAGACATATCGTGTAAAAACAACTGCATTTCAGATAAACGCACAGAAAGTATGGATATAAACTTTAGCAGCAGAATAAGCCAACCTTTAAATTATTTTAATAGAATATGAATATTAAACAACAACAGCAAAAAAGAACTTGTTTCATACTGGCAGCTACTACAACAGCAGCTTCTTTTTGCCCACATTAGATGTTGTTCTCTTTAATTACCCAAGGCAGGAGAAGGATGGCTAGCTCCTCACCTGCCGCTCAGGTCAAAGTTGTTACCTAAGCAGTTCACTTGCTCTCTGCTCACATGAGTAAAATGTCTCAAAGTCGCTGTCATCTGAACTTCCACTTAAGGACAGATCCAATGCTAGAAAATTCTGTTCGCTGCATACAGTATCTCATGCTTCAAACTCTATCAGTGCTGACATGCAGCCTACATACAGCAATTCTCCTTCTAAGAGAAGTCTCTAGAATCAGGTTTTCAGTAAAAGCATCTGCTAGTATCAAGTTAACAGCTAGTTTCTCATTGTACCCATCTCCTATGGGATGCACTCAGCAGTGTAGGTATTACATTAGATTATGATTAAATCTCTCCATCATAAACAAGAAGCAAAATTAACAGGTGCTTGTTAGCGCTGAATCATGTCTCTTTATTGCAGCATCTCTCTTTATTGCAATATAATTTTAATTAGAGTTTACAAGACAGACCTATGAGATCTAGTGAAGCATGGGGTAGAGAGGATGGGTTCTTAAGACACTAATTTCTGTCTATGTAATAATTATGCTGATATACTAAACACTAATCAGGATATTAGACACATTCATTAAGATATTATTTTTACTCTCCAGGAGAGATTTTAGTTTTTTATATTACTTTAAAAATATGCAGTAATGTTAAACAATTTTAAGCACTCATAGAAACCAGAGAGGATTAAATTTAATCCAGTTTTGCATTTTATAAGCTTAAAAGGTTAAGAAATTCTAAACTTCAGATAATTAACTCATGATTTTCTTTTTACGCTGTCTGTCTCCGCTTGATCCCTTAAAATCCCTGTTATAACCTTACAGACCTAAACCTAGAAAACTATTTCCTACTTGTACAGGCACAGAAAACCACTGGACATGTACACTGGATATGCAAAATTTGACTCCCAGGAAAGGAATAATTAAATATACCAGTTCTCTGTCATGGCACAACAGTAAAAGCAGGGCTTATAGATTAATTTTCATACAGTAAAGGCTCTATAATTATTTCCAACAGTAATTCCAACCTCAAATAAGAGACACAAAAGAAAGTGCTACTCAGAAATTTTTCTCCAGGATTACTACCTTGCTGAGAATGTTTTCTTGAATTATAAACCCACCCATAACTTGCAAGTTATATCCCCCACAGCCTTTCCTAATTAATCCTTTTACCTGACTTTCCAGGTACCATATATGTATAAATACTGCTCAAACACATCAAAATTCAGCTTGTAGAGTCTGCTTCTTTTGCAAAAATGTAAACATCCGTACAGCACTGTATCAGCCATGCTTTAGGATGTTCTCATTCATTCAGAAGCTTTTACATTAAAGTGTTCTCTGAGAGTCTATCAAGAACCTTTTTAATAATAGCTTCTTAATCAACTGTTCTGCTTCTCCTCCCCCCATACACATGTTGTTTGATAGACTATTCACAGCAGAATAAATCTTGAAGCACACAATAGAGAATCTTGTATTATTATCTTGTATTATGATTTTTTTTTTCTGGGCTAGTTGTCAGTTACATGAATTATATATCCAAACCTCAGTGATGCAGCAAAAGAAACATGACCAAGAAAAATATGACCAAACATGACCATGACTTGCCTGAGCCTCACATTTACCTCTACAAATACGGGTAATTTGTTTGACTCCGGATGAAAAAGGCTACTTAGAAATTTTCACGTTCAAAAAGTTAACTTGAAAGAAAGAATGGAAGGACAAAAGCTTTTTAAAGGGAAGCTTAAGCCCCACCACCCAAAATAAGAACACAGAAACTTTTTTTGTAGAAAGCAAAGCTTGTCGCTGATGTTTAATTCTGAGGAACATATGTTTTTGTCCCTGGTCTACATCTCTTTGTGCAGAAATGGTCATTTAAGAACTTAAATAAAAGCATCAGCACAGAATAAGCTATGCTTTAGAAGTGAAAACTATTCCTCGGCTTCCCAGAATTATGCTCTTTCAAGCACTCTTGGTGAGGAACCTCACATACCAGCTCTTCATTTGCGAGCTTGATCTTTTGATTGATCTTTCCAATTTTCCCTAACTTCCAGGGAAATCCATTATCCCTATATATCGTGAGGAAGGGTAGTACGCTAATAATTTATTACTCACTAAGAAAGCAGCAAAATAAAGAGACTAAAATATTTCCCTAGCATAGATCTTCCACATACCAACACCTACTAGTTTCTAGATTTTACTAATGTCAATACTGACTAAGCACCATCAGAGTAATTTCTGCACTAGTGATTTCAGGAGCTCATTTCGACAACACGTGGAAGTTCTAGCAGAACCGCTACCCCAGTGCTCAGGGTGACATGCTGGATCCTGAGCTCTCCTCAGCTGCTATCCCAGCAGGACCGCAGTGGCTGCAGGGCACACGCTGGGTGGCACCTGCATCGCAAGGACAACACTGTGCACAGCTGTGCCACAGGCAGTAATGCTGCAGCAAGGAGGCAGTGCAGGCCAGCAGGCTGCTCTCCTCCTCATACTGAAGCACCGCTAGCCGAGGCAGGGGCAGCAGCGCAGTGCCAGCACACACCCACCCACCGCAGTTTGCTCCTCACTGCTACAGCCAGGCTACGTCAGCTCCCCCCAGAACAGTCCATAGGCTTTAGGCAGTCCTGAGTTACACATACCGCATCAATATCCGTTTCCTTCTGTTGTTGCCTTTGCTGGACTGTGATGCTTCCTACACAGTGGAACAGCCTCTCATTTACCACATGATACAGGAGGTATGACCACAGCAATTCCCCCAGACCTCACTTCAGCACAGGAGGCCTTCAAGGAAAGAAGGCTGAGGGCCAGATAAAACGTGATAGATGTAGCACATGGCTGAGGGCCACTGCCTGAGCACAGCTGCGACCAGAGGAAAGCCGCCACCACCACCAGAGCACAAGATAACACTTACGCACCAGGGAGCCCACAGGCCACTCGCTTCACGCTCGAGTTAGGTCATGAGCCTCCAGGCCTGCTGCAGCAGTGCCTCGGCCGTTAGTAATCTCTTCCATATCTTTAAATTGCCACACTCATCTCTCTCGGGATAACAGATATCTCAAAATCCAAAGGATCACATCACCTATACAGGGCCTCCTAAATCCCTTATGCTCCAAACCATCTGTCTCTTACCAACAGAGGTTTAACCTTTCCTTAAGAGGAGCCAAGGGCCTACACTTCTCTCCCCAGCACCTCTTCCAGGAGGTCCCTGCACAAGCAGCAGCACCTGCCCTCCCACACTGCCCGGCACCCTACATGGCCCCTTTCCCAGGTGCTGCCAATATCTCTCTCTGCAGAGTCCCAGCTGTTGCACCGTCTGCTCCCCAGGCACAGCTGGGTTTCATTAGCAACTTGGACACAAGCCAATGAGGCCACGACCATCTTCAATAATCCCTTACAGGCTGCTTTGGCAACACAGGTCCCTATATAAATTTAAGCAGAGGACACGGGAGTAGCAAGATCTCTTCACACTGAAAGTACTGGCTATCCAGGTGGAGGAGAGAAAATGCTTTCATCATGAAGAAAAGTACTTCAGTTTTGAATTAAGTAACTGATCCTTCAAGGTTACAATTTGTAAGCATAAGACAAATGAATATATTTGTGCAATAATACTTCTTTAATGATGTAAAGAGAGTCAGGGCTTCCTTCCTTGGAAGCTTGGAATATACCTGACATGCCCAAGCTGTCTGCATGGGGAAGTTTTAGCTGTGCTCAGCTCTTTTTCATCAAAAAATAAAACAGGAATAGTCCACATTCGGTTCATCTGATATCCTTCAGCTAGATGAGAAGCCATAGAGCAACTCCTTGATAAGTCTCGCACATTGTTCCTGTGTTCAGCAGACTGTGAGCATAGAAACAACTCCCCAAAGGACAGATCTGTTCAGAGCAAAAAATATAGGAAACAAATAGGCAGCCAGAACCTATCTGCTTACTTTATTGATTAGTCCCACCTGTGAGAGTTTGTTGTAGACAGATAGATAGACATGCCCCAGCAATTTATTCCTACACAGCAACATTTTCATCACGTGGTCAGCTACAGATGCAACATGAAAAGAGTATGGCAGATCTTAACATTTTATTATCTACTGCTCTCTGTAATTGCACATAATAACCTGAGCAGCTGCATGGGATTCTCTAATGGAAAATACTAATGCAGGCAGTAAATGAAACCGTTCCTAACTCTAAACTTTTGCACTTACAAGATTGCTCAATAATGTAAGGTGATTTAGTACCAGGCTTTACAAGCTCTTACATCATTTTCATGCAAACATTTAAATATGTTTGCCTTTTATACCATAGAACACCTTACATGTAAAAAGTTGCGGATATTTTTCATAGGGAAAGTAGGTACATATAGCCACATCCTTTTTTTCTTAAAGACAATGCAAAATTTAAACAATTCATTATATATTTTCTTTCATAGGAAAGAAGGATTTTATATAATCACAATATTTATTTTTAACAACATGCAACCTTATATCACAATTGCTTATACTAATATAAGTTCTTAAGCAAAGTTTTCACACACAGTTTAGTGATCAAAGTAGAAAAGCATCTGATACAAGGCCAGGCACATACTCAAGAGATTCCTCTGCTGCAGGCAGAATCCTGGCTAAATGCAGACCTTGGCATAAGACCTTGCATAAGCAGCCTGAATGAGGCTGAGGCACAACAAGTAAGGGTCACAGCAGTAGCTACATCAGCCTGCCATAAAAAAAAAAAAAAAAAAAGAGTTTTCATGGGCTTAGAAAGCTCCATTTTCTATCTTTTAGATAATTTTGCATGACCAGAAAAATTATGCTAGCACTATCTTTGGCTTTCTCAGCCCCAAGCTTGAGCCCTGCCAGGTAGAGGGAGGCTGGTAAAACCCTGCACCATGCTCTATTAAAAGAAGCAGCATCAAAGCTCTCGGTCACAGCTTCCTGCAAGTCTCACAGAAACCCATGAAAATTACTCAAGATTTTAAGGAAAAAATGGCCTATCTACTAGGTTTCTACATTTCCTGACTACCAAAGCTTCAAATGCAAAATGTTTTATTGGGTTTGTGCATGAAGAGAAAAATAGTAAAACCAACTCTGAGCCGTAATGTCATAGTTATGACTTGCTTGATCTCAGATATTACGCTGTCTTCAAACATGTTTAGAGCAACATTTTTTTTTTCCTCACTGAATATGGTTTATGTTACAGATTATGTTACCTGAGGACTTTAATGCCATTATATCTTTTAACACCATAAAAATTAGGATTGACTCTAGTTCTGAAGAGATTACATACACCTCGACAATAAATGCCTTGTTGAATTTATGTGGCAAGGGTGAAACATGACAGAATTATAAATGTTGCTACTTAAGATCAAAAACTAAGGAATATTTTAAAATATTTTCACAGTTTTCATAGAAACCAAATGTCTGACACTCACTTCCGAATTAAAAAAAAAAAAAAAAAAAAAAAGGTGCCATAGATTGCTAGAACTAGCAAAAAAAAATCTTAATAAAGCCACTAGAAGGAGTAAGTCCATTTTTTTCTGTCTCAAAAATAATGTGAAATGTGGAATATCTGCGTGGACACATGAGATGGTTAGCATTTGCAAGCACTATTTTTAATGTCATCGGTCTTCATTATTTTTCAGGGAAATAATGTCAATTTTGACCTTTTTAAATTCATTTTTGGCTTCTTCATTTTGGCTGTTGCCAAAGTAATTGCTGTTGCTATAATTTCTTCTCATTCTGAAATGTTCTCAGATTTCAATAATATTCAAAGACTTAATAACTTTAAAATCCTAAATGTTAAAAAGCATTGCTATGCTAATGCTTTCTGCTAAATTTGGTATGAGAGCTAGATCTGTATTCTGTATGTAGATTCATATTTCTGTTCAACATCTTTATAAGAAAAATAACTACATCTAAACAACGCATTTAGAGCAAAGTTATTGAAGGTTTCTAATCATTCTCTGCACCTATCATCAGTAACATCTGGCACTCAAACCCACATCAATTATAAAAGGGACTAGAGATATTACTTTGTAATTATTAAAGGAAATGCAATACAGTTAATGACACTTCACACTTGAAGTTAATAAATTGAATTTCTATAAGCAGTTTTCATCCCAGTTCTCAAAACACAGCAAATATTAATGAATTTATTCTCACAACTCTTCTATAATGTTGAAATAAAAAAAGAATTAAAACAGTTTTAGAGATTACCTTATTTTCTTCAGATCAGAAAGGAAATCTTTGGCAAAATCTGCCAAAACTTGATTCCTACTTTCCAGTTCAGCTCACCAGATCATATCACCTCCCACAGTACAAAGATAATAGCACAGAGGGAATCACATACGAGAACAATACAAATGAGGAGTAAAGATACGAGGACTTTAAGAGATCAGACCAATAGTGAGTTTGTAAGTAGGGGAGTTTCTTAGAGAAACTTCTGTCACTGCATTTGCTTGAATGAGGAATTTCATATATATTCCTCTTCCTTACCTTGCTGATTAAGATTTAATTAGTTCCAACAATTACTATCTGTTTGTCCCTCAACCAAGTTACAAGGACCAAAAGATGTGCCAGTATGGGAGCTATGAGGGATTCTGTGATATTTCATAAACTGAAAGTTCAAACACAAGGTGGAAAAAGGAAGTAAAGCAACCAGGAGCAAAGTCATTACTAGGCAAGCAAACTATCATAATTCGAGATTAATACATTTATATAATCTAGTTTACTGGAGTTACAGCAGAATTCCAGAAAATGATACTTCAGAAATTCTCACTAGCTTCTTGGTAGCAGCAATAATTCAATCTTCATAGATATAATTATATAGATATATATATATTATATAGATATATATATATATTTTCAGGCTTTTGATGTATGTACAACTATTCCAAAGAATTCATTCTTCATAGCTAAGTTAGTATTTTCTAATACCATTTATTAATATAAGTTGAATAACTTTGGCATAGCAGTTTTGAACTGCAATAATTTGGCTGAAAGTCATTAATTTTATTTATATTACTTACCAACATGTACATTATATATAATGTCGTATATATAATGTTGTAAATTGTACAATTGAACATTTCTAACATGATTGGCTACAAAACATGTAAGACAATTAGTCTGCATATATTATGATGACATTAAGCATTTCTACATTGAGGCTAGATTGTACCATTTATAGGCTGAATAGATCTTTCCTCTTACACTTCCCATGTTGGCTCAGTAAATTAATGCTTTCAGAGCAATTTAAAATGTAAATTAATCTGGAAACACAAAGTCCTACTGCAAATGCAGTAACATATTAAATGGATGTTTTATTCTCTGACGAATCAAATTTTCAAACTGCTGTTTTGAGAAAGTCCAGGCAATGTCATTTTGTCACTTCTGACTGAGTATGCAAACACAGACATGCTTTCCAAAAACTATTTTCCAGCATTTGGGGATTCAATGCACCTCCTGATAAAACAGGAAGATGTGAGACAAATGCTGAAAGAGCTAATGCTGTATCTCGATGTTATGTATTTTTTCTACCACGCAATAATACAGAAAGCCTGCTTATGTGTCTTTGTAAGACTAACAATAGTTGAAAAGAATGAAGCGAAGCAGAGAAGCCCCATATGGACACAGTGATGTCCAGGCTGCATTAAACAGAAGGAATGGGGAGGTTTTCAAACCTTTTCTAATTTTGGAGAGACCGTTCTGCCCCTGACTCTAAAGGAGGGAGGAGTAAGGACCCAGGCTTTGCAACAGCCTTTCCTCACAGGTGACTCCATTTGCAATACCCTTACTGGTGATAGTCGTATAGGCCAGGTCATTCAGCTAGGAAATACACCCCTCTAGCAGATACCATGGGCAGATACCCATAACAAAACATTCTAAAACACAGCAATATGTATTTTTTTGCATAAGGCCAACAGGATCACATTATTTGTAATGCATAAGTTTGCATTCAACTCCTAAAAAAATAAGGATAATTTTAGAATTATTTAATTACCTTTACAGGATGAATTATTGAGTATTTCACCCAGAAGAAAACTTGTGAAAAAAAGAAAAATAGAAAGAGACATATGAAAGTGCTTTGCTTTCAGTGATAACATTTGATAATGAGTGGTACTCAAAGCACTCATTACAAATCAAAGGACATCAAAGATAAAACACACATTGAAGAGAAGCTTAAATGTAAATTACTGCTTTAAAAAGATAAAGCTTTATGCAATACATTTTGATTCTTACCAATTATAGACTCTTAACCGCTTACAGAATTTGAAGCGTAATAGTAATATGCAAAGCATAAGTAACAATAAAAACATCCGCCAAGACGCTTTTTCAAGAACTCCTTTCCCTAGTTTGCCATGTATTAACCCACCAAAAGACAGGCAGAAGACAAATGCCAAGCCAGCACTATCAGACCGAGATTTCTTTTTCATTTCCTCTCTGTGGATCTGTTCTGCTATCTCCCCTGACCCTAACATCTATTCCTGGCATCTGCCCTCTTCCTTAGGCTTGGCTTCATTTCCCCGTTCTGGATCTGACTTTTCCGTCTTTTCATCAAGGCCAGAAATCCTTCCTGAAATTAAATAATTCTATCTGGCTTATACATGTCATGCTCATTTGTGCAGATCTGAGAGTTTTAGATCAACCACAGAAGGGATCCTGGCAGAAGTGACTACAGCTTTCTTCTGGTGTGTGTTTGTGTTTTGTGGGGAAATCATACTCAACAACTCAAATAAAAGGAAGTCCTAGCCTTAAGAGTTTCTATCGCAAAGTTTCTTCCATTCACAGATCAAATTTAAAATGATTTGTAAAATGAATTTTTTTCTGCATATATCATGCTAAGCCTTCCTTCAATCAAAAACAGGTTTTGAAGTTTGTGGTTTGACAGTACAGTAAATCTGCCTTTAAATCTCACAGTGCTGGATCAAAACCACTACAGTCATATTAGACAAAGTGCTGATCCAGCATAAGCTCACGCTGCTCATTCAAATTCAGTCCAAAATGTTCCTGGAGTAATCTGTGCCAGCTGCCTTTCTGCTGAATAGGAAGTCCTGGTAGCACCTTTCTGCATGGCCACCAAGCAGGGCAGCACAACCTGCACAGCACGTGCTCCTTATCCTGCAGCCTGGCACGGCCACCCCTCGGGGCTTGGGCCATGGGCGACAGCCCGTCCTGCAGGCCGGGAGCAGGAGGGAGCTCGTGCTGAGCAGCCCCTGCTCACAGGGCCCACGGAGCCTCCAAACCCATCAGCTGTCTCCCAACAAGTATCACGTGGAACATGCAAGCAGCTTTACCTAGAATAAAAGTCTGTAAGAATGTTACAGCGTAACAGCAGCGTTGGGCAAATGCCAAATGCTGCCCAGAAAAAAGAAAGTGATTCAGCCAGAACTAATACCCTAAAGTTGATGCACAATGAAAACATGTTTTCCATCATATGTATTTAATGCAGCATCTGTTCTCCAGTGCACTAGGGCGGCAGAGCTAGCTGGGATGCTGCAGCCGAAAAGACACAAAGCCCTTCCCAATTCCTTCCCCCTCCAGCCCCTACCCATCCTCTGGCACACAGAATCAAAAATATTGGTTCATCAGTTTCTCACTAGATTTATTTTACTCTTAAGTTACAGTTGACCAATTTGCTTTCTAACTATTTTATGACCTAAAAATGCACCAGGGAAGATCAAAACCTGAACCCAACTGATTTTTCTAGCAGAGATAAACAACGGATGACTAAAGAGGGTAAAAGTGGGATTCGTGTCCTGTAATTTTGGACTTCAGATGCAGATCTACACTTGTTGACTATATTTTCTTTCTAGTCAGTGAAAGAAAACAGCACTTACAAGATAGGACTATTTTGGGCATCTGAAGAAAAAAAAAACACATAACAAATTCCTGGCAATCAGGAAAAACAACAAATTATAATAAGTTGTGTTTTTTTTTTAAACTGTCTGATGAAGTTTTGTAACAGAAAAGAAAGGTTAATAAAGTACAAAACCTGGCAAAGAAAGAATACAGCAAAATAGAAATGTGGATAAACTGAAATTAGTACCTTTTGCTAGCAAGTAATTGTTATGTAAAATATAGATGAGATGCTTAAATTGTTTTCTGAACAGAAAAGCTATTACAAGTGAAAGGCCAAAGCGTTTGTCAACAGTATGGTTCCAGAATTCCCCCTCCCTCCCAGGGAGGCTGTATATGCTTCCTCCCTTCAAGGTAACTACCAATTATACTATCAAAAATTACTGATTGGAATGAACACTTTGGTGGACAATCTTGTAGTTATCATAAGGTCAAGTTCGGATTTTAGGTTGTGGACTTCAACCAGCCGAATTCTACCTTTCGAGCAATTTAGATTCATTCTAAGAACTCAGTTTCAATGCTTTTACCAAAAACCAGTCCAAAGCAGTGAGGTAAGAGAATTAATAATAGTATGTTTGGACTTACAGAGGACATACAGAAAAAAAAATAAAATTGGAGAATTTGATGACTAATTCCAGAAAATGTAGCACTGTGAGGTGCCCCACAGAGCTAAAGCATTTGAGTAGTTCCATTCCACTTCAAGAAAGAACATAAACATATGTTTAACTTCAATCATAGATCATCTTACTGCTTTCACTCAGACCTAATCATTAACCATGAACACGTGCTGAAACGGTTCATTGGGAAAGGATGAGCTTGCTTACACACTTAGAGGGATTGCATGCCTGGATGTTACAGTGGCTCTCGGCAGGCTGCACCGTGCGCTGCGACTGACCGAAGCAGAAGCGAGTCGCAATGCCCTCCAGCACACACCAGGACTGCGGCTTGCTTTCCTTCTCCCGGGGGTGTTCTTTGGGGGATGTCGTGCCAGACAGCCTCTGTATGGATGTCTCTAGTGAGACTTGGCCAAAAAATGTCCTGTAGAAGATACAGCTAGTAAATTGGTCTAATTCAAATGCATTTTCTACCACTGAATAGGACTTATTTCACAGTAGGAATTCTAATTAAGGTTAATAATTATTATTAAATCTAGTGTTAGGTTAGAAGACAAATTCTAATTATTAACTAGATTAATCTATTATTGTCAAGGTTGCTGAACACCATGCACTTCTAGGATGGCCTTCTGCAAAATATCCAGTTTAATCTTCTTGGAGCCTCAAGCAATGGGACTGATGACTCATCAGTAACTGGAAATGTACATTCATTCTCCTATAACTTCTATTATATTTATGGCCCTATGACTGTAGTGTCTGATTTCCTTCATAGAATTTGGGAAAAAAAAAAAGACAGACAGGGCTCTACTTCCAGTGAATTAATTTCAGTTGAAAATGTGTATCAAGAATTGATTCTTCTTGGAATGAAAAGTGCATTACAAAATTCAAATAAACAAATTTCTTCTATATTTCTCCTGAGCTAATATCAAAGTCATATCAAATTATTTAATCAAGTTAAAGGCTGATAACCAGCAAAGGGACAGTCTAAAGAAGTATACAAGCCCTTTGAGAAGAAAATGAATCTAGATCAACCCCATGACCCAGCTGTTTGGTTTGTAGCCAGTTACAGTGCATTGCACTTAGCATATAAGCCACTTGTCATAGCTGTTTATGCACTTACTGAAGTATTCCTCCCAACCGGATTGTTGGGCTGCAATGCAATCCTGCAGTGACTGTCATTATTTTTTACGGCTGGACAAGCAAATAGCCTTAGATAAATGCTACCACTTGTTAAGAAAACAAACATCGCTTATCCCAGGGAACAGTAAGTATGGACTATGTCCATCACCTAGAAGACTGTTCAATACTGTCTCATGCTTTCAGTGTTATAGTTTAACTGCATCACAGTGCTTTGTCAATTAAAGCGATTCATTTTACAATCTCAGAGCACAAAAAGAGGATTTTAAATATATATCTTAAAAAGCAACGCCCTGTGAGCAGCAATTTCACTTCTATTAAACTGAAAGTATTTTCACCCTCTTCAAAAAGAATAAGTGGTTTTGGTCTTGTTAATCAACAAAATATTTAATCAAATTGTTAATTCAAAATCATTTTTACTTCTCACAGAACTGGCTACCTGCAAATGTGATTTCTTAAATAAGGCACTAATCCAGAATTTAGTTTTCTCAAGCAGAGCTTGTTTGTCTCTTGGCATTTAAGCAAAACAACTTCTTATCACCCATTTTTATCTGTGTAATCTGAAAGTCAATTGGATTTCAGCATTCTTACAGGAAAACATTGACAATGATAAGCATTTACCTTCTTCCAGATAAATACTGTAAGTATTTTGTAGAACTAAAAACAGTAAGAGAAAATGCTTGAATAGTTTTGGATAGATTCTTAATATATGAGGAAGAAAAGGTGGCCTTCCCTTTCCATGAGTAACACAAACCAAACAAGTGTGATGGTGGGGCGGAGTGGAAGGCGAGGGGCAGTGCAAAACCAAACAAAACAACTCCTCAAATCTTACAATAGTGCTAAAATAGAACTAATGTCTCAAAGTGAAGACAGATATTCCATCTCTGAACTGTGCAGTATATGAATCTGGTTATTTTCCAACCTCTTTTAAAAATAACCGGATAGGCTCACTCATGTCACCAAGTCAGTATTTTATTAACTTCAAGTCACAGTGGTTGCTTCTGTTCAACAACCTCTCTGGCAATCTCAGCAGAGAGACTAAACAATGAATTAAGCAGACAGACCCCCCAGCATCGTTTTGGACCTCTTACATCCAAGGCTTTTAGGGAACATTAGCATCACGGTGAAGGAAAGCCTGAATTGCCGTTAGCTTTATCATACTAGCAGTTGTTTGGAAACAGGATCCCAGGGGAGAGACATGTTAGGTTTCAAAAATAAAGGGAGAACTTAATTGGGGAAAGGGAGCATTACTGCTTTTAGCAGTTGTAGGGCACAGAAAGGAGAGAGTTCAATTTAAATGCAGTGGCAGACTCCTACCAGATGGTAACTGCTACTAAAAGAATATGATTAGTTGTGAGGAATATAGAATAATAATTACTTTGATTCTGCCTGAAGTGAGAATAGAACCCAACAACCCATATAACAGTAATGAGGGGGACTGGGAGCCAATATGTAGCTTCAGACATTGCCATGCTGCAACATTCGTGTGACTTGGAGGAGACGAAAGCAAACAGTACTGCAAGGACCTCGAGGACGGGTATCCAGTATAAATCTTAAAACTATGTTCCATTTTATTCTCAACTGACTTCAGTTTTAGAAATTCCCGAACAAGTTATTTCAAGCTAACCACTGCTCCCACAAGGCAAAATCAAGCAGATCCAGCCTATCCTCACAAATTTTATCCTGGCAAAAAAATTTCCATGGCCTTCGTTATTTTTTTTCTTTTTTTCCTCAAATTATACCACTTCTGAAATGACAGCTGCAGGACAACTTTCCAAGCCCTATTTCCCCCAAAAATCATAGTAAAGGAGAAAAAAAAAAAACTTCAAAACCTTATGCAAAATTCCTTCTTCCTAATTGCTTTCAGAAAAAAAAAACTTGCTTAATAGATATAAAGTCTTAGACATAAGTTGTTATTATTTCCTGAAATAATCTCAACTGGTTCAGATCTACTGCGAAGAAGTGATTTATTGATTGTAACCTTTTAAATTTTACATTTAATGTCACATAATTTGTCATTAATAAATTTTTGAAATCTGTGGAAAACATATATATATTTTTAGCTCATGAAAGAAAAATAATTACAAATCTTTTGGATTTAGGTAGGTGTCATTTATTTTAAGATATAAGTACTGAAACAAAAATAGCAGTTCCTGTATCTCCTAGTACTATAAACTCTCAATTTTAGCCAACGATAAAAGATGTATATCAGTTGCCTAACGTGAAATGACAGATATGAGAGTAAGGACTCACTTAAGAGATTCTAAAGCCTACTCTTAAACTGACCAAATTTCATCACTAATGATTCCAGCAAATGTCTTAGATGGAATCAGCTGGTTTATTCTAAGACCAGCTTCATGATCCCTAATTAACACCGCAAAAAGAAATGCTATTGATGAAAGTTTGACACCAAGAAAATTGTATGCAGTTATCTCTGAGTATCTTCATCTGATCCGATACAGTAACTCTAGTGAATCTCCATTCTTGTAAACAAATGTACTATATTTGTTGACATACAAACAATCAAAATTTCTGAAACACGGTTTCCTCTAGATCTGTTGAAAAGTTTTGTTTTTTAAATCTACTAAGAATGTATGTAATAGATTGTAACGTATGGTTTATTAATCTAGAAATCTAGAAGACGGATAACCTTTCACTTGTTCTCAGTTACTAACGACGATGAGCAAACACGATCATACCCCAGGAGCAAGGTCCCACCGAATTACACACATCATCGTGGCACAGAGGCATGGCAACGCAACGTACCTTTGACAAACCAAGACCAACTCTGCATCCATTCACTTCTGAATCAAGGAGGTCTACAGCTTTATTTTATACATTGCCTTACATCCATTCCTCATAAGAAGAATGAGTCCTGCTTCAAAAAAAAATAAGGAGTTTAAAGAAACCTAACAAAAAGTGTAAATGAACAGCAAGGGGGAAAAAAAAAGGGGGGGGGGTTGATGGGGTGTAGGGAAATAATTGGAAATTCCTATAAATTTGGAAAAATGGAAGCAAAACATCCCAAGAAACAACTCTAACACGTGATAAAGGATACTGGAAAAAGGCAGTACTCTTACCTGTTTTCTAACCACTTGTATACTCTGCCTGTATACCACAGCATATAAACTAGCCATCCACAGGAATACTACCCATGACATATGGCTCGCTTTCTTTTCTGCTTTACTACACTCTGAGGTTAGCAGGCCTCTTTCATGCTACCTCCTGCATTTTTGACGAAGGGACACAGATCCATACGGAATACTGATAGCATTTGCTGTACACATCCTTTTTTGGAAACAAAGCAGCTAGCTATTTATAAGCCATGCTGCATCTGCCGGGTGATACATGCACAATACTTGTTATTTTTGGATGTTTCGCTCATGCTTCCTACTTTTCTGGTGTTTTAAGCCAGCAAGAAAAACGCCAACACTTCCACTCAGTCCTCTCTGCAACCCAATGGGACAGCAAGGCACATGTCTGTTAATGATGCTCCCAAACGGGCCAAAGCTCCAGGTTCACACAGGATGCTTTGGTTGCACATATTTGTTTTACTTGTAACACTGAATCTTTCGTTTCAATTGCTACAGCCAAAGACGCAAGCTATTTTCTCACATTTAGACATTAGGAAGATGACAGTCGGGCATTTCTGCACAAATAACCAAGAAAGTAAAGGCATGAAGGTCTCATCAGAAAAAATATTCAAATAGGGGAGGAGGAAAGATGACTCCACAGATGAATCCTCCACACTTACTTTCTAGTATATTTCCAGAACAGACTGATGCACCAAACTGCTAAAATCCTCCTCTCCACCATTTTCAGAAGCATTTTTTTCCACCAAAAAGCATGTTTTTGTTTTCAAATTAAGTACCATATTCTTACTAGCTCCTTAACTCATGCTTACAGTCTGCGATACACGTAACTAGAACTAGCAGGATGAAGTTCCTTGTATATGGTAAGGATTTTTTATCCTTAAAAGGTAAAGAGACTTATCCTTAAAAGATAAGAGACTCTGATCCTCAGCTCCTAGTGACAACCAACAGCTCCAGTGCACATAGACAGCAACTACTCCTCTTTGGGGAGCAATTTTCAAGTGTGGTGAATTGTACTTGGTGTAAAAATCTATTTTGGAATTAGTTTGTTACAGCGTAAGTTGAATCTCCCGTGTTACCTTGTGCCGTGTCTGACACTACAAAAGCAGCCAAAAGTCAGATCTCTGAATGAATTTTTCACACAAAAATGTCTTCCAGCTAAGGAGACTGGGAGCAGAATTATCCATCACTTTGCTGTACTAAACATTCATCTTTATGCCAGTGTCAGAAGTCCTGCAGTTTTACTGGCTTTCTATTTCTTTTCTATGTAAACCTCCAGAATAATGAACTTTCAGCTATCAGTCAGTTTCTAAAATCTCATTTCTCCTGACCAGATATCCATCAAGAATTGAACACGTCAGGCACTGCCTTCGAAGTTTTACCTAGAGACTCAAATTGCTCTTTTCAAATAGATGCAGCTCTGCAGGCCCAGTCCTACACCAGCTGTTTCAAAGACTACCAGTAAAACCCACCCTACAACACAACACCTTGCGTGAAGGGCTTTTTCCACCCAGTCCCAGCGGTCAGGCTACTTGTGGAGCTGGACTCCACACTTCTGCCCTTGTTCCTCAAGCCAGGTAACACGCACCTTGACTAACACACGGAGATTTTGTCCCTGCCCGCGAGCGGCCAGGCCACTGCTGCCTTCACAGATTTTGGAGACTAGTGATGCACTTCTGGAGTCAAACCACTTTTTGGCCCAGGGTGTGAAATACTTCCCTTATGTGGACCTCAGCTGGAAAAGTATAGCGGACCAAGGCTGCCTGCTTAGACAAGCTGTAAAGACACTTCATTTCCACCGAGCAACAGCTGTTTCATATTAGGGCTTTAAATACTTATTTCCTTAAATACTGCCACTTCTCATGTTGAAATCAATCCTATGTTAACATACCATCTCTCCTCGCCGAGATGAGCAGGGCAGGCGATGCCAGCCCTGCACTGCTCTGTGGATCCCAGCTGGCTGCAGTCACTGCTGGGCTCTTCACGAGCTCATTTCTGAAGCGCACTCGAGAACCACCAATCTGCCACTGAAACGCAGGAATCTCTCAGGTGAAACAAAGCAATTACTTAGGAGTGCCCAGCTCTCTCTAGCTATCAAGGCTAATTATTTGAGGCATTAACTGATGTTTTGCAAGGTAATTCATAACTCTTTCACAGGTGTAATTAAAACTGTAGCTCTGAGTTGAGTTCGAGTATCCAGGCACTGCCCTTGCATGTCCACTTGCTAGAGAGGCAAACAGGCACAAGTAAATACTCACAGCACCCTGAATCTTTATTTAGTATCTGTTCTAGAGGCTAGGTCGATAGCACCATTTGTACTTTACTTGTCCTAAGGAAAATTAGATAACATTAGAAAAATAGCCGTGAATTTTCTGATTATTTATTTAAGCAGTCAAGTCTTAACTGAGGCCCAGAAGGTTTCCATGGCTACTAACACTGCCCAGGACAGATGAGGCTGGTGTTGGTTGGACTCCTTCCCTAATACCCAGATCGGCCACACACCCGACCAGCTGCCAGCGTCAGGCTGCTGCGTGCCCCGCACCTCAGCACCGGCCCGTGTGGCTGCATCCTGCCTGGCACCACAGCCAAAGGGCACACCGCTTCCTCGTGAGCGTGGCAACACCACAGGGACGCACGTTCACTAAAACTGAACTCTCTTTGTCCTGAAGGAGCCCTTTCCTGATGGTAAAAATTAATGTATGGTGATCAATAACTGTGTACTGGACTGCGAGTGTGCAGCTGATGTGCACAGAAAGCAAGCGATTAGAGACGGCTTAATATTCCCCAGCCACCCGCAGTATTATGCACATTAGCTCTTTTCACTCAATATTACTAAAGCCCGTGGAACATAATATTATTTCTGATTTCTCTGTCTAAGCTTGAACTCAGGCCCTGATAATAAAAGGACAAGTCGCTAATCCTCTGCAACACACAGTTGCTATCGCTTGACAATTTTGTATTCATACTTTATTGATTCCTGTGCAAAAAATATTCTCTGCTGATTTTTGAATTACATACATAGCAGCAATGGCTTACTGTTATCTCTGCCTTTGGCTGGGTACAACAAAGCCATAAAGATTTTTTTAAGGATGGCAGTACAAAGGAGCATGCTGACAGTGTGATTCAGATCTGCTTCAAACCAAGGAATAAATCCAGTTTATGAGAAAGTTGAAACAAGAAGTTCATCTCATCTGCTAGCATAAAGAGGATGAGGGAGGAGAGCCCATTCCTGGAAGGCTGCAGTTTGGAAAATGACACAGCATTTATTTAAAATTTTATTCTTTTTAAAGACATACTCACGTTTTTTCTTGCTGACACAAAAGCTTCACAAAATGTCCAGTTTATATATTAAATGTGTGTGTGTGTGTGTGTGTTAAAAAGCCAACCAAACAACCTCTAAAGCACTTGCTTCCTCTGCTACAGACAGGCAGCGGGAGTCATCAGGCTTAGCTACACCAAAACTGCTTACCCATAGGAACAGTGAGGAGAATATGGCCCTACAGAAAGTGCAGTATTTTTTCTGAGAAAAATGCATCTATACATCTACATCCTGTAGATGTCTTGAATCTTTATTGATATCTTCATGTCTCGTGGAAATTAAATTTCAAACCACTCCACAAAATTCAGATTCCCAACAGGCTAATGAGTGAGATAAGTAGAATGTAAAGGCCCACAACGGCCCAGCTGCTTTCAATCAGAATGCCTGACACAACTGCACATGGAATTACTGAACAAAGCTGCTCTAACTTAACTTTAAATGACATCCAATAGTTCCTAATGCATTTTTTTTCTTTAATTCCTTTTCATTTGTTCTTCTGGCCACACTAAGCACAACATCCTCTAGACATACAAAGCATCTCCACTACTGGTAAAGGTTTCAGCCCTGCCAATCTTCCCCTATAATCATATTATAGATTCGCAACCTGTAGTTATATTATATATTATATATATTATGGATTACATTCATATTCCATAAAAGAAACAAAAGATACCGGTTCCTTTCCTAATTCAGAATTACCCTTAGAATCCTTCATTCATCCGTGTTCCCAAGGTCAGGAAAGTCCAGGGCCTAGCTGGTTAGACATGTCCTCCTTTGATGGCTTAGGCAGAAATAGCCACATCAATACAGAAAATCAATGCTTTTTCCTGTAGTTGCCTGCAATTAGCATCAAGGAAGGCTGGGCACATTTAACTTTTAAACTGATCATAAAAGAAAAGTCCAGTTTTAACAGCCACCTATAAAATCGATGCTTATGGAAAAGTGTATATCTCCCCTCAGAGTTAAGTCTCTGAAAGCATTAGAAAATATGTATTTTCAAGATCTTTTGATATTGTTACATATTTTTATTACTACAATCATAAAAAAATGCAAGTTTCTTTCTATATGACCACTGTTTGTTGAAAACAACAGCAGTCAGTAATTTTCCACTTTTTAAACCATTCAACTCAATCTTATTTCCTGAGCGATATAAAATTTAAAGTATAAATCACATCGTCTGATCTGATATAAACATAATGCACAAAGCATAAGCCAAGGCCGTACGCCTTCACGAAGGAAGGCTGCAAAGCACGTACCTGGGCAGCAGGCAGGGCACTTCATTAGTCATCACCCTCCAGTGAGCTGAAAGCCCGTAGCTTGTGAGGCATGAAGCTGCACACGAGTTATGAAGTCCCTACTGTTTATGCTTCCATCTTTCTAGCTGGTATCTATAGGCAAGCATTGCTTACATCGATAACAGGAGATAAAAAGGTGGAAGTTTGCCAATAGAAATAGAAAAAACAATGAAACTACTGATACATATTAGCATTAAAGATGCAGGATAAAATCAGTAAGGAAAAGTGACATTGCAGAAAATAACAACAAACGAAAATAAAGTTCTTGAATTGAAATGTCATCATTTCAGTTAGAAATTCTTTCTATTTTTTTTCAAAGCAGGAACTACAAGACATAGCACTGCTTCTTCAAGAACGTGTATGCACCGATTGGAGCACAAGGCAAGTTTTCTAAAGAGGCTCCGAAGGCTCTGCAGAGCCGTGCTGTGTCTTGCGGCCACCCCACTGCAGCCTGCGTTATCAAAGACAGACACATACAGAAATATGGATGTGGAAACCAGATCACTGCAGGTATCGGGAGACCTGGATCTCCCCATAGTTAGGACTGACTACTCTATGAGCTAAGTAATTACAAAATTCACCGCTGAGGAACTTCACACCTTGATTTGCCACCTTGTACATTTTTCTTTCCTTCCCACCGCCCAGCATAAAATTGCAAATCCTTTATTTCTTCATTCCCCTCCTCAATTTTAAATTTTCTTTTAAGAAGATTTTATAAACCTATAGCCCTTTTATATGTCAGTTATTTTAATTAATATGTATACAGGTGATTATGTACAACATATAGATCCCCATACATCACGGAATGATGTACAGCACAACTCTGTTCACAGAAAGCAACACATTTCAAGACGACACAATATTTGTCTTGTGCACTACAAAATTTTACCTTGGTTCAGTACCCTGGACAAGTGCCCTGCACTTGATCGTCACAGAATATAAAAAGAGCTACTTTAAAGTGAATCAATACAACTCTGCTGAAATACAACCAAAAAAGGTAACTTTGAATGTGTACCAATAAATTACACCAGAAACATCAGTGGAACTGATACTCTATCATCATCCTCCACTTAAAGAAAAATAAAAGAAATTATAAACTTGTAACACATAACAGGAGAGCAAGAATTGCATTTTTAGTAGTGGGAAATAAAATGCATCTATTCATCATTTCTTCTATATTTTTAAAGAAATGATTTAATGATCATGTCTCTTCTTCAGCTTTTCTTCTTATATAGTCACAGCACAATCACTCTGGATAAGAAGTACCTAAATTCAGTAACTCACAGGCAACTACTTCCTGCTATTTCATAACAATCTAAACAAGTGTTACAGTATGTTTGCAAAGCACAACACTGGCAAAACACCTTTCTCCTAATTTATAAGTTCTCCTAATTTATAAGTGGTCCTAACAGAATTCTGATTTGTCGTATTTAGTTCACACGGTTTTGTTTATCAAAGAACGAACTGTTTCTGTTCTCCTCGTGTCATAAGGGGCTTGTAGCTTCAATATTTAATGTCAGGAGATGGAGTAATAAAGCAACCATTACTTCATTACTCATTCCACGAGTACATGAAATGAAGCCATAGCAAAGTACACGGTAAATTAGGAAGAGAACAACTGACATTGCATTCCCTGAATTAGAATAGCTCTTTTTGTAAAAATACTTTAGTCTTCACCTCTGGCAATCACAAATAAAAACTGGTTGGGATGGAACATAAAACAGAATATAGCAGCTGGATCTTAGTTTTCCATACATGTCAAACTGCAACACATCTCAGGAAATGAGCCCCAAGAAGCCTGCTGTATAGTCCATGCTGGTCAGCTAAGGTGGCAGTTTGCTTACTTTCTGCCTTTCGTGACCCAATGCCCTTTTATTGCCCTTTTACTGAAAACTGCACTCTAAACGAGAAAGACATGAGCATTAGAAAGTTCTTGAAACTCCAGAGGAGAAATCTGTATGTATATTAATGACCATTCTAGAATAATCACAAAGGGAAGAAAGGCTTGCTCCTTGGATGCCACCTGTCTAGCACACCTAGCTGCCTTGGGAAAGGAAACCACACACGTTTCCAAAGTGTGTTTTTTTTAACCTGTTTATGGGAATAAAAATTTTAAAACTCACCATATTATTCAAAACAGGAAAGAGTAAAAATGGAGGAAGTAGAAGTATGGGTAGCAGTTTAATTATTTAGAAATAACAAAACAGTAAATTGCGACACATTTTAAATATTTTACATCAGACATGATGATATCTTAGTACTACATTCTGAGGGTTTTTGGAAAGGCTAAAGGTGCCCCAGGAACTGTGTCAAAAGACAATTTTATTCTGCCCAGCTGCTAATGGCTCACCTGGCCAACCTGCTATGTTCCTGTGATCCTCACTGAACTGAGGAGTCACAGCAGCTCTTCTAAGGACGCCAGGATTTGCATGGACTAGAGAGGCATTTTCTGCCATTTTTTGTTGCCTCAGCATGCCAGGGAACAAAAGAACAGCATCAGACAGAAGAGCTCTAGGAGGGTGAGCATGGCCAGCCGAGTTCCATGTCCTTTTCCTCCAGACCATTTACCCACAGTGGCGAGAAGCTCTCTAACTGCCATGACTAGGAGGTCTGAAATGTTGGTTTATAGATGCAACACACAGCGCAATTATTCTTGTGTTAAACCTACCAAAAAGGGGGGGTTACCCAGCCTTTCCACAGATGCAAACTTACAAAATCAAACCATTCTTCGTAGAAATCTGACATTGCGGTAATACAATTGACTGTAGATGGAATGGATCATATAAGCAAAACATCTGTGAGAAAAAAAGTGTTTATTTGGTTTTAAAAGAGTAGGATGAAAGATATATAGCCCAATTACTCCCCACTCGGTTTATGCAGTTATAACTTTTACCCACATCTTACTTGGCCCATGCACAGCACAAGCAAAATTGAAAATTCTGTATTTTAACTGGTAACAAACATTTTACCAGATGGTCACTTAATAAAATGTATTTGCTTGCTAGTACAAAAACTTCCCAACTACTAGCACATTTTTTATAATATTGACATATTTATAAATCTGAAAGCTGTTTCCGCTCTTTTTATAAGTCAAATGCTGTATAATAAATACTGCCTTAGATTTCCACTTTCAGAGAGAGTGGATCTAATACATTTTGGTGTAGAACACCTCCTTCTACACTTTAGAACTCACATATTCGAGTATATTAAACAATTTCCAATGCAGCATCTTGGGGAATACAGCTAAGAAAATACTGTCTGCTTAAATGTGCTACATAGAAATTCACAGTGCAGTAAGTGATGCACGAAATCTTTTAAAGTGCATCAGAGGCTATATGTCAGAACAAGCATCTGCCAGCTACAAGGTCTTCCACCTACCGTATTTCTACTTTTCAGTCCATTTCCACGCTACAAATTTCCAGGGCAGAAGTAGGGATTATTTGTAGGGCAGTACTGCGGACGAGCTCTTCTGAGTCTGACCCAAGCAAAGCTGGGCCCATTAGGATAGGGTTGTCCAGCACAGCTCACGTGGAGATGCTGGGAGGCTGCTGGACACAAGGCTGAGCACAGGATTCAGCAGACTGCCAAGACAAAACATCTGCTACATCCAAACAAAAACGGCTGAGAGCTCAGCGTGATAACAGGAAACAGCAAATCTGCCTCCAGTCCCAGGCTTTGTCTTTGTGATGCTTCGCCTGTGCAGCAAGAACCGTGTTTGTTACTCTGCCACTCAGTTCTCCTCCTTCTGAAATCCTAAATCCTGCTCACCTTGAAGGGATGTAAATTTTAGAGTTTGTAGGAGAGATGGTTTTGATTTGCAAATGTAAAAAAAAAAAAAAAAAAAAAAAAGGAGAAAAGAAAAAGAAACTGAAATAAATAGGGATAAATGATGTAAAACCTGATATAAAGACGCACCATCTGAGTTTAGCGGTATTTCAGTGAGGATAAATTCCAAGACCGGAGGCAACAGGCTTTAGGCAGAGGGTTGAGGGCTGCCAGAGAGGAGACAGTGGATGCTTCTCACCAGAAGCCCTGGAGAGCTCAAGAACAGAACACTCCTTCATTCACAACAGCATCTCACAGTTTTGAATGGCATCTTATCTACACAGCTCAGAGTCAGCTGATACTCAAAAGACAAGATATATTAGCTCATCATCAAAGCCATTTTGATAGCATATTATCAGTGAGAAGTTGCATAACGTTTATTAAAAGAAAGTATGTAGGATTCTTTGTGCAGTGGTATTAACTCACAGGAGCCAAGTTCTAGGTTAGGTAATAAAGGTGTAACTCCATAGGATGGACACCTTTCAGTATTTTCCTCACCAGAAAAAAAAGTCCTTTTATTTTTTGTCACATGTTCCATAAATCTCTAATGCAAAGCCATAATAAAAAGATACGCTCTTGATATAGAAATAATCCTTTTTGCAACAAGGGTTACTGAGATTAGAGCTTGAATCCCTGAAAAGATATTTTCATAGCAGACCAATAAAGGATACTTATACTGGCGGAGATATGCAGCACCATTTAGACTCTCTATGTTAGCAAGACACAGCTCAGAAACCAAAGACACAAACAAGCAGGCCAGCACTAAAAACAAAGAAACAAAAAGCACTAATGCTCTTTTAAACACGCCGTGGGTTGCAAGCCATGTATTAAAAGAGACAGACATTAAACTCTTTTGACATATGTACTGTGTGTCAACATTCAACAAATATCTTTACCCTGATCTAGAAGGGAAATCTCACTTTCCTTTTCAGTCCGCAGGTTGAAACTGTCTTCCAGAGGTAACCCTAGCTCTCTTATTCAATCAAAATTACAAATGAAAGTCAAGTAATGAGTGACCCTAGGCAGAGTTTAAAATCAGATATTCCTGCTTTCCCATATAGTCCTCTGCATTATCTCCACTAAAATATTTATTAATTTTTGCTAATATTAATTATTAATATAGCAAGTGCATTCCTTTGCCAGCAACAGTATATTTGCAATTTAAAGCATATTCAATAAATATTTTATTGATGAAACACCATCATCTTTAGGAACATTTTCATTGATATGGCAGAAACAAAACCTCAGAAAATCTCTTAGGATGCAGATGCAAAAGTGGAAGCCAGTCCCAATAAGCCACTGATACGCTTGTTTTCAGTGAGACGCCTGAAGTCAGAGCACAGAGACACAATTTACAGGTGTACAGAGGCAAGGAATTCATTCTCCTCAACATCTGAATTTATAGACGATAACAATAATCTCTAAGGCAGGCTCTTTGATTGCTTCACCTTTAAAAATATGCATCAAAAAGGATACCATCTATGTTTTACTATTTGTTTTGTGCTATCATTCTAAGTCTCACATGCAAGTGAATGAGCAGTATAAATCTCCAGGTACTGAACAGGCAAGAAATATTTCTTTGATCTTCATGTGTTTCCACCTGTTCTGTCCTTAAGCTCTTTGCATCTCAATGTATACTCATACTGATTGTTTTTCTTAATGAATCAGCTGAAGGGAATACAATGGAGGATTCAGTACATATATGTGAAAAAACACGCGTTTGTGCGTGTTAGTATTTAGTGCTATCATTAAATAATATAGTCTACATTAGTATAATCTACCTACCCTTACGTACATGGACTATTTCCAAAAAGAAATTTTAGGCCTACAAAAAAAATTCTACGTGGCATAAAAAGCAAGTATTTTTATTTCCTTGCAAGACATTCTAGGGTCCTCTCCTGCAGAAAGTTTTTCTTGAGTCCACATTTTTCCTCTCTGTCTCTCCAAACATCATTCCGTTACTACTAGGGATTTTTTTTAATTGACAAAAATATAACTCCTTTTATGCTTAATACAACTCTTTCGATGCTTTTATCATTCTAGTATTTGTAGAATGCTCTGTATGGCTTCCTGACTTCCAAGCCACAATATTACCATTACCTGATGTTAAATATTGTATTTACCAAATGCTAATATGTTATTTAGACAGGGAATCTTCCAGAGTTGAAAGGGAATACCAGTATTAAAGTTTGATGATTTTATGCAGGAAGCAAAATCATTAGGCCTTAAGATCTAATGGCCTGAGGAGAACAGCTTATTTATTCATTAAAAATGAAATGTATTTACATTTTTCTACTTTATGATTTTTCAATTATTTCCTCTCCTCTTCTTTGTCTCCCTTATACTCAGTACAAGCTGAATTTGTTTTTCACATATGGGTCAAAAGGCAACAATAAACTCTCTCACTTATGCTGCTTGTATTGAAAATCCAAAGCAGATTCACTGTTTACCAGTAATTTTTACCAGAAATTCTGATTTTTCAGAAAAAAAAAGGTGATGTTAAACTTTTCAAGTGAACTTTATGCTTTCTTCATACATACATTTCAATTATCTCAAATATAGTACAAAATGATGGCATATTTTGTTGCCATTTTCTGTCAGTTTTCTTAGAGGAACATCAAATCGCAAAACTATGCTCAGCATTCTTTCTAAAAGTTTTTATTATCTAGTGAATTTTTGGCAGAAGCATAACCAAAGGCTGCCCCACTGATAAGCTACTAATGCACTTACAATAATGATAAGAGCAGATCTGAAGGCAGAAATTGTGCCATCAGAGAATTCAAGAACGGTCGAGCTCAAAGTGCTATCAATTGCTTGGGTATAATGGACAAAAAATGCACCTGCATCTATCTCCAGGAACGTAAGTGACTAGACTAAACTAATAGGTGTATATATTTAAATCTGTGCTGTTTTCCCAGATCATCTTTAGCTATTAAAGAGTAGCATTCATGCACCCAGTGGAATTACTGATGCCATTTAAACATACACACAATTAACCGTGATGGTATCCAGTAGAATTTTGTAGGTTAGTCTAAAGACTTTGAGGAGATTAAGCTCTATTTTTGCTTCCTTGGGCTTAAAGCAATGTCGTTTTTTACTCTGTTTTATTTCATTAATGTATCAGCACTGGAAAAGAAAAAAAACACATGGCTTAACACAAGATAAAATGAAATGATATTTAATAGAAGGGCTAATACATTCCCCAAAAGAATTTATGTCAGCTACAATTGCACTAGCAGTTTCAGGGAGGCTGTATTAACAAAAGATTTATCATCACGATCTGATCACGTCACAATAAACTTGCAGTGGATTCCATCTTAGGTACGTTTAAGAGGACAGGCAGCAGGGTTCATGGAAACATCGCGGCAGTTGCTCTAATGATTGCCCTTTACCCTGCTCTTACAAGGCCTGCTCCTAAACGTGCTGAAATTTCAGCTTTCCAAATGTAACTTCTAACAACAGGAATACAAACTACTACTCCAAGTTTAAAACAAACAAAAACATTTTAAATTGGAAAAATTAATTCCCTCCCATATGTATTTAAAAGAAAAACAGTCCTTACGATCTGGAGATCTTAAAATGGAAGAGGGCAAAATGAAGTATTTAGTTAGTGATTTTTGAAGAAAATGGCTGTTATTTAATCAAGTGTATTCAATCAATCCCAGGAGTTCTGCTCTTTACAGACTGAACACATTGAGCATTTTTTTAATGTATTATCTGCTATGTTCCTAATCTGGCACAGTAGATTAGTCTTAGATCTCTTAACACAACCAATTTTAATGATACTACTATGGCTTCTGAATTTGGGTACATTTTTAAATAACTGAAGGTGACAGAAATGCAGCTGTCGATAGAGAGACAATTGTTTTTAAAGGGTACTATGTCATATCCAAAGGAGATAAGAAAGGGCTGCTAGCAGCTCACAAGATAAATACAAATTCACCCTGGTAAGGAAAAGGGCTCTTTTGTGGAGTTGCAGAGTTGCAGCCACTCCAATATATAACCAATATAAATCCAAGCCATTGAGCAAGAAGAGAGCAGGCTACCTTCTCTCTACAAATGCTGTTCTAGCTAGCAAATTCCTATCGGATACCAAATTCTAAGTTTTTCTTTCTTTGCCAGTTAAAGAAACTTAAATTACCAAGGACAGCTTGTCCTTGGTTCAGTTACTCTCCTGGCACAAAAAGCAAAGTCACAGAAGTACCAAACGCACTCAGCTCCCTCTGACACCTCCCCCATGTCACCATGTTCCAGTTCCCAACTGTGATTCTTCTTCACATAAGAAAATCAGAAAAGTAGATGCAAAACAGAAGCAAAGTAGATGTAAAGTTGCTCAGCTGCACGTTCCCTGCTGCACTTTGCCACTATTTGCAGTCCACTTGCCAGACTTTTCACAACCCATTGGTGCACAAGCCCTCTGGTGAGGCCTGAAACATTTTCAAATCTCACAACCCCCTCAAAGAAACAACCAGAGATTTGCAAGTCAAAACTTACAGCTTTCAAGATTTTAACTTTACCACAAAAGAGATCAAACCACAGTTAAAACTTGTAATGATTCCTCAGGCAGCTGCAAGGTGCATCTCCCTATATTAAAAAATAGTGTTGAGTTTTTAGCAAACCATGATTTTAATGGAAAATCCAACCACAGAAGCCACTATATTTATGTATTTATTCACCAGCAGCCTGTCTCTCTGAAAAGTCATGCTATTTCATTTTAGTAATAGTGTAGAAAATCCATTATTAGTGGCTTCCACTCTTAACAAGACTGGAGTACTATTCTTTGAAATCATTCCCATTTGAGAAGATTTTTACTCCATTAAGACTATTGTCCTATTTAGTTTCCCTGTTGGTAAAAGCCATCAGTAAGAGACAAAGCCAATCAAGGAAGAAGCAATTATATTTCTATTGCTGATCAACTGATAAATTGGAGCCAGTCAAGTTTTCACTGAAGCATCAGATTGCTGGCATGAAAAACAGCTGTGTTAGCAACTGATTCTTGTCAATCACTCGACAACCTTTTTTCAGAAAAAAATGTTCAAGGCTTCACTTTTCTAGGCAACACAAATGGCATCGTAGTGTTTTAAAATTGTACATTGAGATATGCACATTCAGTTTTTGCTTGAAATGGGTAAGTGAACAGTTCATGATATGGGAATCAAATTTCATGGCTAATAGGTTCAGTGATTACTAGCAACTGTTGATATTTAATTAAAATACTTTTACTCAGCCAAGAAGCCAATTATTTTCTGATGGTAGCTGGAACATCACAGCACCTCTCAATTGCCATCGCTTCCTTGGCACACTAATTATTCCTCTCAAATCAACTGCACTCGCACACGAATTTTGTCGTGTGTTTAGATATAGAAGTTTTCCAGAAGTGTTAAGCTGCGAGACTCAGTTTTACTACTCAATGCAATAAGTTTAATTTTCTGAGCTTTTTTTTTTTTTTCAGTTATGCGGAGTAAATTGCAGAAGGGCAAGAATAATTTCTTCATCAGCCTGCACAAGCGCAGTTAACAGGCAGCCTCTCCTGCGTCTCGCCCGAGCCCCGTGTGCCCAGGGCTGCTACAGCGGGCAGTCTGTCACGGGCATTGCACGTACGCAAGAGCTACGGACGCAGCTGAGGAGGAACTACATAACGCTGGTGTTTGCAGATGCTCTCGCATGACCCTGACATAGGGCCACGTGCTCTGGGTGACCCTGTGTGTGCAGGGGGTTGGACTAGATGATCCCTGAAGGTCCCGTCCAACCTTAAGGATTCTATGGTAACACCACCTAAATGCGCTGAAGTCCCACTGGAAAAAACTCTTCTCATAGGTACAGTTCAGTAGGTTCCGAATGAATGACCCTGATCACAGTGGGCATCCATCCCAACGCTCTTTCCAAAGCACCCACATAATCAACCTGCTATGGATCTGATATATTCAGCAAGAACAGCATGAAAGGGCAGGGATTTTAAGAAACTGCAGTGAACGCTCTTTAAAGGACCACCTCTCCGCACAGGCTGCAGCCAGCAGTGCCTGGCGCCTGCCTGGGTGTCCTTCTTGTCCAGCACCTGCACTTACCTTGTGGTAAGTTTCAGACTGTGCACAGCTAACAGGAAGCACTGACCTCGATGCAAATCAGAAAGAAAATGGCTCAGAACAGTGAATTCATTAGTAATCGCTTCCCTATCTCTGGAACATCTATGCTTCTGTGGCTTATCAGATGACAATGCTAAACGTGCATAAAGCCAGGATGGAAAAAAAAAAATCTTTGGTTTAACTACAGAAAAAGCTCCGAGGCAGCAGGTTAGTATGACTGGTCTTAAAAAAAGGAAAAAAAATTACCACAGTTTATTGCTGACCAGCAGCAATGGAGAATTTTTGAAGACTTTGTAATACAGTAATAATTAAGAAGTGACAGAAATTGGGCCAGGTTGTATAGCATGACTCTGGACAGTGGTTCCCAGGAAGACCCCCAGCACAGGGCCACTTCAGCGTATTAAATTGCCTGTCCAGCTAACATGGGCTGGAGAACAAAGATGTTTTTCCTTCTGGTACAACTTAATATTAATAACCATGTACACTAGTATCAGACAGCTGCATTTCAAATACAGTGCTACAGAACAATGAAGCAGAAATTTCTGCGCCAGTAACACTGCAGAAAAACAGTTTTCTGGCTTTCATTACAGTTGTCAGAGGATTTACCTTTTTGCAAAGCATTCCCGCTAATAAGATTTATCTCTAACTTGGTCTAAGGTCAAACATGCTTCACAGAGGTTGGCAGTACTGCACAACAGCAATTGCTCTCTTCTAGATCCCAGTCTCTAGCTTCTCCATTTCACTCCGAAAGAAAACAGCCGAATCTGACAAGAACACTTTTAGCCAGAGCTCTTATTTTAAAGGAGATTAAATCTGTATCTGGAATTGAGGATTTCATACTGTAAAATAGCAGGTGATCAATGCCTGAAGTCTGCATGACAGAGAGATGCAGCATTGAAAGAGCACTGGGATTTGCAGAAGGGTGAATTGAAAGAAAAAGGCACAAAGCTCTCCTCCACTTGCCAGATAATCCTCATCTTCCAGGTCAATCTTCTCAGTAGTGTTTTTCTGGGTACATTTATGGATAAATTGTGCAGCATGTAGTATCTGGCCAGCTTAGGATAAGAAATGTCTACATACTTATCATGACTTTTAATTGGAATAAATTACTGCACTAGAAGATAGCTTAATAACACAAATAATTAACTGAAAGTTAATATGAATTTTCCATCACTTTTTTTTGTGAACTTGATATTCAAAAATATTAGGAAAATCAGAAACCAAGTAGGAAGCTAATGACTGCTATCCCTCACTGAAGAATCCCTAAGACTTAGACTTCTCTAATCAGAAGTAGGATGCCTTTCAGTTATATTAACTCTCCAAAAGATCAGAGTCAAAAGCGATGATGTCCTTTTCGAACACTTACAGATTTGCAGCAGACAGGATTACACTTAGGCTTCACATCACGACTTTAGAAAGAAACGGAAACAACTCCCTGAAAGACACTTTCCCCCTGCGGTGGTTATTCCTGAACACCGTCTGTTTGGCTGATCAAGCTGGAAGCTCCTGTGTGTGTGCTAGAGCCGAGCAGCAGCCGGGGCAGCGGGCTGGCTCCCGCACGAGGGGCTGCTGCAGGCGCCGGCGGCGAGGGCAGCAGTCTGCGTGAGGCTTGTCCGACTCAGCAGCCCAGAAAACACTTGTTTTTTCCTGAAAGCGTCTCTAAAATGCTAGGTTCTTAGCCATTTGATAGCATCAGGAAAGGTTCAAGCCTGAAATGAAATTACATAACACTGGAAATTTGCTGGGGGCAAAGAAAGAATGACAGGTGTTTTAGCAGCCAGGGACAGCACAGGGAAAGGTGCTCGGTGACTGAAAGCCATTGCACAACATCAATAGAGAAGGAGCTGAAGGAGGGAGTGCGGGGAAGGTAAATGGAGCCTGTAGAGCAGGAAGGCAGAAAAGAACATGTCAATGATGTGAATAGCCACAAGTTAAATGAGAATGGAAAGAAATAAAAGGTATATGTCTGACCCTAAAATTAGAGCACGCAAAGGAAATCAAGTAGTAGCATCTATCTTCATCCTTCTACTAATTCTGAGTGTGTCCTGACAGACAAATCAAAAATTAACTCCACACACACAGAGTGACCGGGCTTACCAGATTACACATGATTTCTGTAGTTGTCAACTGGCTGGACCAATGAGTTTTTCAGGCAGCTGATGCCTATTTTATGGTAAGTACTTAAATGACTAGTTGCTTACACATTCAAAATTTTAAACATACCTAACTTACACTTAAAGCTATCATGAGTGTGCTGTGTCCTGAGTGTCTATTTAAGGAAGGCTCAATTACATATATGCAATCCTACAGGCCTTTAATCCGCTTGAAAAAGAACCCAGTTGTTCGATCTGACAGGATTTGCTTTGCTTTAAATGAAAAGCTGACCAGCTCGGGGTGATGCGATCCAGGGGAACACTGACACCCTGCATCTTGCCAGCAAAAGCAAAGCAGCCTGTCCCACAAGTGGGTAGAAAGCAGAGGCCTGACTCTTGCTCTCTGAGCACTTAGTGAACAGAAACAAAGCCAACTGGACTGACAACTCAAAAGGGAATACTCAGGGGGAAAAACACAAACAATTATGAGAGGAAAAATTAATTACACAAATGAATCCTTTAAGTTGATGAGGCAACTGCCTCACTGCAGTCAGGTGAGGACAGCCTTGTCACATATTCGTGCTTTCTTAGGGTATGCAATATAAAGCCTCTCAAGCCACTCCATTTAAAAACAAAGGAGAAGATCCACTATTAACACATTCACTACTTGGATCTTTTGTTCAAGCTACAGTATTTTCAATATGTAATCATTGCCATTGAATGTTTTACTGAAAACTGTTGTCCTACTTCATAAGTTATTCTAATGCCACTGCAAATCTTATCTAATAGTCTACCAATCAAAATAATATCAAAAGACACTGATTTAGAGCTGCTTGTAAACTGGAATGCAAACCTGTTGCAAATACACCCAGAGAACAGGCTCAGTAATTATATTACTTAATTATTTATAATAGGATCAAATTTGAAATTAGCATAATTTGGTGTTTCTCTGAAGAGCTCCCAGCTACGGCATTGTAGCTGGCTCTTCGAGTAAATGAAACCAGATCTGATTTATTACCATGAAACACGATGCTTTGGCTTTGCAAGACTGGCATTGTTTTTTAATGCCATGCCTCCGAGCGCTCCCCAGAGATAACGCGAGCGCATTTTTACCTCATATTGTCTGCCGGCCTTCACGCTGCGAGAGCCGGCGGTGTGACTTAAGGAGGATAGCATTGGAGATTAGAGTGTCCTTCCCCTCCGCTGTAATTACATCAGCATGCATCTCCCAATAAACAAAAGAAATTGAAACTGTTAGGATGAATAATGTGTTTAGATTCAAGGCTGAGCTAAAACAAACAAGTGTCAGTTTCTTTCTTTCTTTCAATCGCAGAATAAAAACCAGGCTTCACTCTAAGGTCACATTTGCATCTTCCACATAAATACATCTTGCTCCCAACTCAGAAACGGTCAATATGTTAAAAGCTGTAACTGGCCAAAAAGTAATACTTAAGTTACAGCAGCTGTGAGCTTGTATGACTCTCTACTAAACAAGTCCAGCCTTTCACATAATATTGCTTTCTGGCTATGAACAGTACCCAACATTCAATTCCACTTGGACTTTCAAGTCTTCTTAGATTGGATTTTAGCACTAAGACTGAACACAGAACAATCCTGAATTTTCTTTGCCAATAAGTTAATGTATTAACAAAATTCAACTTCTTACTTTATGTCTTGGGGTTATTTTCCTATAGCAGATTATTTTTTGGAAACAACAGCTGTGAAACACTTCGTAAACAATGATAGGGATGAAGAGCAACTACTTTTAGCTTCAGCCAATGGAGATACTGCATATCATACAGTAAAACATAACCAGGGTTTTTATTACATCCACCATGTATCAAAATAGATTAGAAAACTATCTAAATTCAGATTAGATTGGGCAGATACAGGGGCAGTTTTCGTTAAGATGATTTTATTCTTCACTATGAGAAGTAATATGGTTGTGTAGGAGATGTCAGCTTGTGTCTTTCGCTGATGATTGTAAAAAGCCTACATAGCACCTGCCCACTGCTCTGCGCTTCATGTGACCTTCCTGCAGCAATCCCAATTATCATCCCAAACTGCCACTGAAAGAAGCACATGTTGATCACATTTAACTTCCAACTCTTCAGTGAGCTGCAGAATATAAAACTACATAGCTCCAATTAGTGACAACAGATGTGACTAAAATTTCATAAAACCTTTCAAGAAGTGACCTTTAAATAACAAAGATATCCCACAATTTGAAAAATCTGAGTCAGATGTAACAGACGAGATGACTTTACCGCACCCCTTGTGTCTGCCTACTTGCTGGTTATGTATTAATGAACTGAAAATAACTGTCATTATGATTTCAATTTATTCAACAGGAACACAAGCAAAAACCTCAGCAAATAAAGCATCACAGCTAATTTGCATCCAGGTTATCTTCCCTTCTTTTCCTACCTTCCCATAAAGAATGATCCTTCAATATTTTCATTAGTATATTGTAGTTTTAGTGGTGTTGACCTAAAGAAATTAGCCAATGATTTTAAGACGTGGTTCTTTTTAAATTACTAATTTTAAATGAAAAATATATGTAAAAATAAACACAAAAACCATGCTTCTCTCGTTGTTGTGTTGCTTCAACATATGAAACTTTAACCTTTTTTATATAAAAATATATCAAATTAAAATATATCAAATTATGTGTTTTACCTAAATCTAAATTTCCTTTTTTAGTTCTGTGGCAAGATGAACATCGTCTACCACTGACCTACAATTAGCAGCACTGGCACACAGAGGTAGAGTTGAAGCTTGCACTGGGATTGGTACATGTGTTAGCAAGTTTAATGGCATGTAAAATGACATTATGAATATGGCATAACATACACAATCCCCAGAAATTTCATCATTAATTTTTGGACCTACAGCCCTTCACAAGGTATCAACAAATCTACATCATGTTCTTAAGTGACAGATTCAACATTTGAGTAACTGATTTGAAGAATTAGGTAACAGCTCTTATGAACACATTATTACCCATTCCTTACATATCTGAGTTGCTCAGAGGCTCAAGTCTTCTTTCCACATGATAAGCAAAGATATGAATTTGCAGCATATCCTACCAAATTACACAACGTATCAGTTTGTCTCATCTACAGAACTATTCTTGTGTTTTCAACAAAAAAGGTTCAGTGAGTTTTCAGACCAGACACATGAACATAGGAATCAGATTCTGCAGCAGTGCAATAGACTCATCTCATTCACCACATACTCTTCCATTAGAGTCTACTGGATAAGGGAACCTCTAGATGCAAAAGAGAAGAAATAGTATGTTCTCCTTCCTCAGTATGCACATCTCGGCCTGCTTGATTCTGCCTGCACAGTTACAGTTTGTTAGCTGTCCCCGCAAGTGTTCCTACCAGCTGCTACCTCAAAAATTTGTGCATTTCAGAAATATCAGGAAACAAAGGTTTGGAATAAGTATTAATTTGGGATTCAAAGCACATCTAATTTTTCCCACTAGTAACACAGAAATTGCAAGAAAGCTGGTAGTACTCAGGAATAGCAAGAGACAAAATTACAATTTTTGCCACATTTTATGCTGCCATGATTGCTTTTTCAAGTAAAGATTTCCTTCTGGTTTGTTAGAAGATTATTTCTTGCAGGTTGAAAAAAACCAACATAGATGCTTTGTTAAAATCATTTGGTGCAGAGGAGACCTGAGGACCATATGGATTACTGCAAAAGACTTATCTCTACAACTCTGACACATCCTCCTTGGAAATCCGTCTTGTTGCCTGCACGGGCAGCCTGTGGCAAGGGTAAATAACCCCTCCTGTGGAACTGGCCATCTTCTCAGTCAAGCCTAAGGGCACCACAATTTGCAGTAGAATTAAAGTAGGAGGAGAAACTGGACAAAAGCAGTTATCCAACAGGTTTCGAATCCAGGAATGAAAAATGTGAAAGTAGCCAACAGTCTTTTAAATGAACCACTCGAGACAGTGATCCCTGAACTGGGACACTATGGTGTGCCACCAAGTCCACAGTCTGTGTTTTTGGTATGCTTAATATTTCACTCACAATAAAATATGTGGGTTAAAACAAAAATCAGACTGCTCCCAAACTAGCAGGAGAAATCTCACAAAAAGTTTCTAAACCTAAAAATGGGACCTCTATAGCTGCATAGAGTACTTGACAACATAATACCAGATGGAACTGCAGCGTTATGGGGGGAATAATTCTCCTACTTATCATACATCTAGATTATCCAATAGTCACTGTATTTTCATATTTGTATATATAAGGATATATTTATTTAATTAATTTAAATAAATATGATATATTTATTTGATACTTGAGATACTCTGACTGCAAAACTCAAATACCTGCAACTGTTTTAGATGTCATCTTCCTCAGTTTATGAAGGCTGGCTCTGAAGAATCTTTTCCATTTTTTTTGAGAAATATTTTTCATTTGGAAAAATTAATTTTGATTGAATATACTCCGTTTATGGTATAAGACTGATTCAGCAAATAGCCTGCTTCTGCATTTGGAACTCAAAGATAGCTGTTGGTTCATGTGAATTCTGAAGCTAGAGTTATTTTCAAGCTTTACGAAAAAAAGCAAAGTTCAAGTTTAAGTCAGGTTTATGAAAATATAATTTAACACAAACACATACACTCTCTAACCATCTTTTGAAGATTACTACATTTCTTTACAGTGTTCAGTGAACCAATTTTCAGGGTTGTCTCTATAGGAGAATAAATTTCTCTGAAACAGTGAAAATTCTCTCAAAGTGTGAACACCATTTTTTACTCTGTTCATATTAATAGATATTAACATTGAAATACAATTACAATCACCACTGCCATTTACATGCTAATATTAACCTTTACATGGTGAACATTTAAACACTTCTCTAGTGCCTCCACAAGGCAGCACTTGCCATAGTTTACAACTCCATTAACTTGAAATGACACCCCCCTCTATTTAACCTTTGCAGTTAGCTTGTACTGTCTACCAGTACTTTTCTCTACAACAGCTTAATGCAAAATGATTGCCTTGTGCAGGTATCATATTAGTTACCTTGCTACTAAAAAATATCCAAACAATGAAAACTCCCTGGTTTTCCTGCAAAAATATTTTTCAAAGTTTGTTGCTTTGACAAATCGAAGGGTCTGTTATAAATGACTACAAAGTTCTCAAAGATTCAGATTTCTATCTAGTCAATTATTTCTGTATCGTGCATATTGAATCAGCTGTGGCTTGTAACAGGTACCTTACATAAATGTTAGAAATGTTACCATATGAAACTTCAATAAAATAAGCAAGAAGCACACTAACAGGACCACAACAGCATCACTGTTATCAAACCTTCTGCAGAACAAATAAGTTGCAAAAGAAAAACGCTAGGCATGACTGTTTCAGTAGGTGGCTTTTTACTTCTCAAAAGAAGCTGTTAACTGTTTACAGTTCAGCTGAGCTGAATGCGTCCGCCCTGTATATTCACGTCCTGGCACTGGGAAAAGCTGCACTGACACCTTCTACCTTCACATAATTCACAGACACTTTAGAGTCATTCAAACAATGCTACACTGTTACTTACTTTAATGAGCTAGGAGGAAAAAAATATGCTGGCTTATATACATAGAGATCTCTGTTTGTCCATATGAATATAAGGGATTTATCTGCTTGCAAAACTTGATTACCCTGACTCTGACCTAGAGGGGCTGGACATGTGCAAGGATTTGTAGTCAATCTGTACTGAACACGAAGCTAACTAAAGCAGCTTAAATGAGATCTCTTATTTGACGGTAGAGAACTAATCTTGGATGCAGTACAATGTGTACAATCTCAAATCACTATAGTGATTTTATCACCCCACTCTTTTCATCATCTACATGTTATAATTGCAGACAGACTATAAAAAACATACTCCTACGCTGCAGTGCCCAGTCAACCACGAGTACTCAGACACAGCTCTGCTGTCTGAAAAAGACATGGTCAGATCTCTTGCTTACCCCTGATCTTCAAACAGAGTGCTGGAAATCACCTGTCTAAATCCTTGCTGATCACCTTGCGGCAACCTCCCTTTCAAAGCTGTTCAGACATACAGTGGGCAGTCAGCCAAAGCCAACCTTGCCTTCACTAGAAATAGGTCCATGAGCTGAGCATACCTTGTTCTCTGTGACTCGGACTGTTGTGTACATCCTGCCTTGAGGCATTATCACTCCAGGGCAATGGAAAGCCACAGCCTCACACACTAGAACACTAATGATGTTACAGAAAATCTGAAAGACTATCACAGGACAAATTATTCTGTAACACTTGTCCTGTGAAGATATAAGCCAAACCACTCGTATGTCAAATGCTAGAAATAACAGAAAATTTCTGCAAAGGGTATATTTTTGAAAACAGAGTTGTTGAGTTCTGTGCTATTGGTATGGCCCAGCTCCCCAGATGGTTAGAAAGCTTACCAAAATAAATAAATAAATAAATAAATAGAGTGATCTACTGAATCTAGAATCTTGAAAAAAACCTTGAGCTGTGTGAAGGCTTAGCATTGCTATACCTAACTGTCCTCTTCTAAGGAAACTGAAATATATTACCCTGAAAAAGAGATGTCTATAACACTACAAGAGGAAGCCTCAAATTTCAGATATTTTCACTATATCTTTCATTAAAACATATTTCCTCAATTAAGCAGATATAAGTATTTTGATCCATTTCTGCAAAAATGTTTGCATTATAATCAATATACTTGGTAGCAAATTAAAACAAACAAAAATCTTTTCAACAAAACAAAATTTGGTTTAGTGTCTTCTGGAAGCGTTAGGCTTGGCTTATTTAACTTGTCCTGAAGCATGGATTGCTTATGTAAGAAAGCTGCAGTTGACTGTTTACCTGCAGGATGTACACAGGTGAACTTTTATGAACAGCAGATATCATAAATTTTATTTATTACAGTGAAAGTCAATGTTCCATGCGGTATTGCTTAGAGCCATTGCTTATTTTCTTGACTTTGATGCACTACTAGTGGTTAAAGATAAGGAAGATAAAATGGAATAGAAAAGCCTGATTCCGGACTCAGGATTTAAAATTCTGATTAGAAGAGAGCTAAGATTATTTTTAGGGGGAGAAGAATGCTGTAGATCTTGCTAAGATGTATGTGTGTTTACGCACATTTACAAATATGTATATTTAAACATATATATATACACACACACACACTTAAATATAGCATTAAAAAACTCTCTAAATACATACATATGTATCACACACACAAACTCACATATACGTGTATATATATATATATATATATATACACACACACACACACACATATATACACACACACACATACATTCATACCATGATCTGTAGGTGTTCTGGCTTGTGAAATTATGCCATGTGAAAACAAGACAGCAGCTGTCAATGTTTAAATGCAGTATCATATTATTAAAATTGTAGGAATGTGAGAATAGTTGCTCAGATATAATGAAACTGGCCTGTGGGATCCATACAAAAGTATAATTTTGCTAGCCTCTAAGAAGTTTACTACAAACCATGGTTGGGAAAATCAAAGCCATTTTGGTGCAGGATTAGTAACTCTTAAACAATTTTTCTCAAACATCTCCACGCATCTTAAAAAAGAACATTGTTTCTCCTACACTGGTATTCACAATCTGTAAAAATCTCTCATTTCATATTTTAAAGTCTTAGATGACTCAAAGACATATGCAATACAGAAATTTGCCAAAAGAGCAAAAAGATTCACGAGGCTAGAAAAGATGATCTAGGGCTGATAAAAGCCCTCCAGTTTGTGAAATGTAGCTGGCAGTCAGCTTTTCAGCACAAGAACTGGGAGGACACAAAGGAATCAGTTTAATAGGAATTAGGAATCAGTTTAATAGGAATTAAGCTTGGAAGGTTTTGAATCTCTTCGGTGGAGAATTTCATGAACAAGTTAATCGCAGACACAATGGGAATGGTCTGTTGTATTTGTTCCTAACACAGGACAGAGAGAATGAATTTGCAAAAATATTTATTCTCCAGCCCCAGGCTCATTCATTTTTATTTTCAAAATATAGGAAAGTCAGAAAGTTGGAGGTGCTTGGTGATCATCTAAAACCTATCAACCAAGAAAGCCCTCCAGTGCAAGACTACATTGTAAAAAAAAAAAAAAAAGTATAATTTTGTCAAAAATATTCAGATACTTCTTATGACATATATATTTCATGAAAAGTTAATTCTGATAAGCAATTTTATTTGTTATGATGTCTACTACTTGTTGAATTTTAATTACATCTCAAGTACTAATATAAGAGCAAACTATGTAATTAATTTAATAGTAAACACATTATTGATGAGTTTAAATAAAACCAATTTAAACCACTTTATCCCCAAAAAAATCCAAATTTAAATAATTTATCCAAACAATAGTGCATCAACCACCCCTACCAACATGGCAGGTTAAGTAAGTTATTTGTGGAGTCCTTAGCAGAGATTTCTGAATTCATGAAAATATTGGGTAGAGACAAGTTGGAATAAAGTACATAGCAAAGCCTGTTTGGAAATCATGAATTAAGTCCAAAATAATGCTTTTTACATGGCAATTTCAATTTCTTCTTCCTGCTTGTAGGTTTTGGTTCCTAAGAACATATGTTAACTCTGCATTTTCTGTTTAAATACATGTAGGAATTACTGCATAAGCCTTATGAAAATTTAGTATGGTAAAACACGTATTACCTGTATAAAATAAAAGCTTGCATGTATTTTCAAATTTTATATTACTGTATTTTGCATCTTACCTGCATATAGAATACAACTTCATTTTATCTAAAAAGCAGTATAAATCTGTTGTCCTTATATATGTGGACACATAGACAAGATAGCTTTACATGCTTGCCGTGCCATTAAGCTTTCTGTTCTACCACAGCAGATGCTTAGAATTCAAGGACCTTTCACATTTTGTTTCTTTTACAAAAAACAGATTTTGAGTTCTTCTAATTGCAAAATGAGTCAAGATATCCAAAAGGTTTTTAAGCCAAAGGCTTATAAGTGAAAGGTACCTAATATGAAACAACAGGAAGAAAGATTTCTCATCACTTGGTTATGATAATGCACGTAATTGTACCATGCATGCCTTAATGGAATTAAGCGAAATCACTCTGGCCATTTGTGTTCTGAAAACCTAAACAACTGGATTAGCTTGCTAAATTTGCACCTCAAAAGATACAGGAACAGTTTTTATTTCCATTTATTCAGTCCAATGAGGGAATTAAAATAATATTTGGAAACCAGAAATGTAACAGGATCACAGCAAGCTAACTCAGCGCTGATTGCCAAAAGGGTCTCTCACACAAGCACGTCTGTATAAGATAAACACGCTCCCTTCACGCAGGAAGAACCCATGCAATGCAATGTGTATTAGCTCCAATCTATCAAAATTGTTTCTACGTCATGATAAAGAAAGTCAGTTTTCAGACTCTACCTTCACTGCAAACAACTGCGTTAAAATCCAAATCCAGCTCAGAAAATGCGATTGGTTTGTTTGTGCCTTGTGAAAATGCTGTCAGATAAATCTAATAGCTAGACTTTTTGACATACAATTCATATAACCAAGAATTGTCTGAGCTTTGGAATAAGCATGAAATCCTAAGGCCTCTGAAGGTGAATTCTGCATCTCACTTCAAGTCAGCAAAGCTGAAACAAGCCAGAATCTTCTCTACAACACAGAAACAGACCTGCTAGGCACTTCTATCATGATGTTTCGGCCAGTGTAAACAGAGCAGCCCGAGCTGTCGGCAGCCGGGTGCTCGGCCGGAAGGCCCGCTCCTTCTGGGAGGCACCCTGTGCAGCTCAGCCTCCGCAGCGCTACGAAGAGCTGGCCTGCATTAAAGGGAGGACGTTTCAGACATACTTGTTTACCTCAAGCGAACACGCAGTCATAACTGCTGCATTTTATTTGACAGAGTTAATGTCCATTGTCAAATTATAGCCCCGTGGGCTGCTGGCTGCAGGGAAGCGGAGACTGGTTTTGACTAAAGTAATTGACACAAATCAGAAAATACCGTCTTGTCCCAAGACCCCCGGGCACGAGAAAGGCTGCCCACTTGCCTGCTGTCCAATTTAAGCCTAGTGTGAATGATTTGTCCCTAAATGAGTGAACAAAAGGAGGTCTGCATTAAATAGCACAGCAACTTCCATGAAAACCTGGCTGTAATCATACAGCTTCACTACCAAATGTGACAGTGTCATGGACATTACTAGTTTTAATGTTAAAGGGGAGGAAAAAGTACAAAAAACAGAAGCAATCTCTGGTTTCATGGCACTATATTTTTTACTTTTTGAAAATACAGTTGCTTTACAGCTTCTATAGTGGCCTCCCTCAAGCCATGCTCCAGACTTTTCTCAGTAAGTCACAAGGTCTGCTTTCCATTTAGAAAAACGTATGGTAGCAGTTTGGTATGATTTCTATTTTAAGATTAACCATGTTCGTTGCACATTTGCACATCATGTAGCTCATCCAGTGTTTAAAAGCCATATTGTAAGGAGGAAAAATAGCTAATTTATTCAATCTTTTTAGAATTAGATTTCATACTGAAATCTTCTGAGAAGCACTCCAGCTCCCATAGGCTTCAAAAATGCCTGAAACACAGGATCGAAGACATCTTTATAACCTAATATGCACAGATTAAGATCCTCATATTCAGACCTTTTCACACAAATAAACCAAGAGGCTTTGTATTAACAGAGGCTCACACAAGGAAAACCTTCAGAATTAGTGTTTATTCAGCATGGAAAATAAACGTATGTTTACCCTGAACGGATGAATAAATCTGTTCAATTCAATAGGCGCTAATGAAATGAATGGAACTAACATTGGTTTCGGGTTAGTCAGGTTTTCACCCAATGTATTTACTCCAAAAAACCTGTATAAACACATTAATTGACTCTAAGAGTAGAGCTTTAAGAAAACAGAATATAAATTCTACTGGCAATTATTTTTAGAACAGTACTTTGAAGTGAAGTCTACTGTTTATTATTACCTAACTTTTTGTAAAAATTGAATTATGCTTATTCAGTAACAACATAGCTGCTCTTTGTTTATTCAGAGCTCATGGTCAGTCATGAATACTGCTGAGGTGTGGAACTTTATACCAGTCCATCCTTCAATATAATTTGTTTTGCCGTTTAAATTATTTTTAAAAGCTATTTTGTAACATGATTTATTAAACTGTTTAATATGCAACTCCAATAATTATTTACAATATAGATCAAATATGTACCTAGTAAAAGAACCAAAAGATTTGGAATTATCACTTCTAAAATTAGTGAAAAAATATCAGCCAGTTCAGCACTAATAGCAGTGTTAGAATTCTTCCTAGCCTAGACTTTATTTAGCATCAATACTGTAAATTTTGAGAGACAGCAAGGAAATCTCTGATTCCAAGAACTGTAAAAATAAAAATAAGAAATATAGTAATCTTTGATATATAAACCAGTATCATTACGCTTAACTAAAATTGAAAATGGGAAGTATTTATGTAAGAATGGATTCAAGTTATCCCAAAGTATAGGGAAAGTCTTCCATGAACCATTTTGGCTAAAATATTTTATAAGTTTCAATGATATAACAATATGATACAAGTTTTATTGATATAATTGCTGGGAGAAGACCTCAAAATTATACTTTTTTAAGTCATGGTGCAAACATGACACCAGTAGCCAAAATCCTTTTTGCAAACTTTCATACATACCAGGGACCAGACAGAAACTGCTCTAAGACAACTGTCCACAAAAATCTGTTTTACTTTTGTTCATTTAATTCATACTTCTGACACTGGAATGTTCCAGTAAATACACAGAAGAATTACAGGAATTTATACCAGTTATAATATCTTAAAGTCTTTCATCTCTAGAAAAACGGACTGATGTTTTATCATTTCAGCACACAACTGCAACCAGCACAGCTTAAAGTAACTAACAAAATATTTTATTTCAATTCTCACAATTTGTGAGGGCTTTTGTTCCTCACAAGAGAGCTAAGAAACTTCAATGTCCCTTATTTTTAGTAAAAAAAAAAAAAAAAAAAAAGACATTTGTAAGAAAAAAAAAAAAAAAGTTTTGTTGCCTGAAACAGGAATGATGGTGCTACAATTTAAAGATGAATACTTGCATAAAGTCCACAAGTGTTAATGCATTATTAATAAAAATGCCCATTTTTTCCTAGTATTTCTAACATTAAATAATTCTCCTAGCAATCAGGACTAGTCAGATTCAGAAGACTGTAAAACATTTATTGTAGTAATTCATGAGCATATTATGTAATCAGGGAACATATGAGTGAAATTAAAGGTGTTTCTGCTAGGGTACTTCAGGATTTCTGGTATCGTGTAAAGTCAATCAGTTGTTCTCAATTTTATGAAAGAAATTTACCTGCACATGGACCCAGACTGCAATTGGCTCCAGACTCCAATTTCAAAATTGGCATCCAGATTAAATATTTATACAAATATTAGATATTTGTACTAGAGAGTCTAAACCCTGTGCATCTGCTGTATGCTTAGTGTAACAGCCTTATAAACAGATTAGATAAAGAGCATGAGGAAGGGAACATATTACTGTTCCATCACATAAATAGAAGAGTTTATTACCAAAAAATACCAGTGCTGTTGCAACTGATTTCCTATCATTGGCAGACAGGAGCAGAGATGAGTTTGACAGAAATACAACCGTTACCACAACTGAAGTATTAATATTCTTGCAAGGAAAAAGAAAAAATGAGAGCGGGAACGGCAATTGCATATTAATCCTGCTCGAGTGTATCTTACACTCTCTTGCTCTGCAAAAGCATAGAGTAAGAGTAAAAGGAACATGAGAAGGAACTGAGCTGAAAGTTTCTGTGAGAACACAGTAGGAAAACATACAGATTAATACGGTGATTTTACTTATCAAATAGTTTCAGTATAATTACAACTGCATTAAGACTGTCATAGTGAGACATCAACAGTAGTATTCAGCGCCATCATCATGCCTACATTAAAGTGACTCATCAGAGCCCTTAAATTGAGTGAAACATTTATTGTCACTTAAAATGGTTTAGGAAATGAAGCAATTTATACAGTCTAATCAACTAACCTCCTATGCCATCCAGGCAGGTTTTTCTTAGCAGATAGAACAAAAGCAATCAGGAAGAGGGATTTTTTTGGATAATGAGGTAGGTGGGATATCTAGTTGTGCCTTGGTGAGGCTCTGAGCAGTTGTGTCTTGTTTATTCGCCTATGGGTTATTAGTGAGCCAAAATGCGAGACCAGTGAGATACTCTTATAGCTTGAAACAATGCTAAATGGCTTTTTAGAAAACAGATATATTTTAATAATCCTGTGCAGAGTCTAATATATGTAAAGTTTGTATTGTTAGGTAATGCATATCTTCAAAACCTTCTATGAAAGACAAGAAATTTATCTCCCAGCAGCCATAGTGGGTAGCATCAGCTAATATATCTAGAGAGAAGATTCCATCTTAATTCATAGCATTTAGTGCCAGAAAATATAAGATATTGTTTCAATTCTGATACACCTAAGAGTAAAATAAGATCGAGTACTGCATTAAGGTTTTGTAAATTGCTTTTGATGGCACAAAAGGCATTATGAGAAAACCTACTGAAAGCTATGTGCTTAGGATAAATACATACATCCTTTACAGGTGCACCAGCATAATGTTTGAACTACCCTAAATTAAGTGCAATTCCTAGAGGCATGCATAGTAAACAGAGGCTGAAATTGCATTAACACCCTGCTTTCACACCTACAACGCAGTTCATCCACCACCTGTGCTATATTCACGGGCAAGGAGGGGCTAGAGCGACCCCGGGGCGGGTGGTGTGCGTGTGGCCGGGGTGCTGGCCACCCGCTCCACATGCCCGATGCCTCCTCAAGGACCTCATCCTGCGGATGGCCTTGCAAGGCAGAAAGCCCACAACCAGGCAGACTGGGAACACAAGGGCTGGGCCCAGAGCCTTGGGGCTGCCCCTCAACCGCTATGGACACGCTGGGCTCTCTGCCACTCTGAGGCCTCATGTCCAAGGTGCTGCCCGCAAACTGTGTCTCCTAAATTCTGCCTCCCCAACACGAAGAAGTGGTGTTTGCCAGCAGGCTCCATGCAGTTATTCAGGGTGTATGCACAGGTCTCCCGTATAGATACACGTGACAGCGCATGGCTGGATGTTTGGACAGCAGTACCAGAGTGTAGAGCCAAGGGTGGCCAGAACTGTCCGCGCTGCCTGTAGGGTTTCAGATTCAGTATCTCTAATGTAGCTGTTCTTAAATCCATGAGAAAATTGTCTCAATCCACCTAAGTTTAAATATGCATTTCAATGAGTTTTCACTGAAAACTATATCAAAGTCTAATTGGTTAAAGTCTATCAAAATCGGAAGAAGTATTCATTCTTTGGGACAACAAGGTAGCTTCAGATGTAAGTTAGTTTAATCTTAAACTTAGATTTTAGTTCCAGTTAAAATATGGATAATGCAGGAGTGTAGCCTACACAGCAGCTACTTCAAGGAAAGCATCCTTAACAAGCAAAGTCACAGGGTTAGATTTTGCTATCCTGTTCTAAAAATAAACTTACCTGTCATGTGGACCTTGCTTCAACTGAAAGTTATCTGTGTTCTCCCATCTCCAGCTTTGAACTAACATGGCAGTTCTGAGTGCAAGTCTTTTCTTGAGTAGAAAATAAGATAGATGTTAAATGAGACTACGCCTAGCAAAATTGCTTACATTGCATTAGGGTTGCTGTACAATGACAGCTAAGTGTATTTCATGTGGCTGCTCATACCTATTTCTGTTTTAAAATATGCTAAAGACTTTTTCTTTGGTTATATAACAAGAACCCAAAATAAAGCGTTCACATACTGACTTGTACTGTAAAAGCACAAATACCTTCTGAAGGCATGAATAGCATAGACATGCCAATTAGTTTTCCAGGGTCAGATTCTGCCTCCATAAAATGGCATGGTAGATAGGAAGAAGAAAGGCAGACTCAGCATATGCTAGGTAAGGATCTGAATAAAAACTTTTCTCTAGATCTTATGCTCTGCATTTTACATTCAACCATACCTGGAAAAAGAAGTAACAGGAGAATGTGAAATACAATCATTATGACTGAAAGAAAGGAAAAGCATAAAAGAGAAGAATATATATATATATATATGGAATAAGAATTAAACATATACAAAACAAGCAACAGAATCTTTTGGAAGGTACACATAAATGTATCTTTCTAGACAAAAAAAAAAAAAAAAAAAACCCACTGTTTGACAGTAAGGACCAAGGAAAATCTGTTCTATTTAAGGATGAAACCTTTCTTGTGCTTTTCCATCAACTCTGAACACCACCTACAGCTATGTAGAATTTCACAAAATATCTGAATCTTACTAGGGACAAGTGTTTGACTGGCTAAAGAAAGTATTTTTCAACTTTAACTCTAAGAGGGTTTTCTTCTTTTTTACTATCACTCATACAAACAGAAACAAACAAAAGATTTCCAGGGGAAAATTAAATTCATCTGCACTGCAGTCATCTTCATTTTGCTAAGCTTCACATAAAGAACAGCATTAATTCTGTTGTTTTGTTATGGATGAGTGGAAACCTGGCATTGTAAGTCCACATGCATGAATATGACTCACTGACAGATGACTTCTTTTATGCAAAGATTTCTCAGTGTCTGTAAGATTTATTCAGACCTTCACCTTACCTCAAAGAAGGTTGACTGTAACCAGTCAACTCCCTACTGAAGCATATTTTTGAGAATTTATAAACTCAAAAATCATTTTCAAAACCAAAGTTAAACAGAGACAAGGACAGCCGAGCCCACAAAGCATCTCAGACCTTTCTTTCAGATAGACCAAAAGCTCTTTGCCACAGGCAGTCTGTACTGGAACAATTTACTCCTCTGTGGCTGGTAATTCCAGCTGACAACGACTTGAGCATTACAAGGACTAGCTCTAAGTATAAATGAGTTGTGTGTTCATTAGACAGCAGACACTGTACCCAAATTTATCTTTACAGAAAAGAAGGAACTTTACGATGTTCAACTGCCAGTCTTATCTGGAATACACAGTTTGTATAATCTTAATTAAATTTGTGAATGAAAGAATAAAAAACCAAATACTAAAAATATCATTTTCCTGCTTATAAAGTCACTTATTCTAGTTTCCATCTACATGTATCTGGTTCTATAGAGATGTAAAGATATTGTGAAGAGTGAGAGTAAAGAAATCCAGGTTGCACCTATTTCTTTCTTTTCTTTGATTTGTGCTGTCAGCTTGTCTTTTGAAAAGAATTAGAAACTACAAAATTTATCTGTGCAAGAGAAGATAGCACTTCAAACCATACAGGACTTTTGTAAGTTTATAGGCTGTGTGTCCTTGGAAATTATACAGACAAAAAAAGAAAAAAATAAATAAAAAGAAGAAACAGAGCCTTCAGTTATCTGAAGCATTTTCTTTTGTGTTTGAAGGCAACAAGGCAAAATAAAAAAGGTCACAAAACTCATTTTAGAATCAAAGTCGTAAGCAGTAGCAGACAAGTCAGAGAAGATGGCAGCCACATTAACCTAGAGATCATAATCAAAAGGAATAATCTCTGTCTTACCTTTGAAACTGAGTGTGAAATGGAATATTTTTACATGGAAAGACTCTAGTCAAGAATATGATACACTTTTACCCCAGAACGTCTGAATATACTTTTGAAGTTAGAATGGCTTGAATGTCAGCATTTCTAGTTATGGTATTATCTGCTGTAATGAAGGAACATAATGAAGAAGCAGAAGCCCAGAGAAGTATCGCATTTAATTCAGCAGAATTTGGCAGGATTAAAACCCTATTAAGAGAAAGCAAGGGGACTGAAATGCTACAGATAAAGGCGAGATTTTTTATTATTATTTTTTTTTAAGAAAGAAAGAAAGAAAAAATCACCTTCGACCATTTACCTTTTCATTTCCCCTTCTTATCTCTTTCATACTATTATCTATGACACCATAGGTGACTCTCTCAGACAGCGAAAGCCAAACTCATCTACTAACTTGATTGCTATTTATATCTAGACTAAACTCAATCTTATACTCAATACTTAAAAACTATCTGGAACATTTCCATCATTATATGATGAAATTCTTAAATAATCTAGTTGATGGATTTTTCATTACCTTGAAATCATGAGTACACTTGCCAATATGTTTATAAAGATTTTTCACTGCATGCTTGTTAAAAAAAAAAAAAAAAAAGACTTAAATACAAAATGAAAATCATATAAACAGTCAGGACAGAACATGGGTACATGAACTCACAGCTTTTCACATCTTACCTGTTAACTGTCACCAAGTAATGAATGAACTGACAGCTGCCTAGTACAATTGATGAAGGGGGTTTATATATTCAGATTAACGAAGTACAAATTAGTACTGAACCATCGCAAGCAATGCCAAATATCCCCCTACATCTTCCTTTGTCCTCTAGTTACCTGCCACTAATCAAGTGCCTGTCTTGCATCAAAGCAAGCAAACAAAAATGTTTGCTGGAAGCAAATGGGTAAAAAGGCTCAAGATTCATCTTACCAATATTTGCTTTGTAAATATCTACATTTAAAAATATAACATTTGCATTCTAGCCTACTAGTCTGCTTCGTCTGTTGTCACTGGGCGGAACTAGAAGCGGGTATGCGAGTGCTTCATCTGAACTATTTTAGAGAGAGATGAGATAAACGGGAGGAATTAGGTGTTTGGTTAGGCACCTGGGGTCTGACTTCCTAGCAGAGTCTGAGCTTTTGGATCTTCATATTGCTCAGCATATTCATCCTGAAAAAAGTGTTGAAATGTTGTTGTACACTGTCTCCTCATACTAGCTTTGCATTACTTGAATTTAACTGATCTAAAGTTAGGCCAGATTCAAATCAATGCTATATATGTGAACAAATACATTTTGATCTGTATAAGAGTATATTATGTAATAATTAGGGGACACCCATGCAAAATTGCATTACTTTCTTTCCACTCACCTACACAAGCAAGACATTTTTCATGTTTTACGGTTAAAACAGATCTATATTTCTTCTTACAGAGAACACTAATTCCCTGCATATTTGGGGCTTAACAAAAAAATCCCTGTTATAAAATTGCTAAAGATCACTGAAATGTCACCCTTGGATAGGTCAGTAAATCTCAGATGGGTAAACAGAAACATGCCATTGCCTCTAGTCAGTATATCCCACTATAGGAGCTATGTTCAGCCCACCGACAAACAAAATCTTGTAATCTGACAAATTTTGTCTTATTTCAAAAATGTGCCCAGTAAATTCTCTGGTAATATATCTGGAAAGGTAGTTGCTCAAGGAGAGGCGTAAGGAAGAAGAGAGGCCATCTGACTTCTCCCCTACTGCATAATGGCTCACTCTAGAGGGAGGATCCATGACGAGTGGGTGCCATTCCGTTAGCACTTGCAAGTGGCTCTGCTACCCATCAGATTACTTGTTACATGATTTTTCTATATTAGTTTAACTGTATTTTTAACAATCTACAGATGTATTTTTGGACACAGAATCATCCTGAGATAATTATGGCACAGGTTTTTCAACAATAAATTAAACATACTATACTATACAGTGCTATTCATACTGATCTGTAAAGAAAACAGAAGCACATTAATTTCATCTTTGTGATTCTTTCAAAAAAATAGTGTGTGTATGCGCACATATGTTTTTAAACAAAAGCAGTGTTTAATGAAACAACATCTAGCAATCAGTATCTAATTAAAGCAACATCTAATTAAAAGTCTATTCTATATGGAAACCACTGAAAACCTTTTAAAAATATTTTTATCTTTAAAATAAGAACTACTTCAATCTAAGAATGAAGAACTGTGCAAGGTGATAAAAAGACTTTGACCAGCTACGAATTTTACTTGAAATTTACTTCAAATTCGAGACAAATGGAATTTTGCACTGCACTACTTTAAAAAGTGCTTTATCTAACACTACTTTTCAGCAGGGCAGTTAGCATTGAAAACCTAAGATTGCATGAGAAACAGGTAATCATTTTGGCATTATCCTTAATTTTCACAGCAATTATTGTCAGAAAGAAGGCAAGCAATGACTTTTTTTTTATTCTCATTACAAACGCTGTCTTTCTGAAGCAATATCAGAATTTTAATGACTCATAGATTCAGTGAATGAGCAGCATGAACACTACAACTCTGACATTTGCAATGTTCTGTAATTTGATTTGTTGGTAATTCCTATTCCCTCCTGTTTACAACCTGCAAGAAAGAGGTGAAATATCTCACAAGTCAAAATAGAGAATATTTATAGGGCTCAACTTTATGGATTCATTTTAACTTTCCAGTAAAGTGGAGTGCTCTATCTCATTATACATCAAGAAAAACCAATATGCACATACCCAGGCTATAGCAATTTTTCCAAAAGCAGCCATATTATGAGTTTAAATAGCTCCAGGGGAGAGCTTAGCCATATGTTTAGTAAGTCTCCTAAAAGTTTAAATGCTTCCGCTTGATAAAGCAGATACACAAATGCTGATGTCCATTTCCAGGCACAGAGTTAAGATGCAGTTTTAGATTTACAGTTTATATTCGCTATCTCAATCACACAAGTAGAAAGGAAGATGATACTGCCGGACTAGGCTGCACCTTAACTTCTCCGCCCTGCAAGCAACAGATAAGTCAGATGGCAGAGGAACTGTTCTCGTCTCCGTTCTCCAAATGCGGGTCCCTGCTCTCCCTCAGATAGAGGATTAAAGGGTACTCATGGCTACTCATGCCTTTCACAGTAAATGATATTGCTCATATAAATTATACCTGACACTTGCTTGGTCCCGATACCTCATGGAACAGACAAGTTCAGGCTATCTTACCTGTGCCCAACATCACACTTTGCTCTCCATGAAAATGAGTGAGATCTTTTTTAAAGCTTCCCTGAATTAGAACTGATAACAAGGTATTGCAAAATAAACATGGTGGGGGGTGAGGGGGTGGGGGGTTAATTCTTTTTTTTTTTTTTTTAAGAAGATTAAACAAAAAAAGATAAACAAAAAAAGCTTTTGCTTTCTTAGCAAATACAGAAAGCCTACTCCATCTGTTTATTGTCTAAGCTTTAGCAAATAAAACCAGACACATCACACCTCTGGCTTAGGACTTCTGTAATTGCCTTGTGTGACAATTTGTTCTTGGCACACACACAACTGTTAGCGCAGTCCGATTACTGCAGGACTGGCAGCAGTAGAGGACAGAGCCATCTCATCTCTCCTCCGGGAGGCAAGTAGCAATAGGAGGTTTGCTTCCCTCTCTATATGCTTTCATTCTACATTAATTTTGAGCTGGGAAAAAACAGATTGCAGAGAAGAGCAGCCGAATCTCTTGATGCTGCTGTTCTCTGCTGCGAATGCTGATTCATGCTTGGTTTGCTACATACTCCTCCTTTCTACTAGTTTCCTGTATATCTATAGTCTGTGATCTACGAGCCATATCTGTTTATCTGCATTTCAGAGGCATCCACTGGGGGATTTAAATAAATCTTAATGGAAAGGCTTGTTTTCCTTCTTCTCAATTTGGACTTTTAAAGTAGTTTTTTGTTGCTTGTTTTTTTTTGACACTTTAAATTAATGTAATTAACTTGGATTCAAAAAGCTTTATAAGGCCTGAATCAGAGATCAAGACCTGAAGTAATTTTCTTTTCAGATAATGACTCCCCTTTATAACTTTAATAGCTTTTCAAACTATTTTTAATAACTGCATTATTCAACCCCTTAAATACCACTGCGACACTAAAATTATTAGCAGTTAACTATTTTTCAAACTCTGTTTGAAACAACAAACAATATCTCAATAAGGAATACGATGCGAGAACGCTCATTAATGATTAAATCCTGCTGACACATTTCACATACATGAAACATTAATGCAGGATGAATGGTGATCCCTGAGTAAGTTTGTGTTTGTGCCCAGACTTCCATGTCATGCTCTGGCAGAAGCCAGAAGTCTATGAACAAAGTTAAGTAACAACACTGTCAGTTTATGAAATATGAATGTGTTGGGGAAGAAAACAAAATGGCTTTCAGATAAACCAAGATTGGGAGGCAACACACGCTTGCCACACTTGCATTAAATACAGCAAAGCAGATAAATCTGATACTTTTTAGTCATTTTATAATATTTTATAACAACGCAAGTTGATTTCGTAGTTTAAGCAGGAAGTTCCTCATTTTTCCAGTATTCCAGTATACTGGAAAAGTATAGATATGTAAGAAAAAGGTATAGATAAGAGCTCTTCATTGTATTTTATGCAACGTACATGAAGAATGAAAGCATTTTTTAATATCCATTCATTCAATCCCACTTTAGAATTGAGAGAGAATTTTTTAATGATCAAGGCTAACACTCCTCAGAGCACTTTTGCAAACTAAAATCATTTTCAGAGTTGCCCTAATTTCAAGCTTTCTGCCTTTATTTTTCTTGCTTGGAGCATGTACGATGTGGAGGCCTGCTTCAAGGACAGTAATACTTGTCTTGTTAACAGTCTTGTTAACAGTAGTACAGGATGTCTTGTTAGGAGATAACCCACCTCAAGGACGGCAGTGCAGGTGTTCTATCAGCAAACAAGGAACAAAAGCAACTGCCTGGCTGCTACATGACCAAGAAGCTGGTTGGATAGTTTTAATGTAAGCCTTTAGATTATTGGTTTATTTAGTAAGTGCGCTTCGCATGCTCACAGACAAATAAGGTATTGTATCCAGAATAGTACGGTATGTAAGCTTTGTCTCATGCCCAATAAAACGTCTTCAGTGCATTGCACTGGAGTCTGTTCCTTTGCAAGTTGCAACAGTATGACATAGGGTGGCCCAAGGAAAATAACTACATCTAGAAATCAGTTAAAGAATTCAGAATAAGAGAATCCAAAGTCACCTAATGGTGTTACTTTATAATACATAACTGAATAGAAAAGGTAATAAATATGCAGCCCTTTAACATATACCTCACAATAAATTTCCAGACATTGTGTGCCTTGATGGGAACTTACTATCCTTTTGTGCTTTGCTGCTACCCATGAGCTTGGTAGGAAGGACAGGAAGACTGCTTAGATACTCCACTCTCACAGCAACTGGTGCCCTACTTGCTGGACAGGCGCTCCAGTCTTTTCAGTGCCAAAAGCCCTGTTTCAGAGATGCTTTTTCTTACCTACACAAAAACTGCTGTCCCCACCCCCAGAGCGGGTCATTTCATTATAGCCCTCTATTGTTCTTGAATACTTTCTGCCTTGCTGTGGCAGGGTGTTCATTTTCAGAGTATTTTCCAGACTGACTCCATATACAGACCCTCCTGGCATACACAAGGAGAGCTTTCAAGTAAGGTAGCTTAGTGTCGACCACATAAAGTGAAGCACCATACCATTTAAAGCCTACTAAAAGCGTTTACATAAGGAATTCATGCTGGTTTACTACCTGCTATCCATGTTTACCTTTTGAGTCCTCAAAAAGTCAGCCAATTCCACGGAAGATTACATCAATTTACCAAATCATTATTTGGGGTTTTAGAGGCTATGCTAGGAAAACAACACATGGAAATGAAAACTTTGCGTCATAAACATTGGGACATCTCACCAAGGAATCTGCGTTGAAACAGCATGCTGAAAGCTTGGAACAGCAAGTGAAAGCACGGTAGTGCACCGAAAAGCAAAAATCTTCTGAGCTATTTTACAAGTAAATTTGCATTTAGAATGGGATCAAAAAAAAAAGTTTACAAGGATTCAAAAACAAGACATCTGCTTAACTTCCCACACCTGAGAAGAACAACTCACCTGACAGTCTCTGCCAGAAATGCTGACAGGACACCCTGTAGTCCCAACGGCACCTTGAGCTTGGCTTCCTCTTTCCTAGGCTCCTGGGATCAAAATCACCTCACTCTGCAGCCCCTTCTCAGGAAAGGCCTCCACAAGGCCATACGCAAGGGGAAGGTCTTAATGTGCATGAAGAGGATTCATGCTAAGGCTGAGAAGTGTGACAGTAAAAGTGCCATCTCTGATAGAAATACAACCTTCAAATGCTCTCCAAGGAACAGAGTTCTCCAACTAAAACCTATGAATCTCACTATAGAAACGTTACTCAAAAAAAAAAAAAAAAAGGCCACAAGAAATAGAAGTCATTATTATTTAGTATTCTAAGGCTCAATACACTGACTCATCATACATTCACTCTCCAAATCTGTTTTTGACATTAAGAAAAGAAGATGAAGTTTTTGGTGCTTGTATTTTGGGATCATATCAAATCAAATCATATTAAATTAGTAATACAATAAAAGTTTCAATGTATTTTTCTTCTCCTCTGTTGAAATATTTTATGTGTTTTGTTTTTTTTTTTTTGAAGTATACAGTGAGAATGCAGGTACACATTTAAACATCCTCCAGCGGGAACATTTCAGTACTGCTTGATTGTGCATCTTTTTCTTAAATGTATCAGTAAACAGCAATAAATAAAAAATGGCAAAGTTAAATATATTATTTTGTTTTACACTTTTCTGGATTTCATTCTCATCTGAACAGAAACTCTTTGGTAGAGTAATCGTATACATGTCTACACGAGATTCACAGGGAGCATATTTTTATGCTTTCGAAGAAGCAGCAGCAGCTATTACTGTGGTTTCTTATATAAAACGCTTAGGTTTGATACTGTGATTAAAATGTGAGTTTTCTTAAAGCATCATTCTCCATCAGATAGATCTGATTAAACTTGCATGACTTAAGTACACGAATTGAAATGATTGAAATGGAAATAGGCTACATTTGAAAGCACATACACACTGTGCGTACCCAGAGCCGTGACTGCTGACACTGCCTTGCACACCGAAGAGCTACCACACCAGGGCCACTCCAGCCAGGGCCTCCAGCAAGCACACTGTTCTGCAGAAAGGCTCTGGAGAAAGCGGACACCTCAGCAGGAGGAGGGAAGGAACCTAACAGTCAAATTACTGAAAATTATTACAATCTGTAATTCATCATATAAGGAGCACCTTGTAGGGAGAGTTGTACACATACCAGCATTTTTGAGAGTATTCTCATTGACAATATATGGAACAACGACTCAGCTCAAATATTCTAAAAAATCATGTTTGGTCACTGTTAGACAGGCAATGCACTGTTCACTGTTTTACTTTTCGAAAGCCAGCTATTCAGGCCTTGATCTGAAGGCACAGCACTATAAGAGAGTATAAAAAAGATAAAAAATAACTCATACAGGATGTATGAAAATGACAACATAGTAAAAATACTTGCATAGGATGTACCTGGATATGTTTAGCCAAACTCTGCTATGCATATTGTTCTGCCTGGCTTCACAGGGAGTTGCAGTAGAGGAAAAAAACTTCTTGCTCTTAGTTTTAAAAGTTCAAGTTCAGAGAATACTTTGGAAATCAAACAACTCTATATAACAAAATTAAATAACTAAATAAAAATACAGAGAGTCACTAAGAAAAGTGCCTGACAGGGTTTTATTTTTGACTGCATACATTCGTGACATGAAAACAGTGCTTTCCCCTGCAAAATTGGAATTTGTATCCATCACAATTAGCATAAATTTGACTTGTACTAAATAAATTGTCAAAAATAAATATTACACTTTAATAGGGTAGAGTAATTTGTAATTTCAAATAATTACTTCAGCAAGCTGTATATTGCAATCACTCACAGAGGTAAGATTACTATTAAACCACTCAAAATAAATATCCATGCCATTAACTGTTTGAAAAACACAAAACTGAAAATAATGGATTTTGTTGAATTTTCTCTAGAAAGAGTAATTCCTTCTCAAGAAATTCCTGTTCCTACTAGTCTTGTAACGTTAATCTAGAGCAACTCTGCACAAAATGTTAAGTGACCAATTCATAATCTCTGCTTAAGGCCACGAACTCATAAAACATTTTGCTGCATTGTGTAACCACTGTTTCCTGTAACAGAGAATCATGGAATAATTTAAGTGAGAAGGGACCTCCAGAGGTCACTCAGTCCAATCTAGTCAAAGCGGTAGATTTTTAAATAGATCAGGTTGCTCAGGAACTTGATTGCCAGGAACAGTGGAGGGGGAAAAAAATAAAAAGAATACGAAAATAACTCTCCCAAGCTTCTGGTCGTGATGAGAAGCAAGAGTAACTAAAAATGCAGAGAAAAAAACTTATTAGCTAAACACTGGAAAATACTTTGTTTAAAAAATAATAAAATAAATAAATAAATAATACAATCCTCAACATTCAAATCTCTTTTCAAGATAAATTGAACTGAAGGAATGAAAGGACTAGCAATATTCTGTAAATATCAGTACACATAATAAGGCAACAACTAGCACAAGTAAGAAAGGATAGTATCAAATGAAACTTCTGTGTACTTATCAAAAATAGCCACTCTTTTTTCATAATTGCATAGAACAAGTATCTCAGAGATGGATTTTCTCTAAACTTCGAAAGAGTTTCCTCTTTTAAGGAAGAAGAGCATAACATCTTCAAGTCTATTTAAGATGACACAAAAGCAGGCACTTAAAACCTCAGGTTGTATACATTTACAAATTCCCCATCGTACAAAATCTTTAAATCAAGATTATGTGTAATACGGCCAAAAGCAAATTCACAACCATTGCAATCAGGGCATCATTGACACCAAAAATGTTCTTGCATTTGAAAATATAAACTTCCCCAAGTTGGGATTTATATACCAAGTGAGTTAGTTGCCTTTGGCTATCTTTTCTAGTATGTTCTTGTAGAAAGTACATATTTTGATCTAGCAATGATGTATAATAGGATGAATTTCTGTGTTTCTCTAGATCACTGAGCAGACTAGGATATCATAAAGACATCAAGTGATTTTAAAGCTACAAATCTAAAATGCTTTCCCACACTCCCCCACCAGATCTGCCCTCTATAATAGATCAGCATATTCTCTAGTTACCCTCTTGGGATTTTTTTTATAACATTTGATGATGAAGCGTTATCATTTTTGTGCTAACCTCTAACTGTATAAAACTCAAATTGCTTAGCAATTTTGTAGATCTTTCTCTATTTCAAAGAGGAAAAAAGATACAGAACAACCTCCATCACTTACTAGACTATCTTACCACTTACTATCGCAGTTGTATTACTGTGCTAACAACTTACTCCATGGTAGGAGGGAGGAAGAGGGAGAGCAATGGATTTTCAAACAAAAAGAAAAGCCTAGGAGCACTAAGAAAAGCACCAACTAACAACAAAAACAGAATAAGGGAATGAAAATTTGCAGCATGGAGCAGGGTGCCTCCGTTTTCACAGAGTCTCTATCAAATCCAAATCAGGATATTCAGATGTTTACAGGCAAACAAAGCTGGGTTTCACTAAATCTACTGCAGTACCACTATGAATCAATTTCTTCCCTGAATTTCTCATCCCCTAGAATAGGTATATTTATTGTTTTAAAGACACCGTTTACCATGTCTCTAGCAAAGGGCATGGAGTTATGGGGAATATTCCTTTTCAATTCTGACCAGACTCATCCTATCATGACAAAGAGGATTAAATATATCCATCTGATTTCTCATACCCATCACAGAATACTATCCTATTTTAATATATTCTGTAAGGACTTTCTAAAAACATGTTGCTGTTACTTGTAGGTATAAAAACATGTTACTTGTATTTTATGAAGATTATTGTGCAGCTTTTACATCTGCAACTCTGTGAACATCTGAGTGAGTATTCAAGTGAAGAGATTTTCAGAATATGGGAATCCTTTACCCTTTCAAATGTGTGCTACAGTAGCACCATCTTAGCTGTAACATTCAATTATGTTTCCATACCTAAGTACCTCTTTAGTGAGCTAAAACATATAATGGCTTCTTCCTAGCTTTTAAAATTTTAAACTTAAAAATATATTTTATTCTGAATATTTAGCCTAAGTGAAGTAGAGTAAAACCATGTATGCAAGGTTTAAAAAAAAAAAAAAAGAGAGACCTCTCCTTCACTATGTAGTTTACAAGTTTTATCATCTTTCTCTGAGAGTATGTATAAAGAACTAGACAATTGTTGATTTATATACTGTCCAGTGATGTAATTCTCTGTTCTTTAATTACAAGCGCTTTTCTGTATGTAAAAACAATCTTTTAGCAGAGTGAATTTGAATGTTTTTTTCTTGGTTATGAAAGTCAATCCTATACATTAATTTGTATGTTTGCTAAATTCAGCAAAAATTCTGTTGTAATGCCAAGAAAATTAACTTTTGTAAGAAAAAAAGTATTAACACGCACATAAAGCACAGGCAATTGAACAGGATACTATGTAAGATGAGTTCTATGTTAGCTCTTTCACAAAATCTGTGGTTATCTCAGAACAATTATTATTATACATCTTGATCTTGAGCGAAAAATGAGGCACTTTTCACCCTGGGCATTGCACCAATAACCATCGCAGCTATCCTATTCTGAAAGCTCTATACTAGTGTTTCCTATTGCTTTTAACACATCTACGTCCAATATATTAGTAACTAGTAGCAACAGATTATTATTGCAGAGCAGATTAAAATCAAAATCCCAATTACCTTTTGGATGACAGACCTGCAGATTCACCTGTAGTTGTATAAATTTATAAACCAGCTGTAAGAAATGTTCCTTCAGTTTAATACACTCAATCTGTATTAAAGCCAACAAACTTTGCTAAATGAGGTCATGATCTTAATATGCTGATAATAAAAAATGATTATTTCCTAAATTTACACTGCTAATGTCCTTTAATTATTTCGCTTTAATAGCTCTACAGGCTACTGATGGCAAGAGCACGTGAGAAGCAGCAGCACAAATTACAAACAGCCTTCTGACAACAGGAAAATTTCAAACACCATAATTGTATTATTTTTAACATTTCTTCTGGGCTGTAAGGGCATTGCTAATTTTGAAATTCTCGCCTAAATATATTATTTTTGTTTTCAATAAAGACTAATATCCCATTCTGACCTCCGCAAAAGTTGGAGCACACAGATATAGCGCAGGTATCAAAGACTGTAATACTGCCATATACTATCCTACAGATGCTTTGGTTTGAGTTATGTCTGTTTTTATGAAAGTATTTCTGAAGAAACAGAGCCTAGTCTACATTTCCAGAGTTGGGACATGGCTGCTTGGTCCCCTGGGGATCACCCTGTCTCCGTGCTCAGCCGATACCCACAGTCCAGCACCATCCGTACGTGGGCAAGGCCAACATGGGGAGCAAGAGGCTCAGGGCGAATCACGGGGATGTTTGTCAGTAGTGACACTAGGTAAGTTTGTGAAGTTTATGTTGCTTCCAAATCTATCACAGAAAAACAACTTGCACTTGTACTTTTGTAAACAGAATTGGCTCTGGTTATCCTCAAAAAGTTACTTGGCTAAGACTTTGTTTCTTCCTCCATGAAATGGGCATATTAATCAGTTATCACGGATGGAAATGAAACTGATGGATCACCGGACAAATGGCAAACATCAGAAAGCTGGGAATCAAAGACTGTGGGGCAGGTGGACACAAAAGAATTGACCCTGCGATACTGGAGCACATTCTAGGAGTACTCACACTCACTTGTGTGTGATACTCCATCTGAATTACCCAGCAGGAAAGGTAGCATTTAGAAAAAAAAAAAAGCTAAATCCAATGTCACATAGTGCACTATTTTAGTGCACTAATTATGTAACATATGTAAGCCATCACCTATACCTATCAGTCTGATGGAAATTGCTTTGTTTCCATCCTCAGCCTGAAACCAAGGCTGTGGTTTCCACCTCCAGTACCTGAAATTTTATACATGATTCTCCAGATATCAGAAAAGAGACTCCATTTAGAGGTTTCTGCCATCTTCCTCACCTTATTGAAGTCCTCCCTCTAGGACTGAACTTCTTTCTTTTACAGAGCTCCCTGTTTTACAGATTTCCAAAATTAGTTAACAAACACAGCATTTGGCAATGACTTAATCTTGATTTATATTTCATATATGCACCTATATTTGATTTATATTAAAGAAAGTTTCTCACACAAAAGATACTACTGAAAAGTATTTAAAATGCCTTCTGTGCAAGAACACCCAAATATGTGGGAAATCCAACTCAAAGGACTAAACTATACTCAGAAAAAAAAGCAAAAGGGAAGCACAGGGACAAAATCATCCATGTGTTAGGCCAGTTTCCTTCAACTTGCTATTTTTGCTCAGGAACAGTTATTTCAAATAGATTGAGATAAAACTGAATAAATTTAGCCTATATTTTATAAAATATTTGTTCTTGACACCATAGGCTAGGTTTGCTCCCTGAGCATCAGCAGTGTTATTTGAAAGAGAAGTTCCATTGAGTGAATTTTACCCAAAAGAGCAGTTAAGGAAAAAGATCTGCAAAGTTATATTTCAAAATCCATTTTGAAACACTTATCTATTAATAACTCATAGATGCAACATCCCACAGCAATATTCTGCTCAACTTTCCTTTGCATCAAGAAAGTGACATTTTTTGTAGTATCAATTATATGAAAACTAGCAGTTATTCCTAACATACCCCCTGAGGCTGTTAGCTTTAAGGTGCTAACTAATAAATGAATTATTCTTAAAAATCCCAATTGTTCATTCTGGCTTGGAGAGCTCAACATTACTACTGAAGCACAAGAAAGCCCTGTAAAATTTCAATGAGGTGACAAATAGCAATTATATTGCATGTCACACTGCTGCACGCTCAACAAAAACTGCTAATGTAATTAAGTCATGCAATGAAGAGGTTCCACTTTTCATATTTCCTCTGAAAATTCTTCTAAATGGATAGATGGCAACTGTATTTAAGATATTTCTGATTTAAATAATGCCACTTTAGAGATATATACGCAGTTCTGAATTACAAGGGACTCCTCTGCAGGCAGTGAACTTGCAATCATAGAATCATAGAATCATAGAATGCTTAGGGTTGGAAGGGACCTCTAGAGATCATCTAGTCCAACCCCCCTGCACACGCAGGGTCACCTAGAGCACGTGGCACAGGACTGCGTCCAAGCGGGTTTTGAAGATCTCCAGAGAAGGAGACTCCACAACCTCTCTGGGCAGCCTGTTCCAGTGCTCTGTCACCCTCACTGTTAAGAAATTTTTCCTTAAGTTCCTATGGAATTTTTGATGTTTCAGTTTGTGGCCATTTCCTCTAGTCCTATCAGTGGCCACCACTGAAAAGAGACCATGACTGTCCTCTGCACTCCCTCCCTTGAGGTATTTATATACACTGATTAGATCCCCTCTCAGCCTTCTCTTCTCCAGGCTGAACAGGCCCAGCTCCCTCAGCCTCTCCTCATAGGGCAGATGTTCCAGGCCCCTGATCATCCTTGTAGCCCTCGTCTAAAACCCCACACACTCACCTAATGCTCTCTTGGTTCAGCAGCACACACAGCAGGGAAACACTAGCCCAAAGAGTGCCCTGTGTTGCCAAAAGGCAGATTAACCACTCGGTTACAGGAGTGATTTGCATGGAGCACAATTCAATAGAGTAGCAGTATGCCCTTATCTTGTCCTGCTTTGGTAACAACTGAAGGGAACTGGCACATCAACAGCACACAGATGTGCCCAGTTGGAAAAAACACTCTCCCTGCTTGCGTTATCAGGGTATAGTCTAGATGAAGAAACAGAAGGTTCTTAGTTGACTACAACATGGATAACGTTTATTCAGTACCAGATCAATATGGCCTTGAGAGATAATAAAGAACTAAGGAAAGGATGCCACGGATGCGTTTGAATTTCCCGTAACTGTAAAAGGTACTGATTCTATTTAGCCCACACTGCTTGCCACCTAAATGCCAAAACTGAAAACAATAATATTAAAAAAAAAAAAAAACAGCAACAACAAGACCAAATTCCTTCCTGAGTGGGCATTATTCTATCTTTTATGCAGTTTAGATTATTTTTTAGAATAATTATACGTCAGTGCAATGCTCTCCTCTAAAATTTTCCCTTACATTCCTTAGATAATGAGAAACCAGAACTAAATTCTTAATAGTTCCTATTTAAAAGTTCAACTTCATACTAATCACAACTAAAACTTCTAAGCCATACTTTCATTTATTTACAGAGTAAACTGTAAAGCAGTGAAGAGCAGCATAAGAAATTTTTAACCAAATTTTAACCACAGAAATTGCAGAAATCCACTTTATTTGATATACCATCCAGTGACAGGGCAGAGCAAGATGCATACAACTTCACAATATATTTAAAATATTAATTGTAAAGCACAGCATATTTGGCAACTCCTTCACTGTTACTTTTATTTGAGCGTAAAACAACATTACTGTGAATTCTGATGTGCCATAGTGTTTCTGCCTCAGGCAATCATCTTCTAACTCATTAGCTAAGTAGGTCTGAGCTGGATCAGAACCCAAAATGTACAAGGAGGTCAAGACTCAATCCTGGAGGATATTTGTATGTGAGAAGAATTCAAATAGAGAAATAGTGCATGCATCTGAACAGTTCTCATCCCCTCGTTAGACACAAGGACCTGCACTATCTTTATTGCACCAGAGGAAGCACCAAGCAGAGACTGTTCCCCCAGGATCTCCCAGAGATCATTTGTTCTGGTTTTCGCTTTTCATCCACACGGGTTTTGGATCTCATTTTTTTACTTCAAAGCACTAGCTCCCTTCTCCTGAAAAGCAAGAGACAAGATCATGCCAAAGCAAATGTCTAGTCACCTTGATTTTAAAGTCTCTCAAAATACTGTAAGTTAAACAAGATTTCCTCTCTACCCCTCTAATTCAATTTCTGCTATTTAACTGCCCGTTGTTCCCCATACCAACTTTGCCAGGCTCTTGTCCAGAATGACTGCCACTTTACCTGCCCTATGCTTACCACAGTTACCATAGTCACATTTTTTAAACCCCAGTAGTCATTCACAAGCCTTGTGGAGCATATGCAGGATAGCTTCATTCACTAAAGATCAGCACTAGTCATTCGGAAAGCTCCTTACCCAGATATTTAATATTAGTTCTTAGTGTAAACTACCCAGCCTTGCAGTTCAATTTTTTTCTACTTTATACCAAGCTATTCAATCCTGTAAAATGTAAAAACTAAAAGTGTTTCATTCTCTCTGTAGGATCTACAAATATATTTTCTCCCCCTCTTTTATTTTGCAAGTATTTCTTAAATATGTATATTTTTTAGTTTTCATTATGCCTTATGAAACATACCTATTATTACATCTGCACTGTTTTTAGAATTTCATTTCTGCTCAAATGTTTGTAAGGAAGACTACAATTCATATTATTCATTTTTGCATATGTTCTCCATTTCCTAGCTTTTCCATTTATCTATTTGTATATTCTTATCTCACTGATTAAATTCCCTTTTTAATCAGATTTGCTTTAAATCCAGAGAAATTCCAGTTCATGATTAATGCACTGTATTTGTTGCCATCTAATGAATCACCTAGTTATCATTGTTATTCTTCTGTTTCAGTATTATCTCCCACTTTATTTTGTTCATAACTGCTTTCAATTTCACATATATGTTTATACATTAAACTGGCAAGTACTGTCATGTTTATTCTGTAACACTGACTGTACTGTGTTTTTACATAGAGAACAAATTATCACAACCACTTCTAGTTCGCTGATCAGTGACTCATGTCAATGATAGCACAGCAGACTTAAGAGCTTTGCACAAAGATGGGAACTGGGACATATTATCCATGACAAGGTGGGAATCTTTTCCCCCTTCCCCAGAGGCAGGCAAAGAGGAATTAATAAGAGGAAAGAACTAGATTTAGTCTAGCCTTCCCCAGAAGTGCATGAAAGCAAAAGTGTGGCTACATTTTTCAAAGGAGTTTGATAAATTTGTGATGAATAAAAATTTAGTACCGCTGAATTAAGGTCTTTTTGAAGTTCTGATTTCAGGTCTATATTCCTTATCACCAGATCCTGTTGTGCATGTGGCTAGTATAAACATATTTCCTCTCAGAAGTCCTCAAAGTGCACTTTGGTGATACAGAAAGCAAGTGCGTGTGCCTGTATGTATATTAGTAACCATTACTGAATTTTACAGGCATTTTAGTATGAGAAAGATGGCTTATGCCATAACACCTAAATAATTTAATCACTTAGAGGGATAAACATCCCTTAAAATCTTCCAGAGTTTAGGCTTTCCAGTCCTTCCTGAGAAGGAAACTGCATAGCTGTGAAAATGTTACTTTTTATACAGTAATGGCAGCGTGTTTCAAAAAGTTGATAAAATAAAGATTTAATTATGGAAATACACATTAGTAATTGCATGTAAGTAAGCTCTTTGCATAATAATATAGATGGATAATACAGAATTATAACTGCATGCTTGTAATTATTTTCAGGATCAAAGCCTTTATTAAAAAAAAATCAAACTAAAGCCTTATAACAGTAATAGTCATGATGGACTTGCACATGCTTATAATGAAATGAAGTTCTGTAATAAGTGCTATGTTTTGCATAGACAATCTGATAAAATAAATCAGCGTAGAACTGACAATTACGTCAAAGCAAAGAAGTAAAATCATGAAAAGATTATGAAAATTTACTTGGTAAATAAAAAAAAATTACAAAACTCAACACTATTCCTTAGCAGACAAGATGAACCTCGCAGATTCCCACAGCAACAGGATGCCTGGCGCGATGGCGCGTTTGGCTGTCTCTGGGGTAATGACCTGAAACTAATCTCTGGGCAGGGAGCAGCTCCAAGGGAGCGCAGGAGGCAGGAAGAGGCCACCGTGCGCCACGGGGCTGCGGTATCGCTCAGCCGCAGCAGCCATGCAAGCACCTTTGGGGACATCAGTTTTGAAAGGGTACATTGAGAACAGATAAACACCAACTCTGTATTTCCTATTAATAGATTACACAGTGGTGACAGGAGGGGCAGCTCCTTTCCCAGGTTTTCTAAAACTGAGGAGTGGCGGGAGATAAGGCAGCTGGAACAGAAGCCTGTAATTTTGTGCCAGGGAGACTGTTGACTGACAGAGACACTGGAATGGTATGAAAAAAATTTAAAAGGTTATAAGGTGTATATGTGCTTCCGATTTTTTAAGCATTTACAGAGGTGACAAACATCCTCTCTTCTTTACCTACTACAAGTGGAATAAAGAAAAAATGGGCTACCTGGAATGAAATTCAAAGCCTACCCATATAATAAATTGAGAGGCTCAAATTATTCCCAATGTAGCAGATTGAGACAAAGAAATAATTATTCCTAAATGACCAGCTTTAGAAATTTTTCAAAAGAGGCAGGTATGTTGTGGCATAACCAAAGTCTTGTCCTCTAGCGATACTCTCTTGCGAAGCAGGCTCCCCAGGCAGCCACGGTACTGCTACATTTAAAGAAAGTTCCTATAAAAAGCCTCTAGATTCGTGTTCCTCTGTTCTTACAGAAAAATGGGACATTTAGAAAACTCTATTTTGTTTTAGTCTAGACACCAGTGATGCCTAATTTGTGCTTAAGATCAGGTGAACTTGTAACACTAACAGCAAACTAGTCACTGAATTGCTTTAAAAGAACAAAATATTTTTAGTGGCAATAAACACTAAAGATGTATCTACCATCAGCAGAACTGTAGGTAAAATGGTAACAGGAGAGAGATCTTCAAACCATATTAAAGATTCTAGCTTGCTCTCATTGCTCAGAGCAAGCCTATACTCTTGCAAGTTCAGGGTACACTGGTAGGAGTTTTAAATCCCTGAGGCATCCTCCAGGCTTGGTGGGTGAAAACACAGGGATCAAAGACAGCAGCACACTGAGCTTTCTTACCAAAAAATGAGTAATACTTTTGCAATCTTGCATTGTAAGAAGTCGTAGGACCACAGGAGTAGTCAGGTAAACAGCACCACGGATGTGGGAGAGCTTTGTTTTCATTCATTCTGTGGCTTGGGAAGGCTTTACATTTCCTTTTGTGAAAAATTAAGGTAAAAGACAGAGCTATCACTTGTCTATACTCAATCTGCATACAATTATATATCATAATTCACTTTAACGTTTTGGCACATATTAGCATATAAACCTATAAACTAAACTAGAACTATCAGGGAAAATTATCTCTAAACAACACAATACACATTCTAGCATAACAGCAAAAATAACATTGGTGCTAGGAGGATACAAATGTGGTACTTCAACCAAGATATTGTTCAGAACTTATGAATATTCACTTACTAGCTGGTTCATTCTGGTTCATTTGAAAGAACATCCACAATCAGTACCATGAAACAAATAAAAATACAAATGAAACCACATCATGAAACCTACAGAACTAATTACAAATGCCAACTCCATTTCCACAACAGCATCAGGTGTGGTGCTGCTAACAGTGTATCACAGCTGCTTCCTATCAAGCGCATGACAGGATGAGAAATGTTTCCTGCAATAATAGCAGCCTTGAGGTTTTTGTTTGGTTATAAAACTAAAGCTTTTCATCATTATTACTTAAAGCAAAATTTTAAAAGCATAGAATGGCTTATTTTGTAGTGCAAAATGGCTTATTTTGTAGTCTCCAATAATATCTCTCCCACGCATTAATTTCTTAAATATATAAAATTGGTGCCTAGATCATTTTCCCTGAAGCTTTCTCTGAAATATTACTCAGTCGACATATGCATTTAGGAGCTTCACAAATTTCTTACCAAAACCCCTTTTTTCCTCCTTAATCCTGCCTACAACACAGTTAAACAGCTACCTAGTTAGTTCCTGCTAGGAAAAAACAAGAGGACAAATAAATTACTATTGGATTCTTCTCTGCTTTAGTCGATTATTTTTTTTTAACTTGGAAAAGGAAATAAATGTAAAATAGACACACACCACTTACTTCTACAGAAACGGTCAAAATATTGCAATATTGCAATGTATTTATTTTGTGTCGCTATTTTTAAAGGGAGGATTGTCAGTCAGTATTTCATAGATAGGACAGTCAGAGTTAAGAAGCAGAGTGGTCAAATTAGGTCACAACCACAGGAATATTAGTGTGTCCAAACAAGAGCCATGGCTCGCTCACAAACAGTTCTGCATTAATGCATTGATGACCATATAGTTTTTCTGCTCCTGTTCAGTGATCTGTATCAGAGAATCACAGAAAGCTTAAGGTTGGAAGGGACCTCTAGAGGTCATCTAGTCCAACCCTCCTGCACACGCAGGGTCAGCTACAGCACGTGGCACAGGACTGCGTCCAAGCGGGTTTTGAAGATCTCCAGAGAAGGAGACTCTACAACCTCTCTGGGCCCCCTGGGAGAAATACAGGAACATAGTCAGGGAATGCAGAGATACGACAAGGAAAGCTAAGGCACGTCTGGAAGGCAATCTGGCAAGGAATGTTAAAAATAACAAGAGAAACTTCTTCAAATACATTAACAGCAAAAGGAAGATCAGGGAAAACGTGGGTCCGCTGGCGGATGGGATGGGCACCCTGGTTACAAATAACACAGAAAAAGCAGAGTTGCTCAATGCCGCCTTTGCTTTGGTGTTTACCAAGGGCAGCCCTTTAGAGCCCCAGGCCCTAGGGACAAGAGAAGAAGCCTGGAGAGAGGAAGACTTGCCCTAGGTAGAGGAAGATTGGGTCAGAGAGCACCTAAGGAAACTCGATTCCCACAAATCCATGGGCCCTGATGGGATGCACCCCAGGGTGCTGCAGGAGCTGGCAGAGGTCATAGCTAAGCCACTCTCCATCATCTTTGAAAGATCCTGGAGAACGGGGGAGGTGCCGGAAGACTGGAAGAAGGCCAATGTCACACCAGTCTTCAAAAAAGGCAAGAAGGAGGACCCAGGCAACTACAGGCCAGTCAGCCTCACCTCTGTCCCCAGAAAAGTGATGGAACGGCTCATACTGGCCGTTGTCTCCAGGAATGTGGAGGACAAGAAGGTGCTCAAGAGTAGTCAGCATGGATTCACCAAGGGGAAAGCATGCTTGACTAACTTGATAGCTTTCTATGATGGAATGACCAGCTGGATAGACGAGGGGAGAGCGGTGGATGTCGTCTATCTCGACTTCACCAAGGCTTTTGACACCGTCCCTCACAACATCCTCCTGGGCAAGCTCCGGAAGTGTGGGATAGATGAGTGGACAGTGAGGTGGATTAGGAACTGGCTGGACAGCAGAGCTCAGAGAGTGGTGATCAGCAGTGCAGAGTCTAGTTGGAGGCCTGTAGCTAGCGGGGTCAGTCCTTGGTCCAGTCCTGTTCAATTTATTCCTCAATGACCTGGATGAAGGCACAGAGTGCTCCCTCAGCAAGTTTGCTGATGACACAAAACTGGGAGGAGTAGCCGATACCCCAGAGGGCTGCGCTGCCATCCAGAGGGACCTGGACAGACTGGACAACTGGGCGGTGAAAAACCTCATGAAATTCAACAAGGCCAAGTGCAAGGTCCTGCACCTGGGGAGGAATAACCCCAGACACCAGTACAGGCTGGGGACCGACCTTCTGGAGAGCAGCTCTGCGGAGAAAGACCTGGGTGTCATGGTGGACGACAAGTTGACCATGAGGCAGCAGTGTGGCCTCGTGGCCAAGAAGGCCCATGGGATCCTGGGATGCGTTAAGAAGAGCGTCTCCAGCAGGTCGAGGGAGGTGATCCTGCCCCTCTACTCAGCCCTGGTGAGGCCACATCTGGAGTATTGTGTCCAGTTCTGGGCTCCACAGTACAAGAGGGATGTGGAGCTGCTGAAGAAAGTCCAGCACAGGCCCACAAGGATGATCAGGGGCCTGGAACATCTGCCCTATGAGGAGAGGCTGAGGGAGCTGGGCCTGTTCAGCCTGGAGAAGAGAAGGCTGAGAGGGGACCTGAGCAGTGTCTAGAAGTACCTCAAGGGAGGCAGTGAGGAGGATGGTGCTGGCCTCTTTTCACTGGTGGCCACCGACAGAACTAGAGGTAATGGCCAAAAACTGAAGCACCAAAAGTTCCACAGGAACTTAAGGAAGAATTTCTTAACAGTGAGGGTGCCAGAGCACTGGAACAGGCTGCCCAGAGAGGTTGTGGAGTCTCCTTCTCTGGAGATTTTCAAAACCCGCTTGGACGCAGTCCTGTGCCACGTGCTCTAGGTGACCCTGCGTGTGCAGGGGGGTTGGACTAGATGATCTCTAGAGGTCCCTTCCATCCTTGAGCATTCTATGATATTTTAAAAGTGCTTCAGGATTCCTAGGTGCTACTCTCAGTATTTCGAAAAATCTATTCATTTTTAGAAGAACAAGGAATAGAAAAAAAAATACAAAAATTAATCAAACTACTATTTCATTTTGCAGGTGGGAGAGCAGAAAAGGTAAGGAAGAGGACATTGGCTTTCCTTCAGATTCTGTGTACCTGGATACTCATGAAAAGTTGTCCTGCCCTCCCAGACATGCTGTGAGCCATTTCCTTCATATTGTGCAACTCAAACAACTAAAGGAGAATTCAAGAATTAATCAGTACATTAACTGAGGTTATCTAGATCATGATAGATGAGGACAACACATTAAGCAAGTTACTATGGTGGCCAAACAAATCTGTTAAAATCCAAATTAATGGGATAAGCAAAATGAAGTTCCCTTTCTTATTGATTTTTATCCAGCTGCACTGGACTATAAAAGAGCTATCAGGGAAAGCTATCCATTAGCTGTCAAGTCAGAATTCCTTAAGAAGCAATAGCTAATCCTCCAATGATACCTCACTCTAAATCCTAATCTCTACAAATTGCTCTTAGAAGGAGCATTTAACTAGTCATGAAACCTGGGTCTTTAACGCTTCTTAGAGTTATTCAACCTGTAATCCATCAGAGATCATGCAAAGTGCTCTCATTTTTAAAACCTTTAAGACACAGAAATAAGATGCACAGTCGCAACTGCAGGTCTGGACCTTCCCATGTTTGGCATGCTATCAGAGAGTAGAAAAATGAACAATTCTAATAAACAAAACTAAAAGTTCAAGAAAATTAAGAGACTTCTGTTACACTCCTCTTTTGATCCCTGACAGGATCTCCTCTTATAAAATGGTATAGGACACCCTTTTTTAGCAGTGGAGATGGATTCATTGAAACTCTGGTGCTCAGATCACTCCAGATGAACAGCAGAATGAAGAGACATACTATTTTTCTCATCTCATTCAAATCTTGACTGTCTCATCTCACATAACATGAAAAGCCATCCCTAAAATGGGTTTGGCTAAACCAGTATGAAGTCGATATAAATTAATAAGTCTCTAAGACTAAACTAAGACTTTTAAGGAATGACAAAACTGATGGAGCTTAAAAAGTAAGTGGGGGCATGAATTTCAGAGAACATCTGCAAGATCTCATACATCTCCCTCATGCACTGCTGAAGAATATAACCCTTTTCCTTTTCCTTCAGTGCCATAGAAGCTGATGAGAGACCTGGTGAAAGCAGAGAGGTAACAGTCACCAACTGGAAATAATGATCGATGGAAGGAGACGGATGCTCTTTAACACACAGCATTATGCTTAAGCAGAAATAAGCAATCGCCCAGCAAAAAACCCCAACGTCCCACTCCCCAGGCCTCCGGGGGGGTGGGGGAGAGATTGGGAAACACAAGGTGAATAGGAGTCAGGTACGAGATGCTGTTTCAGCTAAAGTGAACAGCTTATCAAATTCTACAAATGGGAATCTTATGCAGTCCAGCGAACTTGGCTACATGAAACAGAATTTATCTGCCTTCTGTTGCTCTCATTGTCACACTGTTGAATTAATTTTGCATGTGACCTCTGAAAAGGCAGATGCATTCATATTTTTTAGAACACATCGGGGGGGGGTCAGCAAATAGGAAAAAGGACCCAAGTATCATATTAAATAGAAGGTTGTATTACCCCAAACCAAACTATTCTGTATTTTTAAGTATTTGCATTGTCTTTTTAAAGATAATATTACCATAGTTTCTCGTAAATGTTGACGGGTGTGAATAACATGTAAAAGGCTTTCCCCACCCCACCACAAGCTAGAACTTGGGAGATAAAGCGAGCCTACTTTAAGAAAGCATTTAATTTCAACAGGTCATCCTAGAACATTTTATCTCTGTATGTAACAGAAGATAGGTTCTCGGTGTATAAAAGTTGATAGAAAAAAAAATTCATTTAAATGCAAAGGACTTGAAAATTTTGGCACACAGGGACCTAGGCATTGTTACAGTCAAAAATATTCTTCAAAATTTTCTGCATGTCCTTACGTGAGGAAGGACTCACAAGACAACACAAAACTTGATAATTTTCCATCTGATGGATGCAAGCAAATACAGAAAAAATTATCCTGCTGTAACCACTTTTATATACTAAACCAGAGGAAAAGTGATTATATTCTTGTTTTTATCCTTATGTATTTTGTCATTTCTAGCAGCACCTAAAACAGCTGCTTCTTGGAACAGCAGGAAAAGCAGATCAAAAGATTAGTTTTGACTCAAGTCCCACTGAAACCCAGTAAACTGATTCAAAGCATGAAGGGAGTACAATGTAGCTGAGTTACGCCAGGAAAGGGGGAAGACAAGGCATCAACAACCATTACAAATAATAAGTGAAGCTTGTCAAAAGACTCAGGAGATTGAAGAATAAAATAAAAAAATGAGGAGATGGAGAGGGAGAAAAGGAAACAAACAGGAATGTAGAAAAAAATAGAGAATACAAAATAAAACACTTTCAAACAATATTTTAATTATATTTAGGAAGGTACAGAAATCTCTGCTCTCCCTATGAGACAGAACAGAACATAACTGAGGAAAAGAGCAAGCTAAATGACAACACATCTATTCAGAAAGGAAAGCTAGCCCAAGCGAATTAATCAGGAAATCAGGAAAATTTTAAAAGCGATTAGCTAACGACAATGAATAAATAAAACATTCAAGTATATCAGTCACAGGAAGTCTATGAAAGAATCAGATATTATACTAAAAGATAAGCTATAAATTATGGATACTACAGATAATGTAAATGACTTCTCTGCATTGATCTTTACCACAGAACATGATGGCAAAATATCTCCTATAGGCTTAATATTTCCAGTAGGAACCACTTATAGAGAAGATACCGCACTTGAATTAAAGGTGCATCAGGAAAAGGTTCTAGAAAGACTTTCAAAAGCTCATTGCAAATTCCACGGCAGGACATTTGTCAAAAATTAAAATATAATCCAATAAAAAATAAAATCAGAACCATGTGATCACCATCACAAAAACAGATTAAGTGAAAAATTCTCTTATCTCAAAAGTAAGAAACTCTCACCAAGAAAGGTAGAGTAAGATAGTCCAACAAAAAATATATTTAGGTCAGAAAATGACATTTCACTGAGAGTAAACTCTTCACTGGACCACAGCTTTTGTCAAAAAAGCTCTGCCCAAATATGTCTCCCCAAAGACATATTTTTAGATTAAGAAAGTTCCATAAAACTTTTTTTTTTTAATTAAGTGAATTTTGAATGCAGGAGAGCAACACCTTGCTCAATTGTAACCAAATATCAAAATATATTTTGCAATAACCACAACCCTCAACACTATTGCAGCAAAAAGCAGAGGAAAAAAAACTGAGGTGAAAGAGAGAGTATGGAGGAGGAAACAAGCAAAAGAGACCATGACCATTAGGTTTTCCTAAGAATTACATGAGATGATTTGAACTTAAAATTCTCTTCTCATTCAATGGAAGTTTAAAACACACAGTTGTCTTACAAGATATATTTTTTTGAAAGCAAGCATTTTAATGAAATGATAGTAAAAAGAAAATAGTAACATTGTGAGCACCACAAATATGAATGGGACCGTGCTGCCTTTGGGACATGCTTCTCAGTTCCTTAGGGCCAGCAGCAGCTCTTCAGAGGCTGGTACACAGCACTCTTGGGGGTGAGGATGAGCATGAAATGTTCATTGACTGCAGAGAGCCATAATAAAATGGAAAATAAAACAGGCTCAGCTGGGTAGGAAGTTTTTCTGTTGGGGAAACTGAAAAGATCCTCCCAAACATCCCATGATACGTGAAATGATTTCTCAATCTTATACATAACCCCTCTCTTTAGCAGCTCCACCCATTGCAGGATGCTACAGGATGCTGCTGGAGAGCACAGCTGGAAGTGATCCTAGACCATGCCACCCTATTGTGGCCGCACTGCAGTCATGCCAGGGCAATTTCCTACTTAGCTCTTCAATAATTGATCAACAGGCAGGAGTTTTATCATAATAAATGAGGCCCAAGAGAAAGCATGCTAAATCTTCATAATATATACAAGCCCATTGGCTTTTATAATCACTTGAGTTTCTAACCCCATCTTTCCGGTTCTCTCTGAGAACGAGACCTCTGCTTCTACCTCGGTTGTCCTTTGGTATTTGTGGAAATACATAACTGAAGAACATCAGTGGGAAAATCGGGGCAGAACACTGGAAAGAGCATTCCCAGCACCTTGCTCTGCATCAGCAGACCCTAAGTGGCACAGCATATATAAAAAAGGAGAGACTGCTTCCATTGGGTCGTTGTGTGTATGCACACTCCAAACATTTCACATGGGAATACATGCTACAAGTCCCTAACTAGAAGATTCTACAGAAGCCACCACTGGAATTTCTGCATAGTTACCACAGTCTATGGTTTGGAAAAAATAAATAAATAAATATACACACACACATATATATATATACAGCAAAATTTATAAGTTTCCATGCCTATTACAACATGAGGCCCAAAACAAAAGCTCATTACAACAATCTGCAGAACCAAATCTTCCTGTGATCATGTCCTGTTTTTATGTTAAAATTCCCAAAACGTAATGTGATCCACTTTTGAGATTTTTTTTTTCTCTAAACCGGTTAATAAAAAGCTTGAGATCCTTCTCTTTTTAAACGGAAACCCCTATTAAGCAATAACCTTGAAACCCCTGGTAGCTCAGTTCACACAGAACTGTTCCAATACAAAGCCACAAACAACACAGTTTTGTTTCCTTCTTTAAAATGCAGAGAAATTCTACCCAGCAAATCTCTTGAGCAACGTTCACAAATAGATGCGAGATGAGTCCGGGCTTGCACAACAGCCATTGAAGAGGTCCTTGAAACTCCAGGAAGGATGAGCACAGTGGCAGTTCAGACTCTCAACATGGTCTCAACTTATAAAATTTAACCTTACTTCAACAGCTCATCTCAATTTTTCTTTTCTTTTTTTTTTTTTTTTGTTTAAGAAACTTTTCTGGAAGTTTACAGTGCAGCTTATTGCTGGACTACTGAACATTGTGCCTTATTTAAGATATACCATTACACAAATAAACTGGGTTTACTTATCAAGGTAAAAAGGACGAGATTCTTTGTTGTCATATAGACCGCACTAGTAAACAGGATTAAAATCCATTAAAAAATTGAGAGCACTAGAATGCTAAAAAATGGTTGAAAAAATAATCTCTAATTAAATAATTCAAATGTGTTTAATTAATTAGATATAATCTAACAGCATCTTCTTTATGGGATTGTCATTTAAAAAATAAGCTCCCTCATAAATCCCCACTGTTTTAAACTGACAAAATCCTCAAAGCACTCCATGAGAAAGAGTATTGTTTTAATGACCTGGAGTGCTTCATGCTCATGTAGGGCTCTTTGCACAGTAATCACTATATGGTAGGCACTTGGTAGGTAGCTTGAGCCTCTCCAGGAGGCTTCATTTTCTATATATACATTGCTCACCAGCCCGTGCCATTGATAAAATACAATTTATCCCTGATTTTAGCATCAACACTGAAAACATGCCTGCTCATGATTCCAAATTAGGCACTGTAAGCAAACCAGGAAGGAGGAGCCTGTACTCGATGACTCCTCAAATTGCGTTTGCTCCCGTTTATAGATGCACCTTTGAACAGTGAAGCTGCGGCTGGCTACAAAGCCCCCGCGCACCTGTCAAGGTGAAAGCTTATCAAATGCACGTCAACCCAAGGATTACCAGTCTTTGCGGCGTACCCACTTACTGAAACCCAGCAGACGCAAGTAGCTTCTTCGAACTCTTATAAAATAACAATTGCGAAATATCAGCCAGGCTTTCTTTCTTCTCCTCCCTCCCTTAAACATGAGTCTTAAATTTAGCTTTATACACATACAGATTAAATGTCATCCAAGAAGTGAAACTTTTAAGAATTTCCTACTGCAGCAGATATTTCCTAAACCAATTTAAAGTATCAAATCACCTTTGTTGGTTTTCATTTAGGACTAAGCAAACCTCTGCAGATACTAGAAGGTGCTAGGAACAGTTCTTTCTCTGTGTGCTTCTGCAGGGAAAACTCAACAGCTGAAGTTGAAGGCTGCATCTTCCCAGACCAGGCCAAGCTGCGCTAACGAACGCGTCACGTGGGACCCCGGAGGCGCGTAGCTCATGCCAACACCGCGGGCGAGGGGCAGCAGGCACCAAGTAGCACTCGTCCATCTTCCCAAAGCAGAGCTCACTGTTCAGCCTGCAGGTCTTACAATGCTAAAGGTATCTTGTGAATGATGCGTTTTCTTTGTCATTTTTATCACCGCCATTAATTCATCTTCCCAGCTGGGATATAATTAGTTGAGGTAAAGGAGCAACCTCCTATCAGGACCACCATGGCAGAAAGCGACCCTACAGGCACTACAAAAACCTAAGTACATAATCCCAGTGTAATAAATGATTGCAGTATTTCTACGCTGCTTTCTGATAATCAGAATATTTTAAAATGTTTTAAACTTTGAAAAGGCTTTTAAGTTGAGTAACTTGACCTGCTAAGAGATGTTATGATTTACAAATTGCTTTAGTTTGCAGCATCTGTTCTCACATTATTTTTGATTGACGGACAATAACTACAATTAACTTTATTTCATAAAGATTCAGACTTATAGATAAAGAGCTAGACTGGTTAAATGTATGAAACTTTCTATTAACGTAAAGTTATAAAGTAAAAAGATTCAAATATAAAAGCAAGATAAAACAGACTGCTTAATTTAAAAAGCCCTGGTGTATGCATGCATATAGTATTTTGGCTTTTTAATTGGGGCGGGAAAAAAAGGAAAAAGAAAAGAGAGAGCAGAGAGAGGGACTGGGCTTTAACACTATAACCCTTATGTAGCTGGGTCAGATTTCAGGCTAAAGCCTAATGTGGTTTAGCTACTGATGAAATAATTATAAAAGAACCTTTGGCTTCCTAAGTCGGGAGCACTGACATTCATCAGAATAATCCCCTCAGCTGAGGTGCTGAACCCACTGCCTGCAGAACCCTGACACTGCACAGCCTTCAACTTTGATACTGCTAAATGGCAGAAAAACAACAAGCATTTCAGTGCAGCTTGTCTCAACCAAGGCTTCGAACCATGTTTTTTCTCTTGGAGATTTACTAATACATTTAAAAAGGAAATTAATTTCCTCTCCACATACCACTACTCTTAAAAGGCATAACAAAGCACATCACTTCAGAAGATGACAAAAGTTCATCTTCAGTAAGTACTAACTAAGCAACTCCCCAATCTAAACTTAGGAAATAATTCGCTACTATTTTAATCATATCCCTCTGACCACTTGTAATTTATAGGAGAAGAAGAAACAAAGTTTCCTTTCATCTCTTCCAATATTTAGCGCTTGTGAGTATCATTCAGACACACAAGGTTGGATAGATTTTGCAGTTGTCAGTCACTCTAAGCACACTATTGGAAATGTTATTTTATCACATATTAGTATGAGAAAACTCGGTAAAACATTTGCATTACACCATGGAGAATCATTTTGGAGGTTCGTGTCATTTTGGGATGCAAATTATTTGTTTTTGTTAAGATACTGATTATATTTAGAGGCAGCGATTGCAAGCTAGACTGGCCACGAAGCAAGAAATAACCCTTGTCATCCCAATAAAAACAGCCCACCAGAGGCATTCCAAGAGAATAGCCCTATCTTATCTCAGACGCTTCCTTTACAAATGCTGGCATCAATAAGAATCATCAAATTTGTAAGAGAAGCACTTTGCTATTAATACTAATTTAATGGTTTGCTGTTAGGCAGTGCTATAGCCCCTCTATCTGGTAACATGCAGCAATCAAGGCTTGGTTCATACTGAACTAGAATCTTGAGCTTTGCGGTAATGATGTCTTGAAAAGAAAAATGTTAAGGTAATTTGATAGCATTATTCTAAAATACAATTAAATTATGAAATATGACTTATCTCTGCCATTTTAGAAAATATTTTCTATGGCTTAGGAAAAGAAGTTTATGTTGGCATATCTCTAGCTGAACAAGTAATACACAGAAAAACAATGTACGAAAACAGAAGAATTATTTCCCAGAATAACACAAAAAAAGTAAAGTTCATATCCAATAAAATCATTTAAAAGTAAAATGCAAGAAATCCCTAACCATCATGCTGTTTAACAGACTACAGCTAAGCAACTACAATCCTCAAAATACAAAGACTTTATTACAGAAAATATTTTCAGCAAAAAAACACAGGATAATTGTAAATCTTTCGTAGTAATAGTAAACAAAAAGAAAATATGCCAATGAAAACTCAATTCTAACTAGCACATTTAAATAATGCTGAAACCTTTTAAAAGGCAGCACCTTAAAGCTGATGTACATTTATTCAGGCATGCACATTTTGTAAGCACTCACACTGCAATTTAAGGCCCACTAACAGATTCAACCACACAGCTGTCCACATAAATTGACCCTGACTCTGCAGATACATAATTCTACAGAAGAGAAAAGGCATCACTCACACATCTTAAATTGGGCCTACACATTTGCAAAATTGCTCCATACAATAATCTCATTACAAAAACAAAATACTACAAACTATTGAAGTCACAGAACATTTCAGGAAACTCTTTCTCTACACTTTGCTAACAAAGCTACAAAATGTCTCCGTGAAATGTCTTCAAACAGATTAAAAGATCCATTCCATTTCCTCCAGGCAAGGCACACTGGCCACGCTGCCGGCGCACAAGCACGGCTACCGGCACCTACACACGAGTCTTGGAACGTAAAACACAGACTGGCCAGGACAGCACATTATGTGGACTCACTAAGAGATTGTTGCAGATTTGAAAGGAAAAGTCATTAAAGAGGAGGAACAACCAAAAAGAAAATGGTAGGGCAATAAGAACGGGCTTTGCAAGCTGCTGGTTTTACTTTGCAGAGGCTAGGACAGGAATTTCTTGTTGTATTTGAGTCCAAAGCTTCACTTCATCTTTTTCCCCAGGTGTGTTTTCTTTCACAGCTATTGTAGCAAAGTTTGGACAGTGACCCACTTCCACTTCAGTTTTTTCCTAAAGGTTGACTCTTGCAAAAATATATAACTCAAATTATTCTGAGGAAAAAAAAAATCATAAATAAATTCAGATTAAAAAGAAAAAGAAAGAATTGATAAACATGAAACCAGGTGAAATATCTTTGAAGCTGAATGCTTTGTCTCCTGCAGTTGGCATTCAGACTTCAATGCTATACTACACAGAAAATTAGGAGAAATATATTGTAAAAAAGATACAAATTCACAGACCCCATATATTTACATCCTACATGAGAAGCACAGCATAGGATATACAGAATGCTGGTCCTTGTGAACAGAAAGACTTTTCATCTATATTTGCAAATGTAACTTGAGCATATGAACCTTGGCTGCCTAATGCCCATTGATGAAGTTTATGAAACAAGTGAACACTTAAACCTCCAGCAATAAGCTAATGTATTTTTTCCCTGGGAAAGGTTATCCAATTAAATAAATTTCAGTTTCTTTTTGACAAGAATGAATATATAAATGCAGCTTCTATTTTAATTTTCCTCGTGCGTACCTCATTCATTTTTCTCCTCTGGAGTATACTCTACCCAAGGGAACCCACATACCTATTTTATAAAAACTGTTCCAAAAATGCTTGCCACCTATTTCCATTTTTTCTTTTTTCTGCTCTCTTCCTGTTACCAGGAACTCTATTTGAATGCTCTTTCTCTTTTCTTTTTCTGCTCAGAAGGACCTTCGCTTGCAAACCTGTCTGGAGTTGCTGGAAGCTACTTTCCTTTACTAAGATGCACTTTACTCAAGGGAGTGGCTTGAGGTATGCAGGGGGAGTGAGGATTAAGAGATGACAGCCTGATAAATACCATTTTGATTAATGAGAAAACACAGCCACAGCTCTGATCTGAAGAACAGACTTCTTATTAAACTGCATTTCTAACCCTCACCATATTGTTCCAAGAACTAAATCCATCAACCTAAGAAATAACATCCAAAAGACAAAGTATTTTGATCCATTTCCTAACTGTGCTTTGTCTATTCTAGTAGTGCAAAAGACGTTCTTGCCTTTACTAGAGGCATGAATGTTCTCATATTTAACAGCAACACAAACTCCTTCCTCATGGTCAGACTATGAAGGAAACTTTCAAGAAGAGATGCATGATATTTTGGCTTTCATTTCTACTAGGTACCAGGAAGCTTCCTAAACATAAGCAACTAAGCTTAAGCGTAGTGTCCTTGCAACACGGTCCAGAAACAGACAAGCCCCACAACCAGAGTAGCCTGAGCAGACACTAGTCCTGATGTTCCTGCCTTCTTGGAGATCCTGATCCCTCTTGAAATCAGGCAAATGCCTGCATTTCTTTTTTGTGGTGAAGATGGAGTATCAAAAATTTTTCCAAAGTACAGCACAGAAGAATTTTTGGGAAGTGGAAGGGGTGGGAAGAGAATTGTTGGAGTCAGTAGCACACAAAGGTTCCTGGTTTAATTTCACTTATTTTTGTGATCAAGTAGTCCTGCATAATTTTACTCTTCACTATTTCCTGTGCTATTTCCAAGCAAGACATTGGGGAAAAAAATAATAACAGTATGCTTTAGATACTTCCTGAAAGCCACATACGCTATAGAATTTAAAGATAAAACCAAAGCCAAATTCATACCAATCCTTGTATTTAGTGGGCATTGCAGGTTTCAAAACAATGACTCAGATGATGAATGTAGTGCAACACTAGGCTCAATACTGTAGATAGAAACAGGCCTTCTGCTTTAATTTTTAATTTCCATTTTCTGTGGGTTTAGACAAACCACTGACATTACTTTAGCATAATACTCTGCAGTGAATCAATACTTTAATTTAATAACGGTATTCTGTTGTCAACATATATCACTTAATGTCCCTGTATAGATGCTAAAAAAAGAATTATGTCAAATAAAATGCAAGCCTTTGCTTTTACCAGTGATCATAGGTTAGATCAATGTAATGAGTATAGCCTCCAAAGATATTTCTTCACATTTAAGACAGCATGAACTAGCTTCAGCCATAGCCCTTCCTCCTATCATACTTGCCTATGAAAGCTCTCCTAAGTCAAGGTATCCCAAAAATCCTCAGTAAATACTTCTCAATATAGAAAATATATCCCAAGAGACAAGTATGTACACATCTGTGAGTGTGTGACTTTTAATAAAACAGTCCCCTTTCTTATGAACTTCAATAGAGATAGCTGTGCTAATTCCTAAGGAAAAAAAATGAAGGTGGTTATAAACAGAAAATGAAATAAACAGAAAATGAAACTAAATCCAGTACCATCCATCTTGGATGAAATAGATGAAGATATAACCATAAAATATGAAAATAAGATTATAATTGCTTCCATTTCAGTGATGTGACTACAAATCTGTATTTATTCCTTTTATCTTGACAGTAGCCTTCCTGTTGACAAGTGTTTAGCATGGAAAACACAAATTTGATCATGTCTGGAGTATGTTGACTCATGGTATGTGAACAGAAAGCAAGCAAGAACGAGAAAAAGAAGCAAAGCAGTGCACTAGGAGTGCTTCCAGAACTCCTGGTTGTTCATTTGTACATTCCACTTCCTTTCAACAGCTTTTGATGCAATACAAATTGAAAAAATAACTGACATATTAATCCTATCAACACTAAAGGCACAAGCTTTACAGTCATGTGCACTCTCCTTGATTTCAATGACAGCTCATGATAATAACGTGATGTGTTCACAGATACATGTCATTTGTTGGCAGAGTATTTCAGAGCTCTGGAAAGAGTAGGTCTGGTTTTACTACAGCTTGGCACCTCCCACAGTACCTACCAGTTGGTAAAACCCCGCAGTTCCATCTAAGTGTCATCCTTAATGTGAAAAAGATATTTGAGTCAGTGCAGAATACAACAAACAGCTTTCACCAAAATGTCAGTGCTGGTAACAGTTCACTTGCCAGATGCTTATTACTTGAACGCACGCTGTGCATAACAAACAGATAAAAGATGTGGCTAGGATAAACGACTGGACTAGAAAAATCTCACAATCCTCTAGTAGAAAATCAAAATATACTCAGGCTGCAGTCTGGACTCATAAAAAAGCTCTCAATTCGATTTCATGAGATATATTGATTAAGAGTTCTGTAACATCTCTTTCCTAGGTTACTATACATTAGCTGAGCCCTGCCTGCCTGACCTCAGTTCTCTGCATTAGCCTGTGGTCATCTGAACACAAGAAAAACCACAGTGCTATTTCATAGCTGAATTCACGGAGGAATTCTTGTAAGTACAGTATCTCAATTTAAAGATGATAACATTAGTGAAGAACTCAGAACAGCATGGAAAATGCGTATTGGAAAAATCAGGGCATGACACTTTAGAAATGAAACCAATGGCTTGAGAGAAAACCTCACTGGTGTTTTTCAGTTAGGTGGTTGATTCTTAAATCTACATGCTAGACTACTCTTCTAAATCAGAGAATGCCTTAAAAAAAAAAAGTTGAATGCTGGCTAAAGAGGCTCACGCTGAAATGACATAGCTGGAGTGTGTTCATGGGAAACACAGGCAGACACACGACAGAGAAAGAAGTGATGAGTAAGTGGCTTTGCTTAGTCAGAAGCTGAAGGATCTTCATCAAGAACTTTCAAAACAGCTAACAGATAGCTTGACTTTGACTGAAACACAACCAAGAATTATTATCATTATGCACACCCACAAAAAAGTGAGAGATTTCACAACATCTCCTCGGATGAACACACACATGCACAGAAAAGGCTTTACCAACATGTACTTCAAGTGGGCAATCACGCAGCTTTCTGAAATAATAACTTGTTATTTGCCTTCCATTTTTCACTGTTCTATGTTAAGGCCAAGAGAGGGGAAAAAAAAAAAAAGGCAACATGAAGCAACAGAAGGCAGCTTCTTTTTTCCTTAAAACCTGTGAAATGCCAAATAATCTCTGACCCTTGCCTCTATACGCACCTTGTCAAGCCAAGGATCACACAAAGGTGTGCACCAAGGTTGAGAGCTGGGGCTCCAGCTTTGTCATCTCATATTTGTATTCATACGATACAGCAGGCTCCAGGACTCTCATTTCAATAGCAGCTGGAGCAACGGGCACAGAAAGAACATACAGCTCACCCTGTAAAATGAGGATGAACTTGTTCCAGGAAAAAAAAAAAATCCTTTCTTCATAAGAGCTGTTAGTTAGCAAAATCGAAGCAAAGTGGCAGATACAGATATATGGTTATAGGGTCACACCATGTCAGCAATTCATGAAAAAAAGATCATGTTTCTTCTTCTCCCCTCCAGTTGATACTGAAGCCTCAGAGAATTTTACATGCATTCTCAGAGATCATCATATGTATCAGGGAAGTACAGCTGTAGGCTTGTAAAAAAATTTTTTTTAAAAAGCCACACGCACTATAAATTCAAATCCTTTTTTTTTTCTTTTTTAAAAATGTAATCTATTTAATTTTCCATTAATGATAAACTCTGCTATCAATGTGTCCAAACAGGGTCAATTTCTACTGGATTTGCACTCCTTCCATTTGATCCTATAAATGAGCTGTATTTAATGAGGGGAAACACCCTGCTATAAACCATACCAGAAATCTCTCTAAAACAAATATTACTTCTAAAACTATAGAGTGCAGCTACCATATCAGGATGTTTATTTTCTCCCCTTGTACATCTTGCATAGAGGGGAGTCCTGCCAGCTGACCATTATTTATTAATCAAGGTATTATTCCCATCTCTACCTTGCAAGGAGACAGCACAGAGGGGCGGAAATTGCAGTGGATTTCTCATTACACGGCCACAAAGATAAAACTGGGACAAAGGAAGAGATCGCGAGGCAGCATTTAGACACCGATGGATCCCATCCGCCCAGGCAGAATTTCAGACACATGCAAGTCACTGCAGTTTGAAACACCAAGTACCATTTCTCGTTCACACAGGCTTAAGAACACAGAGCTATGGTTTGAAAAATCACATTCCCTTTACACCTTTTTAAAAATAAATAGCATATACAGCTCCATATATAAAAGCAAAAAATAAAGAGACGGAGATAGGGTTAAATGCACAGGAAATCTTCCTTCTGGTAACATCCAGCTTCCTTAGCTTGCACCTATAGAGCCTGGCCACACCTGGAAGGGAGGGCTCTTTCCCAAGTCCTGTGTCAGCCCTGGGGATACCAGGCACTGCCTCGTTTGCTGCTCTGTTTTAGAGGCAGTTTTATACATAACCCTTCCCAGCCATCCACTACCTGTACACCCACCCACCCACACATACACAGCCATTTGCTGCTCTTCTTCCTATTTTGTCAGTTCATGAGATTGGTTTGCATAAAGTGTCTGTCCCAGGGCAGCAAATACATTTAATGAACAAAATAAAACTTAAATGACCATCTAACAAAACCCTCTCTCCAAAGAGCAATGGATTAGCATGCAAAGAGAGGGCCATCGACTGTAAAAACATTTCAGGTGGTAGCACTCAATCCAATTGATGTTCCTAGCAGAAGCCGCTAAGAGTTAATGGAGGACACAGAGCTCCTCATTTCTTTCACTGCAGCCGAGAAAACACACAGGACTATAATACAAGATAATTAACTGTTTTACTAAATTGGACTGCACAGAAGTTCTCCTGGCACGGATTGCATTTGTCCTAGCTAACCTTTATGAAAAGAAAAAAGTTGATGTGTCCAATCCAAACTAATTTTCAAATTTAACCAGAATCGTGAGGGTCGTTACTGGGAGGGCGGTAAGCAGCAGTCAGCCATCACCGACCTGGGGAACTAAGCCCTCCACAGCTTAAAACACCGTCAGTTAGAGCAAGCTCAGGCTGAGCTCGGGGGACGCGTAATACAATCGGGAGCCTGGCTCAGCTCTGCCTTTCCCCAGTGTACCCAGCTGCTGCCTTCTCATCGAGCTGGTGGCAGCACTTCCCAGCGGCCAAGCACTGGGACGAAAGGGACATCTTTCCTGCTTTAAAGGTTTTCTTTTCCCACAGAGGCAGCCGTGTGGGAAGCTAGAGAAAACTCTCGTCATCAGTGGGACGTGACACAACCTACTCGAAGGGCTTCCAAACCCTGCTCCTTTAACTGATTTGCAGCTACCCAGCATGACCACGCTGGGAGCCATCACCTGTCCCTCCTGCGGGGGCATCTCCCCACACCTCCAGAGCATCACCTTCAGGGCAGCCTGCAGAGCGGGGGCTGCCTTCCACGCACACAGCAAGCCCGGTCCCCTCCAATGTTTCGTCCTGCCTGAACACGCACCAGCAAGCGGGGCACCTGCCCCCACTCCGGGAGGGAGAGCACGGCACCAACTTCGGCGGTGTCCAAACGGCGGCGGCGGCCACCGCGCCCCCCACCCCGCAGCGCGTTCCCCCGGCCCGGAGCAGCCCCCGCGTTCTGGCCCGCTCCACTTACGGGTCTTGGGGGTCGTGCTGGCCTCGGGCGTGGCGGTGCTGGACTCCTGGAAGGGCGAGAGCGTCCAGGACGGCGCGGAGTCGTGCACGTAGATCTTGTAGGCGGAGGTAGCGTGTGCCGCAGTGGGCCCGGCGGGCGGCGAGGTGCCGGCGGCGGCTGGCGGCGGGCGGGCGCCCGGCGCGGCGGAGCCGGGGGAACCGCTGGCGGGCAGCGCCGTGGCGGGGGCGGCCGTGGGCCGCGCCGCCGTGGGCCGCGGGCCGCCGCGCGCCGGGCCGCGGGTGCCAGGGGGCCGCGGGGGGGCCCTGCTCATGGTGGTGAGGCGGGGGCTGATGCGGCTGGGCGGGCGCGGCGTGGCGGCGGCCGCCGCGGTGGTCTCGGCGCCGCGCGGCGGGGCGGTGGGCTTGGAGAGGAAGAAGGGGTCCTGCCCCATGCCTTTGGAGTCCATCAGCTCGGTGGGCACGTACTCCTTGACCGAGCCCACCACGATCCACTTGAGCAGCATGAGGCTGAGCCCCAGCCCCACGAAGCCGATGAAGAGGGGCACCACGCAGAGCCACGTCTGCTGCCGGTTCCACACGATGCAGTCGCTGCAGCGCAGCTCCCGCGGCGGCCCCCCGGCCCCATCCCCGCCCGGGCCCCCCGCTGCTGCCGCCGCCTCCGCCGGCCCGGGCGCCGCGGCGCCGGCAGCCCCCTCGCTCATCCTAGGGGCCGTGCGCAGCCCCGCCGCGACCGCGGGGCATCAGCGCGCGGGCGGCTGCGGCGCAGCGCGGCGCCCGCACCCTCACGCCGCCCGCATGGCCCGCGCCGCTCCGCGCCGCCTCCCGCGCCCGCCGAGTCAGCGGGACGGCCGCGGCCGCGCCATCCGCCGGCGCCTCCTCTTGCGCGACCCGCGCTGCCTTTTCCCTCGCTTTCTTCTCCCGTCGCTCTCCTTTCTCCTGGTATAAGTCGCAAGCAGCAGCAGCCTCCGGGTTTTTATCGCTTTTTTATCCCAAGCGCGCCGGTGCAGCGGCGAGCGGGCACATTCCTGCACACGGCCGATGCTCCTCGCCCCTCCGCTCCGGGGGGATGCGTCTCTCCTTCTCTCCTCGCTCTCCTCCGCGCCGCTCCCTCCCCCGCCCCGCGCCCGCCCCTGCCCGGCCGCGGCGCAGCAGCAGCGGCACCCGCGGCCGCTGCACTCCTCTCCGCGCCGCTGCGCGGCCAACCCGCGCCCGGCGCCGCGCCGGGAGGCCGAGCCGCGGGCGGGGCCCCGCGTCCGGGGCAGGCGGCGGTTCCGCGCTCAAGTCCGGCCCCGCATCAAAACTCCGGCGCCGAGGAGAGCTCCAGAGAGGCGCGATCCTCTGGGGAGCGGAGCAAGCGGCGGCGCGACGGGCGCAGGACAGATCCGGCCGGGAGCCCGGCCCGCGCCGGCGGCCCCGCTCCGCTCCTGCTGCCGCGGTGCGGGCGGGCAGCGCGCACGGAGCCAGGCGCCTCCCACCGCAGCCTAATGGTGGTTTCTTAATGCGCACAAGATAAATAAATGATCCAGGCAAGGCCCTGGGGAAGGCAAGCGGAGCCTGGAAAAGGAAGGAAAAAATAGGAGAAAAGGAAAAGGAAAAAAGCAAGGAAAAAGCTCCTGCAGCCACGCTGCGGGGTACAGGCTGCAGTCGTATGTCAGAAAAGACACGAGGGGGGCGTACAGCAGGGAGGTGGAGACACCTTCGGAGAGGAGCCCTGGCAAAGATGAGGCTGAGCAGGGGAAGATCGTTCCTGACACTGATGCTCCTGATAACCAGCACTAAGCAGCATTTTGGTTGAGTTTCTAAAAGCGATTCCTCGCGGGAAGCCAAGAGCCGCCAGCACCTGCAGCCCCGCGAGGGCCCTCTTTGGAGCAGCGGTCAGCGCGGGGCTTGGTGCCAACACGCGTCGGGGCACGGAAAGTGCTCCCACTTCTTCGTCTACACCTGCACCGGAGGCCTTTTCATTCACTCTCTGGACACGATGTTCCAGCAGGCAGGATGGTCGCTGCAGGTTGACAGCCCTCCATCGAGGGTGGGTTCACTGCCTTGGGCTATTTCTAAAAAAATTTAGAAAATCATCTGTGAAAAATACATGTACAGATTTTTTAACCCCTTCTTCTGTGCTGTTTCTTCATTCATGTCATTTCCTGGTATTGACACATCATACAAGTTCCTGAGTTGCTCATTAAACGGCATATTAATATTTATACAAAATAATTGAGCAGAAAAAATAGAAATGGGAAATGTTTGTTCTGTATATACACAAATTTAGAAAATAAATATTTCAACCAAAAAGTATCATGCTTGAATTTTTGTTCAAAGGGAACAATAACAGCATTTAAAATACAATATGGAAGTCACATTAAGTAGATAGCTAGATGATAGTCACTTCACGCAAACCAGCTAGAGCCTGGCTGCTTCGCTAGGACAGATTAATGCCAACGGCCTTTAGGAAATCTGCAGAAGTTGAGGATTGGGTGTGCGTTCTGTCTAAACACTTTCTCACAAAGCATATTTGCTTTAGAAAATATGAATATAGAGGTTTCTATTAACTTGGTGAAGAGATAAAAGGTCGGGGGGTGGGAAGCACTTAGAAATGAGCACATGAGCATAGTCCAGTACTCAAATCCACGCCCATGAAAGCAAGCAAACAGGCAAGCCACTGATACCCTGGCAATCACCAGAAGCTCCAGCACTGATTTAATGGAAACCCAGGCTGTCTATGGCACACTAGGACTCGCTGCCTGGAGGGTTTAGCACCCGCCCTGTGCAGCCCTCGGAACCTGCCACCCATGCACGCCCTTGCTCTGCTCCTGACACTGTCTGCACACATGCTCCTCAGTCCCGTCTCTTCTGCAACCATAGGGCTCTTCCCTGAGCTCCATAGGAAGTGTATTTTTGTTTGTTCTCTCAGTCTCCGGGGTGCTCCCTCCTCTCCATAAGATTTTCAAGCTGTCAGCTCCTAAAGTTTGTAATGGCTGTAGTGTCACATTCTAATACTTTTACGGTAAGAGAACTGGTTGTTAAACCAAATCTGTATAGTACCTTAATTGTAATTTATGCAGGTATTTTGCAAGTTTCGCTTGCATTTGTTCCTACTCATTCTATATGATAGCCTGTCTTTTTTTTTTTTTTTTTTTTTTTTTTTGCTTTTTCTGAAAATACTTCTATCATGAAAAACAACATATAATTTATTTTTTAATTTATTCTGGCTAAGGATTCTGACTAAGAAATCTTTACCTTAATATCTCCTAGAGGGAATGGGACTATGAATGGGACTGAGTTAAGTAATTTATCTGTGATGAAGTCCAAAGTGGTATTTTCTTAAGGACTGGCATGACACATGCATGCAGGATGCATTCTTGATACACATAAGGCACTGTTTATCACACACATCACACACTGCTTAAATCTTTCCTGTTTTGGCTTCATATAGGCTTCCATGCAGTAGAATGATTTACAGTGACATAGCCTTTAAATTGTGAAATATAATAAATAAGTTAAAGAAAATTGCTTTAACTTTTATAATGGAATTAGTTCCAATTATCCCAGAATAACCATCCTCAGAATAGTAAGTAGCAGTAATAAAAATTCAGAATCGGAAAACGAGGCCCTTTAGGGGGCCTCCATTTTAACAAAACCAAAACATTTCAGATGACTGTTATATAAATATACTAGAAGCCATTCTTTCTTCCGTAAGTCCACAAAATATCTCAGGACATTCATTATTAATTTACATAAATGTTGTTTAACACTGTGAACATCAAAACTTCTTGAGTGACTTTGCTTTATGGCACTATCAGCAGCTGACAGCATAAACAGTTTCTTGAAAACCTGAGTTCCTCAGCACACACCTTATTTGCTATGTTCTGGTAGCTTGGCAGTTGAATGAAGCAAACAAAATATAATTTCACAAATACTGGAATTGTCACTTGTTCTATCAATACGTTTTACACTGCAGTGTTATTTTCCCAAACCAGGGCGTTTGAATATTCTTGCTCCATTCTTCCTCTTAGCTTTCAACTGCGAAGCAGCTACAACATATGTCTCCATAATGATTAGTTCACAGACAGCGATAACTTTGCTTTTTGTCTGAGGTCTGTGTGTAATTCTACTCCTCCTTCCACATGAAACCTTTAAATACGTTTTCCTATAAATCAATGCCCAAAACTAAAGTCGATTTCTTTTTCACCCTGATTGCTGGCAAGGCAAACCTATCAAATGATAGGTTATAAAGAGGCTTGGGCTATGAATGTGCATACAACATGGTACCTGCACTTCCACCGAGGGTGTTGCAAAAGCTCTTTATGGACAGAGAGCGACAGTGTGAGTTGCAGCAAGTCGGGAACCTACCGCAGAGTTTAAAAGCGCAGCAGCAATTTGGGATGTTAGCAAGCTGCCAGTTAGCATTATGTCACTCTCGTGCAGGTGTGACATGAGTGACAGCTAATTTCAAGAATAAGGAGAGCCTGCTCTCTCTCATTGTAATATAGACTCCGAATAACAATCTGATGGCTAAATTAATGGGGTAAAATACACATATCTCTTTACGTGGGGCAAGCATGTTGATTGCTTCTCAATAATCAGCATGTCCTCATCCCTTTCAAATCATGTGTACCCTAATTGCAAATGCCAGAGCTGCCACTAAATATTTAGAATTACAATTGAATCTGCACCAGTGAATATATACAATTCAAATGTCTATCTTGGCATGGTTCATAAGGATTAATTGAAATACTCCATAATGTTAGCAAAACTTCCTCCTCAAAACTTGCAAAACATGTTTCAGTCAGGAAACGTTAATAATTTGAATATACTCCTTGCAGGAACTTATTGCTAAATAACTGAAACTAAAAGCCTGACTCATTTCTTATCAAGCCAAATTCTCAATATTCTCCACACTTAGCTGACCATATATTTCAATGGGAGAAATTGTGCTTGGCAAGAATAAAATCGAAGTAGTTTTTAAATTCTGGTTTTAGTGGCATTGCAGCAGTCTCTCAAGTATACACTTAATAATGATTTTAGACAGAGATATATAATGACTCTTCTTAACAATGCCCTCGTGATATACTGAAGCTACTGCAACACAACAGAGCTGCATATATTATTCGTCAAACCTTTCTAATTCCTGAGATTTTTATCAGGAACATAAATTTAGGATGCCAAAGGAAGAAATACTTGAAAGTAAGTGTTGAAAATCCCATTAAAGAGATCCAAAGCATGATGAAATCACCAGGAACCTTTCAATATATTGCAATCTATCTTAGAATAGGCTCTAAATCAAAATTCAAATCTTACCAAGATTTGGGAAAAGCTAATGACAATAGCAAGTGAAAAAAAAAAGTAAGGTAGCCAGTCATCAACAGACAAGAAAGTTAAAAATTATTTACTACTATGAAACAATTAGATTTTTTTCCAGGAAGCCTGCTCTTTTCCATCCCACTTAATTCTCTCCATCCCAATTAAGCAGGAAGAAAGGGAATATGTATTTACTCTTTTTTTTTTCTAAGGTATTTGCTCCCTCATGTAATGGGAGCTTCTGTCCACTACACAAGACATTGCTACTCAGGTTTGGTTGATAAATGATCTGGCTATGAATACTCACTCACGTGACAAAACCCTGGAAATGCAAGTGTGAGGCAAGGAAGTATTAGTACAGATTTTAAATATCTTTAATGCTGTTCTCCATTGCAGAGTCCTTTGAAATTTTGAATAGATGCTTGTTTTTAGTTTAAATGGATTAATACAACTGCAGTCTTTCACACATATCTTTGATATCAACTTGTGTGCTTCTATGAATCACTTTTTGCTGTTTCAAGAAAATAGCAAAATACTGTAAAATAATGTATATTATATTTAATATGTTTATGTATTATGTTTAATAAAAAGTTGAAATAGAAAATAATGTAAAAATGATCTGAAGTAGTATATTACCTATGGGGAAGACTCACAGCTGATTATACCAGAATGTTTAGCAATTTTCTACTAGTTATTAAGTTACAGATTAATTTCATATTCTTAAGACTGCATAGTTTAATACACGCCTGTAATACTTGTCCTCAGTTTTGCTTTGGGGAAAAAAAAGGTTTTTTTTTTTTTTGTTTGTTTGTTTTTAATTAACTTGAGAAATATATAATTTCGCAAGGTTTTGGTACTGTGCAGTTTGGACAGTCACCAGTGCAGTGCAAAAGGAGGAGAAAGGGGCACAAGGGAAACAAATTTTCTTCTGCAGTAATTTTCACAGACTACCAAGGGGAAAAAAAAAACTGTTAGGAATAATCTCTTAAAATGTACCTCAGGGTAAGAAGGACGGTAGCCTGGGGCCTCCTCTGCTGTCTCGCTGATGGGCAGTGGTGGCTGCCAGCCAGCCAGCCAGCCTGCAAGCGACCTGTGCGTCGGCAGCTCGGCCGCAGAGGGATAAGCCTGGAAACTCCCTTGGGAACACGCCTGAAGCTTCCAATTTTTTCATGCTTCATTTCTCCTGGAAATCAACCAAAAGTAACAGTGTCATATTTAAGAGGAAAGACGGTAAGGTTTCCAAGTGAAATTTCTATGTTAAGTAGTTTCAGCTATTTCAGGTTCTGAACTTGCCTCCAGAGAGACACAAAAGTTCTTTCCAAATGGTAAATCTGCAAGGCAAACAACAAGGCAAACAATGTACCTCCGACGCCCTGGTTGTTAGCTTTAAAGTGTTTATTGTCTTCTCTAAAAGTAGAATTATTTAGCAATACTGTTTTTTTTTTTTTCAAGTCTTAATCAGCTTTGATGGTAAAGTTAGGCTTTGTCACAGTCTTTGGACATTAATCATAGTTGTTATATTAAAAAAGACAGACTTCATATTTAAATAAATGGCTTCAAATATTTTTAAAGCTCTTAGTGTGATCAGAAAATGAAGTAGGCCTGTAGTAGCACAGAGATCCAAATCAGAGGCAAAAATAAAACAGTGATGGGAAAAGTACTACCTAAATTAGATTTAATGAAATTGCAAAGTTAAAACTTCCTCATCATTAAATTACATTCAAAGGGACTAGCTTCTCTGCCAAGAATGACCAAATAAATGACAGTTTATCCCAAATATTGCTGTAATTTTAAAAGATAGAGAAACAGTAACATGAGAAATGATGCTGTCAGCAAAAGGCTCATTTTGCATAGATCCTACAAAAACAAAGTTATTTATTTCTTCTAAATAATACCATTTTTTTCTAGTAACTTCTTTATCAGAATGTGTTATTGTACTACAGACTGGGTGCCAAGACTGAATAATCCAGTTTGGTCATTTGCTTTTAAGTTTTGCTAAGTTCTTTTATCACCATTCCCTTGTATTCCATGCAGTGTTTGCTTGATATTTTCATCATATTGTAAGGATTCACTGACTTCATTTTTGTAAAACTCTCACAATGCTCTTCCTAGCTCTGTTATCACTGTTTGTTTGGTGTGGTGGCAGGGGCAGTTGCTCATTATCAGTTTGGATCAAAATCAAACCTAAAGCAGAGCTTCTTACAGTTGAAAGGCTAAATCAGCCATTGAACTCCAAGTTCTTTTGTAGAGAGTTTGGAAATTCATTTGTAATCTGCAATTGCTCAACAGTAGCAACGCTGAGCAACCCTGAGTTAAACTATCAGTTCTCACATAGCCACCTGGAGCAGATTCCAAATGTTTGGGCTAGACCCCCAAGCCCAAACATGGGTTACGCAGCATTTACTTCTGCAATGACCTAACTGATACAAAAGATAAGACTTCTGTAAGCCCGGGTAAATTTCAGTAGTTTTACACTAGAAAGTACATAGAATAGCAATAGATAGCAAAAGCGAAGGCAAACAGTCTTACTCGCATGCACCCTTCCATGTAGCACAAAAGGAACTCACTCTATCAGACTTCCTAAAAACAGTGTTGCATTTGCTGTTGCTCCTTGCTGTTGCATTTGACTGACCCTTTGAAGTTGAAAAAGCCCACAGGATCTAATCATTCTCATAGCTTAATCAGGAAAAAAGCTGGATGTTTCATCTTTAAAGCCTTGAGACATCCATGAAATCACTCAAATTTTCCAAGCACTTCACCTCTCAGTAGGTTTCAAATATGTAGAAAAAAACATCAGCTTTTTTTTTTTTTTTTTTGCAAGACTCAGAATGAACTGTTCCTCAGCATCCATATGTAAATATGAGTAACTTCTCTATTCCTGGACTAAAGCAACATAAAGAGCTGGAAAAAAAAGTGGATGAGAGTCCCGTGTTTATTACTGTTGTGTATTTCAGTTTAGCTGCAAATGGAGAGACACCAGGGAGAATAAACAAGTGGCAAAACAATGGCTAGAGAGAGGGGGCCGCTCAATGAATATTGCCAAGAGGGAACATTAATTGGTAAATACCTGCCTGGCCCTTTGCTGCACGCACGGACTACAGGCAGCTGGGATGAAAAGGAAGGATGCTCTCTGACAACACCACGATTTTGAAAGCAACAGAGGACACACGGAGAAATCCCCAAACAAGACAGCTTTAAAACGCTTTTTTCAAGAACAAAATCACATAAGCTCCCAATCACCAAATTAGATCAGAATTCCAGAACATCTTGTCTGTGCAAAATAAAAATTTCTATTTAACAGACCAGTTAACCAAGCCTAAGCGCCTAGACTTGATATACTGCTCACCTATTTGTCTGTCCTGCAGCCATCTACATTTCCCTTCATCTCTAAGCCTATTTTTAAAGAGAAATCTTTCCTGTTAATGTGTCTGTAATCAAAAAATCAGACTCAGCAGACTGTTAAATCTATATCCAGAACTGCCAGACCAGAAATTAAGACTTGAGAATTTGTTGATTTACTTCCCTCATGATCAAAATTTCTGGCCATGGAAATCGTGAGTGTCCACATAAACTTGCATGGCTATTTATTCAGTCTTTTTTGTTGTTGTTGTTACACTCACCCTAAGCTTGTAATACAAAGTAGCAATGTGCACAGTGCAACCAGATATTTTTAACTGAATGGCATAAGTCTTCATTTTCATCATTTATTTAGGCATCTTATATAAAGCCCAGGTGTGCAGAAGTGCTTAAGATCTGCTTCCACAGAAATCAACAGTCAATTACATAAATTCTGTATAAACCTAACTTTTACTTATGTCTGTGCTTGAAGATAGAAGTTGATTGAATATCTGTAACTTAAAAAAATCAGGAAGCCAAGTTTAGCCTCCATTTCTCAGACCTGCTATGTAACAAGCTGAACTGTACTGGCACATACAAGAAACTTTCCTTCAGCAAATAGCAAGAAATAACTTTTAAAATAAAAAATGCTCAAAAAATAAATATCGTGTATAAAAATTCAAAGCATACGTAGACATAAGACAGAACTTGAAAGAACAAAAAATCTGCAAGCTTTGGTCTTATAAAACATGCTGCCTCTTCCAAATTTTGGGAAATCTTAGCTAAATCTTCGAAGTTCCTCAGAGTCACTATCTTTGTTCATTGGTTTTGCTCAGACTGTTCTTGACTGCTGAGATGTCTTTCGATTCCAACATGAGGAAGCTTTTAATGATTAAGCATCCTTTTGATAAGGGAAGTGATACAATTTTAATTACTTCCCCTATAATAGCCTCACCATTAACTCTTATGAGGTAATGTATAGGAAAGTGTCTTGCCTCTGGATTTGGTTTCATCTCCTACTTGTTCTTTCTAACAGCTTCTTTTGATTGAATTAGAAAAAAATCAAGTAGTGAAATGTGTACATACTGCTAATAACATACACACAGTCTAACTTACTCTACTGCACACTGCTTAAATACACAAGACAAAAATTATTGCTAAGATGAAAAGCACTTTTCATCTGAAGACACCATTTCATATCACATAAAACTTTCTTCCAATATGTTCCTTTAGAGATATATATTTGCAATTTTAATGCTAGCAATGCCAGTCAAAGTGGGAACTTTGAAGAAACTGTTAAGCTCAATCAGTTCAATCATTAAAGTTATGCAAATGTAAAAACATATTCCTTCTTTTTAAATGTTACTATATTTTAGTTACAATCATAACATTCAAGAAGTGACGACGGTATATGAATGTCAAAAACTTGACAGCATCACAGGGCGAAATCAAGTCCCAGCTGTGGTCAACAGCAGAACTCCTCTGTATTTCAACAGGAACAAGATTCTAGTTACAATCTTCACAGAAGAGCTGAGAACTGAGTCAAGTTTAAAAGTGAAACTGTTGAGATGTCTGTATGAGCAGACAGCAAATCTTCACTCTGTACTCCTAGCTCAGGAAGTTCTTCTGAAGCAAAACACATCAAAGTAGAAGAGTGAGACAGACTTGTATCATACATGATATGATGCCATTGTTTACTGATACTTTGACAGTACTTGCTGTCTTGAGCAAAGGAAGCAACAAAAATGTCAAATTCCTTGGACTGAGACCACAGTGGCAAGGTTTTTCTCCGGGATTAGTTCTGCTTACTGTTCAGTGGCTATCAGCAGCTATCCATGTCAAATACAGGAAGAGTAAACTGCACAAGCAGTAAGGAATTCTACCTCCTGGTGCCTTGTTCAGGGTATGTGCCAAAAGATGTTGCCCACCAAGATAGCAGGAATGACAACTGCCGGACCAGAGCACTTCTTTGCATGGTGGCACAAATTTTCCCTTCCCCACAGCTCTCCATGCCTTTACTTATTGAATCAAAGTGATCTCTAATTAGAAATCACTGCCCTCATAAAAGTCATTAAAATATGGAGAACTGCCATTTAATTATATTCCTCCTGTAATGTCACATTTATCACTACAATAAGATTTTGTGTTTTGAAGTGACCTTTGAACGTGAGTCATGCAACAAGTGTTTGCCTTTGCCACTGGGTCTAATTTATTAAAAAACAAATACTAAAAAAAATATACATATACTTAGTCTAAACAGAGAAATTCTGGATAATATATTTTTAAAATCAGTGCTCACAAATGCCATGTATGTCAAAGCGGTAATTTAGACTTTTTTTACTTTTTTACTTTTTTTTTTTTTTTTTTACTGAGTCTGTTAAATTAGAGAGATCTTTCTTATTCATTCTTTGAAATTTGCAACTTAGTCAAGTACATCACTTACTCCATGAGATCATTTTTGATGTCCATACACGTTCTGAATTACAGGCCAGCTCACAAGAGGCTATGATCTCTGTATTTTTAGAAAATAACAAGTGACTTTGCTTAATTTCAAATGTCTTGTGAAATCCTTGCCTTTCTGAGAATCTTGAGAAACATTAAAAAGTTTTAAATATGGCCAAGATAGTTGGAAATCAAAAACAACAGGAAGGACAGTTAGATAATAAGAAACTTTAAAGTGAGCTACTTCAGATTGAGACGACTTGAATCTCTAAGGGTCAGTTTTTGGTGTTCAAATAATGTGTAATATATTAACAATATATTGGTATAAAGAGTCTACATTCTTATTCAAATTTGATTTTCTTTAAAGTTCAGAGTTACGGGGAAAAAAACAAACAAACAGGAAAACACTATAATTATAACGCATTGCATAGCAATAGTGAATAGAGTTTACTAGATTACCAGGATATCAGACTATACAAGACATTGTGTCAAATTAAGTGAATGCCTATACCATACCAGTGCTTCAACACAGCTAAGTTAAGCTCTTTCTGAAAACCTGCATGTTTATAATCAAAAAATGATGAGTATCAACCTACCAGGCACCAGTTACATGATTCCTCATTCTGAACTATGAAATAATCATAAGGAAAAGCAGTCACAGTATAGGATAGTATCAAAAAACAGTAGCAGCAAAAATCAATTTTAGTTGATTCCCAAAGAATGAATATGCAGAGAAGAAAACCATTTCTCCATTCTATTAATAAAACTTATTTTTTATTTAGTTAGTTTATAGAATCCTTCAAAAGAATGCTAAGTGACTAAGAAGGTGCACATGAAAGCACTGAAATAAATGAATTGCATACAAAAGAGTTGTTTCTACATTTCTGATATTAAGAGACTTAAGTACAAATATCTGGAGGGCAGAACAACTCTCTAAGGCTGCACATTCAAAATGAAGCATTTGAACGAGCATACTGTTTGTGGCCATATTAAAAATAAAATTGTCCATTGGAAAAATGGCTACTCCATGTACTAGAAAATCTAATTTTAAAACTTTTAATTAGATTTTAGCTACAGAAAAATTATTAGTATTTTGCAGATGTGTTATTATAGCAGAAATTAGGTAAATTCCAACCCATCATTTATATCTGATTGCCGGTTTTCAAAATCCAAATTACATTTTATGATATTTGCTGAGGAACAGAACACAAACCTAGCTGGCTGCAGAGATTTTAAGGAGTGAATTTTAATTTTAAATTTGTTTCCTCTGAAGCTTATGGCTTTTAATAAAAATGATATTCTGTTGTTATTTGTCAGTGAGGACAAGATAATGGATGAGTTCAGACATAGCCTGTGCATGCGCGGCTGAGAAAGGCAGTGAGAGTCAAGCAATCTCTTCCACCATGTTTGCATTTCCAGTACCTTGTAAACCAATTTCATTGGCCTTAAATATTTTCTAGTTCATAGACTCCCAGTGTTATACACAGTGTTTTGTTCACACTTCTTTACTTTGGTTCATTAACAATGCCTGCCAGTAGTAAAAGGCTCCAGGGGGTTAACACTTGAATAGCTTTAAGTGAGATGCCTCTTAAAAGCACTTTAAATGCTTTCTAATACAGCCACAGCTTCTTGACAAGCTCTAGCTCACTCTATAGCTGCTGCCTGGACACTCATGGATGATCTATTGATATTGCAAGACCAGCCCAAGGCAAGTGAGCCTGCACGATTAACGTTTTAGTATCTGTGCAACTCATGGAAAACTCAAGTTTAGAAGAGCATTATGTGATACTTATCATATTTTAAGGAAAGGCAGAAGTAAGCGTATGGAACTAGTGCTCTTTAGCGTACATGCTGAATCTCTTTAAAATATTGTAGCATTCTCTTACCATCTGGCATATAAAATACTATTTCTTACTTACAAAAATGTTGGTCTTAGAATTAATATCTAGCCAAACAAATCTCAGCCTTCAATGAGCACTGAGGTATATCAAAAATTCTGCAGTGTTTCTATGGCACACTAAGCCTAAAATCTGTACTGTGTATAAATACATCATGCAGTCCCTAAGCAACACTAATAAACCAAAACACATAAAACTGCAGCATGTTCAGGATAAAAGAATAACTTGCATGATGCATAATTTGCAAAATATTACTACATTGTATTTTAACTGCAGTTCAGGTCACTTCTAATAGTAAATGTGTAGGTTAATCAGGATTCCAAAGATCTTTTGTACCTGTAATATGGCAACAGAAGCTCACAGTTGTGCTATTGATGTGCCCTCAGAAGCCACACAGCTAAACTATAGCGACAGCAGACTGAGATCCCCTAAGTTAGTAGGAGAAAACAAATACTAGATGAATAAGACCTAGCGACACTCTGAAAGATGGCAATTTATAAAGAAATTGAATACTTCTGAGCTCAAGTTCTTAGTTCCCACAGGAGACAGGTACCTTCCAAAAAAGGTATGGATAGGACGAGAGGTTGATGACAGATTTCATTTGAGCTTCCTATTTTTTTACAGTTTTCTTTTGTCTCTATGTTGCCAACTTTGATATTAATAACACTTTGTTTTGCCTATCTGATACTGAAAAGCCTCTGATAATGCTAGCAAGCAAGAGACATGATTCTTTGGAAACAGCACATACAAATAAAAGAGTTTGCGCGGTTCTTTTGTTTACAAGCCAACACAACCTTGAAAAATCTAGACTGGATATTTTTCCCACTGACTTGCAAAAATCAGCTTGGGAGCTGATAGCATCAAATGCCAGGACACAGAAAAATCTGTCTTAGTGTATATTAATCCAGGTGCCAAGTGATGGGATAACCCATCCTTTCAGAAAGCCCTGTTACAGACATACATGGTGGTACTGAAACGCTATTTATACAATACTCACAAGGCTGGATAATACTTGAATTTAACAATAGAAATTGTTTTCCTGATTTCATGGTAATTGGTCTCAGGCTTCAAACTAAACTCAAGATAAATGCATTAAATTTGTCTAATTGCTTTGCTGCATTATGTCTCTACACCTAAATGTTAGTGTAACATTCAGACAGGTTGCAAACTATAGTTTAATACCAAAGCCTAGTATGGATGTACATTTGTCACCATGGGACATTGCATAATTTATCCATTTGTTATGCAGCAGCAAACACATGGATCTATAATCCATCCTTAACAACTGTATTCAGGCTGTCTAGATTTTAGTCAAAGCTATCCACCATTTGCTCTTAAAGTGCTCATGCTCATATAACACACTAAGCAAATATGTTTACCAGAGCCAGCCTGAAATGCATGTGCACATAGCACATGCATAGTGTACAGCAACATAAAATTCTCTTTCTGCATGTAACTGTCTATCCTCTCAGATAAGTAGAAATTCGCTCTGCAATTGTAACCACAACATTCAAGTTAAATGGCACAGTAATAATCCAGAAAACATTGCTAGCCATCACTCTATGTATCTAGATAGAGCTTTCAATATTCCTGTAGAATCATGAGTAACAGCTCTGGATCGTCTGGATGCAGCCTGCGAATTCTGTACCCAATACTGCAGCTCCAACAGAGCAAGCACAAATAACGAGCTCAGGGCTGAGTGATATTGCAGGCCGTTCAGCCTTCCGCAGCTGTCAGATTTAACCATGCACATACACAGACCAAAATACAGAAGGTACATGCAATGGTTGGGTTGAGAAGTGCGTCATTATATTGCACCCAGTGGCGATTAACAGAGTCTCCCTGTTCAACTCTGCAGCGAAGTGGGGCCTTTTCAAGAGAAGATGCCAAGTATAGTTCTGTTGTTTTTGAGAACATGCACTTTTTCTTGCATGTTACATCAGAGTGCTATGAAATGCAAGGATACCTTTTTTTTTGAAGGTTTTCCGGTATGCCTATCAGATCTGCACTGTTACTTCTTGAACACTGCTGACACATTTTTTATACGGTGCTAAATACCTCTTAAGCAGGTTGCATCTACCACTGCAGCCATTGTTCAGGAGAGACTCTGCGCCCCCAAAAGGCATGGGGTGTTTTCCTTTCTCTTCCTGTCCTTTTCTCCTTCTTGTTCTTCCCGGGTTCCTGGCCTGCAGTATGTGTGGTGCCTCAGGTCCACAGCTCTCTGTAACTTTCAGTGGATTCAGCCCAACTAAGAACATTCTATAGGGCTTGTTTTAACTATTTTGCCACAGACAGTACAAATGCAACAGTTTTTGTTGCTAGTTACTCTACAAACTTTGAGCTGATGATTAGGTGTGTGTCTGCAAGCGCAGGTCTCTGCGATCCTCCTCTCAGAATTGCCTTTCCTTTCCCTGCTCTCCACCACTCTCATAGCTATTGCAAGCTTTTTAACAGAAAGTCTAAGATTTGAGAAGTGAACTTGACGTTCTGAGATAAGGAACTATCACTTTTTCCTTGAGATTCTTTATCTCCAGGCAGCTTCATTAACATGGCCAAGGCTGATGCATGAAGAAATCCAAGGCTTGGTGTCCACTAGAAAGGTCAGCCTCCTCATAGAAATAATGCAAATTTCAGTTTACCATTCAGTTTTGTGCAACATTATGTATTTCCAGTGCGAAAACTCCTCATGCCTCTGAGGCCTAGCGGTGTGCCAGGGAGCGCAGGCCTCCCACTGCTCCAGGTTACTTTTGGCAGTAGAGGCTAGAAAGCCCTCAAGGTGAAACTGCTTTGCACACTGACTGTACCACCTGCCTTGGCTGGAGCTTGAAGCTTTTCAGTAACATAAATAATTAGTAAGAGTTTTCTTTTTTTTTTTTTTCTACAACAGTGTGAGAACCTTTTGCAAAGCAGAGGCAGCACTTCACTCACTAACGTTGGCACAAGTCAGGATAGTGTTATTGCAGCCGGAGAAACGTTTTAATGCTTTTGAGACTTACATCCTATCTTTCCCCCAGTTTTATATAAAAGAAACATTTATAAAGAAGGGTTTTTTTTGTTGGGTTTTCAAACCCTGGCTATTTTTGTTTTCAGAATTATAGTAAATCTTGTCTAGGAGCCTGGGAAACTTATAAATACTGTTCTTATTTTGTCATAGAAGGGACAGCAATATCCTAAGTACATGTATAATTTTCTTCTTTGGAAGAGGGAGGTTTAATATAATGAGCATAATTTCAATATAATTTCAGTGGGAAAAGATCTATCCTTAAATATTCCTCTAGTCACTAACTTCTGCTTTGATGACATGATTATTGTTTAAAAGTAGAAGAAAGAAAGAGTTTTTATGTAGTGCGGGTGTTTTCACCTGATGTATGTAAAAAAGAAAAAAAAATCCCAGCTTGAAGCACATCAGAGTAGCAGTGGTAATTAGGTATTGCCATATCATGCAGGAAAAAAAAAAGAGCTTGAAAAATGATACAATAATGTCAGCTTAATAAAGTTTTAGTGTCCTAAAGCAATACAAGAAGCTCTGAAAGAGAAATGTAAATGGAGAATGGGGAACACTTACGATTCTTAGAGGGAAAAAAATCATAATAAATACACGGAGTAAAGACAAGTCTTCCCATTTAAATGTGTATGAGGAATAGAATCGCACATCTGTTTGCAGGCTTTCAATGAATGAGACTTTTTTTTACAAATAGCAATTGCCACAGCACACACAACATCTTCCTGTGGAAGTCACTGGGAACGTTACTCTTATCAAATACATACCTACAGGTGACTGCTTCTAACGGGAAGGTTTTGTGCCTTCTACAACTTTTACAAGCAGTCCTTCCAAAGTTTTGTGGTCAATGATTCCAAAATATAACGTAACTACATTGTTAATCATGAAAATGAGCAATAAAACACCTCAGATAAAGTCTTACAAGATTATGACAACCACAGGCATTTCTAGCTATACTTTTTTTTCCTGAGTGAACTTACAATTCAAATAAAGAAAAAAAAAATGGAATACACACATTCCCACAGCACAAGCACACATTTGCATGTTTATTTATGTTAACCCTTCTTAATCCAGCTAGACCAAAATGAGATTTTTTACAATTTGTACTAGCTGAAACTCACTCATGCATCTATTAGAGATGTCAAGAGCATGAGCAGCAATCAACAGTCAGCTGGAGCCAAGCTAGACTAGAGCAGCTAGCAGGCAGCTGCCTCTACCTAGCTGTTATTCTTAGAGCAAGTATCTCTAAGCTAGCTCACCTGCAGTTATGCAGGTGTTTTTGAAACCTGGAATTAGCTCTTTTCAAAAGCCTTTTTCATGGCTCTAATTCAAGTATAGCCCCCCAGTCAGGCTATTCCTGACAATTATAACTGGACCCAGTAGAAAACGTTAAGATTCAAGCATTTATTTTTAATTGAAACAAAACCAAATTTTTGAAACTTCCCTTAAAATGCAACTGCTTTTCTCTACCCAACCTGAGGTACTTGATGAAATCTCACAGTGAAATATTGATTTGGGTCCTCTTGAGCCATTTTTTTATTCCTTAATATTTTTCTTTTTTGTCTTCCCCCTCCCACCTCTTGTTAAGCAAAGGAACAAATAAAAATTTACAGACTGATACATTGCATAAGAATGTTTCATACATGGACAAAATTGCCCTCCTCTCCACTCTCCTGTATTTTTTTCATTACGAAGGTTAAGGATGAGTGAAACAGAGGAATTTGCATGTTGCAACTAAAATAGAATACAATGCCACTGGGGGAATTTTAGATGTAAAGCTGTATTTTTAGTCAAAGCACAGGCGAAACAATTAGTAATATCCAATGAGACACTATACAAAGACACTTTTAACACTTTTAGTCAATGGCTGATACGCAGTACACTGTCTTTGGAAAGTACAATTGTTTAAGTATTTTTCCTTTAAGAAAAAATAATAGGTTAGACATTTAGAAGGATGAAAATGTAAATTTATTTCCATGAAAACTTCTTATTTCATATTGTCCAATAGCATCTTCTAAACTGATAAAGCACGCAAAGCCAAAATCACACCCTGAACAGCTTTTGGAAAGCTGTTTTTCTCACCTTCCTTTGTTAGTAGGAAAAGGGTAGTTAGCAGCTAGGTTAAGGTCAGAGAGGTGGCCAGGGCGCAAAACTGCAGATAAAGATGACAGAGCACTGGAACAGGCTGCCCAGAGAGGTTGTGGAGTCTCCTTCTCTGGAGATCTTCCAAACCCGCTTGGACGCAGTCCTGTGCCACGTGCTCTAGGTGACCCTGTGTGTGCAGGGCGGTTGGACTAGACGATCTCTAGAGGTCTCTTCCAACCTCAACTGTTCTGTGAATCTGTGTGAACTGAACAGCTTTTATTGGCTGTGTTAGGTAATCCCCATGTTCTCACCTAAAACAGAGTTAATTCCTGTAAGAAAGGCAATAAAGTAAATTATGGAACAAATATGACAGAGCCCATCTGTCCTTCTGTTGTTCCATTGCATACATTTTTGCATACTCACAAATATACACTTAATACAGATATAATTCATTAATGTGTGAGTGGCTAGTTCTTGTACAGGTGCCCTAACTATGAATTGTAACTCCACAGTACTAGGTTTTGTATACCAACACACATAGCTAAATATACACACACACATATATATATATTCACGTATGTGGCTATGTATGCTTGTATAATCTGATATAGAGGTGACTGCTTAATTTCCAGTCAGCTTGAGAGTTAAAGCTTTTGAACTCTGATGATTCCTATGGAATTAAAATCTAGAAACACAGGAAGGTTTCTTTCCACCACTGTGTGATTCAGGCTTCCCTGGTTTATATGACCGTACACTATGCATCCAAAAGCTCCCCAGAGAAAGATTACATTTTTCAAAAAGCCCTGGAAATCCTAGAGTCAGCAGTTGACAGAATGAATACTGACTTAGCTAGTGCTACTGGGCTTTGCAATTCATGGAGGTTCCTTCATTGGTTACTGTCATTACCAAATCATCTAATGCGAGACTTTTTTTCACCCGGACTTTCTCTCTCTCTGCTCCTGTGTAAATCAGAACATGGTAATTCCAGCAGCGTGAATGTCCCCTGAAGTGGCACACAGTGTACAGTGTATTTGTCCATAACAGCTGCCATCTCTACCCCAGACTTCTGCAAACCGCATTTTCCCATGGAGATGCTAAATAACACTGTGCACTACAACTATACTCCCTCCAGTCTTGAACTGGAATCCGTGAACACAGTACTCCCTCATGCTCCTGTAGCTAACTAACTTGAAATGCCTGCCCCATTCCCACAACAAAGTGAAGACATGCCCACAGTTCTGCCTTGTGCATCCCTTCCCTTCATTCCCCTATCCTAGGCCTTCTCCGACCTCCTTGAATATGTCTCTTATTTTCACATGTATAGTCTTTCAAGTGTTAGTTATGAAAAATAAGCTCTCAGATGGCATTAGATACGCTGCAGTAAGGGGAATGGGGAGATGACAAAGGCTAGGGACATGGGGTAGAGTTCAGGTCATACAGATGGAAGTGCTGAGACCACAGACCCTCGGTGTTTAAACATCCCTATGCAATCACTTGCCCAAGGCTGATAGTAACTTGCCTTTTGAACTTGGCTTGACTTATAGGCATGCTCAGCTCAGGTTTTAAAGCTTTGCTTCTCAGTCATGGAGTTCAAAAAAATATTTAAATGAAATCTAAGATTTTTAGTTAATTATATACCTCTGGTAGCATTAAATGCTAAATAGCCTCATGGCAAAATTCAGTGACTGGGAGATGGGAAGAACCAATGGGAAGAACCTAAACAGACTAGTCGAAAGACCAGTACTGAATTTCAGTCACTAGAGGAATCACTGAGAATTTCAGAGAAAAACTTATCAGGTATCATTAAGCCAGCTAATATATATATTGTTATTATTTGTTTTACAGTACTAAGTTGTGCTGTGGTGTTGTTTCTTTATGCGACAGAAGACAGTTGTTTCCCTGGAGACTGTAGTCTAAATAGAAAAGTCTAAATAGACAAGTCTAAATAGAACCTGCATTTTAAAGAAGCTGAACCACAGTACACAGGAAATTAGTGACACTGCTATCTACACAATTAAATGGCTTGCCCAACTGACCACCTATCTGATACAGCCTCTATTCTCAATGAAACACAAAGGCTACCTGTCAGCAACACACACTTACAAGGTTTTTTAAAATCCCTCTTTTGCCTATTTCCTTGACATTTGCTTTGCTATTAGTTTCACATGAACTGGAATTCCCTTTGCAAAGATAATGTTTGCAAGAACTTTTTTGAAATCCTATGTCCAAAGTGAGAGACATATTTCGAAAACAACAAAACACATGCTTGTAATGTTACAATAATAAATCAGTATCACATTTTGCAGGTAACATCTTGTCTTTCAAGCATTGCCAGTTGCTACAAGTTCACAGTTTGGTTTGATTTTAAAATAGCAGCAGAACTGTGTCAAAACTACAAGGAAAAAAGACCTCGTGCAAGCAAAGCGAATTGAAACAGCTAATAAAATGTGACAGCTGGAGAAAAGGACCAATTCATGTATTGCACTGAGACTGGCAAAAAGCTTCAGAAACCTGTTGTTAGCTGGCAGTGACTGTTCTGTTCTGTCAGCTTAATAGGTGATAAGCCAAAAAGGTGGAAGGAAATCCTCAATATTATTAATGTACTTTTTCCCACAATTTCATGGTGGTATTTTGATAAGATTTTCAAACAAAGTTTTCCACAATATTATTGTCAATTTTTAATGACATTAATTGAATTGAGTCTACTATTTCCCATTTTATTACTCTTTCTTCAGATCATGACCTCCTGCCTCTTTTTAGCTTAATTTTAATGCTTCCAGGAAACCTCAGATATGGTTATGCTTCCCCAGCAAAGATACTAGAATATAGGAGACTAGTTAAGTGTAGGAATTCCATAAATCCCTGTTATTTTTTTTTTATGACAGGCTATTGAAATGGTCAACATCCTTTTCATTACAGCAAGAGTTTAGGAACTAGCTTTATTTGAAAATAATGACATTTTCTGAAAGATGTATTTTAACATTTTATAGTTCACTGTACTTTCAGAAACTGGGCCATTTATATTAGGCATTGACAATTCTCAAATGACAGAGGACACTTATTCCCTACCACAAAGTTCTATCAGCTTCAAAATATATATATTTTTAAAGCTTTCTCTCCTTCACACACACACATACAAAGTCTGTTTTATTTTGACCTTAAATACTTTTTTTTTTTTCTCCTTGGGTGCTCACTGGAAAAATGACGGTTTGAACTTTTCCATTTTCAATACTAAAGGTTTGGGGAAAAAAAAAAATCATATGAGTCTTTTCAGACTAAAAAAAGGCATTTAAAAAGTATGTGGATGAAACAAAAGCAGTCCTTTCTAAGTGTGGCTGAGGGAAGCAAATCCAGAATATTCCCCAGGCAGTACCAAAACTGAAAAAATAGCAAACGTGATTCATCACTCTAGACCTGAAAATTGAAATTCAAAGCAGGTGGGACAGTCTTTTGAACTCTCTCCTCTCCTTCTCCTCTCTCTACCATTAAAATTTGAGGTGCAACTGTACTCTCACCTAATGTCACCAACAGTCCCCTGCTGTGCTTGCACATAGGTGTACATTAGTTGATTAAACAAGCTGTGTAGTAACACAGGCAACAGACTATCTCAGATCACAAAAAGCTTCTGGTATCAGCAGAGCAACTTTTTGGAACTTAAAAGCACATACAGTTATAGGATATACTGCAAGATTATTTGAGGTTTAAAAATATGTATAGTGAATATACATCTTTTAAAAACTTCTCCATTCTTTATATTCTAAAGGTTGGTATTTATAAAATACAGATTACTTCCATCTTAAAATCAACAGTACATTAGAAACACAGTTTTGAGAATCCTATTTAAGAGGAGGAAGTTCCCTGAACACCGGCACATATCCTGGCACAGCATGGCATGCCAAACATTCAGAAAGTTTTTTTCACTGAAGCATCTTTTTTAAGCATGAGCCACACAATGTCTTTGATGTTTGCATGGTATTAGGACACAGGTATATGAAACTGACTATTTTTCCCTAAGGGATATTACTGTAAGGACTGCAGAGTTGTGGTAGCAAAAAAAATACATTGTTAAAATAGAAGTGGTAAACCACAGTGGCAAGAGACAGGAACCTAAAACAGTGCAAAACACTTCTGCAACTTAACGTCAGCACACATTATTGCTGTCCCGAACACTGTGAGGCCAGAATGTCTAGTTTATAGACCTTTTTTAACATCAACTGAATAAATTTATAATACATGATAATTATTAATAGTAATTTACTCCAGAAAAAGAAACGTAAATCACTAGAAATGGAGTCTGTTATTTAAAGGAATACATTGCTAAAGTAATTGAAGCTAAATAACTCAGCATTTAAATCCACATCTCTTCAGACTGATACATCTCCAACCTCTCTTAGCTGGGTTCTTACGCTTTTTCTCTAAAAACAACAGGGCTTAATAAGAGTGACTGGATCTAGGAGGTAGGGAACAAAGTGCTGTCTGGAGCAAGCATGAACAGGAAACGGGCAGGTCATTGTTGGCTTCAAACAAACCAAATGTGAAGAAATCTGACTACATCTGTTACTGATTTTCCAATATGCTTACAAGTCAGTCCTTAAAGCTATACTCAGACTGAGTAAACTCCAAACAAATTTAGATACTTTGTGAAACAACTATTTTTTAAACTTCCATATTGCCAGGCATGCAACCCACAGAACGCTCATTAACAGTTAGGACCTTGTGTAAATATCAATTTTCACAAAATCTGAGAGTGTGAAAAATAAGATTTCCCCAGGACAGATCAAATGGCTGGGATTAAATTTGAAGGGCCAGACATTTGGAATAACTCCACTGACTTTTCAGAACTATGCAGCTTCATCCCTCTTGAGACCAAAGGTACATATTAATCTGTTCAAAGTACTTCAGACATGACTTTCTAGAAGTATCTTCTTGTAGCCCCTTTGAAAATGTTTTGCAGGCCTAGAAGCATGACTTGGAACAAAATGAAGTTAAGAATACCTGAATTCTAACCGTGAACTTGTTTTCCAGGCCCACGTTATCCTATGGGAATCAGGAAGGAGGTAGCTGCCCGCTGATACTCATGAGACCTTGGACTTAGGTTACCAAAGGGTTATTTTAACCACCATATGTTCAGAACAGTCTGCTGAATTACAACGGCAACATCTAAACTAAATTGGAAATGATAAATAAAAAGAATATTTCCTTAAAAGAAACAACGAGCGTTTACTGTTTTTTAGAATGAAAGACTACTTTGGAAAGTTAAATATATGTATCTGTTTTAACTTGTTCCACCTATTTCTCTCTAATGCATAACTTGTTCTGAACCCATCAACTTCTGCCACAAGCTTCAAGCAGAATTGAGGCCTAAGAGAAAGGCAACTTCTAATGGCAAGTTCAATGCAATTTAATGAGATACCAATTTTAAATAAAGTGAGATGGTATCAACATGGCCTAGTGCTATAGACTGTGGGACCAGATTTGTGATTATACTTCTGCACACATCTTTATTTTAGAAGTATACCAGCCACATCGTCACAACAGCTTTCAGAATTTGGCTAGTCATTCATACATATTTTCCAAGTGCAGTGAGGAAGGCTGCAAACTCCCAGGGAAAGTTCTTTGAGCTCCTACCAAGTCAAATCCTCCTATCTTCTCAAATCCTAGCAAGATTATGTAATAACTTTTTTTTTTTCTGTCTATGCTGCTGCTTGTAGAGATACCCATATGCTTTTTACTTAGCTGGTTATATATCTATAGCAATATTGCTACAGAGAAACAGAGGTCAGCATAGCTGGCAAACATACTTGGGAAGCTACATAAACTGTCAGCTCATAGTCTACACTGAAGCTCCTGGAGCAGCTGAGTTGGTTTAATGAGTTAAAAGTCAATCTCCAGTGATGGCTGAGCAGCCATGCCCTACGTCATCACAGCCTGCAAAGCAGCAGGATGACCATATGAATGATGAATGCAATGGTGGAACATTATAAATTATCTAAAACAATGTTTCTCATTGATCATTTTAAAGACCTTCATCAAGTTAGGTGCCCAAATTCTAATAAAAACTAGAAGTACCTACTACTATAAAATTGCAGCTCTGAATTTTATACAGAATGATCAAGTATTTCAAAGAAGTGAGAAAAACTTCAGTTTTGAGATGAACTGAAGAAATTTCTACCAGGGCTTACCTTTGTTAGAAGGTGTTATCTAGAAAACAAAATGAAAAAAAAAAAAAAAAAAAAAGGGAAAAGGGGAAAAGACCCCTGAAAACTAAGGATAGTTTTATACTGACTGCTGTTATACTTGCGTGCACTGACACTTAACAGAGTCCTGCTGGCTTTTGTCTAAGCATAGTTCCACTTCCCGTCTAGCTCTGAATGATGGATATTCCTGCATCTAACTGCATCTAGCTTCAACCAATATTTTGCTTCACTTTCCCAGAATAAAAGCCTAATAAGAACCACCACCTGTTCACAATGCATTTCCTTCTTTTATCTTATCTTCATCTAGCACAGCAAATAGTCAAATTATTTCATAGCCACATGAATCCTCTCTATGCATCTACATGGTTTATAAGCAGAAACATCAGAGTATGTTTCTGAAAAATTTTCATTTTTTAAGTCATTTCTCTTTACTGGTGTACTAGTGCATACCTGAAAAATAAAGAGCTGATCCAAACTCACACATTATGGATGGGGAAAGAAAAAGAGAAGTTCCATGAAGCATTCAGCCACCACACATTTTCAGACAGAACTGCTAAAAGTTGGCAAACGTGCAAACGTCTGAAAATTGGGGTCTTAAAACTGAAAGTAAAAGGCAGCAATCCAATATTTTTCCAATAGTAACAGTGATACGGATCTTGATATTTTACTCTGCAATTTAACAGATCATATGTGGTTTACCAGAGTTTTAGTTTTTGGATTTGTTCTTTTCTCATCGGAACTAACGTGCTAAATAGATACACTCCTATGACATAACTGAATATGGCATGTGGATTGATTTTTATATATATATATATATATATATATATATATACACACACACACATATAAAGCTCGATTTGCTAAATTTGTATGAAAATGCCATTCATTCAGCATGACTAGTAGATAAACATAGTCCTCCTCAGTTTAACAGCCAGCATTCTTCCTAAGCATCAAAATGCTTATTTAATTTTCTTTATTTTTGAAAACAATTTTTTCACTGTGCATTTATTTGCTGTGAAATCTTTTGTTGCTTCCCAACTGCAGCCTTGCCTTTTCCCTTTCTGTGCTTAGCAGGTTATTATGCTACACTCTGCTTGATGTCAGATGGCACTACTAATACAGTAGCACACTCATTCCTGGCTACAGCACAATTCTGTGTTTAGAAAAGCCAATATGAAAGAAAGAAAAAGAATAGTATATGAATTTAGATCATCTTGTTTTATACTGAAAAGGTACAGGTAAGTCTTCTAGTATGTCAACTGGAAACATAAAAATTATCTTTGATTATTTTCCTCAACAATTTTTTTCCACAATGATTTCTCAGCAATCACTAAAACAAAAACTTTACAAAAATTACTACAATATTAAATATATATATATATAAAATCTTTCCAACAATCAATATAAAGATCTAATCATGAAATGAAAGCTTTCAATATACCTTAGAGAATAATGCTGCACACAGACACAAATGCCAAGCTTCTATGCAAAATTATTTCCATTCAGCTTACAGCTCCAAAATATGAATATAATAATAATATCTCTCAAGACATAAATATGAATATTTGTACAAAAAAGAGCATGCTGATTGCAAATGCCAACAGATATTCTGAAGCACTGATTTAGATGGACCTTTATTTAGCTTGTGTTCCACACTGATAAAGGACAAGTTTACATATTTGGTATCTGGAAAACCTCCAAGTAATTTCAACAGAAACTTGTAGGACATATGAATTTTTATCTTTGTGATGTTGCAGCTTTGCAAAGAATAGAATCAGTATATGGAATCAGTCTTGATGATCAAAATAATACATACTTTTCTTTTCATTTCCTGAAAAAAATTCAAGCACTACCTGCATCAGTGAGTATATAACCTCACTGATTTTTATTACTTTTATGTATTAGCTTTTCTAATTCACAGCTGCCTCATTAGTGTTCCTGTAGTTATTAAAATAATGGCTTTTATTTATTTATTTATTTATTTTAATGAAGTATCTCTAAGAAACTGGGATGAAATCCTGGCTTCAGTTAAGTCAGTGCTGCAATTCTGCATGACACTCTGTAACTCAATTCTACAGACACAGCACTTGAAATGGCTCAGTGCCATTCAGGTAAATCAGAATGTACAGATTCACACCAAGTCTGAAAATTAAGAGTTTAGGATTGAATTGCTTTGATCGCAATAGTTTAATAGCGTAACATAGAATAATCCATAAAGAACAAAGCCACCTAATTCCTCCACAATATCCAAAATACCTATAAATCCTTTTGCAGGACATTAAAATAATTTTGATTTTAATTGTTTTAAGCCATGCGAGACGATAAATATTTCCTATCATGGCTAGAGAATAGAAAAAGTTTATATACATATATACAGTTCTTGATTATTTCTGCCTGTAAACAGGTTAGTCAGCCTAGCTTGCTTGCTTGCTTCTTAACAGCAGCATCAAAAGGGAGATTTAATGAGCCAAACAGGAATCAAGACCAAAGTAGCTTAAGACTAGTTTGTTCAATATCTGTTTGCTAACTTGGTAATTTTAATCCAAGAACTCTCATGGTGTCTCTTAAGCAATGTGATATCAGGGGAGAAATCAACTCAGACTTCATGGAAAGTCTTTTCACGGGCAGAGAAGAAAAATAGTAGGGAAAAAATAACTTTTTTTTTTTTTTTTTTTTGCTCCTAAAACTATTCATGAGACAGAAGATCTGCATTATCAACACAATAAATATGAAAGACATAATTACAGTTCATAGATATTCACAGATACGTTACCATGTCAGACAGAAAAATATCAAAAGGCATATGGGGCTTATTAAAACACTATATAAACTTTATAAAAAAAAGTGGTCCCACTGACACTAACCACTGTAATGCCTACAGGCTAATTAATTTGCATCTACATTTGCGAAGCCTCAAAAATGTAAAGATAATGAATGCATAAACTTTCTAGTAGCTTCTATCTGACAGATTTAACACCTGTTTATCTTTTAATTATGGATCAGTGGCAGAACTGTGCTCCTGCCAACCTGGCAGCCCGCAAACGTCACTGGGCCTGGCACGCAGCAGCCTGCTTGAAGAGCAGGGTTTGCTCTGTCTTGCACCTTGCAGAGTCTTCTGGCAGCAGCCTACGCATGTTGCAGCCAGCAGCAGAGAAGAGAGAACATACAGAGGTTTACAAATAGTTTAACCCCTTTTAGAGTCAAAATACTACGAATTTGTCCCTATGTAGTATATTATTAAGGGACAGAGTGAATTTAGGGCAAGAAAGTTTATCACAGCATGGATTCTCCTGTCCTGTAGGGAAAGTAACTGAAGTGTCAGTACTGAAAGTGGTTCAGCATTCAAAATGCTGCCTGTGGGAAACAATCCATTATCTTCACAGAAATCCTAGTCAAGTACCTTTTTGAGATAACCTGACTGAAAGCACGGACTGTGGGAGAGGGATTTGCTCCCAAATCCAAACTAATTCCAAAAGCAGGAATTAGTTTAAGCAATAAATGGTAGCGAAATATAGAAAAAATGTGTTGTGTATGTTGTGTTGGGAGGGAGGGAGAAAGGTTTGCTCCCTTGCCTTACAGAAAAGCAGGGTGGAAATTCAGTCTTCCAAAAAGAAGGACATCTGAAAAGAGTACCACCTCAGAGTCAGCTCATTTCACCAGTATCAGCTTCATTCTACAGTTGTTACTGATTTCTTTATAACGATACCATCAACATGCATGTATTTCCTGCTTTCACCATAAGAACTAATATACTTTTTTCTTACCCAAAGTAACAAATTTGGAAAAAAAAATGTTTCAGAAAACGTTTCAGAAACTATTTTGTCTTCTTTTTCAAAATAACCACTATTAAAAACAATAAAAACCAATAAATTGAATATGCCAGTTTTCTTGTAACCACAATATTTTTCAAAGTGCTTTTACAGCTGGAAAATCCAGACCATGGGATATAAAAGTATTTTAGTACACAATCAATCTATCATGCTGGCCTACTTTTAGGCAAACATGTGTTAAGGAAAAAGAAAACAAAAACAAGCCAGAAGTGACAGAGTGTAATAGCTTGTGGTCTGTAAATAGTCCAACCAGTGAACTCTCTAGACCTATACAGAAAATGAAAATGGTGAGCTTGTAGGAAAATGGCTCATTTATATTCCAGAGAAAAAGAAAATCACACTGGTTTACCACACATAGCTGCAGACTGCCCCTCCATTTTGAGCAACAAAATTGGTATTAGGCATTAGGAAAACTGAATAGAAAATTCCACTCTGTAAATATATTTCATAGGTGAGATAATATAAAAAGAGAAAGATTTCTTCTAAGGAGCAGGCACACTGCAGCTTTAACTAAGCCTGGCCAGTTTCTGCAGGATCCCAGCAGCGGTATACAGAGAAAATCCCTGTCAGCATTCCTGATTCACCTTCTACTCCCAATAGTGCTAATAACACCTGATAAATTTATTTACACACTCCACTACTGGATAGAGAAAATGCAGGTCAAAATGAGAGTTTCTAAATATCATCCAGAGTGCAATATCCTTTCTGGAAGAATAAAATAAAAGACCCTTTCAAGGAAGTCATGGTATGAAAGAATGGTTCAGTGGTTCACTCTCTCTCACAAGAGCTGTAAAGGTGTCCCCGTGCATCCCTGTGTCCCTCTGCATTGTCCTTCAGTGCACATACATTGTTTATGATTCCCCTCTAGTTCTCCATGAGCCTCTGAGTCCCATCCCTCTCCTTCCCCTTCCACTTGGTATCCATGATCATGCCTTTTTTTCTTTCTTTCTTTCTTTCTTTTTTTTTCTTTTCTTTTCTTCTAGTGCCTCTTGCTTCTTCATTTCCTGAGCTTAATCCAAACATTCATATTTGTTGAGATACAGGAAAAAAGAAAGAAATAAAAAAGAGAAAAAAAGTAATTCCAAATTCTGGGATATGGAAGTTAAAAAAAGGATGTTGCTAAAACAAGGACACAAATAACTTAAAGATGTAGCTTCATGAATCTGAAAGAAATTCTCAACAGACTGACATTCTTCATCATCTCTGAACTGCCTCCTTTGCCACTACTCCTTGTTGTATGATGTTCTACCTGGTCTCCTTTGTATCAGAAGCTTTCCAGTGAGATCATTTTTATCAGTAGCCGAAGGAAAAGAAACAAACAAACAAAAATATTAAAGGTATTAAATTAACTGCCAGAGGCAGATTTTTGACAAGAGGTGAAGATGGGTGATTATTACTCATCACGATTAGAGCATCTAGCATTATCATATTAGTAGTCAGCCAACTGCTTATTTGTCACTGTTGTTGAAATTACGTATCTTGCATGCATGGTGCCATTTCAGGAAATGACGTCAAAAACATGTAGGTATTATATAATTAGGATATTCCTAGTAGAGTACAGCATCTTCCCTGATGATAATTGCTTGTGCACTATGCTTTTAAGTACCCACACCTTTCTATAAGCATATATGCATCCTGGCTTTATAGCATCATTTAAACTGCTACACATACAGAGAGATTTTCCATACAACAACATGGCAATCAGACAAGATAGTGTCTGATAATGGCAGTGTTGTGGCAAATTTTATTTGCCAATTAATCCTGATTTCCTGCAAGCTAGGTCTGTCAGAAGAGCACAGAATGTTAGGACAAATCCTCACAGATAGACCAATCCTACACTTGAGAACTGCCCCAAATTATAATTCGGGCCAATTGCTTTTGAGGTAGCTTTGTTTCATGGCAGCTTCTTCAAGCATGAGCAATTAAGATGCTATAAATCAGAAAGTCCATAACAGTGAGGGTGACAGAGCACTGGAACAGGCTGCCCAGAGAGGTTGTGGAGTTTCCTTCTCTGGAGATCTTCAAAACCCGCTTGGACGCAGTCCTGTGCCACGTGCTCTAGGTGACCCTGCGTGTGCAGGGGGGTTGGACTAGATGATCTCTAGAGGTCCCTTCCAACCTTGAGCATTCTATGATTCTATGACTTGTGCTGCCTCTGGTTGCTTTCTGGCATATGCTGAGATAACACTCCTGAGGGCTGTGCTGCCATTCAGAGAGACCTAGACAGGATGGAGAGCTGGGCAGAGAGGAACCTTATGATGTTCAACAAGAACAAGTGCAGGGTCCTGCACCTGGGGAGGAATAACCCCAGGCACCAGTACAGATTAGGGGTTGACCTGCTGGAAAGCAGCTCTGCGGAGAGGAATTTGGGAATCCTGGTTGACAACAGGTTAGCCATGAGCCAGCAATGTGCTCTCGTGGCCAAGAAGGACAATCGGATCCTGGCCTGCATCAGAAGGAGCGCTGCCAGCAGGTTGAGGGAGTGGATCCCCCACCTCTACTCAGCTCTGGTGAGGCCACACCCAGAGTATTGGGTGCAGTTCTGGGCAAGAAGGACATTGAGCTTCTAGAGAGTGTCCAGCGGAGAGCCATAAAGATGATTAAGGGACTGGAGCATTTGTCATACGAGGGGAGCTGGACTAGATGATCTCTAGAGGCCCCTTTTGTGATTCTGTGAACACCTAGAAAACAGACTTTGGTTTCAGCATATCTGCATGTTCTGGATCCATTTACAATTACCCCTGTTTCTACAGACAGTTGAAGAATACAAAGAAGTATTGGTCTCATATACTGCAGGACCATCCCCTGCAGGTCTATAAAGACACGCCAAGAACCTGATGAGCCTTATTTTATATAGGAAAAAAAGTGTCTTCTGCTAGTTAAATTGTATGTCAGCAGATACATTTTACACAGACATTTCGTGAAATTGTCTTCCTCATTTATGTAAGAATTTTCCACAGCAAAAAAGAAACAAGCAAACAAAAAAACACCTATCAGATACTACTTTAAACACGTCTTTGGTAACAGAATGAAACAAAAACTTAGGTTGATTGAATACACTCAGTTTGCATAGAACTTAGCAACAAGGACTCAGAAAGCCAAGTTCAGTCAATAATCTACTAAAATACACAACTGACCAGAAATTAGTCATAGAAATTAACTTCAGTTCATTACAGAGCAAACAAACAAAAGCTACCATGACTACCAATAACCCAAATGTGTGTCTAATTAGGTATGTTTTTAAAATACACGCCCTAGGTACACATTTAGTAATTCCTGAATATATGTTTACATAGATTTTAAATACAGTGAACTTACTTAGATGAACAAAAGGTTTTTATGACTCTGGAAAAGCCATGAAAGCAAACTGAAGAATATGCCATACTCAGCAAGCACCTATTATTTGTTAGTGTATGACTTCAGTTATTTTGTTTGAGTACTTAGGTTCTATAAACCTGCAAGGAGGAAATGCAATCTCAGCCTTACACTATTCTTTCATTGCTCTGAAAATAAAGCGCAAAATGCATTTTGTTTGACCTAGCCATAACATACCATCTATCTAAGCACGTGTTTTAAATCTTGCTATTGTAAACCTTGCAATTCTGTTTGTATTTCACAATCATCTTTTTGATCCCTTGTGATATGGTGTTTCCACATCCATATACTTCAAGACATTACCAATAGAAACTTCACTATGGACTGGGTGCTGACAGAAGCTGAGAATAGCAAGACAACCAAGTAAATAAGCCTGTTTCCTTGAACATTTAATAGAAAGCTGGTTCACCGACCACAAGCAGCATGGAGTGTGCAGCTCCCTGTGGGCCACATAGGGCAAACAGTGGCTCTATCAATACTAATAAATGAATGTGAGCCAGTGAGAGAGCTTGAACACCACTGTGACACTGTTTAACTATTGGTTCACTCCCCATATCTGTCTGGGACTGCTAAAATCAGCTAGGGAACTTGTGAGGGCCACCTGTTAGCTTCTCTTCCCATAACTGCTCCCATAAGTGGTGTGGATGAACCTGTGTCAGACTGATTTTCTCCATGGAACATATTTGGACAACCCTGTCCCAAAAGCCAAACTCAGACTCATGCCATGCTCCAGGGCATGCAACAGAGACCCCACAGGTTCCTATCACAACAACAACATGCACAATGTGACTCATTATTTCTAACGCTGGCAACTGAGAAGCACAAAAATAACTAAGCCTCAAGTCCACAGCAAGAAAATTCTGGTTCAAGTCCGTATCTGTAGTTGGAAACAGCCTACTCTAGCTGTATGGATGTAGCTCAGTTTGCACAGGTTGCTTTGGGACCAGGACCCATTTCTTAACCTTTTTTAAATTATTTATTTATCATTAAAGATTTAGCACATGCCAGGAATGCAATGAAAGAGCAATGATAATCAAAGCCCCAAGTCTTTTTCCACATCGTATCAGCCAGTGTGACAGCAGATGTCATAGCAGATATCGAAGTAAAAAGTATCTCAGAGGTGTTCACACCCTTGGCATGCCATTTCTATTAGCAGATACTAATCTGATCTGAAAATGGCATCTTATATGGCAAATTTCTCTAAATTCTTAATGTTTCCAGGCAGTGTTGATTTATTATTTCCCTAGGCTGTTAAACTGAACCCTTGTCTTGAGAGTTGTTGCTTAAAAACATCTGAAATGATGCAATTTAGCAGTTAGCATTTCTCTACTAATAAATATCTAGCAATCACGCACAAGTAAAAATTAAATATGCTAAAAATCCAGACTGCAAATGCAAATATATATGCTCCAACCTTTTTGAATGAGTGTATCTCATTCAAAGCAAGTGTGTGGACGTAAACTACAACTGCTGCAATTTCTGCCAGTTTTTTGTTTTTGTTTTTCTTTACTTTCTTCTCTCTATATCTTTCTTATCCTTTTACCTTTTCCGCAAATGGATCCACAGATGAAAACATCAAAGCTGAAAAAATACTCATTTTTGATAAAAAGACGAAACACAACATGCTCTTAACTGCCCTGTTGGGGTCCAACGAATGACTGAAAGGGATTATGTTGTGCTGTTCTTTGCTTCGCAGGACTGCATGACTTAAATTCCAGTATTTGACTAATTACAGAAGTAGAGAGAAATGTGGCATATGATTCGAGTTAAAATCTACCCAGGAAAATTCTTTTGCATGGAAGGAGAGTGGGAAAGTACAGGATTTTCTTCTGCCTTGCTCCTATTCCAGATATTTTGCTTCCTTATGTCTTTGTTATAAACAAAATCCATCAAATTAAAAAAAATATATATCCCATTTCTGAAGACAAATAGATGCCTCTCTCCATTTGATTTTAATTTAGTGCCTATGCACAACTACATTACGCACAACAGCTTTTGAAACTTTAGCCCACCAAAAGGTAAAACTCAGAACACGCAACTGCTCATAGAAGATAGGAGCCAGTTCAGGAAAAAAAAATTGCATATTCAGATGAGTCCAATGTATGTTTTTCCCTTTGAGTATATATTTCAATCTACGGTGGCAGAGTATTCTTCAGAAGCTTACTAAAAATTTTTGTATGAACTGAAAGAGTTACACAGCATCTTTTGATTACCAACATATCTTTTGTTAACGACTGTTACCGTCAGTTCAAAACTGTCTTAAAAATAAATAAATTCAAATTGGTTATATCTATTTATTTCCTTCCTCTTCGGCAGATTGTGCAGAAACAACTGCAAAGGTTTGTGTTTATGATAAATCCTAACACAGAAATGTCTTGCAACAGCCAACCACACAGAAAAACATGAGGATAAGTATGTTAAATCCTCAGGATATGTTGATACCATCTTCATTCAGAATCAAAACTGAAACTCTATCTAGCATATTTACCATACCTAGGGACTCACTACTATTACTTTATTAACCTTCAAGGTACTTTTTTACTTTTGTCAGTTTTTGGTCAGCTAACTGTCCAAAATTTCTTTTAAGTCAAGGTAGTATACCTCCTACTGCTTGTCATCAAAATTCTAGAAATGCAGACATAGGTTCACACTTATTCTTGGTTCCTATAATTTCCTTTTGCTATCATCTTTAATTTATTGCTACATTTGCCCTTCCACATATTATTGCAGCCAACTATTTATGCCCTTCCACTCAGGGCACAGTCAGAAAGAAAATGAGGTGAAACTAGAAAAGCTCATTAAAGAAACTACACAGTCTAGAGGATTTAGAAGGAAGCAGATAGTTACAAAATACTATTTTCCTGTCATAGTCAGAGACAAGCTAGCAAAAAAAATCCTGCTGAGATATACTTTTATGTGAGTGCAGCCTCTAATCCAGTCATATCTCTCTTTTCTAGACCAGCAGATACTGAAAGCTTCTTTTTAAAGGAAGGGAATACAAAGCTCAAGAAGGAAGGAGAAGGAAAATCAAAATCAGTCATAGACTCTTAGTTAAATCATGTATCATTTGGACTGAAGCAGAGGCACTAAACAGCTATAAAGCACCCAGACTACCAGATAGTTCTCTCTGTTTCTAAGACTTTGGGACTATGTGAATGAAGCATGAATCAGGCAGTGAAAGCAAACACCATGGCCACTTGAATTTAGATATGAAAGGCATGAAAAGAGGGAGAAATTGCAGGTGATCCCAACTATATTGTAGGTATCTCTTTTGCTTTTTGGTAGAACTGCTGTTTGAATGGACAGCAGCATTTGCCATTGGATCTTTAAGAGAAAAAAAAAAGTAACTTATACTTGTTAATATTCTGGTGATGCATGATGATGTTTCTAATTATTCTGAGAACATATCCTTGTACAGGCATGACCACCTTTCAGTTACGAAAGCAAGAAGAATTAGAGAAGTCTTTATGTCAGTACTAAATTTTTTGAATAAATTATGAATACTTAGACTATTAACAAGAAGTTCTATTAAAGTTTACTAAACTTGAATAAAGCTTCCACTCTTCTTCCACTGAGGAAAAGAAATCCCATGTATTTTTAAAGCTGATTAGGATGATTTTCATGACCCTTAATTCTACTAATGATCCTAAGTGCTACTTTTAACAACAGTGGAGTTATGGTAGGATAACAAAGTAGAATTATGATTTTCAGTTATAGTTCTAATAGAAGATTTAAAGATTTTTAAAAATAATACTAATTTAGAACAGCTTTAACTGTTTTTGTATTTGAAATCTTGGACTATATTTCTCATTAAAAGAAAAAAAACAGGCAATTTCCACCACTCTTTTTCCAGAAAGTTTTTCATGAAACTTTTTTTTTTAACATTTTTTTTGACAGCCTCTCTTAACTTGTTTTCATAGCTTCGGTCTGGTTCATATTACATGATTTCTGTACAGCTCATATTTCTAAAATACTGCCAAAACTTTCACAAAGATCTGTATATCTTTTGGATTTTGTTAAAAAAATCCAAGATACAAGTAAATGTTTTTAGAGTTAGAAAAACATGAATGCTATTTTTTTTTCTCTGAGGTTCAGAGGAATACAGATGTGGGAGCATGTCCTCTTTATGACATAAAATGTGATAAAAGAGAACTGGAAATCTGCTGAGATTAGTCAAACTGTTCCTAGCTTACATCTCAACAATAGTCATCTTGACTCTAACAAAATAGAAGATATTTTTCTTCTCTGAAAATTTAAGTGAAAAAGGGATTTATACTTCCTATGAAAAGTAAGAATCATCTTTAACTCCAAGAATCCAACTGTACTTATCCAATAAAAAATGATCTAAAATTATAGCCGCTCTTCAAAGCAAACTATTTTATCCTTAAGAAAGAAACTGTAGGATGCTAGGAACTTGGAGAAATGAAATGCTGTGAAATTAATGTCTGACTTTCAATTTATAGAAGACTAAGAGATGAGAAAAAAATGGAGAGGAATGGACAGGAAATTTACATACCATTTATTTTTACATTAAATTCACAACTTTCTATATACTCTACTTCAGTGTCCTCTTCAGTAAAAGGGATTATAAAAAGATATAGAGAAAACATTATGAAAGAAAAGCAGAAGGTAACAGAACTTATCGCAGGGGCACACAACTTGGTGGTGACGGATACCGACCTATTCACTTAGCCTAATTAGAGGATTCAGAATGCAAGCAGGAAAGTGTTTTCTTACAAGCAGCATGTTGTGAAGTCCATAGCTACATTAACTGCTTGCCTTCTACAACTGTTTCTGAACGTGTTAGCAGCTGAAAATTTATTTACCAATTCATTCTACCTTTAAGAATCACTTTCTGTTTCTATCATGCTTTCTAAATAGCTTGCTATAAAAGACATACCTTAACAACAGTGTAAACACAGGACAAAAACGCGAAACATCTCAGTCTACTTACACTGATTTCAAGAAAATTCCATTTCCACTCTAAAATACATACATTTGGAGTTATTTGCCATATTAATCTATTTAAAACCTCTCTGAAATTAGATGCATGCGTGCACACACACAATTTTAATAGATATAAATGTACTAAACTCTCTGACTTGCATAAATATCATTTTATATCACCATGGCTTGACAGACTCACATGAAACCTCATGTATAATTATCTCAAGAGAAGAAAATGAATGATTAAAATCATTCATTTTTCAAAATGAATGATCCACCCTGTGTGCTCTAAAAAGGCCAAACAACATATTTGAATGATACAGGTCTAATATGTACCAAGCAAGTTCATTAACGAGTTTTTTGTTTGTTTTTAAGAAAAAGTCTCTCTCTCCACAGAGATGTGGTTTTATTCAGGGAAGGAAATTTTAGATCCTATAAGCTTCTGTATTGTATTTAACATAGAGACCTAGTCAGTAGGCCTAAAAGTCCTACTGCTATATGCATATCACTATAAAAAATGGAATTAAACTATATCATCCGATAAAGCAGCTGCAACAAGGGCTGTCGATTTTTCCATCCAAGCCCATTATAAGAAAGGCTGAATTGCATATCTATACAAAAGAATATTCTTCTTTGTTCATATTATCTTCAAAGTGAGGACAAAGGAAGAACCACCTCTGTTCTTGACTTCAGCATATTAGACTATAAATATGGATGAAATAATTAAGGCTGAATACAAGAAATGCACTACATATTTTAGTCTCCCTTCACTTAAGAGGTTTAACATTAAGCTACAAAAGTATACTCTACAAAAAATAACTACAAATCTTGTACATGTCAGGCTTAAAAAAAAAAAAAAAGGAGGGGAATAGGGCATGATATTCTGTAACTGTCTTTTTTTTTTGCACAATAATAGAAGTGTTACTCCAAAACAGGATTTATGAATTACTGTTACTCATGTTTATACTTGGATTTATATAATTTATAATACTCTACCTTCAGTTAAAATATTCACTTATAATTTTCTCTCAGAATGGACACTAGATTACAATAATAGATAGATTTTTAAAGAAACTGAAGTAACTGAAATTAGAAGACCAGACAACCACATTTACTGGAGGAAAAGCCAAATTGTCATCTTTAATATTTTCAATTGTTCTAATGACACAGAAATGTTTGCTGACAGGTATTGAGGAGCAAATTTAACTTTTAAACCAAATGTAGTTACTAAAACTGTATTTCGAAAGCCTCAAAATGCATCTTTTTCCCATAACAATGCTCTGCACCTTAATTATGAAGTAGCTACTGTAGTTGCTCTTCCATTTGCCTCACCTCATAATAATGATTATTTTCAGTCTTGCCTGAACTACAGATTTGGTAATGGCACATTTAATTATGGTAATGGCACATTAAATTATGATATTAATTTGATAATGGCACATTTAATTATGACTCCAAATGATGGTTGTGTTCTAAGAGATTCTCCTGAACACCTTCAAAGCCAGGATGAAAGCATATTTGTCATCATCTGTGATAGTGTTAGATGATCAATACATTGTGCCAGAGGTTCTTGATGCATTCTAAAACATGATTTGAAATCTAGGTTTACAGCAGTCATAAAACATGAAATCAGACAGAGGACCCATTCTTGAAAAGTCTGTATTTATGTAGAGATTTTTTAATCTCTCACTGGAATTTTCTAATCAACTGTGGAGCTCAATAAAGATAAAATTAGTACCCATTCTGTAAGCACAGAATGTGTCTATTACATGACAATACTTAATTTCCTTCAATGTGGATATTTGTCTTGACAATAACAAAAAAAGGTGGGCACATGCTGACCGACAGCAACGGAGGAACGTTGCTTTGTAAAGAACTCGCATTTGAGCTGGACATGATGCTATGAGCCACAAGTTGGATAAGCGCATGAATTCCTTCTAAAAAAGAGCATAATATTGCCCATTTGCTTTGTGCACTGGCTTGTGTGAGTATCATTCATAAAGGTATACATTTCTCTCTGTTTTGTAAAAAGCTTAGACAAACTTTTCTAAGCTTTTTACAAAGATAAAGATAAGCTTAAGATAAGTTTAGTCTTATTAGAGATAGACATTGAGTATTTAAACTCTTTCACGGTCGCTCAAGTTTTCATTTTGAATCCAGTCTCCCATTATGCTTAGGTTGGGCTTTTTCTTTTAGAAGACAACCCTTTTCTTCATATTTTCTAAAAAGAGTACTAAAAATTACATATTCAAATAGCTGGCAAAGTGATTAGATAGTGCCAGATTAAGTGACTAAAGAGCTGGTCAAAGTGGCTTCAGCTATAAGTTTTTAAATGGAATAATGCTTTCTCAACCAAACAGAAAAGCTCCATAAAGCCAGATCAATTTAACTAGTTCTAAGTGTATTCTTTTTTTTTTTCTGTTTTTTTTTTTTTCATTCTATACGAAGAGGAGACCTAATTTGAAAATCAGATTTTTCAAATAATTAAATCTGTTACATGAAAACATTCAGTGTTTTGTTTTAACCCTACTGTGGAAGAAAGAATAGACACCTGCAAGTTGTCACCAACTAAATTCTTGTTCTTTTACCAGTCTTGGTTACTAGTCTGCAGTGCTGCAGATCTGCAAAATTACTTGTGAAGAAGATGCCAGAAGAGGTTTAAAAATTTTCTTGCTGACTGGGCCAGCTTGCAATAATATAATTATATTTGAAACTGTACTATATTTTCAAGTGTTCTGTTACTGACTGCCTCAAGGAAGTAAGGGAAGAACATGTTATTTAAGAATTACTGTAATGGTTGAAGATAGATGGGATATTTCTCAAAGTCTCAAATGGGAGTTGGGGACTTAAAATTCTTTTGAAATGCCTACCATTAGGACTTCTCTGAATTTTATAAACACAAAAAAAAAAATCTCAAGGGCACTCTTTAGCTGTATCCCCTTTTGCTTGTTTGCCTAGATACCACCTAGGTATCTAAGAACTAAATGGAAAGTAATATCAGCATCATGAAGGGACCTATTCCACCTGGAAATTTCACACTCAGGTGACAAAAAGATGAAGAGTGCTCATTTGAACATGCATAGCTATCATAATGATTGGCCTTAAGAAAGTTCTGAAGCGTATTTGTATCTCACAGGAAAGTGTCAGTCTAATGTAGCGACTTACTTGAAGCTACATGAAGAAGAACGATAAAGAGAAGACAGCTGACTCAAAGGAATTACACAGTGTCATCACATTGTGTTGAAAGTGTGGAAAGGGAGGAGGGGAAGGGAACAATAAAGAGAATTTCTGGAATGGTGATGCTCATAGCAAGCAATTTATGCACAGACAGTGATGCTCTAGTGACCCTGCACTGCATGAATGAAACAGGAATCTGCTCTGTACTGTCTGACAATACTGTGGGCAGAATCCTTATCAGACCAGATACTTACAATTTAACGTAAGTGACTCTACGCAGAAAGAGAAAAAAATAATTTAAAATAGTCCCAAGCAATTTAGCAAACAGAAAAAAAAATCCGGTGAAATAAATGGTTAGTGGTCTCCGATGAGTTCTCATTCACAAAATGTATTTCGAATATGTTAGTGAATGAATAGAATGAAGAGACTTAATGCTTTGGTTGAACTTCTTCCTGAAAAAACAGAGCAAGCCTGAGATAGCATCAACAAGATTCAGGTATTCAGGAAAAGAAGGCATTAGAATTAATGCAATGCTTCATGGACACAGTTTATATAAAAACACTGAAAGTTTATGGGAGTTCTTGGATGTGTAAATAAAGAATAAATCATATTTTGATGGTTAATGTGTCCTTTAAATAAATAGCAGAATTTGAGCAATCTCTTTTCTTTTGGTTTGCACTGCTGGTGATATCTCACGGTTATGATGATGGATAAGCATGCTAAGGGAGTAATCATCCATGTAAATTTGTCTGACATCAATAAGTGACAAGAGGGAGGCAAAGCAAGCTTCTGCCTTCAATAAAAAGTATATAAGGTGTTAGAGTACTGCACTTGTCAATATTCAGGCACAGGGAGTGCAAAATGTAAAAACCCAAACTGCTAGATGCAACAGTCCTTCCTCACAGAAATCCCACTGAGAACAGTGAAATTCTTGCTTGATGAAAGGCTGATTAATTTGTCCTGGAGACAGGATGAAAGAAAAAGTTATTATTTTGGCTTGTTTCATATTGCCATACTGAAACATAAATAGGTGAATTGCAAACACAGTAGGAAACAGACAGACAAACTTCTGCTTCAGCAAATTGCTAAATAACATTCCAATACCTGTAAGTCCCTAGAGCTAGAGAATCAGAGAAAAACTGAGGTTGGAAGGGACCTCTGGAGATCATCCAAGTCTCACTGTGCCTCCTGCTCAAGCAGGGTCACTTATAGCAGGATGCCAAAGACTGTGTCCAGAAGCTTTGTAATATCTCCAAGAACAGAGGGATATAGCAATGGAGGAAATCTGCGTGGCAAATTGGAAAATAGTTAGAGACCATTAAGTACAGATGTACTTGAGATTTTTTTTTTGTGAACATTCTAAATATCTTTGCATATATGTATCTTCTAGTCTAAATCTTTGTATATAAAGGCAGTAAATAATCTAAGGGTAAGCACAGATGCAACAAAAAAGATGCATTTGACTTTGGAATTCTAAAATTAGTTCATCTTTGGTTGGTAGCAGATTGCATATTTTTCATTCCATAGTAGAAACACAAATATATAGGTAAGTGCAGACAGGGTTCCAAGTACTAGCATGCCAGGTATACTACAGAATTCCTGAAAACATCTGCAAAGGTGTTTGAGTGTGGGTGCTGTAAACATATTGAAAAAAAATCACAATTACAGCAATAAGAATTTTAAATGCTTATTCAAACACATTTTGACACAAGGTACTTCCTTGTAAATTAATGGTGCATTTGTGTAATAACGTCTGGATTTCATGAATCATATATAATAATGGATCGAGTTCTTTCATTTTGTATTTCTCTTTAGTCAGCAATGAATGATTCAGGCATTAAATGATGAATGATATTACTCTATCTACAGTCCCACGTTCTCTTATAAGGACATTTAATATCACTGAACTTCCTAAAGTACTTATAAGACAGTTTTTATTGCTGAGAGCTTTTTCGAACTGCATTTTCCTTTTATAGTCATACAAAATCTTGTTTTTGATTACCCTTTCGTTTTTTAAAGCTCAGTTTTATACGTCATTGAGAAGCATCACTTCCATACAACAATAATCACACTTTATCTTAGTGGTCAGTAAGACAGTCTTATTTTTCATAGTTTAAAATTATTTTTAAAACTGTCATGTAAGATCATATAGTTAATATATAAACAAAGCAGAAGGAAATGCACGCTTAATTCTAATTCTCAAGAACTAGTTAACTGTTACATAATAAAATGGTAATTTAAATTCTCCAAGAGAGGCTAAGACCATCTGTTAGCTACACACATAGCATGCTAGGCTTCCCTGTATCGGACTGATATCTTTGAATTCCTCAAGTTAATTGAAACTCAGATTTTATCAACATTTCCCTAAACCTGTGCTTGGTCAAGTCTACCTGATCTATCTTGAAAGGTCTTTTTGTTTTTAAAGTAGCTACTATTAGGTTTTCCTATGAGAATAAGAATTTCTTTGCTATTTGTGGCTAAATCTTTCTAGTTTATGAAGAGCTATCATTATCACTGTTTTTCATTCACTCTCACATCTGTCTTTCCTTTCTGCCACCTAGCTGAAATTAGACATTTATACCCTAATTTTGCAGTTTATATGACATTATATTTCACCCAAAGATGCTTTGCTTCTACTCTTTAATGAGAATTTGCAGGATGAGATCAACTACCTCATCAACAGGGGAGTGCTTTCCTTTTCATGGAAAGGATAGTTCAAGAAGTCTCCATTAGTAAGCGAAACAAAAATATCAAATTGCATGTAAATCCCACTTTAGAAATAAAGTAAACATTCTACAAAGCATAAAGATCATCAGAACCATAGTGAAGCAATAAAGCAGAAGGACTTTTAAATTGTTTTTGAATCAATTATTTATGGAGAATTCTACCATGGAAGGCCAATAAAAATGGTATTTCATATCTCAAGGCAGACAGCATTTTTTTTTTAAATCCATTTCCATGTGGAATTGTTTTTTTTTTATTATTATTATTATTGTTCAAATACATACTTCAATTCACCAGTTGTGTCCTGAACTAAGTATCTGTGAGCCCTTCATTCACAAAATTTTCATTACAGAGATGAATTTCTACAGAGTTTCTTTCCAGTGAAATATATATTTGCTGATTCGACTAAGGACTGGCCTGCAAATTTACCAAAGCCAAATTCCATTTTTTTTTTTAAGTAGATATCATTCTTTATATATTGGTAAATAAAGACTCAAATCTGAAATAAAGGAATCAATTATAAACTAGTTGCAGAGAAAATTAGAGAAGTTGAGAAAACTGATATCAAAATGGATATTCGAGGTTGACTTCTTTGTAAAGCTTTGAAAGTCTTATGGCTTATGTTCAACTATAGTGTATTTTGCAAATATAAGTTTTTAAAAAAATCTCACTTTTTCTGTATGTCTGCTTCTCACTTCAGGCAATAGCAGAATGAACCAACAGAATAAGCTTTTACATTTAAATACATTTACATTTTGGCATCGGTTGAGCTCTCCTAAAAGTGTGAGAAGGGAAGCTTTGACTTGGTTATTTCTCTCTCAAATGGACCTTCCCTTTTCTAACAGGAGTGTACTCCACAGATTCAAAGGACAGAAAAAAGAAAGAAAAAAAAGCCTAGGACTGTTCAAATAGACGCATTCATGCACCAATTCATGAAAAGGGGAAAATATTTCTGTGGCGTCACCTAGCCCCAACAACTCATGTGCTCAGTGTGCCAGGAAAATATCCTTACTTTTTAAAATAATTTACAAAAATCTGTTATGTGTCCTCTTGTACTTACACATCATTGTGGCTATTTCGTTACGAACACTACTCTGCAACACACTTGTTAAAACACTGTGTCTGTCGTAATACTTTTTTTGCCTGTCACAAATTTATTAAACAACTTAAGAGACTTTTACCTGCAGAAAGCAAAATAAAATAAAAAATATCTCCCAATTCCAGCATAGCAACATAATGCTTTGTAAACATAAGCCTAAGCAGAACTGAGCTTACATCTCTTCATTAGGCTGTAGCTTTTTATGAATTGAATACATTATCCATATTGTTTTATTACACACTCCACAGAAAGCACATGCCTATTGCTACAATACTATCTGCAACAAATCACCTGGTAACATACTTAGCCCTTAGTTCTCAATACATTTTCTACACTGCCAATCTAGACTAGCTCAACTTACTAGTTCTTCCTCTCTCAGGTGTATGTATGTCTACAAAATTTAAGACCAGAAACTAGATGTTCAAATATGTCTAAAATATTTAAGACAATAAGCTAGATATTTTAGATTGCTCATTTTCTTCTTTCAAACAGTAATAAACATACAGACTGTTTTATAAAAATGCTAAAACATATTAATCCACCAGATAGTAAGAGAGAACAGAAACATAGAACTTGCAACCTTGGTTTCACCATTACACTTCTAATTTGCGGTTCAATAAAAAAAATCTATTTTGAAAGTATTTCTTAGTCTTTTACACCATCAAATGTTCTGCTATATGTTGTGTTATTTCTTTGGTAGCTTTAGCACTGTAATATACAGAGAAGATCTTGTAATTACCCTAGGCAGCTGAAATATACCTAAAAAACAGTAGATGCTTAAACTGCATGAAAAAACATACGATTAACCTAAGTACAAGCAAACTACAGAGGAAGAAGATGCAGATTAAACACAGAAAGACTGTCTGTTGCTGTCTGTAACAATGCTTCCTGCTGGGGGTTAATTTGACAGGACTTGAAAGTTAAATTAAATTGAAAGAAAATGCACCATGGTAATTGCACTTATTTGTGCGTGTATATATGCAATTCCTGGAAAACGTATAGATCACTTTATGCTGACTCTAAGATACTTGATTTAAAGTCAAATACTTTTTATTTCTGCATAATTAACTTAAATGTCCTGAAAATATTTTTTTGTTGTTTCAAAACTAGTTTTATAAGTTACCTTTGGAATATCTGTTAGGGACAAAACATGAATAACATCCGAGTAAATAAGCTACTAATCTAATCATGAATGTATAAAAATTCTAATTGTGATAATATTGCAGCTACACACTCCACCTGATGTTGCACCCCACCCTCTCTTATCAAACCTCATGTAGGATTGACTTATTAAATCCAAATTTTGAAACTATGTCTCCACACAAGCAACTTCATTTTTGTGAATATTATCATTATACCTGTTCTGAGGCATAGTCTCTTCTAAAGAATAATTCATATTATTGGGAGTAGATGGAGAACCTTCTCCACTGTGGGCCGACTGATAGACAATGTCAGCGCAACAGACACACGCAGGAACCACTGCTTAGCCATTATGAGACAAATGGGCTAAATCTAACCTGATAAATATATGAGCAGAAGTCATGGTAATTTCTGCATTGGTATTTGCATAACCTAGAGTGTGTAATGTAAGCTAAAGCACAGCATGCTTTGAAATTAAAAATATATTGTACTACAAAGAATTGGAACACATACTCAGAAGAATTTGAAATAGAAAAGAAAAAGTAATTAGAGTTAAATAAGCTAAGCTTTTCTACTGATTACTATGCTTTCCATTATATTTGCTGCTGTATTTTGCTGTATTTCATCAAAAACATGTTTGGTTGCAAGTTTTTGTATGTATGTTTTGAGAACTAGAAAAACTTATTTTTACACTGTGAATATTTGTGAATATAAAATATTCATTATGCCATAGATTTTTTTTTTTTTAATTTTCAATAATCTAACCTAGCAGAGCCCATAAGTACTTCAAAACAGAATGGCTTCTAGCAGTAGGACTAAGTCCAGACTACTCATATTAGATACACACTTCTGTACTAGTGGAGCTATGTTAGTTTTTGCAGGTTCATTTGAATTAACTGGACAGAATTTGGCCGTATGTTTCCAACGGCCTGCAATTTGCTCCCAAACATGGCAGCACAGCTTGTATCATGTGCAGGAACAAAAACGTAGAAAAAAGGCAAAAAAAACAAACCCAAATTAGTTATTCAATATACAGTTTTGCCTTGTACTGAAGCATGGTTTCCCTTTCGAAGTATCTCATTTTTATGAAAAAAAAAATAGAAAAAAAGAAAAACTTAGAGTTAAAAACTGATCCCTACTCAAATGATGGTAAATTTCATAAATATCATGGATTGTGCTATAGCAGTTTCCTAAATACTTTAAACAGATGGACCACTACAACTTGCATTCATGCTTTGCCAGTCAAGAGTGGCTCTAACTGCTGGCTCTACCACCCAAGCTGAGGTATAGTACACATACAGTGCAAGCAGAACTGCCTTGTTTGCTAAGAAACTACATGGAAACATCTAACTGAAGCAATAGCATTTTTAATAACTGTGATCACTGGCAGAAGAAAGCATCACTATTATATTGGACAGACAGAAGTAGTAAAAAGAAGCAAGGCTTTGATTTTTTTTTCTTTTCTGTCTGGTATGTTCCATTGGGTTTAATGAAATGATAAGTTTATCGAGTTATAAAGGGCTAGCAGATGTTTAATAACCCAATCAAATCATTGTTGCTTTCTCGTTTCTCAAATCAGGTAGCATAGTAGGCTTTAGTAAAATAGCTTATATTCAATTACACTCAAAATGAGTTAACACTTTTATTATATACAACTAAAACTTAGAAATTTAGAAGTGCCTTTTTCCCACCTGTGTGAAGCTCCTCCCTCCTGAAGCTCCCTGTGTAATAGTGAAAAAGATAAAAGCAGGTGGGATTTCTAAACTGCTACTGAATTATATGTCAGACTCTCAATATCCAGGTTCTGAGCATCACTACATGCACCATTTCTAAGATCAAAAGCATCCTTCAAATAGTCATGTAAGGTCAATAAACTGAGCTGCTTTTCAAACTCCAGAATTTCACAATTGCTTGCATGCTTACATCCATGTACACATATCCATGAGATCCAGCAGCACAAAACTCCATTGCTAACCATACCCCTTAAAACTGCCTAGAAAACTTTATTTACTTTCCAACTGGCAGCTTTCCAATAACATGCTCTATTGTGGTGAATGTCATATCATTTTCACACAGAAGAGACACTGATAGAGAACTATTATCTACGTAGAAAAAATACACACACAGAACACACACAGACACACACAGACTTGCACACATAGAACTTTAATCTCACGTACTATAGCATCTAGGCCTTCTTCAGCACTGTCATTTATTAGCTTTTTGTTGCTTCCTTAAACAAATCTTTTATAATTCTTTCCTTCAGCTTGCTTGTCTTCAGACATAACCAGCTAGGAATATGCAAAAGAAAAGCAATTTCAGCAGTTTATTCCCTTCCTTCTTCGATCTCGACTATCATTTCTGCGTTCTCTCTCCTCACTGGTGTCCAACTACCCCTCCATTCCCTAGCAAAACTACTCTACTGTGAAGAATTACTTTGAATCATGCAATTTTCCTTGCAATTCAGGCTTTCACAAGACTATGAAATATGTAATAATTAACTATGCAGCTTCTCTTCAGAAATAAGTGCAAAATACCATTGTTGCGCTATTTTCCTAGGGTAGGTTATCAATATTGCTTAGGACCAGGACCTGTACAATCCAGTTAACACAAATTATCCCAATGAAGCACTAAACTGAATGTTATCTGCCTGATACAACTTCAGTCCTGAGGGAGCCTCCAAAGGGTCAAAATGGCAGCTTTCAACCAGTTTCAACCTGAATGCAAAGCTCATCGCTGAAAATTTCACAGACTCCTTTACACCAAAGAAGCACAGTAACACTGTGAAAAAGAAACTGGTGTTTTCAGTGATGGTGGTGCAATGGAAATAAGAAGAGAGAGTACCTGAATCCACATTTTAATAGAGAGAAGGAAGATGTAATATGAAGAAGGATATATTCTACATCTTTCACTGTGGGTTGAGACACCCTCTTACAGAGTACCACCTGGAAAGCCAGAAAGGTCACATTCTCTATTTTGCTATATACAAATTGTAATGAGCTCTCCCTGACCCCATTCACTCTGAATTCATCTTTCAGATGTCTGAAAAATAACAGTAGAAAAATATCCTATAGGTCAATTGATTTCCTGACAGGCTTCTGCTTAACTATAGGCTGCATTATGACACATACTAAACACATGCTTATAACACAACACTACGGACAAAGGGTTTAATCTTTACCTTATAAGATTAGACAATATTCAATATTACCTTTAACTCTTAGATATCAAGGGAGCATTTTGCATAGGACACAGACGTGTTCTTGTGCAGGAGAGGAAGGAAATGGAAGAGGCAGAGCATCCTCAGGGGAAGGCAAGGCATAATTTAAAAGAACCACCTTCTGTATTTTTGAACAGAAAGCACAGTGCCGCTTTCGGCATTTCCAGTGTTTATAAGAGAAAATCAAGCTCACATGCTGTCATTTGAAATGCGATGAAGTTACAAGCCTTACCCTCCACCTATCTAGAGGAGAATGTAAACGGAAGCCAGATAGTAGACTACTCAGTAATCATTCCTGCTTGAGTCCATTATTTATGCGAGGCAAAACACATCTCTTCAGCTGTCATATGACAAGCAATAGCTTAGAATCAGATTTTAATCACAGGGTTTGTCATTCATGAGTTTGAACTGGTGATTCTTGGACACAAGTATAGTCATTGGCCATACAACTCACTTTTCTGTTGTGGTTTTCAAGACAATATATCTTCGCCAGCTGCATCTGGAAGCACCGTGAGGAGATTTGAGCATGTGAATTCCTTTGCCTTCTTTCTACAGCTAATCTTTATTCTGCAATGATAGAATGAACAGAATGGTAAGTGAAAGAAAAAGTGAAGAAATTTCATCAATAATTATAAAATGACCTCTGTTCAACTTAATGAATTTAATTAAGCCAGTCAATACCAATTACTTAGGAAACGAGCTGATGCATAGAAAACAGCAGTGACTTGTCAGCATGCCACATAGAAGACCACACAGTATTACTCCCAATCCCTTTTTAAGTCGCTTTCCACATTTGTAGGAAATAATTTCATCAAATCTTTCTAGGATTTTTTATAGCTTGCATTTACATGCTTTCAAAAATAATCTTCACACTTTGCTTTTCCCATTTTTTTTCTGTTAGAACACAAAAGCCAAACATAGCTTAACTAACTCATACAGTCAATTTTTATACTAATCCTAAAAGCAAGTAATTTAGACATTAGTAGTCTAAATAATGCTACTTAGTGTTCTCCTTTAAAGTCATAGCTTTACTACAGTAGCAACTTTATGGAGATCAAGGTCTTACTGTTTTGAGGTTTCTGATGACTAGTTGATAAAATTAAGCTATTTTTTAACCTAGCTGCCAAGAGCAGTCACAGTAGAACAAACTGGCCCTTAGCACCATAAAAGCATTTGTTAAGAGCTCCTTCTACATTTCTGTAGTCTTTACTGTTACCTCACACTAACAAGATCAAAATCAACTTCTGTGTGCCCGCAGAGAGAGCAGCCGGATTCCTTGGCTGTACTGGTTACATATCATATCATACATTTGAAAGCTCCTAGGTTCTCTTATATATTTGTCACCTCACCTACATCCAGTAATTTTTATCAGCCGTATTGTCCCAGTCATTAATTAAGTCTGACACATTAATCCTCAAAAGCTGCTGAATGTCTAGAGTGATACAGATCAATCCAGGCTCACTTAAACTAACGATAGACTTTTTACTAATTCTGGCAGACTTAGGATAAAGACAATAGCCAAGAATCAAGATGATTTTTTGCTGCAATGAAAGCTGTAAAGCACGGTAAGCTTGTAACAATGAATGCTGGGGAGAAAAGCAAAGTCAGTCTTCTGAAAGACTTAATGTATATGTGCTCTTCAAAAGAGAAAATAATGTATAAATCTACAAGAGAGACACATTAGAATGCACCTTTACTCCAAGTTTAGCTTGCTAAATTGGTGGAATTTAGATAATTGGTGCAATAACGATCATTGATCGAACCCTATGTTTTGTAGATACTTTTGGAAGTTAAACTCAAAGATTGATGAACACTAGTAGTAATGCTTTCTCTCTTTGTTTTTATAATTAAAAGAATAATATTGGATTACACTTGTTTATTTTGTAATTGAAGTCATGAATTTCATTTATGTTTTATTTACTTTTAATAAATTAATTTACTTTTGAATTATCATACAAAGTATAAAATAAATGCTTCATTAATTTATACAGACTATCAAGAGTTTCCCTGTAGCTGGTATCCCCTGCGTAGCAAGAGCTGTTACTGAACTGTTTAAATATAAGTGTGCAGATATACTTGCCGCATAGCCAATCATAGCAAGAAAAGTAAACATTAGGGCTAGAATTAATTTTTTGTGTGTGTCAGATGATATGCTGATTTTTGACTGTACGTATGCCCCATGGGATTAAAAAAGGTGCCAAATCCAATAATAATAATAAAACAGTGATTTCCAAGCATTTATTCTCCCTGGAATCAACAGATGAAATTGATAGTACAAGGCTGCTGATGAGGTGCCATTCAATTTCTTCAGTTGTTCAGTTGTGTCAGAAAAAGACAATATCACCCCAGGCTAGTCCATCTAGCATGAAATTTGAATATATACAAATCAAAGGTTTTCAGGACTGAAAAATGTTTTGGTAATTGAGATTTTACTTAATCAAGGAAATTCCATTGTGAAAGTCATTCAGGACTAAAGCGTGATCATTTTTAAGATGTTTAATATTTTTATGGACTATCAGAGCTGTGGTAAGTCAAATGCAAACCAAGGATGCAGAATTTGAAATCACTAGTATTGCAAAGTGATCTGCAAGCCATTCTTCTCACTACCATTCAAGGGACCACTGTATGAAACAAGTAGTAAATGTCAGTGCTTTACTTGAACTCCACCGCAAAATCTAATGCATTGAGTATCTTGCTATTTATTGTAGAGGCTCAGATGTGAAAGGAAAATTAAAATCTGTACTCTAAATTTAACTACTATAATCAACTTAAATAATCAAAGCTGCCCTAGAGTTTTATTGCTTTACATTAATTTGAAAACAGTTTATTATATTCCCTTTTGCATTAATGTAAATGAACCTAATACTTGACAAAACTCAACGTTATGTGAAAACAGAAAAATAACACATTTTAACCGTTATGTGTCTAATCTGCGGGGCATACATTCACATGCAGGTTGCATTTTAAACCAGCCTGTCTTATAATTTCCACATGACACTGAAGAACAAGCTGTATGTGTTACTCCTGTTCATGAAGACACTGTGGTGACGGCTTTGCTGATTAGAATATGCTTCCAGCAATCCTTGGTCACTATAGGAATAGGCCCACCATGAGCACCTTGCTCATTTCTTTGCAGACATAGTTTGATTAGATTGAGACATATCCAACTCTATACACTTCATAAATCTGTTTCCTCCAGTTGGGAATAAATTGTTGATTTTTGGATTAGCTGCTGCGATCTGCTATTTGTCATTCACCTGCAGGCTGAAAAGTTGAAAAATAAGTATTGAGGCATTTAAACAAGTGTTTCTGATCCATTTACAAAGGAATCAAAAAGGTGGTCTGTATCTATGCAATGCTTGGATGGAGGAAAAAAAAAGATCATAATGTTGCAGGATCAGATAACCGTTTAGATTTCAAATCAACAGTAGCACAAGATCTTCTGAACTCTCACAGGACTGATAATAGATCTGGACGCTGAACATGCGATTTCGCTACTCAAAGAAAGCCATACCAATCCAGAGACAGCACAATACCGCTAGCTACATGTTTGACTGCAGAAAGGTGGGGAAATCAGTATTAGCATGCTGGAGACAAGAGGGCAATACCTACAAAGTAACTGTGAACAAAGTCAAGGCAATGACATGTATTATAGTATCGACAAGAACAGAGAACAAGAATCTCACTAACTTTCAAGGCTGCCACATATTTCAAGTGTGTCTGGCATAAGCTAGCTGGGCAGCAATGCATAGCTCAGCAAACGCAACCACATAATTTGACCATCCACAATGACAAAGCATACAAATAAAGAAAAATATTTGATTGGATACAGAAGATCTGAGTGGATACTATCAAACATTTGATTCATTCATTGCTTTTTGTCAAGATAGCAAAGTGGGAAAGGAAAAATATGCATTTAAAAATATTACTGGTGATTTAGTTCCTGAAACGTGCTATTACATCACTGTTCAGTTGTAATAATGATAAGAGCATGGAGCATTACTTGAAGAATTAATGACCACCCGAAGTTAACAGTCCAAGCCTAAGCCCTAAGCCTTCATCTTTCTCAGACAGTCATTAATCCCCAGGAATTGTCCTGTGCCTCCATCATTACTTCTAATTTGAAAAGTGAATTTTTGGCTTTTAATTTTCTTTTCACAAAATGAACGTATTCAATTAGACTTTGTCATTAAATCACATCTGCATGGATTACTTAGGAAAAAATAATGACTGCAAAATTAAATTTGCCTGTTTAATCACTGAATCCTGAATAAATATTTGTTATAAACATTTTGTTCCAATTAAGGTTGCATAAAAAAACAGCATTAGGCAAAGAATGGTATTCAACTAAAAGCTGTAATGCATCTTGCTATGTTGCTTCTGATTCCTACCATCTTCACCTCATGTTGAAGAACATATTACACTTGTAAAAAGCTGCACAGTTTTTATCCTGCTCCAATGGTTATTTAATATTTAAGGGGAGCTGGAGAAACATGCTTACATTTCAATGATCTGGTAGTCGGTGTAATCCAGGTTTAAGTGACAGTGATGACAGACAAATGTTATCAGAGAAGTAATGGGAGTACTTCCTTTTGGAAGGAAAAACTAACCATCTTTGTACAAGCTGGCACAGGGATGGCACACTGCATGGTGTCAGTGGAGTCACAGGACAGACATCTGCAGAGAGCTGGCTATGTTTTCCCTTCTTGCAGCTGCCAGATGGTATTGAATTGTGCACACTACTATATACAGCAGCTGAAATTTTTACCAGGTAAGTTTGACATGACAGAGAGCATTTTTATCTACCCAGATACCTTAAGAGAACAATATAGGACTATGTGATACAGTTGTATTAAAAAAAGATTAAATATTCAGCATGTTCTTTGAGTTGTCTTCTACACATAAATTATAGATATATAAAGCAAACAAATCTACTGAAAAACATAAACCAAACAAAACCAAAAATACTTTAACATGGCCTTGGATATATAAAATATAGCAAAGAGTATCACAAAGGTTTTATGTATTCAATAAGAATAATAAAAGGCAGTGTCTATTGTCATTCTTAAGGAAGAAATTTTGTAGACAAAATTATTGTTAAACATCCATATTAAGGGTACAATTTAATGGACCTTACATGACAAAATACTAGATGAGACTTTATTTTTGTCCCTTTTTAAGTAAAAGGATGGCTACCTTACCTTGATTGAAATTACAGGAGTCATTTTTAGCCACAGTAGGAGGAATGAAGTTAATCAAGGCTAAACGCAACCCCAAACCTAAGAATCTTACTCTTGAACAGAGAATGGGGGAAACTTTCATGGCCACACATGGTTTCATTTGAAAGAGAGCTTCCCCCACTAAGCTTCCCATTAGCACTTTATGAAACATGGGTTCAAAATTGATTCAAAAGAAGGATGACCTACTGAGTCACTAGTATCACTTAGGGAAACATAAGAAATGCCTTCAAGACCTTGTGTCCTACTGTTTGATCTGTTCCTGCTTATAACAGCACAGCCTAGGACTGCATACTTTTCTTCAAAAATTTTCATAGATGTTTTAGTATTTAAGCATATTTATTTAGAATAAAGCACACTTTCTCCATTTATTGTGAAAGCACATGAGTACCTTTATTCTTCAGTACTTAGCAAGCAAACCTGTGGTAATCACTTTGGGGTGTATCTCAGGCTTCTTTTGAAACTCCAAAATTCTACCCTCCATATTTCATTAAAAAGGCCATATCCTATAGCACACATTAGCAGCATAGGAAATGCTTGCTCCAGATATAGAGCTTTGTTCCTTATTACAATCCAGAGCACTAACCTGTGCATGTTTATAGCTTTACAACAGATCCAAGGTCAAACTGACCTTGCGACAAAAGACGATTAGCCATTTGTGAAGAGTACATACTTTTTTAAACTTCATAATTAACATGTCATTCTTTAAATAGATAAAGACTTACACATGTTTAAAGTGAATTTTACATACTAAACAACTGAAGAACTTTCATTTCTCTAAGAAATTAATTCAGTGCTAATGAAGGGTGAAGACTGACTGAAACATTAATTCATTTAACCTTTTCCCCTCTTGATAAGATCTAAGCTGCTACTACTCACAGGAATACATCGAGGGAACACAATTTTATAACAATTCAATGATTATATAATACGTTGTAATATACCACATATTATATACATATAATACATATTATGTAATATAATCCTATTAGTATTTACAAAATGCATTAGCTAGAATTTACTGAACCACCTTGAAGTTATCAGATATAATTAGGGAGCCTTCCTTAGGGCCATCACCCAAAAACGCTTAAAAGTTTAAACTGTTTGAACAGTTACAACTTCTAAAAATTACATGTAGGCTCTCCTTTTCAAAAGCAAATGTACTACCTACTAGTAGTCAAACCTGTCTATGTTGAGTATACATACTAAACAAGTTCCCTATGCAAGATTTTACAAAAGTCTATAAACAAACAAACAACCCTCTCAGTCATATGCTGATCAGTATATGGTCAAAAGAAGTGGGTCAACAGCCCTATTAGAGATGTCTCATACCTTCAGATACGTTTCCAGAGAAATATATCTTATTATAGTTTTTACCATTGTTATTGTTAGCACTTTCTTGTTTAATGTCTTATTTCTTCTAGCAGAGTAAAAAGTCCTTTTAGAGAATAAATTCAACATGAAAAATATTGCATTTTCTGGGACATATTGGTTTCCTGAATGTTTGTTAAAATAATGAATCAAGACCAGGCTTTTGCATTTTACTGAACTCTGCTGCAGCATGCTGAAAGGCAGATTTATTTCATGTTGTATTGCCCACTGAGTCCCTAGTAGAAGCCACAGTACTGTCAGTAACACTATTATTAGTTCACCTAATTCTTAGCAGCCAAACATGAAAAGGGAAATGTCATTACAAATCAGTACAATTCCTGTTTATACCAAAAATAATCCTGAACACAAACTAAGAAATCAAGTAATAGTCATCTACACAACAGTTGATGAATAGTACGCCAATTTTATCATTCCACATTTGAATCCAAAATTCTAGACATACACTTTGAAATACTCAAACTATGTATTAAATGTTCATGTTTTTTAGTCTGAGCTTTGTAATCTGAATGATTAAAACTGGGCACAAATTTATTCATTTTGCTCATTTTTGTTACTGAATCAAACAGTTCCAAGAACAGGTGAACATTCACTTTTATCAACCCAGTAATCTGAGTTTTAGACCTAAAAGTTGAAAAGCAGACTATATTTTAGGAGGCATATTTGTCTAACACAACAACTTTCATTTTTTACACTCAAAATTTAGAACCTCAAAAACCAGACCTATATAAGACCTATATATACAATATGATCAATATTGTATAGCAATAATCCACAAAAAAGTATTTGTACAAAGGTAAGTAGCTGTGTACAAAAAACAGCCTACAGTACATATTCTTGACATGTTATTATTATTGTCAGAAGAAATGCAAATAAAAGCCTTCCTCACATTTGTGCAATTTTCCAGACATTTTACATCTGTGGTAATGGCTATTTACCTTAATACTCTTCTGGCAATCACGACATCATAGATGTATTATTTTGAAAGTGTCTCGATACACTTGTTTAATAATACTAAAAGTTTGTTTGTTTTGTTTTTCCTCCTATCAACTACCATTTGCTTTCAGATAATAAACATACATGTAAACATCCATTCAAAAAATAACATGAGAAGTAACTGCATACACTTTTCACCAGGATATCATAGACTGTTGTTTATTTGCTGAAAGTAAAGTTGTCATATTTCCAAAATAAAATACCAGTACCTTGCCTTTATCTAATATTAACATTTCACAAATTTAGATGGGCCGGGAAAGCACAGATAGCTACTGCAAGATACAGGAATGAATTCCAGCTGTCCATAATAACCAACAGAACACTCACCTGGCAAATATTGTTTCAAAATGAAGGCAATGGGAAAGAATGGCACCCCTCCTCATTTTATGATAGAGGCAAAAGTTTATTTGGAGCTTTTATATCAGAACTCTAAATGCACTCTGATTTATGTAAAAAAGTGTAGGAATAAGGAATAGGAGGAAAGGTTAGCCAGGGATGAAAATAATAACGCTCATTTGCTTATGGATAAAAGGATTTTCAGATGCCAACCATTTAAGGTTAACAAGGAACACTTGGTGAGATATAAGCAGTACCTGGGTAGGTTGTGGTAAAGGTAGAGAGGTGAGGATATAAGGATCACCTGGAAGATTGAAGAGAAGACTGAGACTGGATGGAGAAGAGGCTGTGGGGCCTCTCAGTTGTTGCCTACTCCTTTCTCTATTTTCCCTCAAAAAAGTAGCAGTCAGTCGTAGAGTTTATTCTGAAACAAAATTATGATTGTGGTATACAGTCAAGCCACTCAGAGGAACTGCCAAATACAAACTGAGGTATTACAGCCCTTTGGTCAGAATGATCTTCTTAACCTCCTTGCTACAGGATTAGAAAAAAATTAAGGGAACCGATAATGGTGGAGGAGAGAGAGATTTTCTGATTGCAAATTGAAAGATTCCAAGATCTTGGTTATGCTTAGGTTAGCAACAGAGTAAGGATTATTAAACAATTGAAACCCAGTGCCACATTTAAAACCTTTCATCATGTTCGAGCTCTTCTTAGGACTGTCTCTTGAAAAGAATGGAAGACCAAACATATGAACCCATAAACTATGCTTCCAATTCTTCTAATTTATGCAGAAAAATAAAACAAAATTAATTTTATATTTGTTAATGTTTTAAGAATTGTAATTTTATGAACACAGTTTAGCAAAATTTATTATAATGTCTATGCATTAGGTCACAACTATATAAGACCTACTACTTACGTAAGACAGGACAAAATATTTAATGGTTATTTACTGTCAAAGGGTTTCTTTGAATACTCAGATACGTTCTAGATCTCTGTGCCTTTTTTAGAGGCTTGATAAATGTGGTGGGAGGAGATTGTCTTTTTTAGAGAAAGATTAACCCTATTAATCTCAATACTTAAAACTCAGCAATTGTTCACATGCTCCATTCCTAGGATTTAAGTGAAGAAAAAGCAATTACAGTTTGCTTCCTGCTGCTGTGTACACAAAACAACATTTATCACAATAAGTACCAACTTGTCCACATACTCAGCTGGCTACCTCAGCCCATCTTCTGCTTTTGTTTCTTAGTGAAAAATCTTTCATGCTCTGATTTCATTGAAGTAAGAGTTAGTCTTCCTTCATTTTTTTTTTCCCCTAAGGTATCTGCATGTGTTTTTTTTTGCTTTTTCTCTGGTATTTTTGCAAATTTGTTAATAAAATCTCTATGTACTAGCTCAGTACCATAGGACAGGAAAATGAAAACTAAACAAATGTAAGCAATTACAAATAAATAAAACAGTAAGAATTATTAGGTTTACCTGATACTGGTTTGACTGAACTATATCAGTTTCATACACTGTGCTGACTAGGGACCTGCTCCTGCACTGAGCTCTGCGCCAATGGGACCCTGGCGACTTTGCACAGTTTTAAGTGCAGCTAACGGCAATTGCTGCAAACTCAGCACTTGGCAGGTGGTGGAATCACTTTGCTGACAGCCTAAATATGCATTTAAGGACCTAACTCTGTTTCATCACTTTTTAATATCTGACATACTGTGTTGTCATACTTCAGTAAAATACGGTGTTTACAGCTAATTCTTTTCCTTCCTTTCTCCTCCTTGTTCACAACAAAATCTTTTTGTCAAAAGAGTTCCGAGCAGAATATTAACATACAGTTACCATCAAGTTATCAACAAGTTGCCTTGTTGGGGACTGTGTGAGAGGTTGCTCTCATGATAATTTTGCCCTTACTGAGTGTGTCGACTCTACTCATAATGTTGGTACTTCTGCCTACCTTTTTAAAACTTCACCTTTAGTTGACAAAAAGTTTACTGCAATGAGACAGCCATCTCTGTTCATTTTTCTAATACTGTCATGTAGATAAAATATTATTTGGCTTTCACAAGCACTGTTTCTTGATCCTCTCCAGAGTTTTGAAGGTACCCACTCAGACGGGGCCCGATACGAAAAAAACTCAGCTCTATCTTCACTGAAAAAGGTTCTCCCCAGTGGGCTGAGGCAGCTAGTGCCCCTGTGGCTTGGGCGGCTCTTGCTTTCCATCTACACCTGCCAAAGCTTGTGAGGGCTATTGCAAAGGCAAGCAAAGCACTGGCCAATTTGACTCAAGCCATTTCACCAGGTGACAGGCTTGACACAGGAGATTATAAGCCTTCAGAGAAACCAACCAAGGATTTTGAGTCAGTGACGTTTTAGCCTTACTTCAGACTCTATACTTGTCTCTCAATGCCAAGTATGCCTGTCTGCTAATTACAAGCAAATTTATGAAGAAAATCTCAGGAGAACCGAGTTGGCAATGGTGTTTTATACGAATGAAAAGTCTCCTCAAATCTTTTTTAAACTAACAACTAGTTACCCTTCCCTGTGCTGATTTTGCCACAGAAAAACCATGCAAGAGGCTTGCAACTGGCCCTTCTAGCTTCCAATTTCCTATTCAGTTGAGTTGAAAAAAAAATCAAAGTAATTTATTAAAAGCTAAATAACTCTTAACTGAACTTTAAAGTGAACAGAGATTTAAATAAAATTTTTCTCTCTGGAAGGTTAAACCTTTCCTCAAGCTGCTAATAAAGATTCACCTCTACCAAAGAGAACAGTATTGGAACTGGTGCTGAAGACAGCCTACCTAACCTACAAAGTTTTCCTAAAGCAGACATCTACTACCCCATTCCAAGCACATTTGCATAACTTGTCTACATTCCTTCCATACTATTAAAAAATAGGATCCTAGTTACTTTTCTGCTGAATCTCACTCCATATGTTAAGTTTGATGGAGAGCTTATTGACAGCAGTTCTGAAAAGCACAGTTTTATGGACAGCTTAATATCTAAGTACAGTAGTTTTATACAGACCCATTTTTTTCCTTGTTTCCTGACCAAAGCGCCACGGGAAACAGTATCAGAACAATTTCTAATGTCAGCCTAGATGACATTCACCTCTTGTAAAAATATTACCCTGTCACACAATAAAATTAGGATGTTTGATGGTGTTTTTTTTTCTTGAGAAAAATCATGTTGGCTGTTTCATTTCTTTTTTTTTTTCTTTTTTTTCTTCTCTAGAGAGAACAGTTTAAATACAGCTTAAATTTTTAAATTTTGTTCAGGAATTGTAACCAGATTACCGTTTCCTACTCCTTATTTTATAAATGCTGTCTTCTTGGTCTTACGTTACCACGAACAATGAGTTTCCAAAGATGACAAGCAACATTCAAATTGTTGCAGCCAGTTTTCTAAAACACAAACATTTAAATTCAGTACAGGCCAGTTTGAAAATATCCCATTTGCTTAAAAAAGTCAGATCTTTAAGTACTTTAAGTTCTTATTTCTATTGCCAGTAAGATATTGTATGTTTTTATTTAAGGGCAATACATTATTTCACACAGCCAAATACAAGGTAAATATTATGACTAAGTCAGGTTAGAAAAGCCAGAACATTATGTACTGTAAGTGTTTATCAGAACATCAACATCTGTGAGCATGAGAAATCATATATGATTAATTAATTTTTAGGAGTCTATATCTTCCCGTAAAACTGCACAGTTTGCCAGCTTCAGCATATTAAAGTCTCAGGGAGGTAAAATGCAATAGCCATTCTTTATAATCAAAGTAGGTTTAACAAGATTGTTAAGGGAATTTTCTCAATAGCTGTGTGGACAACCAGTCAACTAGCAAGTCATATTTTTTTAAAACAAACAAAAACCAAAACCCACACAATTCCTGCCATACCGGCTTTTCCTTTCCCGCCACTGATTCTGATACTCTCAAAAGGGAAGTTCAGAAGATATAAAGTGTTAGAAGATGAAAATACTGAGAGTACAACAGGAGACTCAAATTTAATCACAAAAGCAACGTGTTACATAAAACAGACAGAAATTGCCATTAGACAGATACCTAATGATAAAAATAATATTGCAGCTATGCAAGTGCCCATGGCTGCACGATTTATACATTTTTAACTGCCACTCTGCAGCTGTTAAAGACTGTAGTTATACAGGCCAGGGCTTGCCTACGTGAAATTTGCACTGAATTTGCCATATGCTGTTGCAGTGCAATTGCAGTGCTATATCAGCTTTACCTTACCATGAAGCTAGAGGCTTTTGCTATATCTGCTAGTGCCACCTACAGCAGACTGGTTGCCAGCTACTGTTTCTGATTCTGCCTTGCTTTAGCACAACAGCAGCAGTCTGAATAAGAAAGCTGAAATGAATCAAAAATTTATTTAAAAACAGCAAACCCCTCCTTTTTTATACAGATAAATTGGTCTGGCTGATGAAAACAATTCTATTACAAAAAAGAAGCAGGCAGGCAAGCAAGCAGATGAAAACAGAGGGAATAGAAAGATGAAAAACAGCCAAACAGAAATTAGCCTAATATGCAAAATACATGACAGATCATCTGAATTTTGTTAAAAGATTTGCAAATGGCGAATAGATTATGCAGCTGGAGTGATGGAGACAGCTGATGGTTTCTACTTGATAACCCCCGAGATAAGTGAAAGTTGAAAATATTTTTTGTTACTTTAAACTGAAACGTTTTACATCATCATATTTTCTTTATTCCACTTCCAATATAATTATACTATTTCCTTATTATTTTGTGTTAGCCCTTTCTGCATATTATTAATAAAAGATAAATATCATAACAAAAAAAATCCACAAACATGCAAAAAGGAAAATTTCAGCAGCAAGCAAGAGGATCAAATAAATGTATACATGGTTGGCAATGAAGACGACTCTGGGGGATCTGGAGACGACTCATATCTTTGTCAGAGACTTTTTAATACAGTTTCTGAGTATGTCTAAACAACTCACTAGAAAGCAGTGCAGAAAGTCTTAAACTAGAAACATCCAAATTAAGTATACGGCAAAATTCCAGTTTCTATATCCAACACAGGATATCTGTATTGCAGCATATCCCTCAGTAGAGCTAATGAGCGAACCCATACCAATGCTAGAGGGCTCAGGCAATGACAATTTAAGGCTCTTTGAACTTCTTTCAGCAGTATGATATAGTATTGTCTATATCAATACCTCAGGTCTGTTCACCTCTTTCTTCCCACTTGCAAAGCAAGTTAACATTTCATTTTTCCTCTTTGCTTATCTTTTCTAGTTTGGTTGTTAACTTTGGGGCACCAATCACATATTTTAGAAGGACATCCTGTATAGTACCTACTCAGCAGGATCTTGTTCTCATCTGGGCTCTAGGGCTTTCTAAATACAGCTTAAAAAAACCTCAAGCAACCAAATGTACACACACACACACACACACACACACACACACACACAAAACCCCAAAACAATCAATCAGTCGAACAAACAAAGCAAAAAGAAGCTGCAGACATTTTAAAGGAAAGAATTTAAAGATAGGGGAAGGCAGGTTCATTTAGGTGAGACTGCAAAGGTCAGGTTAGGATCCTCAACAGCCATGAGGATAATTTTCTTATTGCATAGTATTTGTAACACTTATGACATCAGAATTATATAATTTCTCTCTAAAAATCCTAATGATGTTTCCAGGAAACACTGTGGCATTGATAAAGAAACAGGATGACATGAAATAATGTTAGAAGCCCTACTTGGCTTAACGAAAAGTCCTCGATGAACTATATAAATCAGATACTGCGGATATACAAGTGAGAACAGAACTCACCATCTGTTTTACTATTCACACACCGAGAGGCCCCAACTGAAAAGTACCTCAACATATCACTTCCAAAAAAGAAGGAAGACAAGGTCCCAAGGAGTGTGTAAATTTAAATTAATAGAAAAAGCATGTGACATTGAAGAAAGAAATCATCCTCATTTCAAGAAAGTGCCAAAAAAAATTAGATCAAATTAAAAAAAAAAATGCCAAGAAAAGCTACAGAAAATATATGACAGTCCCCAAGCATTAAGAAACCAGATAGAGATGTTATTCATGTACTGAGCAGGAGAGGCACATACTGTATACTGTATATTGACAGCTGTGTATGTTGAACAGTTTGAGACACTGACAGGGATATTTTTGTCTCTGCAACCAAAGTGCTAGGATCTACTTTGTAAACTAAAGATCTATTAATTTGATGGATAAATTATGCTAATATTTATGTGTCAGAATTCCATCCATTCAAGAAGAAAGACAGTATTTTTCTGGCCTCTGCATTCTTTTTCTGTGAAGTCCGGCAAGGTTTTCATGCAAGTCAACACGCAATCCAAAAATCCTCAGTCCTTCCTAAATCAATTAATTCATATTGAAATCAGAAGACTATTCACCAAATGAAGACCTCAAAATCAAGCATTCGGTCATGCAATCTGCTTTATAATTTCTCATACTCATCTCTTAAAATCCTGGAAAACCTGGAAAATCCCCAGGCAATTTATCATCAGCCATCCTTAAATTACCAATATTTTTAAGCACTAAATGGCTCCACATTTTTTTTTTTAACTGCCTTTACCAATTGAAGGGAACATAAGAAGGGAAGAAGAAACATTTTTGCCTCTGGAAAAATGTCTTCTGGTTCATCCCTTTGAATAAAAAGTGAAATCCAGCATATGAAAACTATATAGTATGTCAATCAATATACATTCCTACAAGAGGAATTCCTTTTTTTTTTTCAAAAGCTCCAAACCTACTCTGAACAGGTCAGGCTGGCCAAGCAATTAGGCAGAACAGACAACAATCACAATAGCACTGGCAATTAAACACTGGAAATACAATTTCAGGAAGAGCATACCCACTATGCAGCAAAAAAGTCATGATCTACAAAGGAAGAGTTTGACAAATACCTCATAAAAAATTTAATGAATATAACTTTAAAGTATGGAAATTAAACCAATCCAAAAACCTAACTCCTCTTCAGCACAGAGATGCATGCAGGGTAAAACTCTCAAAATAAGATGCTGTTATCTTGTGCTGTGAGAAATGCCTGGAATACAGATCTTTCTCAAAAATGACTTTGTAGACCACGTATTCCAGGCTGGTGGGGATTTTGGGGCACTCTACAGATGCCACAGGCAGATTTACTTTCACTTTCAGTTCCCAATACCTTGACTGTTCTAATCCAAAAAGCAGTGGAATAAATCATTTGGTATCATTCAGCACTTGGTATCTTTATTATGAATAGAAACTGGAATTTTGTAGTTCAGTAGTTTGTTTGGTGATATAAAATATCTTTTTTCTTATATGCTTAGTCTAGGATGCTATTGGGATAATGACTAAAAGCCAAGGTCCTTAGAGTATATAAAAATAGCTTATTAGGCTTACATCCTCAAGTGTCATGTCTAAGGGATAAGATTCACATAGACAATGTGCCCAGTGAAAAATGTGATGGCAGGTCACGTATCACTATTACTGCAACTGAGGATTGTCTTGAAATGATAGTTAAGTGTTTCCATTTAGTTTATAACCTCCTAGCAGTAGGAGGAAGGAAACAGCAGAGGTAGAAAATAACACCACCTGGTGAGGAAAACTGGTATAAAAAAAGGCCTACAGAAATTATGAATCTACAACTCTGGAAAAGCAAGGATAACTTAAAGAAAGATTTAATTATTTTCCATTCCTTAAGCTACTGTTATGACTCTCCTGCTGTGGAAAGGAACCCTAGTGTTACACTAAGTGAGCTGTAGGCTCTAATTGCACTCTACAGCTTTCACATGCAACAGTATTAAAAACAAAAGCCCCAGATCTTCAAGCATTTCACAAACTCTCCCTTTACTATGCATATGTGTGCATATATTTTATATATATATATATAAAATATATTTTCATTTTCCTAAATCACTGCAATGAATATTTTAACCTTAAATGTATCCAAGTTAGCATAAGGTTGTATTATGGCCAATAATATCTATTGGAGGCATGTGGGAACCTACACTACTTCATTTACTATTTTTAATGTGAAAAAATTTACAGGAGTTCAGGTTAGAGCATCTGTCTGTCAACAGCAAAGCTACAGACACATGATGTACATTAGTTTTTATGTTGAATAGATACATACTCTAGTTCTTACATGGCACATAATTACTTTGTCAATAGAATCAGCACATTTTTTTCCAGAATGTATCCGCAGTGAGTGCACAGAAAGCATAGTTCCTAGTGGCTGTGCTCAATTTTCCTTCCAGCTGTTTCTTATTGACTAGTATTGCTATGATCAAAGTAGAGTGATTCAGAAATAAAGACTTCATCTCAAATCACATATCATAATGATTTGACTAACCAATAACTAATAAAGAATTATCTCAGTTTTTATTACTCATCCAATCCTTTCAAAAATCCCAGGCTAGACTCAAATCGACTAAAGTTAACTTTCAGTTTTTCCCCTAGTGGCTCTGTGTTTATTCTGTTTTGTTGTTTGGAGTGTTTTTGGTTTATCTTCTGATTTTTTAACGTGGTGCCTTTTCTTCCTATTATTTCACAAATCTGTTATCTCATAGAATTGTATTGTTTTTAATTCTGAAATATTGCAAGTCTATTTAATGACTGCATTTGCTTCTTTTACTTACATGTCCACAAAAGCTTTTTTCCCCTTATTATCTAAAGCCTTTGTCCCAATATCTAACACATTTATGATATTATAAAAACAATCACCTGCTCCTCTTATCTACTGCCTTAACCCCTTTAATGTATATTTGTATATGCACACACACAGGCATACATACATACATGTGTACAAATATTCAGAAATACATGGATTTGCCCAGGTAAAAGAACTGCAGAGCTACCTCAGCATGTCACTTGTACCGACCGTAGTTAACTGGCATCACCTGCCTTGGCAGTATGCAGGTAACACTGATTCTGCAGCGCAGCGTCAAAGGGAGGACTTACCTCTTGAAAAGTTAATTGCCTTGCTACCTCTGAGTACATTGATTTCTGAACTCCCTTCCTGATGTATAAATCTCTCCATATAAGCTTATTTAACCACATAAATCCTTTTGCTTTCAGTTCCACCTAAGCTTTCTGCAAATTTCCCATATTAGCCTTTCTTAAAGCTTTTATTTTCCTTGGATTATTTTTGTCTAAGCTTTGTGACATTGTCTGCCCATTCTTAGAACACCTTTATTGCCCTCATCTGTCATTAACTCTTTTCCTGCCTCAATCCACTAGTACCAGGCTGCTGCTCCTCTTTAGTGCCTCTTACGTTAACAAAATCTGGGCATTTCCCAGATTTGTCTTCACTAATACAATCTCTTGAGGCAGACGACGTTTTATCCATCCTAAAAGTCATGTACGTTAACAGCTTATGCAAATGTTTGTTAACAGCCCTAATATATAGATTTGTTAAGACAGTCAAACTCTTTTGGCCTCACATGTATGCCAATACAAAACAGAAATGAGTTGATGAAAGATTAAGAAGTTTGGGAGTGACACAGATTGAGTAGTTGTTTTGTTTTGTTGTTTGTTTTTCTTTAAGGACAAGTTCTAATAGCACAGAACTGAACAGAGGTAATACTTTATAAAAATATCTCATGATTCTGAAAAAATCAGAGGACAAAAAGATTTCTGCACTTAGAGCCTGATGCATTTACATTAATCAAAACACCAATAAAGAGTTGAAAACTTTAAATAGCTCAAATTATATGTAAGCTGCAGACTTTCAAAATCCTGGCAACCTCAACCCATCCAATAAGAGAGAAGCTGGTTGAAGGTAGGCAGAATAGTATACAAAAATATTTCAAAGAGCTTTCAGAAAGTTTATTCTCGTAAGAGCCACAAGGCATCTGTGAATGGATGAAAAGTGGATGTTCCCAAATTCACTAGAGATTTATCTGTAGTCCTAATCAGTCACCTGAAAAATAGTGTCAGAAGAAAATACATCATTTAATCCATTTCTAATAATAAAGAAGCATGAAAATATTTAATGGTGGTTAGTGCATCCTGTTATTTTAGTACACTGCAGCTCAGATTCCATGTTTGAGAGACAGAAAGGCACCATTATTGCTTCGTTCTTTCTATTGCTGTGTAATTTACATAATTGTCATAATATTTAAACTCTTCGTTAGTTTCATTGTACTTATCCTGGTCATATTTTTTGATTGTCTATGAAAACATGAACATGGGTTTTTTCTTCTGTGTAGCTGCTATATAAATTTTCATGGCAGTTGAAAATGAAGAAACAGTAATTTACAAGCAGCCAATACACACATGGTATCTTTACCTGTGTATTTTAAAATCATTCTTCTAGAAAGAAAGATTAAACTACTGTTGTTTAAATCCTTTGGCTTCAGTTTTGTTCACGAGTTTCAGAATTGAACGAAAGCGTTTTTCTCACCATTATCTTCTAGAGGCCTCATTTCTCACTGAAGATTTTCTACAGTGCAGTTGATTCAAATCAATTTTTCCCCTGAAAAATCTATTTCCAAAATTCAACACTTCAATGATCAAGACCTTAGAAATACTTTGTCTTTAAACATTATAACTCCAATGAAGAGAATAGCAACAGTTATTCAGAGCCTCATGCCACAGTACACCTCTGAGCAACAACTATTAATTTGACTATATTTTTTTATTTACAGCAGCTAGCTAATAAGTCAGAATATACTAGTTTTTTATTTTCAGATCACCTACAAACCATTTTTCTTCACATCCTAGATGGGTAAATTAGTATTGATAGTTGAAAAACATGAAGCAAATATTTCTGAATAAATCTAAAAGTTATTCTTATTTTCTATGCACAACGTACAGACATTAAATGCATATTTTAGAAGATGCATGATCTCATTGGTAATCTATTAGCAGATTTGATATACAGCATGATTTCTAAAACATGATAGAATTATGAAATTCAAAACTTTAAGGTTGTTAATAACAGGAATCAAGTCCTTTCTTCTCCCCTCATTGTTAAGATCACAAAAATAGAAAAGACAGGTGAGATAGAAGATTAGCATCAGAATTGCTAGGATGAAAATACCAAAAGAAGAAAATATTTTGAATACATTTTAAAAGGTTATTCCTTATAGCTAAAAAAAATCCAGGGAAAACATACCAGAGACTATGACCAAGCAATTCTAATAAGAGTTCTAGAGAATAAATTTAACTTTGAAAGGTTTATGATCTGCCAGATCTGTCAACATGTCAACACTATAAATAAGGGTTTCTTGAAATAAACAAAGAGGCATATGAGAAAGAAAAAAGTGTAATTAATGTATAATCTAGTTAGAAGGTCTGATAGGAAGGTCTAGCCATAGCCGAGGTGTATTTTTTGAAGAATAATGACAAGGGTTTGAAAAAACCCTTAGGCCACAACTGCAGCTTTTGTTCAACCATTTTAGCCATCAGTGCACAGTTTTTACAGCTTTGTACAATTGTGTTTATGGAGAAGGTTGGCTGGACCTTTACCCCAACCCTTAGGGCAGAGCTGATGACAGCTCTTAACGCAGGGTGTTCTCAGTTAGAAACAAATTAGAAAAGTAAACTTTTCTTTGGAGTAACTTTGGAGTAACTTTTCTTTGGAGTAAATACATACCTGTGCATCCCTTATTCCTCCTCCCTTCCTGCTATGTTAATGGTAGGAGACACAACATTCACAAAAGCAACTGTTAATAAGTAGTTAATTAGGACTTGCTTGAATATACTAAGAAAATAACATTTTGCATAAAAGGGCAGTTAAGCCACACTAGGAAAGAGAAACAAAGAAAAATCTGGAAGTTACTTAAAACTTCACAACTCATCTCAGAACTCCTGAGAGCTGGCACATCCATTTTCTGAAAGCTGCTGCAGGTCCAGATCTTCTGCGAGTGGTTCTCAAATTCATTTCAGGTAATCCCATCAAATTCAATGGATTTACCTATGGTTCACAGACAGTGCCATGGATGCATAGCTGTTTTATAGCGACCTAATCCACAACCATCATTAAGAAGTCCAGTCCTGCCTTCATTTTTCCCTCCTTATAGTTCAGCCCTCTCCTCCCCTCACACTTTTATTACTACTTTATTATTACTTATAATAATGGTAATTCATGAAACGTACTTCTGTTTAGTTTAAACTATAGGAAACTTCTCATACTGTCATTTTTCAGGCATTAAGTGGTAAATATTTTGCCCATATTAGATGGGGCAACATTACATATTATCTGATGTCATGTTATTAGCCCGCAAAATATCATTTTAATCTGAAAACTAAAAAAATCCTTGAACAGCAATAGATATTTTGCATTCCTGGTGAACCTGCAAAGTACAATACAGTGGAAGAGACAGTGTTTTTCTGTTATAAAGATCGCTTTTTCTCAGCAGTCCAAACAGAGCATGAGACAACAACCACAGGCTGTAATTACTTTGAACTGCATTTGAGATAATGCCTGCCTGATGAAAGGTTTCCTCTCTATAGCTGCTAAATTATCTTAGTGCTTGGCTAATGTTTTATTAAATATGACAAAAATAAAGCTCATCAATACTATAACTCAGAAGCTCTACTTGCAGAAAAGTTACTTTACCTTCATTAGAAACTATGGTTCTTTTCCATAGAGGGAAACCTGGACAATTTTTAATCAACTTGTGTAAACTTATTAATTTCAGTTAAATCTCACTGGAGTTGATCAAAGGGGAAAAAATGAAAGGGAAAATGATAGAGGGGGTGTCTTGAAACTTCCTTTCAAATGACAGTCCCCCCTGTCCCTCAAAACAAACAAACAAACAAACAAAAACAAAAAAAAAAAACACCTAGCAAAGGAAGTTCAACATCAATTCCAACCTTGCCCGGAAGGATTTTGACCCTCTAACTGTGGTTTTCACTCTCTCACCAATCAGGAACTGGGTACAAAAGAGGATACATTTTGTCCCTACGATACTCATTTGTGATAAAGGACACACAATCTCCTGAAATTCTTCCTGGGAAATAGTTATTATATCCAAAAGCAAGTAGAGAATCCACAGAAGGCTGAGAGCAGCTGAAATCACAGCAAAGTAACAAGATATTCGCCTGAGAACTGAACCCAACATATTACATCTTGTGAAGGCAACACAACTTTTATTATTTAAAATATGAACGGTATTTCTAGTCTTCCTCTTGAATCAAGCTTATAACTTAGTAATTTTGCTTTTGAGTATAAGACAAAAACACTTTCTTTAAAGCAAAATGATCCATTCCCAATTTTTTTTTATGTTTTGATATGAAAGACATGAGCACATTTCTTTGTTTGAACCAATAATGTTATTATTTTAAGTATTATTAGACTGCCAAGCTAGCAGTCAATTATTTGCACTGTCTGACACCCAGGTTTGTCAATAGCCTGGAGTAATTTTTTTATTTGCAGTTCCAAAATAAGCATTGTGTAATTGCTGGGTCTGCAGAGAAGGCTGTCTGCTGAAGCATACTTGATGACGGCAGGAGAATCACATACAAGCTGTGGCAAAAATATCCTGCAGGTGGAAAAAGCCTTTCCAGAGTATCACTGCTGCGTTGGGGGTGTTTAAACCGTTTGTATCAGAGGAGGATCATGCATCAGCATTTTCTAGTTCACATGCAAGCATTCATTGACCCTTCAATTAATACAGCTTACTGTGAACCTCAGTCTTGAGAAAACATTGCCTTTTAAGAGATGGAGTTTTAGAGAAGCTAAACTTCTTTTTTAAGAAGCTAAACTTTTTCATCTTCTAAGCTTTAGAAGAAGAAAAAGAATGGGGAAAAAAAGCATGACAAAAATAGGCATGTTGCCAGGTTTTAAAAATTAGTAGCCCAAATCAGTTTGAACAAGATAGATCTTAATGAACTTACCTGGGGTAGGGTGAGATCCAACAACAATAGTAACGTCTGATGACTGTAAACAACCGATGCTAGTTTTATGCCCATCTCATGGCACGCAGTGATTTAAATACTTTTGATTTCATGAATTCCTGATAAAGGTTAATAACTTTTTTTTTTTTTTTTTGCATATCCTTATTCAATTCAGCATTGTATTACTTCACAGACCAATAAATCTCCCCTAAATCACTTTTGCTCTGAAACTCTAAGACAGGTTTTCATGTAAAAAAATCCATTTCCCTACTAGAAACTAGAACAAAATCTAGATCTAATAAGAAGGAGGCTTGTATCCTTTCCTTAGAAGGCCGATTTTATCATATTAGGAAAACTAGAACCACCGCTGTAATGATGAATAATAAAGAATCTACATTTTTCAATTGCTAACTGGAAATTCATTGCTACAAAGGATATTCTAAAGAAATAGAAAGGTCAATAACAGATTGGGGAGTGGCTGGCTTTACCCATTGCCACTGCTGCACTAATATTCCAAAGTAATGGTGATCTGCTTGTGTGCTACAACAGGAATGCAAGGCTTCAAACACTGATGTATTAGCAGTGACTGACAGACTGTTAACACTATGGACAAGATTTGCTGAGTACCTCTGCTCAGAGCAGCTACACAAGCAGCTACACATTTGGTAGAAGTGTGCAATTTTAGGGCAGTTAATCTTATGAAATATATTAATGTCAAGAGAGATAACTCAAAAAATAGCCAAGACATTATATCAGAAGGATAAACTTTGAGTCCAACTCTCAACTAAGGTAAAACAGGACATACTTACTCATTTTTCATGGTTTCATTCTGTAATTTCATTTAGAAAGCAGATAAACTAAGCTATTTTGCTCGCTAGAGACAAGGCATGGATGAATTTGATAGTGTACCTGTAAAAACTAGATAAGCTTGCAGATTTTGACTATACCACCTGGTTGCAAATGGGTTTAATCCGTCCATGACCAAAGCCTCAAGATTCTAAACATTTCTTATTGCTATAGGCATGTTTGACTAGGAAACTAATCTAGGTATATTAGGAATTCACCTGCAACAAATAGAAAAGCTATGATACTACTACCACAGTAAATATTACACATCATTTTATTCTTATACCTTCATGAACCTGAAAATAAGAGATGGTGCAAGAAGAGTCACCAAGATGAATCATTTTCTAACATAAGCAGTCATCCGCCAGTTGGATAATCCTTTTGAGATAGTTGCACGAATTGATTGTCCGACACTGTAATTTGAGCATGGCTCAAACCTCTAATTCAGTTTCACATCATCTAGGTTTCTCTTGAGCAGTTTATCTTTTTGCCTGTCAGTGGCTGTCTGCTACAGGTTCTTCATCAGTGCGCACAGTGCTAAGCAAAGTACTGCACACGCAGAAAACCTCATTGCAACAGAGAGCTTCACAGATCTGAAAATAAGTGTGGGGGGAATAATTTACTTGGTTTCTTTTAAAGAGATACAGACTTTGTTGTAGCAGAACTACTGTGCTGGTGCTTCAAAACAGCTTAAACTGCTTTCCATCAGATTGCATATATATTTAATTAAAAAATATTTTTTCCCAGAACAAATATCAGAACCTAAACTCTAAAATAAGCCATGGAAAAATTACAGGGTGCAAAAGAAAGCTCAGACAAACATATGGGTTCTGACATGGGTGCAGAGAGAAAACATATGGCTATTATAGCAAAAGATATTGACCGGATTCTGACATGTTTTGATTATAACAAAACGCTTACTCAGTTTGAAAACAAGCTGTGTGCATACTTTTACACAGGCACCCTTCTTTGTGGCAATTAAAATTAATTGATATTAACAAAAGTGTGAGTCACACAGACCACATAAGACATACAGCACTATGAACTTCTCTTGTCTATGCAAGGAACACAGACAGCCAGATGTCTGCTGGCACAGACAAGTTAACTCCAATGAAAACAGCAGGCATCTCTGGATTGAAAACAGAAAGCAGTTCTCTGCTGAAAGCTACAGCAAGTGAGGCAGGATCAGCATTTGAACAGGTCCACAAAACCAGAGTTTGCTCCCTGGCTAGACAGGGTGTTTGGAAATACCAGTATGTATGGAGATTATTCAGTGAATTTATTAACTTTAGATGAAATTTACAGCATGTGCTGCTATTTAAATAGTTACACTTTCCTGAACAAACAATTCTCTTAACTGTATCTATCAAAACTCTACATGTGCTGAGAACTATTTTCCGAAGAGTTATTGTAGTACCTAACACAAATAAAAGAGCATTAATAAATAAAATGTAGTTTTACTAATGCTTTTACTTGATTACAAGCAGTGTTACTACTTGGATTTCTTTGATATCCAATTTATATTCTAGACAGAAGTTATTCATAGTTACTTCTATAATTTCTTATTGCTGTAACTGCACACATCTCACATAAATTAATGCCCATCAATGCCACAATAGTCTCTGTCACAGGCATTTCTTCCATATTGTGAATTTTAAATTAGGACACCAACACTAAGAATACGACCAAAGTCAAATGATATCTGTTCAGAGGAAAGATCATAATCCTTATCTGCCAAATTCTAGGCTAAAAGTATAATTTAATAGCATTTCTCTATTTGGTTTTGTTTGTTTCTGAAGGTCAGGTGGAAGATTCCTAATTATATGTTTAAAATTCAAACTATTTGGGTTTCAGACTTTTTCTATTTATCAAGTTATGTCACACACAAATCCAGTAATTAGTCAAATTCCAAGGTGTTCTACTTAATATATTAACATGATAATATCAAATTCAATGAACCAGCATAAAAAAGAACTATATATTATCACTGTTTTTTTAAACAATGAGTGAACTATACCTATAATCTTTCTGCCAGAAGTGTCAGGAGACACAGGTATGCTAAGCAAATCTTCCTTTATAATAGGACAACATTCTTTTTTTTTTTTTTTTTTTTAAAGGAGTAAATTGGTCTAAAATTCCAATAGTAACCATAACTCTAAAGTGGAGATAAATGCTCCACTTTTATTGCAGTAAATTACTGCAGTAAATATTACCAACAGTCATCATATTTTTTCCTCAAGTGAGTTGATCTGTGCAATTGGTTCATCCTAGAATAGGGCGTTATGGAGAGTCCCTCTCACATACAGGCAGAATAAACTCCTTTGAAACGGACCCAATACATAGCTGCCTCCACAGCATCATATCAGAGGAACAGGGTTTAATGTCACTGTTCTATCTATGTACTCTAGAAGTGAATTACAACGAAATTTTAAGATTGAGACATTGATGTGAAACTGAGTCACTTCTAATTATGGAACTCCACACTGAAAGACATCAGCTGTGCAGAGCACCGGCCATTCACCATTGTTACAGAACCCAGTATAGAGAATTTTGGGCTCTGTTGACTCATTTTTCAGAAAACAAGACACTGATACCATCACACAAAGTAACTGTTGAGAAGGCACTGCTATTCAAATTTCTTTCTTCAGTAGGGAATGCTCTAGCCATAATAATTACATACACTTATGGGCTGCTGTGAATTAGATCAAAGAACAATTTTATTGCAATCTACTCTCTAATTTAGAGTACACAAACAATCATGCACTTGTGTACAGCGATAGGGTAATTAATGTATATCATAATTAACAGACATTTGCAATATAAGAGGAACCTTTACATGATATGCATCCTGTAACTCACTATGCTTAGAAAAAAATCACAAACATTTGTTAGACTTGATCTCATTTAGAGAATTCAGACTCATTCTCTTAATTAAAATCACAGCTCTCCTGACAATTTTCTATTCTTTATCTGAGTACTGTTTCTACCATAAGTTATTATGCTCATTTCAAAACTCACTGGTCTATAGATTCTACAATTTCCACTATATTTAGCCTTTATCATCTTTCAGTGTTTACTTCGAACACCAGCATTTTGTCCAAGAAAATAACAAACACAGACAACTGATAAACTTTGAAGAATAGTTTGTGTTTTCAGCTTATGGAATATTAGACCATAATGGGTTATTAAGACACTTTGCACTCTCCATAAGGATGGATGCTGAAGCATTTCCCTGTCTCTCTGGCCCCTTCCTTCAAAAATTTTCTCTTACTCATGCCAATTTGTCAGTCAATTCCTTAACTGCCTGCTTAGCCATGAGCTCGATGCTTTCTTATTCCTTCTCCTGGGAAATGTATGTTTCTTATGGCATTAGTTATCCATCTAATGAGAGAAAAGTTGGGGAAACAATTCATCGAAGTTTTTCAATATTTACCTCCTATCCAAAACAAAGACCCACCTCGACCTTTCTGTAGCTATCATAATTAGCTCTTACTTGGCAAGCATGCTCCTACTCTTTCTATGAAATCCCCACATTTTCTCTTTTGTTTACATTTTACCTTTAGCCTACTCCTTTGTAAATATATAAGCTTCCTTGCCTACAACTTGGTATAGTTCTTTCTCAAAACTTATATATATTTTTTTCCCCTATCACCTCATTTCCAGTATCCTCCACTGCTATTCCACTTGTTCAGACTATTGGTAACAACTGTATCAAGTGACACGTTTTGTAACCATATTTCCTTAATTTGTTTCAAATGCATAATGCTCAAAAGTGTGTATAACATTTTGTTCCTTCAGTCTCCAGTTTATGTTACAACTTCGTCTAAATCACAATTTTCTAAGTTTACTGAATTATTGTTCCTTTTCTTTAAAATATTTGGAAACACCTAAGTAAATTCACTTCTTTTTTGAAAGCAAAATAACTGTTGCAATTAAGGAAAAGATAAAGATGCAAACCCAGTGTGGTTTACCCGTGTGTGATGTACTACTGAATTTACGATGCCTGCAGTTTTCCTAAAGAGACTGGCATTTTGCATTGTTCATATGCTACTGTTCTTACATCTGGGAAATCCTCCTCCTGCCCTGCTCCTTGCAGCCCCAAGTGCAACAAGGCTTTTCCAAGCTCTATTCACATGCTGGCTTCTTTTGGGCAGCCATGAGAGATGAACTGCAGAGTTCAGGATATCTGCTGCCCATTTGATACTTTCTATATGTGCCTCTGATAACCACATTTACTACAGCTCTGTTGTTCCAAAATACCCTCGCATCCTTAAGTTAGGTGTGCTTTAAACAAAAGCTTCTAACTCATGTCAAATGATTTTAGCAAGTAACCACAATTTATCTTAAAGTCAGTGTTTACCTGGAGTTATACCAAATCACTTTTGATTATATATAAACCTATGCCTGATATGAGTGAAACATTTGCTCATTGTGGAGCTTATTCTTGGCTGGCATAAATGAGCTAGTGCCATTGAAGATAACAGCACCATGCCAATTTATGTAAAGTTCATCCAGTTCTTTAATGGTACCTAAACTACAGATAATAGAGGCAACTACTTATGGCAACACAGCCTGCTGTGCGACTGGCCAATCTGAGTATATTTTACCTAGTTGCACTGTAAGTTGCCATTCAAGATCAGGTACCCTTTATGAGCCAGGTTCTTAAAGTGAAAGTGGCTTATCCCCGTTTAACTCATCACATCATACACACTGAAACCAAGTAAGTACACATTCCCATGCAGTAATGGAAAAGTTGAATTATGAAAATATTACATGGTATAGACATACTTTGAAAAACAGATATATTTTAGGTCAATATTAAATGACTTTCCAATTGTCTTAGACAATCAATAAATTACCTAGAAGTTCTCCCCACTGTGAATATTTGAGTAATTCCTATGATTAACTAGTTCACATCAGTTTATTCAGGACAAAGTTTTTTTAAAAAATAGCAAATATATTAATTTTAAAACAGACAGTAACAGAACAAGACACAGTTGTTTTCTGTAATTCACCTTGAACCCTTGCAGTTTTACTGCATGGTCAACAAAAAGGCATGGCCATGATGCTGAAAGTGACTCTGCTTCTGAAAGTACTGCATTGTGCCCCCCAGGCCCTTATACTGTGCAAGTCAAGAGCTTGTATCTCTTCCACCACTGCGGGCCCACTTTCATCTTTATACTGATGTAAAAGTCAGCGAGTGCTCCCAGCTACTATCATCATGGTCTAAAGCTGTAGCATTTTAGGCATGATGTTTCTCTACCCCTCATGGACTTGCTTCCTATAGCTCTTTCACTGACTGCTACACTCACTACGTGTCCATCATCCTGCATTCAGCTGTACGAGACCTAAAACATAACTTCATTTCACCAAATTTTTCTTCCATTCAAAATATATCATCTTATTTTATTGGGGCTCTTTATGAAACCATAATGATTCAAAAAGCTATTGTCAGAGTACATGGAAGTATAATACTACATAGGTGTACATTTTTCTGGAAACCAAGATTCATAAACAAACATAATTTGAATCTATACAGCAACCTGAAGACCTAAATAAAATAATATTCAGTAATGAGAACCATTACAATATTCAAATAGAACAAATAATACAACTACGCTTCCACAAGCCTGAAAATGTCAAAATCCAATTCAGAAGAATGAATTGTTTCATACCAGAAAGATAGCAAGGAAAGATATATTTCACCTTTGTGGGATTGCCAATTGTGTATTTTTATATTGCATATGGTAAAATAGAAGAAATATCATATTTTTCCATTCATCCTCATACTTATCAGTAAATTAACACACTTTTTTTACATATTCTTTTTATCTTAGATACAGTTGCAATAATATGAAAAGACTTGGAGAACAACTTGCAGTGGATAGGTTCTATATCTTCAAGATACAGACACCAAGAACTCTTAAAAAAAAAAAACCTCTTTAATGCCAATTTCACCTAACTATAAAGAGCAGATGTATATTTGAAAACTAGACACTTAAATTCCACATGAGTGTTAAATTGGTACTATCTTGGAAATTCATCCTCTGCTGTCAGCTAACCTGGATGCCCAAGAAATTATTTTAACTGCTAAAACTCCACAAAATTTGTGTTCCATTCCTCTTGGTGCAGAGGAGTGAAGTGCCTGAACACTACATATTCTTAAAAGCATACATATGTAAATTAATAAATAGATGTCCGTACTAGCAAATATGGGTATTAAAACAACAAGCTGTCCGAGTTACTTTCCAGAGAATGACAAAATGCAGGAAATCTAAATGCAGGAAATCTAAATGCAGGGCACAGTGAGATGTTAGTGAAACGAGAATATTTTAAGAACTTTTTCCAGAAAAATTCCACCCTACTCACTCTCCTCATTTTAGCCACTTAGAATTAAATAGACTGACCAAATTGGTCTTCATTCAGGCAACCCTGGAAAGCAGCTATTATGATAAAAAGTACAGATAAAGTCTCACAAAAGTACCCAATTGTCTACCAGGGAAAAACAATTTTACTTCCACATGTTCTTTATGACTGATACAATGTACCGCAGCAATCACCTCACTCACCCCTGAAATGCGGCTTTCCCAAAGAAAAGTACAAGCTTTAGCTTAATAGAGTTCACACAACATTACACAATGATTGCACTGTTATTTACATTTCTAGAAGAGAAAAATGGAGATTCTACACTTTCAAAATCATAAAAAAAGGGAGAAAGAGGTAAGAATATTCTAAATTCTTCTACTACAAATCAACCTTTCTAGGTTTATTGTTTTCCTCTCTATTCCATTGTAACATTCTCATCAATTGCCTGGCTCTTTTAGACATAAGCTTAAGGACCAAATTTCACAGTCTGAATAGAAGATAATCTTTGATATAGCAAATCCTGCTGTAGAGAATAAGAGGAGTTTTTTGTGTGTGTGTTTTCTGTTTCATTTTTCTTCTTTCATCAACACCTATTTTACATTTAGATTCCCCTCCTGCTGAGCATGCAATTTAAAATCATTGTCTGACAGTTTTTTCCTTTTTTTTTTTTTTTTTTCTTTTTTCCAGTTGTGAGGATTCTCAGTGACAGCTGAATATACATTTTATATTACCTTAAGGGCATCCTATTTCTTAAAATAAAGCAAGAGGAGGCAAGAATAACACAATAGTTGTAGAGAAGATTTGGCTGTGCTGCACTGGTGGGAATCTGTCCAGTCAGATTGGACATGGGCCCAAGGTCCACTCATGAAGTGTTGAATTTTGCCACCCAAGAAAGCTTGATAAAGTTTCCCATGCCTCAAGTACAAGAAACTCTCACAGCTTTCGTCTGTGAAAGCTGATGTCTGAAGTGCATTTCAGTGGAAGTTGAGACTGCAAACAAGTGAGCACTGAAATTTCAGCTGGACAGTAGTGACCTTTTATGAACTAATTTATTTACAGCTATTTAACGGATAGAATATGACCTTATATATCTAATATGAAAGGCTTCTGGAACCTCTCAAAAAGTATGTTGGAAGGTTGGAGCAATTCCTCAGGTGAGATAAAATATTAATGAATATACCTAAATTGAATATACATGATGAATAGCTAATTCTCAGTACAAAACAGCTCCTACTGGCCGTTGTCTCCAGGCACGTGGAGAACAAGAAGGTGCTCAAGAGTAGTCAGCATGGATTCACCAAGGGGAAATCTTGCTTGACTAACCTGAAAGCCTTCTATGATGGAATGACCAGCTGGATAGACGAGGGGAGAGCGGTGGATGTCGTCTATCTCGACTTCACCAAGGCTTTTGACACCGTCCCTCACAACATCCTTCTGGGCAAGCTCCGGAAGTGTGGGATAGATGAGTGGACAGTGAGATGGATTAGGAACTGGCTGGATGGCAGAGCTCAGAGGGTGGTGATCAGAGGTGCAGAGTCTCGTTGGAGGCCTGTAACTAGGGGTGTCCCCCAGGGGTCAGTCCTTGGTCCAGTCCTGTTCAATTTATTCCTCAATGACCTGGATGAAGGCCCAGAGTGCTCCCTCAGCAAGTTTGCTGATGACACGAAACTGGGAGGAGTAGCCGATACCCCAGAGGGCTGCGCTGCCATCCAGAGGGACCTGGACAGACTGGACAACTGGGCGGTGAAAAACCTCATGCAATTCAACAAGGCCAAGTGCAAGGTCCTGCACCTGGGGAGGAATAACCCCAGACACCAGTACAGGCTGGGGACTGACCTTCTGGAGAGCAGCTCTGCGGAGAAAGACCTGGGTGTCATGGTGGACGACAAGGTGACCATGAGGCAGCAGCGTGCCCTCGTGGCCAAGAAGGCCAATGGGATCCTGGGGTGCATTAAGAAGAGCATCTCCAGCAGGTCGAGGGAGGGGATCCTGCCCCTCTACTCAGCCCTGGTGAGGCTGCATCTGGAGTATTGTGTCCAGTTCTGGGCTCCACAGTACAAGAGGGATGTGGAGCTGCTGGAGAGAGTCCAGTGCAGGGCCACAAGGATGATCAGGGGCCTGGAACATCTGCCCTATGAGGAGAGGCTGAGGGAGCTGGGCCTGTTCATCCTGGAGAAGAGAAGGCTGAGAGGGGATCTAATCAGTGTCTATAAGTACCTCAAGGGAGGCAGTGAGGAGGATGGTGCTGGCCTCTTTTCAGTGGTGGCCACTGACAGAACCAGAGGAAACAGCTGGAAACTGAAGCATCAAAAGTTCCACATGAACTTAAGGAAAAAATTCATAACAGCGAGGGTGACAGAGCCCTGGAACAGGCTGCCCAGGGAGGTTGTGGAGTCTCCTTCTCTGGAGATCTTCAAAATCCGCTTGGACGCAGTCCTGTGCCACGTGCTCTAGGTGACCCTGCGTGTGCAGGGGGGGCTGGACTAGATGATCTCTAGAGGTCCCTTCTAACCTTGAGCATTCTATGATTCTATGAAAAAAATTTTGATAGCAGCACACAATAGATAAGCCTGCATGGAAGTAAAAAGTTTCTCTCTTTCTCATACCTCAACTGCGACTACTTGGAATAACTTCTGTTTTTGTTTGTTTTTCCACATAACATACTCACCTCTAGTAATCAAATGACTGAACTTCACAAAATACTTTGGAATAGCTGTAATTCTGATCTCATCTACAGTAGGATATTTTTAAAGGATTTTTTCTACATTTACTGATACCAACTGGGAGGAAAATACAGCTAACAACTTCATACTTCTAACGGACTTCATTTTCCACAAGAACGCACAGCATCCCTATTTCATGCTATATTACAAATATGATAGCAAGTATGCATACATAAATTATCCAGTTTACCTCTATCAAGTTAACTGGAGTTTTTAAAAAAACTTTGAGTTCATAACAATACTCACTTAATGGTGTCCTTCCAATTAACTATAAACACTTTCATCTCTGCTATATAATGTGAATAGAACTAAATATGGACAAACCAGTTTTGTTAAAATGTCTCTTCCTATCCTGAGTCCTAGCAGTGAATCTAAGTGGCTGCTAAGAGGCTGGTGACGTAGTCCCTGTATCCCTCCCAAGAGAAGCATCAGTACAGCTTTTGAATTTCTTGTGCTCTGTTGGCTTTGATCCAGAAACATCCAAAAGCCCTGGATAGCCACCTCTATGGATATTTGAGATTGCCACATGTCAATTCCAACAGTTACTTATTTTAGAGGGATTATGTTACCTACATTAATGCTTCAACAATTCATGTCAATGGGCTGCAAAGCAACTGAGAAAATGCTGTAGAACAAGTGGAAAACAGACTACTTCAGGAATCTAGACATCTCAGCGCTGTTTCCCCCTCTCCGAGTTTTTTCATCACAGAATTCCTAGACTGGATGATTGAAAGATGTAAATAACTCTGTTCTCTGGAAACAAGTTAAGGAAAGGAAGATGATGTGATCACAACAGAAAGGAGAAATACGCCCATTATGCTACTACGGAACATACAACTAATCATCTTCCATACGGGTGTGCAGGGCCATGCTCTTAGTGACAGCCTGAGGCTCCACTTCTGTCAAGCAGTAGCACAGGAGGCTGGTTACAATTTGGTATCATTTTATGGTTCATCTATGGCTAAGGGGAATGGCCAGGGAGCAAGAAAAAGTAGTTTGAAATTTTTAGCTAGTGCCAGAAAGTCAGCCGTCTTCAGCCACTGTGGAGATGTGCAGAAGTGTAGCAAAGATGCAGGCAGAAAGTGAGAGGCACACAAACATACCAAAGGTAACAGCACACCTGCTCTACACATGGAGTGTCATCTATGACCCTTTCCACACAAAACCATGCTGTGGTAGTTCTGAACACTAATGCTATTAAGAATAAATGTATGTCTTGCTAAACACAATGGGAAAGCCCTTTTGCCAAGATGATGGAAACCATAATTAAGAAAACTGTACATGAACATCATTACTCTGTAAAATACTTCCTAACTCTGCTTAAGCACAAAGATGACAACTAAAGCACACCTAAAGTTTCATTTTAAAGCACAGCAAATAGTTTTTTCCTTTGTTTACAAAATAGCAGCCTTTCAAGCAGGCAACTCTCTTCTCTCACTTGAGCTTCTTGAGGGATTCCCTTTTATTTCCCGTAGGGAGACACCAGCTTGCTATACTGCAACACAAGTAACGTGGGGCACGGTAGCCTCCGAGCAGCCTCAAGAATCTCTACATTACACATACAGAATAGAGAACTTCTTACCCAGGCTGTTCTCCACATTTTACTTAAGCTCTGGGCAGGGAATCCCTTAAGGGCACAGTGATATGAGAAAGATATATACATGAGGGTAGTGCTTGCAAAAGAAGTGTATGTCAAATGGAAGGGGAAAAAGAAAAAAGAAAAAAAAAAAAAAAAAAAAAAAAAGGACAGTAGTCCCTATATCGTTAGTAAGAATTCTGGTCTCTAGAGAGTAAAAAATTCTACTAAAAATATTTTAAACTTCTGATACATTTTAAAACATTTTTTGAAATAGCTGTATTTCTTGTTCTGCCTGTTCTTGTATCTGCCTATAGCCTCCCTTTGCAGCTTGTATCTCTTTCTCCACACTTTGCCCTCAGTGGATCTGAATGTAAATTCAATGATAATACCCTTCCCCTCTGCCCTGTAGATGGACAGAGATAGCACTGGCATCTAGTGAATTGAAATATGTGAAATCTAGTGAATTTGAAAATTGAACCGAAAAAATGCAATACAATATATTAAAAAGATTGAAGTGCTTTTCCATAAAGACTGCTTTTCGTTAACTGCAACTAAGTATTTTACTGAGAAAATTATGTGGAAGTCGCACACTTTCAGCACTGGGCCTGGAGTTCTTTCTCAGTTTTCCTCATAATACATGTAAGATAACAATGAACAAGTCGAGAAAGACTAAAGACTAAAGGACACGATAAAAGAAACTATACAACAGGCTTTCATATACTCTTTGGGCTTGCAAAACTGGTTTAGCAAATGGCAAAGCCACAATTCAGGCAAGTGCTTAGCAGAGAAAATTCCTAAAATATTGCATCATGATTTCAACTTCGATTCAGCAAGCAACATGTCTATGAAATTTCATATATCTGTAACTAAACTTGAGAAAACATTAAACAATTTCTCTGTGTTCTCTCAACATAGCAGAGTCCAATGTCTAAAAAAATAAAAATACATATTCTAGTTGGTAAAAGCAAAAATCACCTGTGAATAGTTTAAAATGCAAATTCAATTCCTACTGGTCCAAAAGGTGTTCATCAGTTTTGAAGATAAGTACGCTATTTAAAAGAATTTTATCCCTATTCCCCTCTTCCCAAACACATTTCTAATTTTCCTTTATAGATATTTTTGCTAGATTAAAATAAAGTGATTTTTCTTCTTCTTTTTCAAAGTTTTATTTTATTTTTTAACATAATGTTTTATAAGCTGAGTAAGTATTTTGCAGGCTTGAGTATCAATGATACTTGTATATAATTATCCCATAGAAAAAGTGTTTATTTGGCAGGTTGTGCAGCTTCCTACGTGCCAAAGACACTGTAGAATAAATCAGATATTATTTAATTAGTCCCACTCAAATAAAGCTTAACAGAGCAAAGATTTCCAAGCAAGCGCACTTGCTGGAATTCATTAGTCTCTCTGTATGTTGCAGATGTATTTAAGATAAACAGAAAACCAAGCACCAGCCCTTAAAACACAGTAACAGTACAGATAACAGTAAGAAAGAACTCAATAAAACACCATAAAAAGAAGAATACTGTAGACAAAAAAAAAGTGGTCACTCTGTTCTTATACTTTTATTACTAGAAGGTCAGATTCAACTGTGGTTTTAACTTATTAACACATAACATATTTATTAAATAGCACTTCTGTGCTTTAAGCATGTATTTAATGCTAATTCTCATATATTTTGAGGATGAATATAATAAACAGCCTTAGTTTCACAATAGTATTGTCTCTACAAGGAAAATGTGCCATAGAATTCACTTAGGAATATGGTGACTGATCCTGTATCTATTGAGATTCCTAGATTTCACTCCAAAGTTTCTGGCATGCAGTGAGCTTGCTTGAAGTGGCAAGTCTCATTTTCTTAAGGAAAAGCACTGGGGATTTGGACCTCATTTTGTGAGCTGCATGCATGCAGTTGCTCTTCGGTTAGTATAAGCTGTACTCTATGAACAAACTTTGTTACAGACAGCAATTCTAACCACATACAAAAATGTCTGCTGTCACTACGCATGCACAAATACTCTGCATTATGTTATTATTTGTGAACCCTCTAGACTGGCATAAAAGTGTTAATTAAAATTTACATTACTCAGAAGTTGAACTTACTCATTTCATTTATAACAAAATTTAAAAAGTTAACTTGTTTATCTTCTCTAATCAGTATAATTTTTTCAGTTAAATTGCTAACACTAAATAACCTTATTTAAAAAGAAAGATTAATCTGTAACATTAATAGTGGAGATCAAACAGCCACTAATATATCACCTCACTGAATATATACGCGCAATATTGAGGGAGCATTAATGGAAAAACTACAGCAGTTTCTCTCTCTTCCCCCAAAATATACATGCCCGAGTTTCTTATCCAGTATTTGCTTCACACATATATTAGTTCACTTTCAAAAGACAATATCCTATTAGCAATAATATACCTTTTCCACAGAATTCAATTCTATATGTATGTATGGAAAAATAACAAGTTTCTTGAATTTTATAGAACAATAATACTAAAAAGGTGCAAAAAAAAATCAGAAGAAACTGACAATCAGTGCTTAGTATTTATGATGGTCCTAGTCCTACTTTCAGACTCTCATCTCATTAATACTTCCTTCATATACTTGTTACTGGGACTGCTCAAGAAAATGAAGTTTCTTCTTGTTAGTCAGGTTTGTTCTGCTTTCACAGCAATATTCTCTGGTGAAAGGAATAGGCTGCCCAGAGAGGTTGTGGAATCTCCTCCTTTGGAGATCTTCAAAACTTGCCTGGATCCCACCTTGTGCCATGCGCTCTGAGTGTCCCTGCTCGAGAAGAGGGCTTGGACTAGTTGATCTCTGAAGGTCCCTTCCAAACTCAACTATTCTGTGATTCTGAGAGACTTCTTTTAGTACAGCTTAATTTTACCTTTATGATTTCAGTGTCTCCATTTGTATCAAACAAGGGACAAAACAACTGAAATTCAATTAATTAGTTGATGTATGAAAATAACCATGGAAGGGTAACATAATTACCGCTCTTCCAATTATCCAGTAAATATTAAAAACTGCCCATTCTGGAAGCATCCTATAGGAAAACTGCAGAGGATATTGAGCATGTGGATATGAGAAAGGGTGTGTACACAGTAGTATACTATTCACAGTAGAGTACCAAGTACAATAGAGTATGAAGTAAATTTGTTTTCAAATTCGTAAAAGCAAAGCCCAGAAAAGCCACAATAGTGCTGTCTTAGTATTAACTATACTTGTTACACAAAGAAATTGGATTGCTGCTTGTCACATAGGAAGTACTTAGTGGATACATAGATTTAAAACAGTCAGAAAGCCTAATAAATTTTTTTTCTTATTTTCTTGTCAAAACAAAGAGACAATTAAAAAGCATACTTATAATATTTTATCTACATCTGCTGCCTCTGTGTTGAGTCATCTGGTGTTTATACAATAAGAAGCAGAAGAAACCATCTGATAAAGAAAAGCTCCAAATATTCGTGTTTCTCAATGATATCCAAATGTTTTAGGCATAGCCATATCAATGTGTCTGATCCAATAGTTTTCTTGTAAGTTATAAAATACAAAAGTGAAACGATGGGAGCACCTGTGTGCCATACTACCATATAAATGAATATATACCTTTCTTCCATACAGTTCAGTTTTTCTCTAGAGATTAAAAATTAAGGTATTTTGTACAATAATCAGATTATTTTCTGTTACAAAAATCCTCTTTGTGCTGGAAGCTGTGTCTCTAGCTACTTACCATTAAAAAAAATAATGTTTTGCATCTGATGTAGATAATCCTCAAAAACCATTGACTGTGAAAGACAGTCCTATTTGATTTATCCCTAATAAATTAAAATAACTTAAGAAGGAACAAAGGTAATTGATCCAGTTAAGTTGTACTAAACTCAGAGTCTGAAGGGGAGATGTAATCAAGGTGTTCCAAATTATTGATCCTCAAATTTGCTATACATTCTTCCATAATGGAGCAATCTAAAAACATAGCTTAATTGCATGATATTTACAAACAGCTTAAATCAGGAAGACTTTGTATCAGGAACAGTCAAGAATCTCAACTTTCGTAGTAATATAAGGGGCAGATGGAGGGAATAAATTCAGATCCTTAACAGCGATATTCCCAGTTAGATTAATATTTCTTTGGTCTTATAACAAAACTTTAACCTCATCGTGTCTGAGAAAGTGACTGATTTACAGACACTGACACATTTTGAAGGGAAATAAATATACTTAAAGAGTAGCAAGCTTTTTATTCAAACACTTGTGCTGATTACACTTAGATGCCAGCGGCATCTTCCTGCAGGACAATATCATAGCAAATTGAGCTTCATTCCAAAAGTTAACTTATGAAAAACCAACATACACCTTGCCTGTTTTGAACAAACCTAGACTCATTTCTAAAATCAGTGATTGAAAAGACAGAATTTTTTTTTAAGAGTTCACTAGACAGATCCAAATTCAGAAGCTATTATACTGATCTAAATTTTTATAATGGCTGAGACATCCCTGCAGCTTTTAACCCTGAAAAAACAAAGATAGTCACAGGGAAACCCTGCTCATAAGCCAGCATGACCCATAAGAATCTAGGATGCTTTGACTGCTCTACCGGAAGAGCTCTAGTCTTTCCTTTCAACAGATAAGTCAGGAAATATTTCATAATTATAAAATATTTCAGAATCACAGATTTCTTCCTGTTACTGTTAGCAGTAATCTTATTTTGAATTAACAGAACTATGTAGCTTTCATCTTCAAAAAAAGTTGGGTCTAACCATCAAATTTAACAAGCATCCATTATTTAACGCATTCCATCAGCTCGAGGTCTATGCTGTTTTCCTTCTAAGTTTTTTTTCTACTTTTTCTGAAGGTCTGCATGCTAGGCAACTCAGGAGGAATGAAAACCATCCCACAGTCGCCATATGGGAACACCAAACCGACACATATTCCTGCATGCTGTGCTACGCTTGTTGTGGCAGGCAAAAGGGGAAGGGTCACTATGAACCAGCGGCACGATGGCACCAGGGAAGCGTGGACAGTTGTGCCTCCAGAGGCCCAGAGGTACTGCTATGATCACCCTCCTTTTTATCCAACTGATGTTAGCCTCCTGCTTCCTGCAGCTCTCAGGCTGTGCCTGAAAGGCTAAAGTGACCCAGGCTTCCTGTATTTTCATCCAGAAACAAAGCACACTCCACACTCCTGCACTGAAGTAATCAGCACATCTATTGCTTGTGACACCAGCTTTCTCTACTGCTGCTGCTGGCATTTGACCAAACTTTTCTTCCAGAAACTGACTGCTAGGGTAGTGAATAAAGTTAAAATTTTAATCACCCATTCCAAAAGTATTTCTACTTCTAGTATAGTGGCATTTTTTAAGCTCTGCTAGTGTGTCTTGAAACATTTGAATACATTAGCATATAAGTATCACAAGGTCATTAGAGAATGTAGGGGATGAAAGCAATTTTACCAAAATCTAAGAAAAACAAGCTAGTATAGTGCATACTATGTTAAAAAAAAAAATCCAAAAAGAATCTCTTGTAGGTATTTGATATATCTGTGTTACAGATAGCTCTGCTCTAAACCGCTATGGATCTTTGTCCAAATTTACTTTTAAAAGTTCCAGTATTATTTCTCACATATAGGCATAAGAGATCTCTGATAAAAATATTTAAAAGAAACATTATATTTTACTCTCTGTGCTATACTACAACAATTTACATTCCTCTACATTTCTGGTCAGCACAACAACAACAAAAAAGAAATACTCTAAGAGTACCGCTTAGCAACTAATACTAGTTACTAGACTGTGGTTGGGCTTTCACTGATAATTAATTCTACTCTAATATTAAGAGTATTTCAGCCAACAACTATACCACGTTAGAGGTACATACAGAGCTGTAGATCAAATCTATCTATCCAAAGCACCTTTAAGAATATGTAATACCAAACAGAAAATTCACTAGTAATAAAGAGAAAGCTCAGCATCACATTAAATTTTTTTTGAAGTTATTCAATTACTTCATCATTCATTTGCTTTCATTATTCTTCAAAGAGATTTTCAAAAAAATACTCCTCCCTTTTTGATCAGCACAGCAATCAACATTCACAAATTGGTAATTTATCACTAATATATGGAGAAACGGAGGTGGAAATTAATTCGAGAGGCATAAGAGTTTTCTTAAATTCCAGAATGTTTCACATGGTAGCTTCTCAAACTTCTGAATTTTCATACTGATGGACTAAGCAAGAGAGCTGGTATTTGCATTTTATAGGGCATCGATGTATACCATTAAGATGTAGAACAGACTGAAGAACTGCATGAAAGTATCTCAGGATAATATTTGTGCATGCATGGAGTTTTTTTTTTTTTTTTCTGGTTGTACTGAGAAAATAGCAGATTTGGTAGCAAGGAAATAAAATACAAACTTGTTGATGTATACTTAGGTGTATATATGTATATATAAATAACTGAAATTATATAACTTCAGTGGATGAAGACCCATTTCCTCTAATCTTGTTCCTTCAACAAACTGCAGGCAGTTGTACAAAAGAATGAAGCCAACTTGAAATATGCAAGGATATTTTACTATTTCTGCACTTCACTTTCTGAATTCTAAGGTGAGTTTATTAATGGACACAGTCATATAAAAAAATCAACTGTTTAAAAGAAACAAAAATGAGAAGACACACAAACACCCCAATGGCTTGCTACTGAATTACATATTCCATTACAGTACAATAAGTAATTTCCAATTTCACTGGACCCTAAAAGGATTGAAACAGTCAGAGATTTGTGTAGTGGCAGAGTTAGATGAAGTATTTTGTAGTGAATGATCCAATTATCTTGAGAAATGTTCCTAAAAGAGAATGGTTTAAAATATTTTTAAAATGCATTTTAGAGGTACTATTAAAATATCCCAAAAATATGTATATTAAACAAAGAGAGACAGAGACAGAAATATTCATAATAAAGTAAAGCCCCAGCAAGATGAGGGTTACTTTTAAAATAAATATTTCGTAATATTTAGAAAGCTGAGCTGGGTGAGGGTGAGAAACACTTTCTTTATAGATGCCTCTTGTGCATGAGCAGATATTGCGTATTTACATGTTTAATAGAATGTATTGAAGAGCAGAGGAGATTATGATAGGCCAATTATTATTAAACACTTTGCAATCGACATTTCCCCCCCACCCTTCCAGCTGCTGGAGAGTGATGAACATACCAAAAGTCTTTTGAAACCAGCTGAAAATGTCTATGCTCATTACACTTTCAAAAAAATCAGCCACACATTAACTTATTTTCATTTTTTTCTGAAGAGTTTCTGATTTTTAGATGTTTCCATATAACAGATAATAAAAACAGAATTAAGAAAGAAAAATTACAGATAAAATTCTAAATAATGTTATGTATTTATACAACTGAACTACAATCATATATATTCCTGCTTCAAATTTTAATAGCTGTTTCATGACAACTGTGAAACACTGGCACATAGAGTGTGCACCAAAGCATGCTTAAGTGCTCAAAGCATACTTTAAAATAGGCTGAATATGACGGAAATTTCATGTGAAAGGCTAAAATGCACTTTCTAGATAGGGCACCAGTTTGAATCAGATATATGTGGGCATAACTTCTTGGTCCTTGCACAGTTTCTTATTCCCTGTGACTACATAGCCTATAACTAGAATATTAGGAGGCTTGATGATTTTACAAACTACCAGGTGGGCAAAATGGAGCTGATAAATGTATTAGAGAAAGTTTTTCCAGTTCTCTTGGCATTAAAATAGCTGAGAAGTTATTCCTGTTTTGCCACCAATGACCAACAGGGGAAGTTACTTTTTGAGAGACAGTGAGTAAGAGAACAGAATCACAGAAATATCACCATGTAAGATGCTACCAACAGTACTTAACATATGTGATACTTCCCATATCATTTATCACTACCTTACAACAAAGGTGAATATACGATTTTTTAAATAACTGATAAATACACAAATTCTTGTAAAATAGCTGAAACATAGGATGCATAGCTAGAGAAGGATAAAACACCTCAGATGAGCAACACCTCAGTGTGGAACAAAACAAAACAAAGTCAGAGAATAGGATTGTACTCTCTTTTCATATCCTCTACCATTTTTGCTAGTCAGCTTTGACGCTAAGCGGGTGTCACAAACACCTCCTTGTCATAACCCTCTTGTATTTAGAAGATCATCACCACGGACTGATACCTGTTCTCTCTGTACTGGTTTTCATGAGCTATTAAGATCAAAGACTACCAACATGAATGTTCTCTCCCACCAGATCTGCTCTGCAGTCGTAAAGGAGCCAGATAAGGACCATCTGTCATTTTACCAGCACAGATATTAGTTTGTTTTAGAGCATCTTTCTTGCATACCCATGTGATTTGGAATAAACCTAACATGATTTTCACCAGGAACAAAGAGCAACATATACATCCCAAAATGTTGTGAACAATCCCTTAGTAGCCCTATAGCTTTTTAAAACGAGACACGATGGCAGTTAGATAGACAGTCCTTTCCAAAAGTAGGAAAAAAATAAGAAAAGTTGACCAAAATTTGTATCATCTTTTGCTGAAAATTTGATTAAATGCTTGCTTGGTTTGTAAAATTTCTGAACATATCCTAATTAACAAGGGAAACAGAATAGTGAGGGAAATTAGCTACATTGTTATTCCATTGTTTCTGCTTTCCCTCAGTTACACCTTTATAAAAAAAATTAAGAATTAAAGAAAAATTCTTGAATGCAAGTCTTACTCCTCCTGTTCCACACTGTACAGTGACTTAGTAATTGTCCTTACCAACCTCTATACCTTGAATCTTCGCTTTATGCTGTGATATCTATTCTATTTCAGATCTGTCACATACATTTTAATTTTTCTTAACTATAGTTTCACATTAGAAGTCCTTTTAGTTTCCTCATACTTCCATAATTTGCTTGTCCCAATAGAAAAATCAGACAACCCAAAGTACCTCTCACCAAAAAGCAGAAAAGGTTGTCAATTCCATAATCTTTCAAAGAGAAGTAACTGGTGATGATGTGAGTAGCAGAATTAGTATAGATGCTAGCATGCCTAGTATGCTAATAAGAGCATAAAAATATGTATACATATTTGCCTTTTTTAGCAAAAGGCCTAGCAATCTATTTTGATACTGAGGTGGGTAATGCAATGTAGAGTATAAAAATTAATTCCAATTCCATATATAAAAGAAATTAAGTATCCAAAAGAAGTCCAGCAAATCTGGAAATCTGAAAAGCCAAGACAAATGGTGAATAAATCTAAATATTACGTGTTCTCCAGAGGACCATAATCAAGCATGATACACTTCCTTATACTGTTAACAATCAAAGTGTTTCTGAAAACTAAGCAACAATTTTTGAGATTGTGAAAAAGGCAACTGCAAAAAAGCCTTAATATGTGTAGTTACCTAAAGCAAAGGAGGGGCAGGTCAAGGACAGTAAGGATGGTGTAAGCATTAAATATTTGAAACTAGATAAAATAGAAGAACACTAGTTGAAAACAACAAAAACATCTCCATCCCCTAAAACAAACAATAGCTCATTTTGTATTTTAAACAGTAGGTTAAAAACAAAATTCTCTAACAAAACCATGAGAGCTATTTTTATAAAAGAACATGGAAAATGCCCATGCTATTGTATATGTTACAGTTTTACTGAGCAATTTATGGGAAGAAAGAGATGTTCACATTTAAGGCAAAAAAAAAAAAAAAAAAAAAAAAAGCACACACATACACACAAAATAGCTATCGTTGAATGTTTTAGGTTCCTTCCTGGCATGTTTTGGTATGTATTTTTACAGAAGTACTATTATAATGAAAATCAAATTGATTGATGCCTCTCCCTGTTCAATATCAAACTTGTCACCACAAGCTACACTTAATCTATGTATGCAGTTGCTTGCTGTAAAAGTGATATCCACTACTGCTCAATGCTGTAATGCTATTTTAATTGAACCCCTGAAGACTTTTCTATAGTCATTTCCAGATTTGCTAAGTTAAAGCCTATTGTTTAAACTATTGCTGATTAGGCCGCATCTAACAAGCTTGTTTTGAAATTACAGAAAAATAATTTGTAAAATCCTGGTTACTGAATAGTTGATAACTCCATGTTTATTGCATTTGCACATGATCCTACACAACAGCTAGTGCAAGGTATATTGAAATTCTTCACTCCTCAATGAGAGAAAGAGAATATCTCATATTGACTAGGCGGTCTTGTTAAATATGAAGGTCTAGATAGATGGATAGATGGTTATTTGGAAGAAGTTGGTAAGTGGTGATCATTAGGCCCCATGCACTACATGTGAAGGTCCTTGTTGTGATACATGCAAGTGACATCCGACTGAGTTCGTTTAAGAGTTCCTTGATTCTCTTCAGTTCTCCTCCTGCTTGACTATTCCTAAAGTTTCGTGGGTTTATACTCATTTCATGGATATATTAAAAACACACAAACACACACATGCACAAAACCAGCCACCCAACCTCCTAACCTAACCAACCACACCAACCAAACTAATTTAGTTCTGTAAATTCCGAGCTCTAGGGATAATATTAGTTATTATTATTCAACTGCTTTCTCTGTTGAAGTGGAAAACACAAGATATATTCCATACAGAGATGTTCTTTGGTTAGAGTATACCCTTATGATTTCATACTGCTAGCATAAATCCAAGTTCTTTCAAGAATATTGTGAGCTTCAGCAATAGCATTTAGCCTAATCCTGACAAGGTTTACTTACAAGCAAAATTCCCTCTTACTATATAAGGAAATTCAAGTTCCTAAATACCTTCAGGCATCTGTCTATTGGATACTAAAGTCACATGAGTCACTATTTCAATTGCATGCCCATCTATGGAAATTTTTTCTATGGAGAAGGAAAAGTGGGACTGATTGAAATAGGATAAAACAAACTTTCTCATCTGCAAAGATTCTTCAAAATTTAACATTTAATTTCAATTTGTGTTTTCGCATAAAGAATATTCAAAATAAAACTGTCAGAAAACTTTGTGAAAAACATTAGAAGGAAATGAGCAGTCCATTGGATAGACTGAAGCACAAGCAAGTTTATGCCACAGAGTTATTACTAGGTTGTTTTCTGTTGTGCTTTGAAAGAAACTTCTAAGGAATTCTCCTGTTCAGCACATTCTGATTGAACCTCAGTTCTGCTCTGAGTTTATATGCCATGATACTCCCTTGAAATAGTACTTCAGTCTTATTTTGCCACTAGTGAAAGTATGCACATGTTGAATTGCAATTAGAATACATGCCTGACACATCACTGAAATTTGGAGGCTAACATCTTACTTCTTGCCTTGATTATCAAAGTCAAAACCAGGACATTATCCCTCTACCTAAATTTTAACTTGAACTAAACTTCCATGTCCTTGGTATCTCTTGCATAGTTTTATAGCCCACTAGTCAGGAATTAGCTAGTTGACTAGGAGACTAATCAACATTCTAGCCAAATTCATCTGTCAGGAAAATTGGTTATCTGATTTGAGATTTAAATCATTTTCTTTAGGGTGCCTTTGGTGGATGACAGATCAAGCTCGGAGTCAAAAATCTCAGAGTCAAAAAAGAGACTGTTTAGAAAGAAGGTCTCTCACACCATGAAGCTTTTACTTTTAAAATTATTATTAAGGCTGCTTTAGAGCCTCACTTTTTTTTTTTCTGAAAAAGCTATGTGATACTACAGGAGTCTTGACAACACACCAGTTTGCCTCATGTCAACTACAGATAATCTCTGAACAGGTCTGAGAACATTATATGCTATATCACCTTTACTATTTCCTCTTATCTCTAACTAGCTGAAAGAGTAATTTATAACCATAAAGGACTGAAGTGAGAATATCAGTAACCTCAGACACTTTAAAAAGTGGCATATCTTCATGTTGCAACTGGGTAGATGGAAACACAATGAGCTCTTCACTCAATTAATGGAAAATGCAAGGATTCTGCACTACATCAGACATTATCATAAGCTACAGTGCTGCTGCTCTATCACTTGTAGTATGAAAACCGAGCTTCATTTTTTATGAGCGAAATAATGAAATATGGATCAGATATATTCCAGTCATGTTATTTTCATTTTTCTGCAGTATTCATCTTGGAAATAATACCATAAAACATTGAAAGTTACTAACACGTTTGGTTTTCAATACTGTCCAAATTAATATACAATTAGGTCTAAGTCATTTTAAAAAAAAAATCTCTCCCTTCTGCCCCTTTTTAGTTAACTGAAAATACTTAGCTGATACTGGATAGATGTACCAGTTTCAGGACCTCAGAAACAATACATTTCAATTCAGCCATATATAAATACAGCCACTGAGAGAAAATGGTTGCTCCTGAGGAACAAGTAATTAAAATCCAAATAGAAACGCCTAGTTTTCACAAAGGCCTGGTCCAAAAATCTTTTAAACTCAATGATTTTTAACATAATTAAAAGCAGCATACTCTTCCTGATATTGGTGATTCCAGTTGACATATTTAGGGTCTGATACAGTAAGCTATGGGTCTGATACAGGCAGCAGTTGCAAAATACTGTTTTCAGAAGGAAACTATTTCAACTATGAAGCTGCTCCTGAAAGGTCTCACTGAGCAATTCATTTCTAACAGCAAATGATGGGAAATTGAACAGAACATCCAGACAGCTTCAACAGGATGAATTCCTGCTTTTACTCTGTGCACTGTGGCTCCCATATTTTTCAAATCCTCTCCCTCCCCCAGAGTAGTACAGAAAGGAGATGAACAAAAGCTTTGATGTTACTACTATGTTTATCAATGTTAACATAAAATCTAGACCACAGAAATTAAAAACAAAGCTATAGCAAGGTATTAGTAAGGATAACTGGTAGGTAACAAATGAGCATTTTCTGCACTATAGTAATAAAATAATAATAATAAAAAAAAGAATCAACCATTTAATTATCTTCAGGAACTTAATTCTCCAGTCTCTACAGTTTATAACAATTGGAATTTGAAAACAATCTCGCTGGATATTCATTACATACCTGAGATAACATCACTTTTGCAATAGACAGAAAATACCTGGGTCAAATACCCAGGTCAGTTTTGTTTTGCAGCAGAAAAACAGATCTATTATTTTCATTTCCAGAATATTCTTTCCTGTATGCTCTTCACGGTATGTGAAATGTTGGCTCTTGGTTGTACAAAGACTGCAGCTCACATGGCCGCCCCCACTCTAGGGAAAAAAGGATTTGAAAACCTTTAGAGTGAAGAGACAAAATGACTGTAGGTGACTTCTGCGCTATGGTACAAATATGAGTAGGCAATTCCTCCTTCCTTGAAATTTGAAGAGTTGCAATTTATGCATGCGTCTGGACAATTAATAGTCTTTCAACTAGATTCCGTTCAGTATTTGCGTGGACAGCTACTACACCAGATAAAAAGGATTATTTTTCATTAATATTCCTCATTAATAAATTTGTAAATTGCTTGGAATACTTCTGCGGGAAGTGAGTATTCACGTCCTGTAGTAAATATAACTGGATTTAAATAAAATTATGGTGGAACCTTGGCATATGACCAGTAGCACCCAAAGCACATGCTTAGTAAAATCGGTCAGAACATTACTGTTTAATATTTTCATATGAAATGTGTACGTATTTCCAATATTCTCGCTCAGCACATAAGATTTGACTTTGTTCCCTGTAGTTCTCCCCCCACAAAAACGGGGAAGGAGGAGATCTTAATCTGAACAAAAACATGGCATTTTTTCAACTGTTCATTTCAATTAAAGACTCAATGAGAACTTTCAATAATTTCAGCCAAATAAAAGCTTACAATGGCTAAAAGTTATTTTTCTTGAAGACCAAATTTCTAAGCAAAAGTCTGAAATAGCTCAATAAGAGGAGACGGAGTGAGGTGACCAGGCTGACAGATGAAACTATACTAGAAACTTGTCTTAGCTATCAGAGGCAGTCTGGTGCTTCTTAAAAGTGGCATTAAAAAAAAACTCAGTAACCTGTGAAAGTGAGAGAGTTTGAGAGTTTCAATTTATTCTGAAGCTCTGGAAATGAGGCTAGAAGTGGCGTTTGATGGGGAAAATATGTGACATCGATCCAAAGTCACCCACATCCGCTCACTTTTCTGGACAATGCTGTATCTTCTTTTAGTCTCATGACTACTGCATCTAGCATTACATTGTCTTCTTTTTATAGTCCTGCTAAAAGACTCCTTGCCTTCCTTTCATTACTCATCAGGTATCATTTTTCACTACTACTGTACATGAAATGTATATCACCGTAAGCTTTCTCCGTGATGTCCTAGGCACTTTTCAAATGGAAAGGAAGGGGGAAAAAAAAGTCATTATTCCCCCATCCCCTGCAAACTCTTTATTTCATTATATACAGTTTTAGTTTCTAGAGAATAATCTCACCATCTGGATGCTAGAGAATCTTGTCCAAGACCTGAAACTACACACACAAAAAAAGTAACTACCTGAAATACCTCAAAAGTATTGAGAATACACATTTAAAAAACATTACACAGGAGCAAAAAGTATCCCTGGACTTGGACTACCTTCACATTAAGCTTGTAGCACTTAATACTTGCTGAAGTATTCAAGCATATCCTCTTGCCTGTTTTACTCGTTTTGTACAGTGACATTAAAACCTTTGGTTTCATCTAGCCAATTGGGTATATGAGTGATAAAGGGAATGGAATGACCAGAAAACTTCAAGATCTGAATGCATATGTAACTTTTTTCTTAGTCCTTTCATGAAGAAAGGATGAGTCCTATTGATTGATTTGTAATGAGAACATCTGAGATTTTTTTTTTTCCTCATATTTGACGGAATATTTTCTTTCCCCTGTTCCAATTCTTCTTTACATCTGGCTGTCCTTTCTCCCTTTCTTCTCTTCTCCTTTTCTACCATTTTTCTCCAATTTTACTTAAACTCTTCCCCTCACTCCTCACCCTTTCATTATTTATTCTAAGAAAGTATACACATTTTTTTTCTCTACCCAAATTGTCAGATCTGAATTCTCTCAAAAAGATATAGAATTTCTTTGGTGATTGGCAGCACATAACACCAAACATAAAACCTGTCTAAATCAATATAATTCCACATATCAGAACAGCATGTGGCAGTACAGCATTATGAAATTGGGAACTACATCAGAATCATGATTTCCCAAAAGCACTACCTCTATAATAACTAATTTAAGAAGAAAATCCCATTGGTAACCTACACAAACAAAACAAAACAAAACAAACAAACAAAAAAAAAGGAAGAATTTGGGATGTTTCTCTGAGCAATGCTAAGTTGATGCTTCAAGGACTATACTCCATACTGTTGAGGGGTTTTTTTTGTCACAACAAGATTAAAGATATTGGCAAGGGCTGTCTTCATTTTTTCCAGATAGTTTTAAGACACATTTATATTTTTACTATCATTTCTATTATTTACAGAAAAGCAAGTTTCATGCAGGTGGAAATACAGAACTAAATGGTGTACTAATAAAGAAAAATATTACATGTGGATAAATGTCAGATTCAATATTTAGAGGTATAGGACGTTGGACAACCTGGAACCTCTGTATATGCAGCTAAGTTAAACGTGCCCTGTTTTAGTCCTTATGGTCACTTCAGAATTTAATCTGAAGTGCACACATAGAAGAAAAGGTTATGTAACAGATTCCGGCTGTACATAAACGTGTCTCCTCTTGTCAAGAGGAGGATGTACAGTCATAAAGTAAAGAAAGATTAGACCATTACTGAGAGCTCTAAAGATAAGACACATGATCAAGTCATTTTATTCTCTGTTTAGAAGCACAGTATTAAATGACTTGAAAGAAGAAACTTTCAAGGCTATTTGGTTACAGAAAAAAAGATTAATTGAGTATTTTATCCTCTCAGCTTACTGCCTTACATAAAAGAGGAAATATACAATTACTTATACAGATCAAAACATACACTTTATTATGCGTTACTGGCTAACCTAAAAGCACTCTAGGAGTTCTATGGAAGACTGCAAAGTTATTTTCAGCTGAGACATCTACTCTCCATTTCCTATGGTTTCCTGTCATTCCTTGTCACCTACTCAATATATGCAGCTTTTTGTTTGATCTTCATAAATCATGCAATGGCAGAATAGCTAGTACATCAACAGCCATCCTGATGACTGTTCATCAGAGTGGGTGTTGATCCCTAACTCCAGGAAGACTAGAAATCAGCAGTTTTGGCTGAATGCCTTGGCCTCAGGGCGTCAGTGTTCTTCAGTACTTTCACCTTATGGTATCAACTTAAACATATTTTTTGGTATGGGAAAAATATGTTAATTCACACACCACCACTGCTGTGCCACTACCAAGCACCAAGGACTAGAGTTTAGCTGAATTCAAAAGCCATGTGCAGATTCTCAGCATGTGCTCCTAGATTCCTTATCACAGAATAATCAATTGCCTTCCTAAAAATAATTAATAGATTATTCTTCCTTCTAAATGTTTAAAACCAATCTTGGAGTTACAGGATTACTTTTAGACCACAAGTTAATGTAAAACCTTAGTTTTGTTAAAGCCAAAGGTGCACTTATTGCCTAGTGTAAAACTACTGGATTATACAAAAAAAGGTGCTTATAGACTGAACTGAAGAGGGAGAAATTAAAACAGCTCCACTAGAGATAACTACAGCTTAAATATTTGTCCTAGAACATTATGAAACCGCACGTCCACTCCCATTACCAAAAGGACGCACTGATTTCATATGGAAGCATTAAACAGCTAGCTCCTATTCCTGCAAAATTTTCCTCCCACAGTTATTAAAAGCAGCATTAATTACGTGCTATTAAAAATCAGCTAACTAGATATTGCATTGTATGAAAGAAATACAGCAACACAATACATAACTCATGCTCTATTACAACTGCTACTAAGAAATGAAAATCTACATGAAAAGTACCAAGAAAAAAGAACTGACACACCACAACACTAACAATGTTTCTGTTACCTCAAACAAGCCTTAGTAAAATATAAATATCTACAACATCAAATTAAATGAAACCAGCTTTATCATGTTTGACTTTCGGTAAATCTAGCAGTTAACCTGCAGGGGAAAAATACCTCAACTATAAAACTTTTATTTAACAAATAGCTTTTTTCATCTTCCTTGTGACTGTACTTAAACCAAGAAGTTATAATTACAGGACTTAAATATACGCATCTGCCAAGTGATGGGTTAAAAAAAAAAGTTTAAATTATTCCAATAGAAGAAAGACTTCTTTTAAAAAATAATATCAGTTAGAAAGCATTCTTTAAAATACTCCCTTGCATTTATAAAAACAAGTTTTACCCCACACTTTGGAGAAGATACAATGTAGCCAAAGAATGCAATCTCACATGGACTTTTTGTTACCTCTGAAAAGCTTAACACCCTTCACATATCCATTTCTTAGAATAACAGCTTATACAACAGGTGTGAAATATCTCTCTTCCCAAGTCTGTGATCCCCTATCAATTATATCTTGCCTCTTAGTCTGCATTTGTAATGGTAATTGTTTAACAGTAATTTTTAACTTGTGTTCTCCTTTGGCTACAATATACTTTTAAAATCTCTTTCACTTTTGTCACTTGTACAACCTACGATATGGTTCACAATTTGCTGATGAAATTTATTACAAGGTGCAAATAATCAATAATCAGCAAGTGCAAATAGATGCACAGTTCAGTAAGCATTAGTTTTGTCTTGTTTGGCAAAAACAAGAGAGAATAAAAGCCTTTGGCTTCAGTTCTTCAAATATCTATGCAAAAAATCTATTTTATCCTACTAGCAATTCAATCTGGTCATTTTACTCACCTGCTCAGTCTTTTCCTGCTACTGTATTTTAAGTAGTTATCAATTTTTTAATGCACTCCATTCCGCAATTCACAATAATGCACAATTCCATTCAGACACAGACAATATTAACATTTTCACAAGCAAAATAAGCCTTAATAAATTAATAAAATTATGGAAGAAATATTGCCTTCACTTAGAATCCCTTATCTTTGGAAACTCCAATTCTTCAGTATACAGCAAGCTGCAGGCTGAGATTTACCAGAATAAACAGATAAGGCACAAGTACAGGAAGATTTCTTTAGGGGAGCAGCATAATTAAAACTTTGTAGCTTTGAAGTTTTGCTTTTTCTTATGCTTGTGTAAGTGAATGCTATATTAGAATCAATCTGCATGCATCCTTGCCTATGAGAAAATTATATAGGTGTACTCCTGAAGACCTCACACAATTCTGTAAATCAATAGTTTAGCTCAGATATCTAAAAGCAAAACAAGCAGTAATCAAATTTTAAGCCAAGAAACAAACATTCAGTAAATGTTATTCTTTTCTCACATTATGAACATGGCTGTCCCTGGCTGAGGTATTTCCTAGGCCTGTATTTCCAGAACTATTAAGGAGTTCTTAGTTCTGATTCTAAAAAAATAACAATCACCACCACTCCTCCATTCCTGAGGCAAATCTTGCAGAATGTGTTTAGCTTTGTAATAATTTATACACATGTGCATATATACATGCATTTATTAGACCTCCTTTCTGATCATAATCAAAATATATGTATATACGTACAAAAACATTTGACTGTCAACTCCACCGTTTCTGTGGCAGAATAAGACAAACATTTTGAATAAAACAGGGCTGCAGAAAAAGTTGCTGGATCCAGTTGTGACCTCACTGGACTCAACATACTGATCATATATTTGACTGTACAGTTGTTAGCACATTTTCAGTGCCACTGAAACATATGTACCTTCCTAAATAGACTATTACTACTAATGTCAAAAAATGCATGTCAAACCACTCACAGAATTACAAGAAGAGAAATAAATGAAAATACAGAAAAATAAATACAATTGTGAAACACACACTAGCAATATTGTGAAGGTGCCCAATTCCGGCTGAAATATCAGTTTAAAGATACTTAACAGATTAACATAACACAACTTATACTTTAGCAAAGTATAAGTTTACTAAAACAGCTTCTTCAATCACATATCCCATTAAGATGTTTATTTGTGTTGAGTAGCTACCTTGGCTGTGGTGCACTTTCTCTAAGAGTAACATGCTTACTAATAAGGATATAGATGGCAAATTTTGTTCATAAAATGTTTTGATTCCCAGAAGCTCTCAGGCATGAAATACTGCACACTATAGACATACGACCAAAATCAAAACCTGTCAGCTTACCTTCTCCTTTCCACTAACTTAGTAATCAACATGTTATTATTGATCCTACTCTATCTCAGCACTAAAAAGAAAAAAAAAAGACTTATCAAATTCCGACGTTTTTTAAAAAGCAGAGCAACCAGTACTCTCTGGTTTACTAGTCTTTTAAAAAATGAAAGCAGCAAGAAGAGGTTTTAACTTACCTCATTGCAACATTGCTTTCATTAAAAAAAAAAAAAGAGGGCATACAGTATAAGTGTGAAGGATAATACTCCAACACTACTCTGAAAAGTATCCATTTAAATAGCATACTTTCATGATAGCAACTTTGTTCACTGCATAGACCGATATACTTACTTCTACCTGAACAGCTGTTTTTATTCTCTTTAGATTTCCTATTAAAAATTGATTTTTTCTTCTTTTGCATCATGACTTATATTTCAATCTTTGCCTAGCTGGTATTACCTTCTTACTGATTACAGAACTGATTGAAAGGTAATCTTAAGATCCCCTCTTACAAGATGCTAATGTCATTAACTAAGTTAAATGTTACTGCTTACTCTACCTCAACTGATAATGTATTTAATACATTATGTTTTAAGTGCTGATAAGAAAAGCACCAAAACAGCCTAAGTTATTAGTTAATTAAGCTTTTTGGTATAATAAATATTTCTAGACTTGCAATTCCAGATATCATTGTCCTAATTTTATTAAAAATTCCTTTGCGGAGGAATAACTGTATTGCAGCCTGCACAATTAATGTGAATTTTATATATGGTAAATACTTCTGGTGTGCACATCTGATACAACATGATACATCACTGCCATTGTACCATCCGCCAGATAGCACCTAAATAATTATGGCAATAATGTTCATTTTCAACCCTCGAATTAAAAAAATAAAAAAAAGTTAGCTGGCAAAGATGATAAATCACAGTGATACTCTGTACCAGAGTCACTGTACTGAAATTTATTGATGTTAGTTTCCACAACCACAAATCTGTGCCAACAAAAATATAAAACTTAAAATTATAATTTAATTTGTATTATATAACAACATATAGCCATAAGTGAAAATAAAATCTTTACATTTTCTTATGCATTGTTTACTTCTGTGGGCCTTGCAGTTTACAGAAAAGTAGTTATTTCAATCTACTTCTTGGGAGGTTTCTTTTGATAGGTGCATTTTCTACCACACAAAAAATAAATAAAACAAAATACTCACACATTTACCACCCAGTTGAAAAGACTTGGCATCACTCTTGCAATTGGAAACATGATACACATCAGAAAGCCCTCATGTAATTTTATTTTCATTTTGTGATTCAGGGTATAACAAAAGAACAATATTGAATAAAAGGGTTCGATATTACAAGTAGACCTCCCTGTATATTACTAGCAAGTAGTTAATACCAAGACACGAGCCACATGAAACTGTGGGAGCTAAAACTGCATGTTAAGTTATACGTATGTCTATGTTAGACAGCCAGCTATAAATATAAATGCAAATACAGATATGCATATGCTTAGTTGGGCAAATATATGTAAATATGTGACTCATTCAAAATATACATGCAAATGTGCCATCAGATAACTCCAATAAGCATGTTATTCAGTTGTATGTTGCTAGGTTCATGTATTTTAGTTAACTTATACAAAACACCCTTTAAAAGAATATACATTCTCACATGAATTTTTTCAGTTGAACACTGGGACTTGAAAACGTAATTATATAACGCATGATTTTAAAGAGCTACCTCTCTGAAATTCTGAGTAGCACGTGATCTCATAGCGCTATGCTATATCTACAACTCAAGTATCCAAGCTCATTACCAATCTCGTGAGCCACACAGTCTTCCACAGTTGTGCAAGTGCAACAAATTGCTACTTTTTTTTTTTCTCACTAGTGTATTTGGTACTCATGAGAAGTGACAAGTTGACAGCCTGAGAGACTGAAGTATTTTGCTTAAATTGCTGAGAAGGGGAGAAAAAAGTAAAAGGTGGCAATGACAGACTGACGAACCAAAATAGAATTAACTCTTTGATCAAGTAATCAGCTGAAGAAAGAACTGCTGAATGTCAAGGGAACAATCAGTGGCCTACTGGCAAAAAAAATCTCAGCAGTTAATGGCAAATATAAAATAAGATAAAAAATAATATTCCAAGATATGTTGATATTTGTATATGTATGTGGTCTATAAAAAGCTTGTCCAATTTATTGCAAAAGTCATGGAGAAAAACCCAAAATGATTGACTAGTCAGCTCTTTCCATAAATGAGCACTATCAGCTGTGCTGTAAGCTGGTGTCTACAATATATATACTAGGAGTATATATAGTAGGCCAAAATACTAGGACTAAAAAAATCTATTGGGAATTTCTTTTACTTTTTTAACCATTTTCTGTTGTTGTTCTGACAACAGATCTACTGTCAGCAAAATTCAACATCCAGGTGAATTGCACTGAACTTTGCATAGCACAAACAATTTGCCTGGGTTTATAAGTCTCCTGCTAATAAACTTTTTCTCAAAAATATTTGAGAAATACTTCATCTTAGCTTATAGCATCAAGAGGTGGTAATGGTAACAATATAATCTAGTAGAGGATTACTTTTTGAAACTTCAGCTGCAGGGCATTAACCACCTGGATAAGAGGCAGCGCAAAGCACTTTTCCCCTCAGCTCCCATCAACTTTGTTAGAAAGAGTTAAGGGAAACAAAAAGTGTTCAAAGAGTTCTGATCAGAATTTCTCTATGTAGGTATGTGCACACATGCACACTTCCTAATACACTGCTTTCAAAATCTGGAGGCCCTCTCCACTTTATTCGCAGATCAGACTCAGAGTGTAGCCAAACAAGATGAGAGAAACTTTTAGGCCAGCAGAGGAACTCTGTTTATGCAAGCAATAGAAGAAAGACGGCTGAGGCCTAATTTTAGTGCATTATTTTATAGGCTACTACTGAATAATAATAATTATCCATCCTAGGAGAGGAGAATGAGCCTGAGGACTCCAAAAATAATCCAAACATGAATTGAAATCATCACAGGTGTCTTGAAAACAAGTCAAGAGTCAAAAGTTCAGTTCTAGTGAAGGTAGAATCACAAAAAATACTTCTAGTATTTTCTCACATTGGGAATTGAACAATATATTTATTTTCTATGAGAAATTTTGACTTACATCGTGCTGAACTCAAAAGAGAAAAAACATAACCTTTTTCACGATTTGGAAGTGTCATCATATTTACCACAAAAAATGGTACATATATGCAAGGATCTCAAAAAGTTGTTGGTACCCGATTTAGACTTGTGGCTAAATTTACTTGTAATTCCGAATAAAAATTCTAGGCCAGACCGTGATTTGACTTCAATCAGTATTATTCCATGTAAACTGATATATACCACTTTGGAACAAACCTAGCTTTGAATGACTATGAAAAAAAATGTAGAATTGCTATTGAAAATAAAAGAATTCTTAGTTGAACACACTCCAAGAACAAAATTATATACCACAGTGACAAGGATAGTAAATCAAACAACACTTTTTAGACAACTGTCAGGTAATTAATCATAGACCTTTTAGATAGTAACATATATTACTGACAAGCCTGACAACTGGTACATGCTTTTTACAGACTCCTTTGCAAATCTCAGATACCAGATTTCAGCAAAGGGCTTGTATAGCACAACTATACTACCTTGTAACTTTAAGGTTTAGTAGTACATTCTGGACAGATGTTTTCTGGAGAAGAATTCTTTTACTGGGATGAATTTTGACAGAAAAGGTACATCACAGAAGAATTCTCGAAACAGACAAGTGGAAGAATGTCCTTAATCCATCCTTAAAGCCCCTCCCTCCACTGTGGGAATGGGCTTGTTCCACCCATTGTTTTGGGCTTGTTTTCCAGAAGTACACTTTTCACTGGAAAAGGGCCTTTTCCTGAAGAGTATGGATTTGTATGCTCACTTTGAAAAATTTAATGCAACACATAGACTTGATTGATGCTAATCATCTCACATTGTTTCCTCTTATACTCCTTTCAGGAATACATAGTAAAAGAGTATGTTTAAAAACCAACAAGATCACTTAAAGTGTTTTTTAAAGCCTGAAAAAAAAAAAAAAAACCACACCACACACACACATGCATTTGTCACTTGGGACCTGCATGACTGTGTGACAGACTCCTGCACTCTGAGGCACTTTGGAACACAGTGGTTGCTCTGATGATTTCCAGTGGGCAGATGTTTCTTACCTTCTGTCACATTTTCATCTCTCAAGTGGCTCATAAAAGCAGATGTTACCATATATATAATCTCCTCCTCATATGTGTCAGTCCAAAACAGCACATTAAACTATCTTGTATTTTGAGAGACTACGTAAACATGTTTACACACATATTTTTAAATGTGGCAACAGTTACATATTACATATCAAAAACACACATACACAAGTGTATGCTTATATGGGGCAACACATCTTTCTAGATTGAAACAGTTTTAGACTGAGATCTAAAGCACAAGGTGCTGTTTCAGAAGAGATAGCATTCTGAATGCAATAACATATTAAATATATGTCTGTACACACATGTTCCATGTGAATAAGTTTAGATGGCTTTTTTTTCTCCCTCTGAGCTACTTCTGCAGAATGGATATGGAGAAAAAACACCTGTCAACACCTGTTTTCTTTTCCCCCCCCACCAACAGGGTCACTTCCTTACATTATGTATATAGGAAGAGTTCTCCATCTCAGTGACATGAAGAGAGTGGAGACACAAACCACAGAGCACATGCTAGAAATTCCAGATAATAACAATTCAGTACAATAACTTTATGTGGTATGGAGAGTTCAGCACTATTTTCATGGCTGAAACAGTCCCATGCCTGTCACTCCTAATCAAAGCTCAATATAGAAAATTAATCTCGAATTTTCTTTCAAACTCTTAGCACCCTTTCTCCTTTAATAAATCAGCATTAGTGTGGCCAAAACATAGTATGAACAAAATGTGATGGAGGCGTATATGAAATAAAATACCTATCTTTCCTTTTATAGCTGCAATGACTTATCTTCAGGACTACTACAACGTATTTGGCAATGGTACCACTAACTTTCCCTTGAGTGCTACTGCTTATACTCCTTCCGTGTACTACTTCCAAATGACTGATGAACTGGCCAACAGACCACTAACACTCAGCACAGCATTCACATGATAAAGTGGAAGAGTCCTCATAAAGTAGATATATATTAATGCAACAATTTTTCACTGTTGTCTGACAGTAACCTTAACAAATTACTGCATCAGTCTCCAGAAAACAAAAGAAGGATCTAAGCTTAGTAAAACACAGGCTATTCATTATAAAACATTTCTGTGTATTGATATAACTCTAGCCTTTAAAATGTTTTCTTTTTATTCTTTTTAAGTGAAAGCATAAATGAAATATGCCTTACTTCCAAGGAACACTGCAAATTAGTAACAGAGCTTTAAAAATATAGAAAACAAATGCCTAAGAAAAAGAATTGGAAAAGTATTAAATTCATATCTTCTGTCTTAAGCGTAAGTCCTGCTATGGTGAAATGCAACAACTGTGATTTAATAAATGTCAACTTAAAAAAGAATTGCTTGGGGTTTTTGTTTGTTTGTTTGTTTGCCCTTTAGAGTTTGGAAATTATTCTCCAAGAGTAAGAACTAGAATTCATTCACTGCTTCAAAAACAAAAGAAAATTCAGGTGGACTGCCTGGCTGCGAGAAATGAAAGTTACATACAACTCAAAGCAGGCAGTTGCATTATTGCTGTTGTATTATTGGAAAAAATAAATTATACATCTACTTTTTAGAAGAAATAGGGAAATTAAGTAAGATAGACTTACTCTTTTGCCCCTGGCAATGTTAAAAGAGTCAAGACAGCAAGCCAAAGATCGCTAATAATGGGCCACAGTTACACAGTTTTGATCAAGGAAGGCTTATAATACGGGCATATCAATACTCAAACATGCATGTGCTTAGCTGAAGGACAAAAACCTAAAAGCAATACTCGCATTCCTTTGGCTAGGGAAACGAACACGTTTTTCAGACCTTTAAGTAACATTTGTTTACGGTACGAAGGAACCCAACACAGTATTTAGCAACACTTTTACGAAGAGCATTCATGTCCGAGTCAGCCTACCAGACTAACTAGGACATTACTATATTCACATGAAAAGCATTTATACTCATTTATGAAGCCACACATTTTTCTTTAAAACAGAGAATGAATAATCCAATGGACTACGGATCCAATGCACAACCAAATCAATCACCTTGAGCATCATTTTGCAAATGGCAAAAATGACTTCAGGGTGAAGCAGTAGTAAGAACAATAGCTAAAGTTTCCATGGTCACACAAAACAGAGCAATAGAATAATTGTCATTTTAACCACATCAGTAACTGCTAATGATATAGAGCCATATCTTTAGTAACAAAAGGCAGAAAGCTGAAAAAAATTTAACACGTGCTTCTGAAATACTGCTTTTACTATCTGAAGTAGTGATACCTTCACGGTATGTTAGGTAGAAAAAGGTGTTTGGCTATTTAGATACTACATGATTGAAGATTGTATGTCTGTAGAAAGTAATTCAAATAAACCTATCAACATAAAGATATCTTTAATAATTATTATCGGTCCTTCTTATTCTTTTATATTTTCAAAGGTTTTTGCTTGTTTTGTATTTTTCCCTCATCAAGTGTCATTCAGAATTTCTCAAAAGCAAAGCCATGCAGAACTGGCTGCTGAGGGAAAGCTAGATGTTCATAGGATTAGAATCCTGTAAAGTCATTTTTTCTTCTATCAAAAGTACCAGGCAATAAAGGTAAAAAATAGAAAGTGACTTCACAAAATGTTTCTAGTAAGCTCTTCCTTCATCAGTCAGCCAGAGAATTATATTACATCTCTCTGCTGAGTAGTATCTTTCTCATAATAATGAGATGTCTGGCTGTTACTACTCCAGTTATCATAGAAAATTCAACTGATTATAATTGATTTTAAACTTGACTTTTAGTTGCTATGGAATTTACACATTTCCAGAACTTGTTCGGCTTCTGCAACTTAGGGGAAAGGAAAAAGAAAAAGACAGAGAGAGAGACAGACAGAGAGAGAGACAGACAGAGAGAGAGACAGACAGAGAGAGAGACAGACAGAGAGAGAGACAGACAGAGAGAGAGACAGACAGAGAGAGAGACAGACAGAGAGAGAGACAGACAGAGAGAGAGACAGACAGAGAGAGAGACAGACAGAGAGAGAGCACAGCCAAAAGATTTTTTTTTTTTTTTTTTTTTTTTTTTAAGAAAGCTAAGGAGGGTTTTGCCTTCAGATTATAATGAATAGTTATCTACACTGAAGCTCTGGGTTAATCAGCAGGTTCATTAGTATTTTAGACTTCATTTATGGATATTGTCAGGATTTATGTAATGCAATGGAAATGTGCATAGGAGCAATCAAAGGAACCCCAGATTATAAGATCTGCATACAACAAATGACTTCTGAGTATGTTATTAACTGCTTTGTATACCACAGCTACCTTATAGCAAATGCAATGGTATGGACAGAAAGAGATGAACAAAACATGCCATGACTCTCAACTGTGTTCACTTTCACATTCACTTTAGAAAAAGAATACTCATGGACGGAGTTTTGGTCACAACAAAGACTTTCCTGCCATCTACAAAAATAAACTGCTCTAAAATAAACAGCTCCAAAATCCAGCTGATATCTCAGTATGATTACATAGTTGTGGAAGCAATCTAGCTGAACATCCACAGAGAGAATCATTTCTGTATCTGCTAAAAGCCACTTTCTGTCTCTCCCTCTTCTACTCTCTCATGCCTCCTGTCTACTTAGTCCATAAGCTGTTACTGAGTATCTGTAATGACCTATTGCAGGTAACGCTGTAGAGCATATGCAAACAGATGATATACAAAAAGAAAGACTACTTTGTTTGAACTAGGAGAGTGCTCTACATGAAGAATTACCACCTTAATTTAATATTCTTTTGAACTTAATATTGCTGAAACTAGGGGGAAAAAAAAATCACCGTCACAAAAATGGGTAAGATATTTCCGAATGGTTCTGAAACAGTTTATACATTATAGTATTTATTTTATCCAGAAGTGCTACTAGGAAGGCAAAATTTGATGTTTATACTGTTGCCAAAAGAATCTTTGCTGTTGTGATTTTAGACAATGATTTAATGAAACACAGATTTACAAAGCTAATATTCAACATGTTTGTACTGCACATAATAGTTTGTTGCAGTAATTAAATTTATTGCAGTGAATTAATCTTGAAAGGATTTTTGAAGAGTAGTTTTAATCCATAGGCATGTTCCTAGTGGTAATAAGCTATTACTATTAGAGACTCATTTATACGATGTTTCTGCATACAAAACCAAACTTTGCTTATATCAATACTAATAACTTTTTTTTACGGAATAAAGCTGGTTAACCAACTGTCAGTATCTGGGACACAAGAGAGAAACAAAAGAAACAACAATTCAAAAAAAAAAAAAAAAAAAAAAAAAAAAGAAAGAAAGCAGCACACACGCCGTTAGTCTTCTACCTCAGTGACACTTAGCAATTTTCGATGGTATCAGTTTTTCAAGGAAGCAAACAGCATTACTAAGGGTGCCATCCCAAGACAGAGCTACCTCTGTGGTGCAGTGACACCACCAGGCCTTTCACATCAGCAGAGAGTTTAACAAAGCTCTGACAGGAGGTAATTTAGTTTTCCTCCACTCCTCTCCATGCTCCCTCCCAAAGATGTTAATGGCATATTGAAATTGAATTGTAATTTCAAACAGTAATTGCCTCCTCTGTTAAAAGCTGACATGAGTTAGACCACTTTTCCCAAGAGGTGCACTTGATAAACTCAGAGAAACAAAGGATTTAATTTTGACTGCAATATTCATTAGCATTAAATTTCAGCGCAATACTCAAATTTCCCTGGTTGAAGACAGTTTTTTGAAATCAAAAATTCAAATTATATTTAAAGAAACAAAAATCAGGCTCTTAATATGACAGCTCCTCCCCCCCCAAAACACACAATTACAAACTCTGTATCACAGAAGCAAGCTCGAGTACCCCTTTTCTACTTTGTACATCATAAAAGAATGATAGCCTAGTTGCTAATTGTTTCTTAAGCAGCAGATACTAGTTGAAATGTATATATCCAAATGCATATTGTTTTAATGGAATTATAAAATAATCTAGCAAAATATAAGTATCTTCAATTACTGTCATGCATTAGAATAATAATTAAAAAAAAACTACTGAAAAGAATCTACCTGTTGTCTGTAAAGCCACAGTTATGGAAGAGAAATATCTTTGTGCGAAAACGAACTTTCATATCTGAGACTGATAGAAGTTAAAAAAAAAAAAAAAAAAAAAGCCACACATTAAAACTCACCTTTGGTCTTCTGTGCTGGGAATAGACACCTCCGCTACAATGGTGAGGCAGGACCATGCTGAGATCTGACCTTCAAGGCCATCCCTGCAGTCTCTAGATGCTCCAAAACTTTACAATTCACCTTCACTACTGGGGGGTCTGCAGTACTACTGGTAGCTAAGATCTTCCTTCAGAAATGATCCTAGAAAATAATATATATATATATATATATATATATATAATATATATATAATGTATCTCCTTCATGGATTTGGGACACTCAATGCAATATGTATCAGTAGTAGCCTATATCCCAAGCCAAAATAGCAAGAGAGTCATCCACTGCACAGCAAAACAACTAATGAAATTTAGGATGATCCTGATTTCCACAGAGAGCTCTGAAGAGCAATGGTTATAGCCATCCCAAAATCTGCACTGATTACTGCACTATGCACAGGTGCTATGACTGCATCACATAATACACTACAACTTCCCATACCAAACGCCACACCTTCCAGCCTTCAAACTTCTTTCCCTACACTGGCTACAAGCAAAATTTTCACTTCTAAATAGAATTTTGGGTCTTAGCATGTAGCCAGCTAGCAGAGCAAGCACAGATATCTCCCTGCAGAGCAGGAAAGCTGAAAATAAAGGCTTTTTCCAGACCTAGAGAAAAATAGCCCAAGCAGTGCATTTCCAGGTGTAGCCTGGCTTGTTCAGAAGCCGAGCAAGCCTTAGGAGGACGCTGGGAATTGGCAGATAATGCCCAGCCAAACTTTGGAGACAACGCTCCTTCTGCCTAGGCATCTCTGACCAACTCCAATACCAATCCCTAGCAGTCCCCACCGAGCTGCCGAGCCCGGCTCCCCCACCTCTCCTGCCGCCGCCGCCTGCGCTCCTCGCTCCACGACTCTAACGGCTCGCTCAGCCAGCACGCGCCCCCGGCCGCAGCCCTAACGGCTCAGCACGCGCCCGGCCGCAGCCCTAACGGCTCAGCACGCGCCCCCGGCCCCAGCCCTAACGGCTCAGCACGCGCCCGGCCGCAGCCCTAACGGCTCAGCACGCGCCCGCCCCAGCCCTAACGGCTCAGCACGCGCCCGGCCGCAGCCCTAACGGCTCAGCACGCGCCCCGTCCCAGCCCTAACGGCTCGCTCAGCACGCGCCCGCCCCAGCCCTAACGGCGCAGCACGCGTCTACAGCAAATACCGTAGTTATTAGGTAGCAAACAATAAACTGGGCTAAGTACAAGCACTGAATTTACTTATTTTGATATCACAGCAGCTAATATTAAGAAAAGCTGAGCCTGACTTGCAAAGGTAGGCCCAGGGCTTTCCTCTAGCCTCTCATAAAACTTGAGACTGGGACTGAAAGTAGATTATTAGCTGCAACGATTTATCACATTGCCCACTTTTTTGAAATGCTTCCTTCACTGAGTACTGTAGCAAGGAATATACAACATGGTGCTGTATTCTTTTTAATCTCCATAAGCAGACTAGGTGTTAGCTCTTAAAAAAAATAGCTACGCATTTTCATTTTGCCTCTCAAAGTATTTTTTAGTAGCAGAAATTCTGAGTGGTTGGAAATTTGAAGAATGTTTTCTCATCTACATTCCTCAGTATCTTTACAAGCTATTTAGCTTACGTATATGAGTTTTATTTGGTTACTTAATCCACGGTCTAGTAATTAATCAAATTGCTTTAAACAGTGTATTCAGATATCTATTGTTCATTTGCAACCACGTAAAGTTTGACATTTGACAAAGCTCAAATTCTTCAGGATAATGAAGACTGATACCAAATATATTTGGATCCCTGGAATAAATTCATTGTGGCCTATTTTATGTCCAAATAGTCAAAATAAATAGGATAATTGCAATCCCAGGTGTTGTGGATCTGTTGAAGATTAGTCAAAGCAAAGGCTTGTTTGGTATGAAAAATCCAATCTCATTTCTTGGAAAAAAAAAATCTTGAAAATTAAAATATTGGTGCATTTTCCTCTTGCTGCAACACCCGCAGTGCACCTGTCAGCACATTTTAAAATTGAGGCCACTAGAAACTTTGTTTTGAACTGAATTAAAATAAATAAAAATTATATGATATTAAAATTTTCGACGAGTTTTTATGTATGTGAATCTCTTTCGAATTACATACTAAAAGTTACATTTCAAATGGTTTTAAAATCATGGTGTGATAGAGGTTCCTCCAAAAGTCTGCACAATTAAATCAAATCTAATAGTTTACCAAGAATACATGAGAAGAATATCTCTCATTAGAATATCTATCATTGGAATATGATCCTAGAAGGTTTCTTTCTGTTTATAAAGCTTGATCATATACAAAAGAATGTTAAAGGGAACAAATTTCCTTTATACAAATAAAATTATGGTAACAAAATTTGGAAAACCATGATGAAACACTTAAATATATTGTGGTATGCAAAAGTGTTGTGGAAATTGTAGAAATATGTCTTACTATAACTTAATTTCTGAAGTATTTTCTTGAACCCGATCCCCGATAGTTTTGATTTTTGACTAGTTTTTCTACATTTAGGGCAACATGTTCCCCTTCCCAATCACTAAAATTCCATACCATCGCATGCCATTTTCAGTGGCATTCATTTTAGAAGCTACTTCATTTGAAGACGTACTTTTAAAAATGAGATCACACATTTAAGGGCCAAAGTATCAAGTTTCTTATCTTAGATAATAATTTTGAATATTTAAGCCTTCAAATTAAATGAAATTTGTATTAAATGTCTAGAAAGAATTCCTCTTTAACATTCTTAAAATGCTGGCACACTAACATAGAAAAGAACTAAAAAGCAAAACAACCCAAAGCAATCTAATTGAAAGGGAAGAGTGCATTTCATCTAAGCAAGAGTGAATGCACTATAGTTATGGGTATTTATTTCTGTATCACTAGACATAGCAGTGGCCAGTCTACAGGCAGTTCATTAATCTCTCCAGCTACACAGAAATGAAACGTCATGTACTGCAATGTATTCTTTACTGCGATTCCTGCACAGCTTTTCCATAAAGTTCTTTGTTAAAGATAAGAAAGAGAAAAGTTTAAACGGGATTTTAAGCTGGAGGCTCAGGAATATTCTTCAAAATGCTTTCACGATAGCCATAGTCTGTCCAGCTCAGCAATTTATGGACGATGGATTTAAAATGTGATGACTCTACAAGTTTACTCTAGATATTACACGTAAATCCGGAGATAGATGGATTATGAATATATATCCCATAATGACAACTACAGAAAAACAAATTCAAGATGAATAAAATGAGAAATATTGTTAAAAAAGCTACCGTGGTAACATGCTAGCTCTTACAGGGAAATTACAGAAACAGACAAAAAAAAAAGTTTCCTATAAGACTGCAAATTTATGCAGGAAAAACAAAAATAATGTATTCAGCTGTGCAGTGAGTTATGGCACATAAGAGGACATATTTTCGGATCTTCTTAATTGATATTTCAATCCTTTTTCAATTGATGAATAATTCTATCCTTCAAAGCAAACTATCCATTCTGATATAACTGTCTACTTTTATCACTGTGTAAAGAGCTTTGCATTTACTTTATGAAGAAAGGTTTAGTCCAACTAGAATTAGCAAACTCTTCAGAAAACTAAACATGAATGAACTTTTATTAACCTATTACAAATAATAACCATTTTTTCAAATAAACCTGCATACCTTTAAACACTTGCTTAAAAATGTAAATATGCCATTTTTTAGAGAAAGATAAAACTGCATACGTAATTGGCTATATTGATTTACATATTTAAACATTTGATTTCCTCATCATTTGTAAATTTGCTTTCATACTACCAATTTTCATCTCTTTGGATTTCCTGCTGCCAAGTAGTCATAATGTCAGTAAAGATAATACTGAAGATACTCTGTTTCCAAGGTCCCTGAATTTAAGAAAGTACATATCTTTAATAGAAGCATACTTCAGAATAAGGATACTTCACAATCAATAGAAACACAATTGCAGACTGAGGCATTCTCAAATCAAAAAGTCTTTTTAAGTGTTATAATTTAATTTTACTTGACTTAATACCTTCAACCTCTATACAGTAATTTTCAAACAGTTAAGATATTTGAAAACAGAAGCAGAATTTTTAGCATGAAATGTTCTCATTGTGTAATACAGATAATAGGATGGAGGAATAATTATATTTTATACATGAAATGTATGATCATATTATTCTACTATTCTCTACTATGCATTGTATGCATGTCCGTGAAAACATTAGAAGTATCCTCGATGAAAACAAAACACCTGCAGTATTACATATTTTTCTTCTCTGCCATATTTTCCAGTTTACTAAGGAATGAACTGATCATCTGCTACAAATCTCATTCAAACTGAGAATATTTTATGCCTCTGCTTTAATTTTCAAAATGAAACTCAGCTAATGATCACTGCACCCAGCAATACACCCTAAGATGCCAGCAGTTGCCTTGAAGTCCTTCTGAAGCACCACAGCAGACTTAAACATTAGGTAAGCATGAGCCTAGTTTATCAGCAGTCTTCCTTGAATTTTACCAAGATAGATTTGATTAGAAACAGTAAAGCAGAAAACTCAAATGACTTCATCAACTTTATACTCCAAATGCTGACTGAGTTAAGGACATAATTTAAGATTGCTGATCATCAATCAGGAATCTCTGTTGAATCACTATTCTCTCTATTGAGTCACAGTAACGGATGCCTATAGCTGTGTTATTTGCAGTAAAACTGTGAGCCTGGCTCTGCTGTCAACAAGTTCTCTGGCTCTGATGGATTTTTCTAGGTAATGACTGTACCTATCAGTTTCTTTTCCATTGCTCGATTTGCCATTCGGTCTGCAAAATGTTCAATTTGGTACACTTGGAGTCTATTTTTCTCTTCTGAGATACCTGTAGTCATCATAAAATACAAGCAACTTTGTCCTTCAGGCCAGACTACCTAGCATCAATGCTAAGAGAAATATTCTAGCTAACAAGACAACACTATGGACATATCTTAAAAATTGAGTTCAGGAAATTTCTCACATGACTATACTACCATCACTAACCAAAGTTCATATTGATTCCAGGCTTTGCATACAATAAGAAATATCAAAAAAAAAAAAAAAAAAAAAAGAAAAAAAAAAGAAAGAGAGAGAGAGAAATATCAAACCTGGACTTTGTACTTAAATTTCAGCTTAGCTAGAGTGCTTACTAAATCTAACATTAATGGATGGCATTCGTTATGGTCTTCAAATAAAGGAGGTCAAGAAAGTAACTTTTGTTGTTGCTGTTAATTTTGTTATATTAACATTGGATATTATGAATTATAAAAAACCAAGCTGCTCAAAAAAATTTCCATGTATGAATGTCCTATAGGTTGCAACAAGGTTTGCGAGTGACAGTACATTTAGTTACACGACTGCAACAACACTTCCATATGCACTATATTTTCTCTTCGTAATTCCAGCAACTAGACTAGTTGCTAGATAATTAGACAACTAGATAACTCGTATTATCACAAAATGTAAACTTCTGAGCCTTTAAGGATTGCAGTCATATTTGTTGTGATTTTAAATATTTCCTTTTTTATTTCACTTAGTGCCTCTAGAACACTTTTGCTAAAGCAAACACTAATGTATTTGTATATATTACAGGAAGAAAATACTAAGAATAATAATTAATGATATAAGTTAAATCAATATTTTCTTTTGGAAAAACAGTCTTTTTAGTTCCAGAAGCTATATTAAATTTTCAAAGCACTAACATCATCAAATGCATTTTTAAGAGATCTCTATACCTATAAGCCTGTCTCTGACTTTATTCATTATCTACCAATATAAAACATATACTAGACTAAGGACAGTATTTTTGGATAGATAGAGTCCTTTGATGCATAATTGAGCCTTACTTTTCCATCTCCAAGGGAAAAGATAAATTAATGAATCACAAATTATGTAACTTGCATCAAGATTTTTAAATATCCTTAAAATGGCATCTATTATTATTTTTTAAAATGATTATAATAGATGCTTTGACAATTTTAAGTTCTTTTATTGTTTTATGTTTTGTGAAGAGATGTAAGCGGTTGTAAGGAAAAGTAAGTATAAAAATATGGCTTTTATCAAGAGAGGAGGAAATAACAAAAATAACAGCAATTACGGTTTGCTAATAAATCATAACTGCTTTTTGAACCAGATGAGTTTTAAATCCCGCATAATTTTAACTAATACACCACTTAGTACAGGAGAGTCTTAGAGATGTGCATGATAATTTTTAAGTTCATTTCCCTACATCTTATGAATTCCACAAAGCAATCACCTGCAGATAAATCTTGCACATCTTATGGCACATCAAAGAAGAGGAATGCAACAATTAGGAGGTTTCCATGTATGGTAGTAACACTGGTATCTCATTGAGAGATTCAAACCTTCATAAGCAGAAGACTTGATTTTGTACAGTGGCATGCATGCGTTTTCCATGAAATGTTCATATATATACTCCCACCAGCAAGTTTCCAAATTTGTTCTAGTGATCACAGCAAAATATGCTGGGAGACATTCGTGCCACATCTCAGATACAGGTCTCCCAAACTAACCAGGGATTGAAAAAATTAACACTAAGCAAAATTGTTGTTTATAAAGTTAACAAAGTTGTGCCTTTTCCTTCAGAGATTCCACATAAATCACGTTGGCTTGGAAAAACACTCTCCAACATTCTTTTCCAAAATATCTTGTAATCATTAAAAAAAATAAAAATGCCTTTTATTTGTTAATACAGAGTTAATATACAACAATCAGTATTACAATTGATGAAATCAAAATTTTGTTATGATGAAAAATACAAAGTATACTGTTAATGGTGCATTGTATCTCAGATAGCAAGCAGAGTATCAACTGACAAGCCTGTTACGAATATAACAGTAAACAAAACATACTGGACACATTTATGCTAATAGCATGAACTCTGATTTATTGACTAAATAACCTAACTAGAACCACTGGACTATGAATCCAAACCCATGCACTCCCATCATAAGAGAGAAATACCTAGATTTTTCAGGAAGAGGTTTCCATGGATTTTTAACAATGGAGTAAATTGAATGTCTCAGTGAATTTTTCAGGTCCTGGAGAGCTGTTATATTGGCATCCCTTGGATCATATTGTTCATTTTAACGATGTAAAATTCTGGCACTGACTTTCACATAAATGGCCTCCATAAATTTGAATTGTAGGATTGAGGCCTACTATTATAGATTGGTAAATTAATTCTCCTCTAATGCTACAAATGCTGTCCTATTTATCATGACTAAGTAAATCCAATATTTCAGTCATTAGGAATTCAACACTAGAAACAGCTGGACTTTTTAGATTTAAACCAGGGAGTAAATTCACTAGCAGAGGTCTATAAAGCAAGGTCCTAACTCTCTGAAGGACTTTAGAACCCATCAAGCAGTTCTTTATTAGGGGAGCAATATTTATGGCAACTTCAAGAGCCCAAATTAGCTATAGGCCAATGAAAAAGGATTAGAAAAAAAATCTTAAGGTTTAATTTTGGCTGTATGGGGGAAAAAACAAAAGCAATTTCTAGTACTTCTTCTAGGAATGGAATGAAAATGAACTTCTAATAGTTAAAATAGATTTCCCTGCTAATTATGGGATGCATTCAGGCTAGCATGTATTAACTATGTCTGCTTTTGAGGAAGGGGCATATCTTACCTGTCCACAGATTTTGATCTGTGAAATATTCTCAAATTAAGGCTCTTCTATTCTGTGTATGCCAATGTAAGAGAAAAATAAAGGCATAATTAACAATGATAAGTTGAACCTGCTGAGGTTATAATAAAATAAATCTATTTCCTTTAGTAACAGACAGAAGAAAAGACAATTTTTCAACTAATGGAGCCATGCTGAAGTGTGCTTTAATAAAACATGAAATACATGACCTAAAAATGCTTCTTGTGCATATGTATGCCTTCCTGTCAATTTGAAATTGGTGGATAGTGAGAGGCTACTTTGATAGTGCATTTCCGATATTCCAAAGGTACAAGAAGTAATAATGTAAAGTTCTAGAAATGTGACACCCAGGCAGAGATTTTTAAGAGATAGTTTCAAGACAATTTCAATATCAGCCATTCTGAAAGCAATTATATTCCTTATCAACTGTAGTTGAGGTATTTGCAAACACCGATTTAAGCTTTATTATTATTATTATTATATTTGTTATTCTTTCCCATTTCAAATGCTGTTTCTCTGAGCAATTTCTGCCCAAACTGTGCTCAGACTGGTGAGTGCCATGGGTGCGCAGTCTGACAGGCATCTTGCCCCTCGGGCAATTTTGCAGATGTTCTGTGAAATCCTCTTTGGCCTTGGTCTGCTCCCATCCCCACAGAGCGAAACTTTTTCCAGTAGGCCAGTAAGTTGCATTACTAACATCTGGCGTCTCTCCTTGTTTAGAGCAGCTAACAAATACTTTTTGTTTTAATTTATATTTATCTATTTTAGTGCTCATGAAAGGTATAATTAAAATAATCTCAACAAGAACAACATCCTCAATTTAGCACTCAAGCCTCTAGTCCACTGGAGCCAGACATTTTCTGCCAATAATACTCAGGAAACAACTCTATGAAATATGGCACATTAATTGTATGAGCAAGACCGAGGTACTAACCAATATAACCTGATATGAAGAGCATGGAAGTCAGAGAGACCCTTTTCATAGACTTTGGGGTGTTACTGTCTAAGAGTCCAGGTTAAAACTATCCTTGCAATAATCCTAATGCACGAAAGTATGCACACTCAGAAATACGCTGAAATCTGAGTATTAACAAAATGTGTGCATACATTTAGTTTTACAAATAAATAAAAAAGAAGAAAGAAATAGGGACAGAGGAAAAAATCCTTACAGTGGAAGAGAAAGAACAGACATGCTAAAGGAAACCATTTTAGATAATGATCACAATAAAGGCAAATGATGGGATAATCCCCCAAAACATTTAATATTAAGAATGAAAATATTATTGGTACTTAAGACTTAATCACCAGAAAGCCTTATTTTAATATATTCAACAATTTTTAGAATAATATATTATTTTTCAATATCCAAACTAAATTTTTTAAGCATTTATTTTTAACAAAGTATAAATCTATTCCTTATGAACAGTATTATATGTACAGAGATAATTGTACCTGTTCTGTTTTTAGCGCAGACAGAAGAAGAAAAAAAAAAAAAAAAGAACAAATGTGGGAAAAACAGGAAAAAAAAGTAGGCTGAAAACTTCATTTTGTCATAATTACCCAGAAATAAGTTATAACGGTTGCGAGTTCCCATGTAAATCTAGACCCAACAACCTCCAGCCTGTATTTGGCCATAAAGGGAACTGTATTTTAGCCACGTGCCCATGCTTAGGTGAGTAATGCAATGTGACAAAAAGCATCCCGTATTTCACTGGGAGGAGCAGGCTGGAGTGGGAATGCGTTTTAGTCTAGGGCTGAGCATCAGGACACCACTATCATACAGCTCAGCACCTTGGCTCTGGCACCGGCCATTTAGCCACTTAAGTGCATAAAAGTGCATCACCTGCTAAGGTGAAATACAAGCTCCGTTTTAAATCCTTACTGATACCACTTATCTCTGTTTATGAGCAAAACTGTTTTACTGACTCATAAAATTCACGTACATTCACAGTTTGACCACAGGTTTTGATAGATTCATGGGCTTTGGGGAGTTTCTTTGGGGAAGTAGCTGGCCTTGCCATGCAAAACAGAAATCAGCCATCAATGTCTACATCGCACTTATGGCGGACAGACAGGAATGGATAAAATATAATTCTTCTTCCCAAATCAAATTGTGTTCAAATTTCTGTGGCAACATCTCCTGTTTGGAGAAAAGAAACAAATGGCAAAATTATTGCCCCTGTTTTGTGCTGTTTCCTCCTTCGTTTCTTTGATCCAGACAAAACTGTTTCACTTCTTTCTGTCCCATTTCTCCTTTCAGCCTTCATATTCCTCCAAGGATGGGGAAATTTCCCTCATTGGAGTGGTTTCCCAATGGCTATTAAGATGATTTTGAACTATAATAAGTAAAATTTAAATATTTCCTAGTACTTAGCTTTTGTGATTTCACAGGTTCATACTTCAAGTACGAGTAAGCTAAAACCTCCCCAAAATTCTAAGAAAAGTATCCAGGGTTGGTTACTCTAAATTGCAAGGTCCAAGGAATTATTATTTTGAATTATTGGCAAGATAAAGACTAGAAAACTGCACAAATAATGTAATTCTTATCTTGTTGTCTTTGATTTCTATTTCATTCTTCTCTACGTTCAGGCTCAGCTTAGTCCCGGTCCCTGTGTATAGCAGTTTACAAATCAACATGAATTTTGGCTTAACTAGAACCCATTCTGCTGCACAATTTTGCAAATACCGACTTCACCTTGCAAGACGAATTCTACAAAATTACCAGAGGAGGGGTTATGCCAAGTCAATATGTAATGCCATGCAGTGCATAGGCTTGGATGTTGGTAGAGTTTTCATGAGGGCATAAAGCACTGAATGTTTTACAGTGTATTAATCCAAAGAAACCGGACAACTAGAGTTAATGAGCATAATTTCTGGTGACATATAAATGTCCAGTTCCTTCCTATAACCTCAGATGACAAATGTTGTTGTATCTTATTCTCCATGTTCTTCATGGCATGATTTATTTGCATTATATATTTGAAAGTCTTACAGGACATGTCTATTAATTGTCTAATTGGAAGTGTACAGGAATGAGAAATAGCATTTGGGCTTTACACGTCTATGAAGCCTTGTAAATAATGGAATTTCTTTTTGTACAGTCTATTTGATATTTTGTGTCTCCATTATCTTTTATGATAAAAAGAAATCTCTTTGCAACGGTGTGCCTACATGTTGCAAATAGGACACGTCCACTGGCACAGCCTACTGTGCCACTTGTTTTTCATTGCTGTAAGCAACTTGCATTCCTCTGTGCATTCCTAATACCTCTCTTACACCAGGTGACTGTATTTACATCAGGTGACACCAAAAATGGAGAAATTGAACTTTTTTCTAAGGGAAGGGTATAGGTATTTTGATTTGGTTATATGTTCTATTCCCTCAGAAGTGTACATTTCACTATTTAACAGTCAATAACATTGCTAATAAGTCAAGCCACTTTGATAAACTACAGAACCTGAGCATTTTTCCCTGCAATAGTACACAAGCTTCTAATATTCAGGAAATATTTGATAAAAGTGCAAGCAGAACTTGTGTAAATTTTTTTTAAAAAAGATACATCTTCGAAAGCACTAGATTAGGAGAAAATGTGATACTATGCATGCAGTTGTGCAAACACCTGACTGATAGCGGTGATCTTGTTCACATGCCACATCAATATATTGCCATGCAACTTCAAGAATATTCCCCTCAGGCCATCACTGCACCTTTTGAGCCATTCAACTCTGCTCTGAGGCTTTTGGATTAAATTAACCAGCAATCACCCCTATCCATACAGCAAAGAAAAAAAAAAATCTGCTCTATGAGACTGGTGGGTTGCTGTGAATAATGCAGTGGAAAAATGGACTATCTAAGCATGAAACTATTTCAGTTTTTGAGAGAAGTGTAGTATAATCCAAGCAGCTGCAAATTTTATCCTAAGATATTTAATTAGAATGTTTAAAGAATTCTTTTATAGATACAACTTATTCCTTTGTGATCAAACGTGGTTAAATGATTTGGTCTGTAAAGCCTCGTTGAGGCTTTTACATTAGACACAAATTTCTTCCATGCAAATTCTTTTGAAAATTGTCACAATATTTCTAACCCACATGTGGATCAAGTAATCTGTGCAAAAGCAGTATTAAAGCAGTCTATTTCAGTGATATGACCACTTTCAAAATGCATTAAAAATGCAAATCTGATTGATGTCATTGCTTCTAAGCCTCTAAAAAATGCAGACAGCAAAACTGACTTGACTGAAGTGCTCAGAGTTGAAACTCTGCAGAAGTTCCCTCAGTGATAAAAATAAATAAATAGAGACACATGTGATTTTTATGGCATAACTTTAACTCTATAATTCTTACAAACATGAAAAAACAACCCATGCAGGAAATATGAATTGACATGACAGGAATGCCACTTCAGGGAAAGAAGAATCACAGAGATAGAGAGCATACATATCTAGATACTTAGAGAGTAGTGCTTGGATTTTTTGTACTTGCTTTCAGTTCAGTGAATTGCTAGCACTCCTGAGAGTGACGAATTGATAGCCCAGAATGGAAATGATGTAGAGTAGTGCATCATGCCTTCACTTCCAAACACGTGCAATAAAGATATTGCAAGTATAATTGAAACCCCTGTGGTTGTTCAGTGTCTGTCCTCACTTGCTGAAATTTGGAAATGCCGCAAGTGCTTTGAGAGCTGATGCATATGGGAGGTTTTTTTTTTTTTTTTTTTTAAATCCACATCTCTTACTGAAACATCTAAAAGTTGTGAAGAACCTCATGATGGACTCTCAGTCTTACCTGTGCCTTTAGTCTGCTGACAGCAGACTACTTGGTTCAACAGATTCATTTCCTGAGTTCTGCTCTGAGAACTGTGCACTCAGTTCAAATGCTTTCTTGCATACATTTTAATTTCTCTGCTTTTAAATTAATTTGGAATCATTTACATAGCGGTTAGCATCACTACTTTGCCTTGGAAACTCTAAGGATCATGTCTTTTACAGGTCATGCGAACGTTAGCATTGAGAGCATTGCTAGGCAGTTAATAAATCTTGACAAGGAAAATTCCTTATGACTAGGAAGAAAATGGAATTGTTCATCATTTCTACCTCATGACTTCTCTGTTAGACAGATAACACCTACTGTGAACAGATTTCAAATATTGATGGCCTTATGATGATTAGCTGGAAGATACTTTTTGAACAATGAAGCTGAGATCACATCATTGATAAGATGAGGAATGGCTCTTATTAGGCCTAAGAGGTAAAGATGAACTGTTACTCTCACTTTATAGTGACAACAACTAATACAGCGACAATAACTAATAATAAGTGATTTGCGGTGACACCAAAACTGAGGCAAAATGGGAAGACTTAAAGAGTATTCAGAATCACTAATTTGCTGTATAAAATTATTTGTTGATTTAAATTTTTCAAACAAGTTCACCATTAGAGAATTTCCGAGACATAAAAACAGTTGCTCATTTCTACTTACTTATTCTGAATACCTTATTCCTGAATACCCAATACCTTATTATTTTCTTATTTATTTTCATTATAAGTGAACAATAGCGAGCTATCACTTAATCTTTCACTTCACTGAATTCCTTCAAAACTGTAAAATGAAAAATACAGGCAGTAATATCTAAATTGAAGGTCTTCACTAGTTACAGCTAAAAATGAAGGCTGCAGTAATCATTTGCAAATTGATCAATACATATTCAACTCGAGGCAACTCTGTTCTCTCAAATCTGTCCTCATTACATGCGCCACAGCAGTGACATGCATTAGCTTCTCCATTAGGGAGTTAATGTGATCAAGTTCCTGCAGGCCCACACAGGTTGTCACTTCATATTGACTTCTCTTTTAGATACAACTGTTTCCAGATTTCTCTGGACACAGAGTGCAGAACTGCAGGAAGTTAGCACTTGTGATCACAGGGTGTTTGAAGACACTTAATTAAAAAAGACAGAAACTGCAAAAAATGAGCAAGACTCACACTTTTTTTCATCATGTCAGTGTAGACATAACTGAAACTGGGAGGCCAGAGGAAGTGGTGTAATGATAAATGGCTATGTCTAAATGAGAAATAAATGTCTTTCCTAGTCTGCTGCTGAGGCAAAGCAGGCTGTGGCCATTTTCATACAGGTTTGTAACATTAAGACCGCATGACCCCATTCTCTGAGGCTGCACAATCACCATGACGCTTCATACAACACACAAGGTATTTTTAAAGCACAACCCCGACCAGCTTGTTCACCTCCTACATGTATGAGCCCCTGGATGAAGGCAGTAATGTAAGATGAGATACATGAAACAGTTACTGTGAAAAGCACTGACACATTTGCAATTCTAGACTTTTTTTAATTGCACCAGTTAAACCACCTACAAAACAATCTGAAAGGATCTGCCTTCTCTATGTTTATAATAAAGAGGTTCATTGATTTTGGCTTCATGAAGCAACTGATATAAAATAATTACCAGCAGAAAACAAATTATTGCATATGCAGGAAAGTATATAACCACTTTTAAATCAAACGTATATCATATCTGGACCCTGGAAAACACGGAAGTAACAGGAAACAAGATTCCTATATACTCCCAAGGTCTCCATTTAATTAAATATTAACTACTGCTTGCTACCAACATACCTTTAGCTCTGCTGCTTGACAAGTTCCACAACAGTCCATCAACAGATTTGCATAATGCAACCTAAATTTTGGGGGGCAACCCATATGTTCATTTCTTCCTGTAAATCACTCCTGACACCTCACTAGTTCTCAGAGTGATGCTCCTTCCTGCAGCTGACCAAGAGACCTCAGCCCCAGACCCAACCCATTACCTCGTTGGTAGGGGTGGGAAGTTAATACAAGGTAGCTCAAATCTGGAAACTCAAAATACCACAAAATGGCACTGCTTTGGGAACTTACTCAGCAACAAACAAGGTTAATTCAAATTTCAATGCCAGATATAGGGCTCATTCTTTACCTTTTGGGGTACTCCATGTTATGAAATATCAGAAGTTACACCTATTTGTGAGGTGTAATTAATTACCTCTATGGTTGAAATGGAGAATGGCAGAGCTTTGTTCTCTGCCTAGAGAAGAAGATTTTTTGCACCTCGTGGTCTGTTCAATAAATATTGCAAAATATTCCATGCGAAGGAGTTTGCAGTGGGAAGGAGACACCATTCATGATGAGCAAAAGCCAGGCTTTCAGAACTACTCAGCAGTGCACAACTGAAACTAGCATTGCAGAAAGAGGACAAGCAATTAAGAAATCCCAGAGAAAGAATGTAATAGAGTGGGTTTTTTTGTTTGTTTGTTTGTTTTTTGGTCATTTAGTCCACCACAATCTTCACCTTAGACCTCTGACTGCTGGGGCATTTTATAGCATTCAGAATGAGGGTAGCTGAGAGTTTTCTGAACTCTCTATCCCCTCCTTTGCAAATTGTACTGTGAACAGAAGAGAGGAGAAGATAATTTATTTTTCTATTAAGTTTCTCCACACTTATAGTTGGAGGCACTAGTCACACTTAGGTGTGTAGGCTATGACAAATAACAACTAGCTGTCCAAAACAACTTGCATCAAGAAGCCTGGGTCTTATTTTTGCTCAAGCTAAAATAACGCTCTAGGATTTTGGTGCTGTGCTTATGTAGTGGCATGAATCAACATGTCCATCAGCTCTGTCACAGCATATATGTAATTTAAATTTGTATTGTTTTAAGAATCGATCAGAAAAAAAAAACACTGAAAACAAAATTTAATTACATGGTCTCTAAATTGTGTAGAGCAGGATGATAAGAAAAATATGGTAGATGTTATTTAACAGTTACTTTAAAGTTCTAATTTGGCCTGATACGAAGAGGGTCTAACAGTAAAACACTGTCAAAAAGAGGACAGAATCAAAGGAGAAAAACAAGGCCATAGAGATAACCTCTGTAAATCAGGGATTTTGGATCTTCTTCCATTACAAATCTTGCCCTTTTTACATCATTTGCAAAATCCCACTAAATAACTGTATGTGATGATTTATAAGATGTCTTTGTTTCCTTAAAACAAGCTTCATAATTTCTGCGGTATGGCCACATTTGTCTTTTCTCATGGTGAGAAGGACAAATGGCAGGGAGAGATGAACTGATCTCACAGCACTGCCTGTTCCCAGATCTGTGGCTTTTATTGAATTGGGTTGTACAATGGCTGCAGCACTTCTGCACGTAGGGCCTTTGTGCGCTGGGAATAGAAAACTCACCAGCAAATTATTTTAGTTCTATTTCTACTTCCTTCACCAGAATAGTCTGTTATAATTCTGAAAAGAAAGGTAACTGCAAATTCTACCTGAAATAAACATCCATATATTTGTGTCAGGAATGATCTTGTCCTCTTGCCATGGCAAAAGGGAAACATCACGATATGGAAAGCCACAAGGTGGATCACAGAGCAGGAACACCGGGACACAAAACCAGCCATCACAGCAAAGCGGGGACGAGCAAGAGAAAGGGACTTGAGCCCAGTCAAGAGAACAAGAGCCCACTGGCAGGGAACACAAAGCCAGCTCACAATTAAGGCATGAAAAGGACAGAACATTGAAGTAGTTAAACTTCTAAAATAGCACTCAAAAGAAAATTTAGAATCTATGAGGATAGCTGTATATGCCTGAAGAAATATAGATTTCATTTGTATCCTGCAGTATTACTCATTGCCTTAAGAAGATGACAACTATAAATTATACATTATCATCTTAGCTTCATTAGTCTTGTGTTTCAGCTGTGCCTTGTACTCTTTAGATTTATTTTGACATTATAAAAATGTCTATACAGATATTGAACAATAAAAAAGTCAAAGCTAAAAATAATTTGATTGCAATTCCCAAACTTTTGACAGTATTACTTGCAATAAGTGAAAATGTTGTAATTCACAGTGACGGTGGCCTTCAGCTCTTTCCAGTTGTTTTAAATGAAAAAGAAATCCAAAGAGAAACACCTTCCTAATCACAGAACACACATCTTAAAGAAACATAATACTCATGTACATTAAGCAACGTGCTGTTTTATGAAAAAGTGAACATTTGTACTGCACAGGTGTGTACTGAGTTTCCTTCTGGCTAATACAGTAAGTATTTTATTTTAGACAGCTAGGAAAAAAAAGAAACCACATCTTTACTGCCTCAGGCTCCTGTTAAATGAGAAGCCCAGTAATAATGAAACAGAAATTCAGAAGACGTATTCAGCCCAAACTGAAGGTGGCTGTTAATTCCTTCATTTCTTCTTCTGTATATTGTAAATTTTAAATGAAGCCCAATGAGAGACTAGATGAAGACTGAAGACAAAATGTAATCCTTATCTTGACCATTTCAAGATTGGTTTCCTGTTTAGATTTTCAATTCAATTCATTAAAAGCAACTATTGTTAAGGAACAAAAAGATCTAAAAATAGATCCTAATGACAGAAAGATGTAGAAGACAGTAATTAGCAAAATGATTACTTGCCATAATTGGATAATCAGAACATCTATGTGTTTTTGTTCACCTGATGCCTTTCCCGCCCGCCCTGCCCCCCCCGCACTCCCCCCAAAAAGGGGAGGTCTGAGTAATTAAAAGAAATGGCGTAGCTTAACATGGCATTGTGTTTTTTGTGCATATTCCAGTTCCTGCTGAAAGGATGGTTTTCCTGGTTATGATGCACTGTCTAATATGTGCATCAGTGTAGATGCATCAGTCTAATATATTAGCACTACTACATGTTTCTCTAAAAGTGGGCTGCTGTAGCTCATGGTTTCTGCACCTCAGCAATATGGGACCTCTGCCATGCTGAGCAGCCTGTCCTGCTTGCTTAAACCAGCTCTGGCCAATGAGAAGCACAGGAAAAAAATAACACAGACTGTATTGAGTACCCAGGAATCCCCAAATCATCTGATGAAAAACAAACATGCAAAACCCAAATTCTATTTTTGGTGTTAGTTGTTATTCAATGCCAGTTCAATTCCAAACCAAAGCTGAATTTCCAAAATATGATCTGAATCTAAAACATTCCTATTAGCTTTGTCCGGCATTTGCTCTCTTGTCCCTTAAGCTAACCAGAAAGGGGGAGGTTCCCATAAAGCAGGATTAGGTGGCTGAATGAATGTTAAACTTTCCTATCCTTTAGTTAGAAAAATGGTCTCTCCCAAAGAGTACAATTATATCTGACATACAAGCTACTAACCACTTCTTTAGTGTACAGTATAGGATTAAATGATTTTTAGTTGAATCTTGGATTGTTACAGGAACATTAAAAAAAGAACACAAACAGCTTGCCCTGGTGACATCTGCAGTGCTGTCAGGTTTTCGAAGATCTGCCTCAATTCAATGATTAAAGGACAAACATATGGAGGAAAAAGCTGGGGATCACTCCATGCCAGTGATTCGCAAACTCTAAAGTTGTAAAGATTTGCCAAGAAATGAACTTCTCCAACAGCAGCCTCAGCCCAACCTCTTCTTGCCATCTGGTGCAGCTCTGCACTAACGTGCCCTTAGGGAAGGGCAGCCCAGGGCAGCTGCCTCCCCCGTGTCTCCAGGGACCCGGGCTTGGACGCAACGGTCCCCTGAGCCCACCTTAACCGGCTCAGCCTTACATGAAGTAACCAAATTTCTAATGATAAATATGTAGATAGTGGCAGTGGTCAGATATTCTTTTCAACACGCCCAGGCTGGTATGTTTTCATTCCCATATAAAATGTTTAGCTTTTCTATCGTCTTGCAGAATGTGGTGTGAATGTCTGTCATCACACTATCAGGTGAGAAAAGCACAGAACTAGTTAATTTTGGAGATAACCCATACAACTGATCCATTGATGAATCAGTAAAAAAAAAACAGCTTGTGGACTCGTTCACAGGCAAAAATTTAATCTTTTTTCATAAACAGATTTCATTTTGACAGAGCATTCAGAAATAAAGCTTATGAAAATAGAAATGCTAATATGGCTAAGAGCACAGTAGAGGAAGGCTAATGACATGCTGGCAGAAGAGCAATGGTCTATGAATGTTCTAGATTAGATAAATTAACTGTCTAAAAATAGACTTCTGATGAATTAAAATTTGAGTTCAAGATAAGAATAATGTAGTTTTAGAAGCATATCTCTCCTTTCCTGACCAAGATGACAGAAAATTGTAGGGGAAATGAGAAAAGCTACAAGGGCACAAAACACAATTACCATGAAACTTTAGTTACTCCATTATTAGGGTAATTAGGGTAAATGAACAAGCACAAGTTGTCAAAATTAAGGTTTTATAGCTACTGTGTTGCAGGAATAATAATATCCTTAGGTTCAGCTTCCTTGTAGGTGCAACAAACTCACCGAAATGCACACAGCAGCAGGGCTTGTGCTCCCAAGGGAATCTACAGGAAAGTTACGAAACCTGTTAGATCAAACTGAAGGATAAAACCTTTGCTGACTTTCTAACAGTGAAGGGTACTGACAGTTCAGTGTAGACACTTACTTACCAAGAAACATTTCAAAAGTACAAAATAAAATGATCCTGGCTAACTAGCAGGTCTAGTTAACTACAAATCTTTATTTCAATGATGAGTTCAGCTGTATTAAAGAGCAAAATACAGACAAAAATATTAAAGGTAAACACAGAAAAAAAAAGGAATAAATGGAAAAGGAGAGAGAAACTAAGGATCTGTTTGTTTTTCTCAGGAAGTAGCAAACCAGGACTAGGTGCACAGCACGAAGGAGAAAATTTTACCACTAGTATTTAATAATCAAAACACACACATCTCTGCCAACAGAATTTTGCTAACAGTTACTTTTCAAACTATGCCTTATAGCTGTGTTCAGACATTAGTAGAATAGTTTACTAAAATAAACCAGTGAAACAGTTCACAACAGCATTGACTTTGTTTCCACTAGTTTTTCAGGTCTAACACCAGCTGAAATGATGCATTTCTCATAGCTTTTCCCTCATCTTTTCACAAACTGAAGGCAACAAGACAGTGATTGAAGAGGTCATTGCAGGCCACAGTTTGAGCTTATGTGAGAGTTATGAGAGTTAGACGCTCCTTTTGAGAGTTCTGCCGAGTACCATATTTCCATACAAAAAAAACCCTGTAGGTATTTGTGCAAGACTATTCTGCCAAACCAGTGTTTTCCATATGCATCTTCCACATCCTGCTTGTCTCACATCAATGCTAAATCTCCTCTAAAAATTCTTGCATTCCTTGCTATATAATATATATAATTAAAGTATATGTCTGCACACATCTAGTCTTAAGTTATGATGTTAAGCAAGAAAGACCCTAGCAATGCTGAAATTGGGAATACACAGGAGATAAGACAGTTCAATAAGGCAAGTGGCATGAGACATGAATGAGGTGTCTGGTTTATCTGTTAGAACTGAAAAAGGCAAACACTTTGGAGGCAGATGTTTTCAATTAACACAACTGAAAAAGCTCCCAATTATCTGGTCAGAGAGAATCTTCCTGAAACCTTGAATTAATTGCACACAAAGCTTGGAAACTTCACCAGTACAGAAACACTGGTCCAGCAATTTAGCGAACAATCTTCTCTCTCTAGTCTTAGGTATTGCACAACCTAGTTCATTAAAGTAGTCTTTATTTGGGAAGAAAAAGACATGGCAAAAAGGGCAAATAGCGTCCCTAGGAAAAACGCGAAACCGTGAAAAAACATCCAGGCATAAACATCCACACGATTGTAAGTGTCACTGTTCCCTTTTTGGATTTCACCACAATTTCTAAGCCAGGTATCAGACAGAACATGCCAATTCCAGCATGGCAACACAAACATAACATGCCTCAGTGCAAAACAAAACACTTCGCCTATTCATTAGCAAAAGCACTTACAAAAAGCTTCTGCCACAGCAGTTCCATCAATGCTGCCTATAGATTATCTATGACTTTTTGTTGTTCCTTTGCATGGTGAGAATCTAGCACTGGTTAGTTGTAGCTGCACAAACCCTGTAAGCCCAGGTATGTTTGTTGACCTAGAAAGGCCTGCATTTTCCTTTCCCTTCCACCTGGGTGACAGGGAGGATACAAAGGAGGGCAAGTGATAGGCCTTTTCCACCTTAATCTCAGCCTAACCTAACAAAACCTTTGCATTATTGCAGAAACTTACTCTAGTATAAATTAGCAGATCTCTCAAAATACAAGATCTGTGATTTACCTAATGGTCAAAAGAATCTTTTTTTTGCGCATTCTTCTTTCCTAACAGATATCTGGGGCTAATGAATGATGATCCTGCACGCGGTACATTGAAACACAGTCTAGTGAAAACAGGACCTTGAGAGTCAAACAGTCAGTGTATTAATACATCTGATTTATAAACAAGAACCATTCACAACTTTCACGGTGATGGAAACTACACTACTTAAATGCTTCTTCTCCCTTGAAAATATGAGCTCACGTAGAAACCCAAATTAGTGCTAGGTATATCACCTTTTGCAATATGCATCAAATATGCTCAAATGTCATCTGAGCAGTGAAATGCAGCAGTGCAATTTGCTTGGGCCAAATAGAAGACTGTTATAAACAAGTTGTGTGTCCCTCTTCCACTTAGATAAAAAACAAACAAACCAACAACAACAACAAAAAAAACCCACACAAAACAGAAGCTATCTGGAGTATTTAGTATGGCATAACTGAGCTGTAAATAATCTCCCTGGAAGATGAATTATTATATTCAACCACTGACTGAATGGGAACAAGAGAATGAAGTATATTTAAAGTAAAGCACTTTGGGCTGATATGGATGATGAAAAGAGATCTGTTTTGTTTTATCAAGATTTTTATTTACTAATAATCTCCAGAACATCACTAAAAATTAAGAAAAAATCAAAGATTTGCATCTTGCATCAATGACATTTTAGGAAATTACGATCTGCTCCTCATAGTTTTAGAGACTTCCCATTTACTTTTCCACACAGATTCATGAATGGTTACATAAGGAAGTAAGACATTATCATCAGGGTAATGTCCATAGAATTGCTGTTCCATAGAGTTGCTTTCGCTTGGATCTTAACTGCTTACACAGAATGTAAACACACTTTGTAAAAGGCCAGACTGGAATAAAAACATTTTGTTAATACCAAGAAGAAATCTGCCTGTGTTGTGTTTGAGGCAGACATATGTAGGAATAAGAAATTTTGACAAAATGTGGAGAGTGAAAAAATGGAAATAAACCCAGAGAACCAAATAAGCATTTTAAAGAATAGCAAGGACTGACAGCAAAATATACTGAAAGCATTTAGTGCAGCTTGGTTCTGAAAACTTGGACCAATTTGAAAAGTGACAGAATAGTGAAGCACCAGCCTTGGGGCATCAGAGAAAGTTTCAAAGATTAAGTTGTTTTCCTCATAACTGACTCTAATACTGAATTTGCAGTGTGGGGCAGCAGAGAGCTGGGCCCTGAGTTACAAAAAAAAAAAAAAAAAACCTCTTTGCTGTACAGCCTGCTGGTTCTCCCTGCCGACCTGACTTCTGGCTGCATCCACTTATGGGAGCTCTTTCCCCAAGTTCTTTCACCTAGCAGGGACTTTGTACTGGTGATGGACCTGCTCTGTCTGTAGCATACCTAGGCATCTAATACTTCTAAATATCACAATTATTGCTGCTGAAAGGCTAGACATGCAATTTCCTATCTTATACTAAGCATTATGGCATGTATTGTAGCATTTCATTTATTAGTGTGAAGAAAATACTTTAGCAGTATTGGGTCTTTAGTGTACTTGTTGACCTAACCAGCTCTGCCTTGCACAAATATTTACTGCAATCCAATAAGCAGCGCAATTTTGCATTTTCCTTTAATAGTTTCTTCAAGTTGTCTAAATGGTGATTACATTAAAAGTATAATTCAAAGAAGCCTCTCAAGGCAAGAAGTGTTTTGAACTGTATTGTACCATACCAGTAAGATTAATTTGCTCTTATTGATCTTCCAAAAAATTGTTATAATGATGCAAGGCTGGCAAATTAAACACTACCAGAATGTGAGAATGTTCATTATATTCCTAGAGGAATGCTGATAAAGATGATGAAACAATGAATGTGGTCTAAAAGCATTTGAATGAAGGCTGGCCATCTCCGTTTGGAGAGGGTTTCTCTCTCTCTCTCTCTCTCCTTCTCTCTCTTTCTCTCTCTCTCTCTCTCTCTAAACCTTTGCTATAAGCTTTTACCATACACATAGGAAGTTGGAAGAAAAAAGAAAAAAACCCCTAGTAACAGCAATTAAATAATTCCAGAAATAATAATAAAAAGCAGGATTTGCTTTTTGAGATGGCTTATGGTAAACAGTAGAAAATTTTTTGCTCATACTTATACCCTTATAAGAATGCTCACTAAATTGAGAAAGTAAGAAAAGTGGCTACAGCCGAGTTTCATTTATAGCTCTAGTAGTCAATTTGCATATTAAATTCAGATGAAAAAATGCAATTGACTTCATTTAAACTATTCATGAACCTATTCATTCAGATGAGAAATTAATTCATGTCTGAATGTGGGAAGGGAGTGCAAGATTGCTTTAAGGGTGAGAGGGAGAGGTGAAGAACAGGGAAGAGTAAGTAAATTAGAGAATTTCAAAGTAAATTTAAAGACATTACATACTTACCCTTAACACCATACTTCAGATATACTTTCACATAATGACTGAAATTTTTCTGGCCAAATACTGTTCACATTTATGGCAGTTTGCAGTTGACTAAAATTAGTAGCTATTCCCTTAACTTTATACTAGAATAATCTTCCATGGCTCCTTAGGATGAAAATGCCAGTTTTATCATTTTGGCTAAAAGCATAAATCTTCAGTTTCAATAGAATTTATTGCCAAAATGCCTTTTTAATCTTAGCTTGCTGAGAAAATAATCAGAATTGTAGTGAATGGCTCCCAAGGACCCGTCTTACTGAATTTCAGAAGGATCATGAAAGCACTGACATCAAAGACAAGACTTCAGACAGCATGCTGCCCTCACTCAATTCAGTGGACAAAACCCCAGCCAGGTCCATGGTGAGCTCTCTCGTGGGGATTTGCAGGATTATGCTTTCTCCTAATGAACAGTGGAGATACTCAGTGCCATTCAGATGTTCTATCCTGAGCTTTCCCTGAGAAAGCTGAAGAAAAGCAAATTATGTCTCCACATGTACAGCACCATTTTACTATACCTGAACATCAAGCTCAATGGATTACTCTCAAAGACCAAGTGAGACCTAAGTCATAAGGTCTTAGTCATAACTTTCTTAAATTAGCAAATCTCTGGTAGCCTGGAATAATGAAGGAATGAAAATGCACTGAACGGATCAGATAGTAGATCCATTGCATATGGAAACAGATACAGCAGCTTCTCTCATCATAGTTTGATGACCATCTCAACTGTCAAGAATGAAATGTTTCAGACTGCACATGAGAAATTACTTTCACCTACATAAAAATTAGCAGAAAGGATAGAAACAGTGTTAATTCTATACTAAAAAAAATTACCTTTATGAATATTTTTAGGAAGAACTTAAGGAAGCCTATGAACCTATGAAAGGATGAAAGATACTATTCATCAGTCTGCCAGAGGAAAGAAATTGAAATTGTTATAGCTTAAAATTTTATGCTGGTTTCATTAGACTTCATAGAAGCATCTCAATAAAAGATTATTTTGCAGTGATAACTGCTGTAGATATAACCCAGGAGGTGAAGATATCATTCAAGTCTTATTGGCATTTTATCTATTTAGGCTGCCTTTTGCTATTTAGGCAGACTCTGAGAGGATTTTTGCAAAACTAAGGAGTATTAAAAGCAAGTCAATATTGTCTTTACAGTTGTTTATTACGTTAATGCCAGGAGGGTACACAAGAATAAAACTATGGTCAGTCTATTTGCTTCATATCATTTGAGCTGAATGAAATGAATACATGCCCCCTATTAGATAGTACGTTTGAATATAGCTTATAGTATCCTATTACTATAACCTCTTTCAAACACTTAATCCATTGTTTATATTCTTAATCACATTCCTTCATTCTTTTATGTAAAAATGTAGACATTTATGTATAATTAAAACCACTGATAGAATCATGTGCTATATTTATAGAAGAAAAAAAAAAAAAAAAAACTACTCCTGTTCCTTTCTTAGCTTTAGTTCAGTGTATATTATTTATCAGTATTTCATAATGAAAAATAAAAAGTGTATTTCCCTCTTTTTCCTCTATAATCTCAATCATCCATTTGACAAAATAAATATACTCAGTTCTTTACATCTTTCCTTCTTGGAATTTTCCATCAACTTAGCCCATAATTCTTGAGTACTTCCCTAACGGGCCTTACATCCTTATAGCTTCTTAAAGATAACCTTCACTGTTTCACTGTGTTACAGATGAGCAAAGACTAATGCAAGCAGTCTAATGTCTAGAATGTTACTTGTTGATATTAACTTGATTTGTACTCCCTCCTCTTTTCTAACCCTCCCACCTTCATTTACTTTTTCCAAGTAAACAAAAAAAGCACTTGTTTAGCTGTGATATCGTTTTGCTGAGTCCATTCAATAGTTCACCTTCTGACATTTCACCATGCCTTCTGCTAGAAACATGAGCAAACTGCTCAAGTTCCTATAGTAGATTTGGACACCCAACAACTCATTTAGCCAAAGCCTAATTTGTTGCAATTTGTTGAACTCCATGGGAATAACATATTTTGTTAAAGCTAATCAGGCTCCCATCTGCTTCAGAAATAATTTATCCTTCTTATCTCCATAAAGTTGTTCTTGCTTATTTCTTATATCATCAGACAGATACATTGATTGTATAACTGCTGAACTTCTACAGAGTTTTAAATTTTGCCAGAGAAATGAAACAATAATTAAGAATTAGCTAATGTGTTTCCGAGACTTTCAGGCCTCATGTAGGGACCTATTTCAGTTGAAAGGCCTCCTTTTTAAAAATAGTCATTTTATTCAGCAAGGTAATAGCAGAGCTTTTAGCACAGATGGCTCAGCAGATTTCACTCACGTTATTCTCTTCTGAGACCACATGTCCCCCGGGTCAGTCTAGCCTAAATTTCTGAATTCAAAGAGGCAGCACAAGTTCCATTTGCTGAACAGAAATGTCTCACTGTGGACCTAATCCCGCATGTGTTAATGTCCATGAAAAAACCTGACTGATGTCCATGGATGATGGACTGGGTCCCAAAGCAATCAGGAACCAAATATTCCCATGTAAGTGCATATATCTCTGATACATCAGCTATAAAGAACTTGCATTAATACCCTTGCCTTTTTAGAAGATTTTAGTGAATAATTTTAGGAGATCTATTTTTGATAGCAAAATACTTTCTTTTGCTGCTGATTCATGTGGGGCATTTGCAAGCTTTTGATCAGATCTTCTGCTTCTGGACAGCAAGCTCAGGCACAGTTGAGGGGAAAAAAAAAAGTGATTCCTTAATTTTCTTGGTCTCTAGTCCCAGACAAACATAATGAAACTAAATACACAAGGTATTTAGCCCCCAAATCCTATGCAATACCAAGGAACTTGCATGAATTAGGGTGCATGCCTAAAAATTGTCCATTTCTTTGGGTATGTCTGTTTCTTTAACTGAACCCTTTTACCTTCCGTGTTTAATCTCGGAACATTAGCGTGAGCTTTATATTGCAATTCTGATATTCCTCTTCAAGACTGATCAATGCACTGACTGAATGTCAGTCTTACAATCGGAAGAAAACGCTAGAGAAACCACTAGAGTTTTCAATATTTCAGACAGAGCAAAAAGAAACATGGAACAGATTAAAGTGGGAGGGTTTTAGAATATGTTAAGTCATCCTTTTTTTCTGGCTTCTGTTCAGCCACAGCTCTGAGACCCCATGATTAGAAAATTCTGGCCAGTGCAGCATTGACTAGCAAAGTAGAACATTTACATTTAATTTTCTCTTATCAGAATCGAAGTAATTATTTCCATGTGCATGGTTGTAGTTGTAAGGAGTTTGGGCACACTGCAAGCTGGTTGATTTAACTGCTTATACACTAGGGTCCTGTTGAGTTGGTTTAAAAGCCTGCCATATTCCATCTACAATATACGTTCTCTGATCTATACTGAACTGATGTATACTGATGTATACTCGCCAGCTTGTGAGTTCAGAATTTAATTTTAAGTACTATTCATGAGAGTAAAACTTGCTTCTGGAAGTGAAACACTGAAGGAAGAATTTAAACTATTTTTGCATTTATGAATTCTAATGTAATAGAAAAATGTACTACCTCTTCAGAATAAAATTCTAAAAATCCTGATAAACACCATTTCATATTCAAGATACTGCTCTACAAGGACTTATCTACATGCTTCACTTTGTAAGCTGAAGAAGTTCTGTAAGAGACACTGAACAATACAGAACTAAATCTTGGAGAAAGTTGAGAAAGTCCTGGTGGGAAGAAAAACACACATTAGGCTGATGTTGGGCTATTTTGCCAGAATCTGATTTGATTTGTCTAGATAGTCAGACACATTATGTAGTGATGTTGGTCCCCCCTAGCTTCAGGACCAGAATGTCCTATTGAGAGCAGGTATCTAGAAGGATGGAGGTTGCCTCTCCTTGTTCTCTCAGCTCTGAGGTACGTATGTGCGACCAGCTTAGACATCGGTTGGCTGGCAGACGTGAATAGTAAGCTCCTAGTGCCTCGGAAAGCAGTTCTGGCACGTTTGAGGTATGACAGCACTCATTAAGAATCTTTTCCCACATTTTTCATGACTGAATCTTTTTATGGTGAGACAACTGTATGGGAAAGAGCATATGTCAGTACATACAGTAGAAAAACAGGGTTATATAGGAAGATATTTCAACATAAAATCCTAGCAAATGTCAGGCTAATAATCAAGCCTATCACCGAAAAAAAAAATCTCCACTTTAGATATCAATTCAGTTTGCACAGATGTCTTCAGGTAAAGACATATTTTCTCTGCAACATAAGAAGACACCCCAAATCTTTCAATAAAATTCCTGCAGACTTTTTCATTCTTTCATTCAGCTCCGTGTTTCTTAATTGCTGTTTTAGCTTCTATCTTCTTTGCTGGGGATTTCCACTGGCATAATAGCTTTGAGACTGTCAGGATCTTTATTTAGAATATATGCTAGTGTCATGATAGGGATGACTGCAGACAGCAAGATTTCCTTGCAGGATCTGGGGAACGGAAGAGGTGTTCTTTAAGGAGGTGCTTACCTGGAAGTTGAACAACTAATAGTATGGTTTAGACTTTCAAATAATTGTACTACAGTATCCTTCAAACAGGAAAGGCCTATCTCACACTTCACATTATTCCTCTTTAATGAGAAATGCAGTACTATGCTTCATATAGCCTAATTTTCATAATCATATACAGCATATCCACTACGTTATATGTACATGGGAGATAAGGTCTGCAAAAGCTGGGATTTACCAAGCAGGAAAGAACATTAATTCATCATTATTCATTAATTCAACATTACCTGATTCCCTCCACTGTCCAGAAATGCAATAACCAACACCTGCCCATTCAGAACAGGTTGCTCAGTTTCCAAAAGAGGAGAAGGGTTGAAATCCCTTCTTGACTGAGCTCGAGAAAAAGAGGAAGAGCAGGTGTTTATCACACAGAGGATATAAGCCTGTTACCCCAATCAGTCCTGGCCTTTAAAAAGAATGCTGTGAAGTGGCTTTTTGCCACAGTTACAGCTCTCAGCAAGAGCTCTAAGAGTATGCCAGAAGCAGTACAATGTAAATCTTACTAACTTAAGTTCAAGGTTCAGCTCAACTGCAATATGAATAAGGATTGGAAGTTTGAAACTTTTTAAATCTACTTACATTTCTCCAAAACAACACAACTACTATTGCACAACCACAGCTTTCCACACCACTCAATTTTCTTTTTTACATCTGCCGTACAAGGAGAGGCTGAGAGAGCTGGGCCTGTTCAGCCTGGAGAAGAGCAGGCTGAGAGGGGACCTGAGCAGTGTCTATAAGTACCTCAAGGGAGGCAGTGAGGAGGATGGTGCTGGCCTCTTTTCAGTGGTGGCCACCGACAGAACTAGAGGTAATGGCCACAAACTGAAGCACCAAAAGCTCCACATGAACTTAAGGAAAAATTTCTTACCAGTGAGGGTGACAGAGCCCCGGAACAGGCTGCCCAGAGAGGTTGTGGAGTCTCCTTCTCTGGAGATCTTCCAAACCCGCTTGGACGCAGTCCTGTGCCACGTGCTCTAGGTGACCCTGTGTGCTGAGGCGGGTTGGACTACATGACCTCTAGAGGTCCTTTCCAACTTTTAACGTTTCTGTGATTCTGTGATTGCTGAACACCACAAAACACTCCTGCAACCATTAATGTAGAGGGCAAACAAATAAGCCAATCAATGAGTCAAATAGGAGTATCCCAAACACAACAATTTCAGCAAATAGCAAGGGGCAGCTGCATGGTCCAGCCTTGAGATCTGGTTGCCAACATTCAGTGAGTAAAAACTATTACTTTTAAGCTGATATATTCAGCATTCAGTCTACCATTTGCATATGTATGCTGGAAACTCTAAGTCATTTAAACTTCCTGAAAGTAAGTATTAAGACTGAATGAGCTTCTATCAAAAGCCAATCTTCCCTTGAGAGTTCAACACTGTTTTAGTTCTAGTATTACGTTGCAAAGGTGCAGCTATCTGCAACCAATAAAGAAGTATACTAGAGGAATATGAAAAAAATTCTCTGTAGTACTTCACTCAGGAAAAGTATTCTGAAAAAAAATAGGAAAATGCTGAGAAGTTTTTTGAAGTTCAATAGTGTTGGTAAGATTCATATTTGGAAATGAGTAGATTTGTGTAGAAGTTTTTGATAGATCATGCTGAAATTCATCAGTACTAAATTTAATTCAGCACAACAATACTGGGCTTATTTTGAAAGCAATCCTAATGTGGATCTATATGCATAACTGAAAGAAATAAGGTCCTTGCTTTGTATAAGAAATAGCAAAAGATACATACATATATACATACATAATATACATGCACATATGTAGTATTAAAGTATTAGTATGGAGAGCTTTTTAATAAGAATTTTTAAAAAGTAAAATCATCTGATCCACAAAACCATATTAAAAGGTCAGAATTAACAAGTGTCTCAGAATCATGCAAATCTATGCTACACAGTCATCCTGCCAGTTTTAATAGCAGATGACCGTTATTATTCTAGATAAATAGTCATGTATTCAAATACACCTTGTTGACAGAATGTGTAGCTCAGTTGTGCAGGAGGGCAATGAATAAATGAGAAAAAAAAAAAGAAATGTGGTAAAGTGAGCAGATATCTGGCATTGAAAGAATAGCTCTGTGGGATATGAACAAGTAAAACACGGGGATGAAATGAATTGGAACTGAATCTATTTGCATTACAGATTGAACACGATGTGCTCAGTAGGAAGGCAAGCAACACTTCACTGAACAATAGCAAAATAAGCTGAATATCCCAGAAACATTTTTATGTTCCAGAAATGAGCTGTTGTTGTTAATGCTGCAGACCCGCCTTTTTTTTTTCCCCAAAAAAATCATCTAAAAAAATATTCTTGCTTGCATCTTTATTTTCAAGTCAGGCTTTACTTTTAAGCACACTCAAGTGCTATGGAAAGATTGACAATTTTTACAGCTTTTCAGTGACAGACTTGCTTCAAGTTTTTTTTTGTTTGTTTGTTTTTTTTGTTTTTTTTTAAAAACAGGCCTAGTATTTTGCATCAACTTTCTCTAATAAATCTTAGTTTTGGAGTCCATGCATATGGAGAATCAATTTACACTTTTTAGGAATAAACACTTAGCATGAGGAAGGCTAAACTAATGCTCAGTTCAGACTCAGAAAATGGAAAAATGATTTATCTCAAAAACGAACAATAATTTGTAAGTAACATAAAACACTGTAAAATGAGAAAGACAATTCTTATTTATTTGGAGGCTGTTCGCACATTCTGTTTGAGGTGTATCTTCTCTTTTGGGCTCTTTCCTCCCTATTGCTGCTGCTGCCTAAACCATGCTCGGCTTACAAGTGATTAGAGTTCAAAATGCAGATGTGTATCTGAAATTTGCAGAAATTTAACAATGAATTCAGCAAGTGTGGAATCAGAAAACTTTTAAGAGAACAACTCCTCATCCCGCTGCCCAACCTTGTGCTGATAATGGAAAAGGTGCTTTAGAGCCTACATGATGTCTGTATCTTGGCTCTTTTCCACTGTTCTTACCACCAGATATAAGTTTCATTATTATGTCATTCATTATTATGTCAAAGTTGATGACATTCAGATGTGAACTTTGCCTAGAACACATCTAGAAGATGCATTTTCCATCTTCCATGTGGAAAATAGAAAGTATGTAGGACATAAATGTTTTATAGAATTTGTACTATCCTTCCACAAGAGTTGAATTACACTGAAAGATCTTTTTAGTAAGAGTGTTTTCTTCTTTTTAAAAAGCATGGTTATCAGGAAAACTAAAACTGAAGAAACAAGCTGTCCTCTCACTTCTTCAAGAACTATTATACATTTGTCACTACTCTTGATACAACGCTACCTAACATTTATTACATGGAGGTATTAAAAATAAATAAAATCAACTTTCCTTTATCTACTCTGATTGCCTACCTCTACACTCATTACTTCAACGATTTTCATTAATGTTTATTTATTATCCTTTCTTACCTCCCAGTTCTAGGACAATATAGATATTTTAAAAACTATGTTTCATACCAAGCATCCTTCTGAATGAAAAAGCTAAATCTAAGTATCATGGCTCCAAATCCCATGTTTGGGAGAAATCTGTTTGTTTTAGCATAAAGCAATCTAAGGCACATTTTAATACTCATCCTTTGCTCATATCTCCATCTTTCCATTTCAAGGATAGAAAAAGCTTTATGTTATGACTTTTTGTATTCACAAATATGAAGTGTAGGAGTAAAACTGTGGTGAGCTGTTCTAATACTAATGAAATAATCCACGGATGTTTTTGGATTTCAGCCATCTTGTGCTATTACTGTATGAGTACAGTTCATTTAAAGGACATTTTTACACAGCTATCATGCTGTTAAATTGAATATTGTAGTATTTCAAAAGGAACTAAACAAGTAACGTATCAGAAAGTGATCTTTATCTGTTTAACTGACTGTTCAAAGCGGTAAATCTCATATTCTAGACTACATTAAGTCATATTTAACCAACAAATGTCAGTCTTGTGAATACTTCTAAGAGATCAAAGCACTTGATATATTCAAGCTCGGTGTACTCCAAAAATATACACACATATAAACACATGTATGTTCTTTGTAATATTTATATATACACACACATATGTATATAAAACAGTCTATTCTTGTATCTGACATTCACAGCATAACTCAGTATTTCCCATTGTAGGACTAACATTTTCTGCAAGTAGAGATGCAAGCAGAATTTTCACTGGTTCCAACAAAGAAATAAAGACCTGGCAACAATCCACTGATCTTATCTTCTGGGAGATCCATAAAACCTTGGATCAATGCTTTCCCAGTAGAATGGGAATGAGTTAGAAAAAAATATCCTACACATTTTCTGTATAATGAAAGGGCTTATCTATTACCCTAGAAATAAATGGAAGATTTTTCTTCCATTTGAAGACATGGTTTCGAAGGACATGGTATGAGAACCTTAGCGTTATACTTCTGAATAGCTTGTTCAATACTAAACAATATTTTTATCAACCAATCTACTACATTCAATAAGATGACTACCAAACTTTTGCACGTATTCTTGTAAGATGATCTTGCAGGATTTTCCCAGAAATCTTTCTGCCTATTTCTAAACTGAATACAAGTAACCCTGTTTTCTGTTAAATTTACATTTAAAGAAGCATCAGCTAGCTGTCTACCGAATGAAAATACATTTCTTGACATAGCAAGCTTTTATCCTAACATTCACCCAGGTATCTTAGACTTGAGGAACTGAACTTTTAATTCAAACAGTGGAATCACAACTATCCCTCCCACCTAGAGCTTACCCTCTGTACGAGGTCCTTGACACAGAGTAAGCAGTTATGATAAAAATTATATTGGGTCATGTTGTACGAAGGAGAGTTTTGCATAGTTAGGTGATTTTCATCACATGCTTTTCCTTTGCTTTCCTTTTATCTTACATAGCTTTTTCCACCCATTTGCTCAGGGGCTACATGGCAATAGCACTTCAAACTATTAAGGCAGCCCCACGCATTTAGTCCGAAGGAAAGTTCTGGGGGTGAAAGAAGATGTTGTGACACTAATTTAGATTGGAATCAGTCTCCTAGTCAACCTTTTTCCCTGGTATAGACTGTGCCTGTTAAGATTGTTGCATTGGTGTCTTGCCAGAGAAATTGTCTTCTTCGTGTACAAAACAGGCAAT